>NC_050444.1:147277273-147877273 GCF_903995425.1 Onychomys torridus
TGCTCCCGGCTCTGGAGGCTCGGGACCCGGCTCTCCCGGCTCATTCCCCCCCAAGCCCTTGCCTGGGAATGAGGGGGGCGGTGGAGGCTCCGCTCCCCAGGGCCTGGCCCCGCTGTGACTCTCCGCTTTCTGCTGCCGGAGAAAGGAGGAGGGAGGGAGGGAGGGAGGCGAGGGGGAGGGGGCGGGAAGGGAGGGAGGGAGGGAGGGAGCGGGGGGGAGGGGGACCCGGGACGGGCGGGCGGGCGGGCTGGAGGGCGCGCGGCAGCGGACGGGGCGCCGGCAGGCAGAGTCGGAGCGCGGCTCGGGCGGGCGCCCTGCCTCGCCTCCCCGGCCGCGGCTCGGGCCGAGGCTGCTGCGCGGCGGGCGGGCGGGCGGGCGAGCGGGCGGGCGGGCGGCGGGACTGAGCGGCTAGAGCGCCCCACTCTCCTCCGAGTCCCCCTCACTCCGACACGAGGCTCAGCACTGCCATTTTACCCAGCGCCGTCGCGGCCGCCCGAAAAACCCGGAGTGGAGCGCGGAGCGGGCGCAGGCCGTGGAACGGACTCGCTCCCTTCCCCTCACAAAGGAGGAGGGGAGAGAACGAGCCGCGGCGGCGGCGGCGGCGGCGGCGGCAAGCCCTCAGCCTCTTTCGCTCGGCAGCGCCGCCGCCGAAGGCTTCGGGGAAAACCCGGGCCGGAGCCGGCGCCTCCGGAGCCTGCGCCGCCTCGCTCGCGCCGTTCCCAGCCTGGCCTGTCCCCTCCCGGGCCGCTCCGGAGGGAGCGGGCCGCGTGAACTTTACCCGCGCCTGCAAAATTGGCCTGAGCCCGAAACCGCGGCCGCCGCGGCCCGGGCCTGACCCCCTGGCACGGGGCCTGGGCTCTTGGCTGCGACTTAACACCTCTGCAGCGCTTGTGTTCAAAGCCCTTTGCAGACCTGCTCTGCAGACCCAGCGGAGAGAGCCCTGCTTTTTACCCCTTTGGGCAGCCCCAAAGGAGGGCTGACCATTGTTCGAACTGTCCCTTCTCCCGGTCCCTGCCCTCATTAGCCGGCCCCGACAAGGCCCTGGGGGCATGAGGTCTGGATTATCCCCATTTTCCCCACCGACAGAAGGGAGGGGACTGCCCAGGTCACCTAAAGTCAGAGGGCACGAGAGTGTGGCTATAAAAAAGTGGAGTCACCCAAGCTGCATCTTGTCTACTTAGAGAAAAGGGGGAAAACCCTTGAGTTGCGAGCAAATCAACAATGGGATCGGAGTCAGAAGGGGTTCGAAATCAACGTGGGCATCTCACCACTCCGCTTAACATGGTGGCTCCTGCTGCTTTGGGGGCCTGAGACAGCCCTCCACGGGCTCTCCCTGGGCGAACTTAGCTCACAATGGCCATAGCCCCGGTCTCCGAAGGCAGTGCCTTGGGAGACTGCTAGCTGCCCACAGGGAGGCTCCGGGGACTGGCACGGCCTGGGGGTTCCAGAACCACTGCAGGAGAGGGATGCAGGAAATGGAACCATTCTCTCTAAGGAGAAAAGGCAGCGCCTAACAGGTCCCAGAGGAAACGGATGGCCCTCAGAGCTTTGTCTAGCCAAGGTGTAAAGACTCCTTGAAGTTTCCCAGAGACCCTAAGGCCAGGCTTATCTGAAAAGATCAAGGCATTCACCGAAGAGCCCAGAGCTGTCCTGATCTGCAGGCCTCACCAAACCCACAGCAGGCTTGGAATGCTCTGACATGGCCAGCGAGAAAAGCAGAGGGCATCCCAGCTTCCCACCAGGCCCAAGGCTGCCCTGGGGAAGGCCTCTGCCTCTCAGGCGTTATGGACGGGAGGCCTGGGGCCCCAGACCACGATCTTAGAACTTCTGGGTTCCGCAAGCCCCTGGAGTTCTGACCATGTTTCGGGCCAACATACATAACCCCAAAGGGCTAAATGCATTTCTACCCCCAAGGACGATCAAGAACCTCCTACCCCACAACCCTTCCTGGTGATCCGGGAGATGGCCCCGACGCTTTCCCATCCCCCAGCCGAGAGCCCACGAACCTGCCAGGATGACGGGACTGGCTGGTGTGGACCGGTGCCCTCTTTTCATTCAGTCCTCGGGAGCCGTAACTCCACTGGTGCATTAGGTCCTAGAAACCAAATTATAGGCTGCCTCATAAATGGGGCTTTGCTATTTAATCAACTGCCTCGGAGCTGCCAAACAGTCCTGAGTCCCGCACACAAATGAGGAATTTTTTACATGCAATTACCCTGCCATTTTCCTCAGAGCTGGGGTGTAATGGGAAACCTGGAGCCCAGTGAAAATCTGGAAGCCAGAATGGATTTGTCTTCAAGGAAAGTCCACATGGCCCTCTTCCATGGCCGTGAATATGAAAAGCGCCAAAACCCCTTTCCCTACACGTGGTCACGCTGTTTTGAAAACAGTCGCCGTTTTAATCTAGCAGTGAGGCAAAGTGCATAGAGATCTATCCGCCCGGGTCAGGAGTGTGTCTCTCCCCTAGTTTTGGGGGGTTTTTTTGTTTTTGTTTTTTTTTCTTTTTAATCGCAGATCCTCCGAGTCGCTTCCACTCGGAGCGCTACAACGTCGAGCTCAGCGGCGCTGGGCTGCGGAACTTTCTTAGAAACTGGTCCATCCGCTTTCCCCAGGGGCACGGGGCCGGGGCGGGGGAGGGGAGGCGCGGGCACGTGGCCGGCCCGGGCGGCGGGACCCCGGCCGGGCCGTGGGTGCTCCCGCGGTGGGGCCGTCTCCCCCGCAGCCCCTGCCTTTTCACCCCACGCCCAGGCAGCTCAGGAATCCCGGCGCAGACCCGAGGGCCAGGACCGCGCTCCCCTCGCCCAGGCGCCGCGGCCACCGCCAGCGCGATGGCAAACGCGGACTGAATCGTTGACATGGAAACCGGACTCCAGTCTGGTCCGCCCGCTCTCACTGGAGAGTTCTTATCACCCAGCCCGGCAGGACGGCGCTCGGCAAAAGCGGACCGGATTCGCGGCCGCGCGGATCGGGGGGGGGGGGGCCCGCTGCTGGGCGCCGGAACTCGGGCGCCTGCCACAGCCTCGGGAAGGGGGCAGGGCTGCCGGCAGCACCCGGCTGAAAATGGCAGAGGGTGTGCTCTCGTTTTCCTCCGGCTGCACAGCGTGCGTGGATTGGGCCCGGGAAGGAGGGATGAACCTAGGAAGATCCCACACAGTCAACTGCAAAATGTGGAAGCTGGGCCCGGAGGGTTTGCTCCAAGCCAGAAACGCGCGCGGGGAGGACGAGTCCTTCCTCCCTCGCACTTTGCCCACTCTAAAACACCAAACTCCGCAGACACACAAAAGGTCGGCCTCGCCCGCCCGCCCGCCCGCAGACCTCTTCCCCCTGCTCCGCTCGGGGCAGGGCGCTGCTGGCGGAGGGCAAGGCTTCGGCGGGGCCCCGGGCCGGGGCGTGCAGAGCCGGGCCGGGGGCCCCCCGCACATTGCCGCCGCGGCGCCGCGGCAGACGCCCAGCCGAGCGCTCCCAAGTGCGAACTGGAGCTGCGAGTTTGAGCAAAAGGGCAACTGTGTCAGTTGACGGAAGCCAGAAGCAGAGTTCAAAGCCTGGCGTGGATTTCCGTCTGGAGCTGTGTTTCTTAAAGTTTGCAACTCGGTGCGAAGACACAGCCCCAGCGGAGGCTTTGGGATCGGTGTGAAAGTCTAGCACTGCCATCTGACAGTGAGCCGCAAAACTTTGGGCTGCATATTAAGCGAGGAAAGTGGATTGAAGCTAGAGTCAAGGCAATTCATTATGCTCCCGGCTCGCAGGCAGGAGCGGTAAGATACGAACTGGAGTGTCGCGGGCGCACAGGGAACGGAGTCCGAATGGCGCTCACAGCTCTTCGCGGTAAAACCGAGCCTGCCAAGAACCCGAGACGCCCAAAGAGCGCACCCGGAGGCTTCCAGCTTGCAGAGTTCTCACACTGCTTTTCTGAATTCCTTCTCCATTCATCTCAAAGTCTTAAGACAATTTGGGAGATTGTACATTTTACAAAAATAATAGAGGTCCCATTTTAAGAAATATTCACTTCTGGGTGACTTTTTTTTTTTCTCAGCGAAGAAGAAATAGCCTTGGGCATAAATCCACCGGCTTGTCGTACTAACATAAGAATTACCTTCACCACCAGCTGCCCTCCACCAAAAAATAAATAAGATAAATAAAATGAATGCAGTTCAGTGGTAGGGCCCTCATTTTGCGTGGATAAGACCCTGGAGTTTGATTCCGAGCAGTGCTCAAATAATAATAATGACATAAAATGAATACACTTCCGTGCTGGTTCTGGTCTGTGGATGATTTCAAATACAACACAACTCCTTAACAGAAAAACACCACCAAGCATTTCACACTCACACTGTAGATAAATTTGCAGGTTCAGCAGCTCATCTCACTGAGTCACTAACTTGTTTTTATTTTGGAGACGATAATAAAACTATACCAATTTTTTTTTAAGGGACTAGAGTTTTATGTAATTACTGGGCAGATCAGGATGGGGGGATGGTATTCAAAAACAGGGTCTCATCTGTAGGTCAGGCTTTCCACGAACTTAGCTCAGTCCCCCTGCCTCAGCCTACCAGGTGCTTCATCACCCCACCTAACCCACTTCAGGATTTTGGAATTCTTTTTGTTGTTGTTGTTGTTGTTGTTGTTTTGTTTTTTTCAAGACAGGGTTTCTCTGTTTAGCTTTGCGCCCCTCCTGGATCTCGCTGTGTAGCCCAGGCTGGCCTTGAACTCACAGAGATCTGCCTAGCTCTGCCTCCCGAGTGCTGGGATTAAAGGCGTGCACCGCCACTGCCACCGCCACGGCCACCACCACCCAGCAGGATTTTGGAATTCTTGTTTCTGCTGAGTCTCACTGAAGATTTGTGTTCACTAGCTGAAACACAGTGTTTGAAAACCTATTTCCAAAGAAGCTTGGTGGCCACAGCAACAGCCATCAAAGCCAAGATAACCTTTCTGAACGTGGCACCAACTACAAATGGCCTCTATTGGCACAGACAGCTCAGGCAGCGCGATCACCCAGGACAGGCATGGTCACAAATACAGAAACCAATGGGAACTGACTTTGTTTTGTTCTCTAAAGCCTACTTCGGAAAAACATCACACTCTGTATAGCATACTTGGAAGAAAGAATTAAAGCTGGGGATGGAGAAGGAAGCCAGAAGGAAAAACTCAAACATTCCAGGTGGTCCTCTCCCAGCTCTTGCTGCTGGCATGGCCTCCTCACACTGCCATTTTAACTAAGGTGGGCCAGAGTGAGGGAGTTCCTCACAGCAACTCTGGAATGGATCTGGAATGGAGTCTTCTGCTCTACCACAGATTCTGCTGAAAAGAGTTAGGAAGAAGCAGACACAGCAGGGTCATAGAAAAAAATGGACAGAGGAGGGCATGTACTCTGAAACAAGGAAGGCAGCTGAAACCCCAGATGCTCCGCTCTTCTCCACAACACAACCACTTCAAGGGAATCCCCCACATGACACTCCTAGGCTTTTTATGGTAGAATCAAAGACAATCCAAGGAACCTATTAAGCATAAGACAGGAAGTGAATGGCCCTCAGGGAAAGCATTCTGACTAGCTTTGACTGGGTTTAACCCATCTATCAATACTGAAAAGGATGTTTTCCAAAGATAGTCATGAGACTCCCCTCTGTGGTGGTCGAGGTGGTGGTGGTGGAGCAGGAACACCACAGGAAGCTGCCACATTATCACTTGCCTTCCTACAATTTCCAGAGGGGTTGAGGTGTGGGATTAGCAGGCAAGTGTGTCATGGCCTCCTCACCAATAAGACCACTGTATGCTTCTGAAGAGGTATGTTATTGATCATCCAGCTCTGCTAGAGAGCAGAAAGAACCAACACGAAGGAAGAATTGACTTTCATCCAACTCTGTTCAACGGATCCTTTAGAAACCATGCACACACAGTGACAAATATTCAAACTTCTACATAACAACACACACACTCATACACACTGACACTCATATACACTGACACTCATACACACACACTTATACTCATACACACTGACACTCATATACACTGACACTCATACACACACACTTATACACACACACACTGGCACTCAGACACACACACACACACACACACACACACACCAGCACATTGTGTTTCATGAATAGAGCCCATCTACAACAAGAATATGCAATCTAACATTAGGCACTATATTTATGTCCCAAACAAACAAGAATCTAGAATACACTTGATGTACTAGAGATTAAACCCATGGCTAGCAGTCTGATGGGCAAGCCTCTACCATTAAGCTATCTCGCAGCAAAATTACACTTTACACTTTTATATATATATTTAAGTATGATAGTTAACTTAGAAACTGAACTGTATCCCCAACCCAAGATAACACATTTTTAAGACTTTATAAAATATATATATATATATATATATATATATATAATCTTATTCCTGAGCTTGGTGGTACACACCTTTAGTCCCAGGACTTGGGAGGCAAAGGTAGGAAGAGTTAGGCGGATCTCTATGAGTTCAAGGCCAGCTTGGTCTACTCAGTGAATTCCAGGACAGCCAGAACTACAAAGTGAGACCCTATCTCAAAAAACAAATCAAAAAAGTAATTTTTTTGTTTTGTTTGTTTTTCCAGACAGGGTTTCTCTGTGTAGTTTTGGTGCCGTCCTGGATCTCGCTCTGTAGACCAGGCTGGCCTCAAACTCACAAAGATCTGCCTGGCTCTGCCTCCCAAGTGCTGGGACTAAAGGTATGTGCCACCACCGCTGGATCAAAAAAGTAATCTTATTGATTGTTATTATTGTTAGTGGTGGAGGTGGTAGTGGTGTGTGTGTGATATACGGGATGGGGCATGTATGGAGGTCAGAGACAACTTTGTGGAGTTGTATGAGTGAATGTGTGTGAGTGTGTATGAAGGTGTGTGTATGAGTGTGAGTGTGTAAGTATGTGTTTGTGTATGAGTATGGAGTCCTTCCACCATATGAGTTCCAGGGATTGAACTCAGGACTGACAGGCTTGGTAGCTTTGCCGGCTCACTGAGTTATGCTGTAGACCATGTAGACCATGTGGAGAATGTTCAAGGCAGGGCCTGCTGTCTCTGCCCTGACTGTCATCTTCCCTGAGGAAGCCGCTTCACCCCGGCACCTGCTCATCTTTAGCTCTAGAGCTGTGTTAGTTCTGCCAACCCAGTTCCGCCAACACCAGTCTACTTGGGTCAGAAACCTCGTGTGGCATCCTCTCACCCCGTCTACACACTGTACACTTGCTGACATTAAGGACATCCCAAGGCAGTATTTACAAACTTCATTAAGTGCCTCGTCCCTCACTTGGCTTTAACTATCTCTTAGACTCCTGATAAATGCTACAGAAATCTCGTTTATTGCTACTTCTTGGCTGTAGAAATTTCCAAAGTTCTACAGTGAAAGTCACCAGAGAGGGGCTAGAGAGACGAATCAGCAGTTAAGAGTAGACTAACCAAGCTTAGATCCCAGCACATTGATGGGGGAGGAAGGGATGACTCAAAACCGCCTGGAACTCCAGCTCCAGGGGATGCTATGCCTTCTGGCCTCTTCAAGCATTCACACGCATGTGCACATGCACACAAATAAAGATAATAAAAAGAAATCTTGCAAAAGCAAAGAAAGAAATCCCCCTGAAAGCCCTGGAATACAGTGGAACCGGGAGTAAATGCAGTAGCAGACACAGGCAGGCTGAGCCACAAGGATTCCTGGCTATCACCTTCCCACTGCCTGTGGGCGCTTCACATCTCAGTGACCTGCTAAATGAAGAACAATTAATTCAGGGATGTCTTCACCATTCCGCTCAGTAGTCTATCTGGCTGAGTCTCTCTGCTGATCAACTCTACCACACACGTGCACACACGCAAACTTCTGATGTTATAGTTTGATGTGTGTCGGCAAAAGACAGACACTTAAGAGGAACAGCAGGAGAAATGTTTCCCAACAGCCCCTGGATAGTAAGAGACCCTGGTGCTCTGCTTAATTTAATGTAGATACTTCTATATAATTTGTTGTTGCTTTTTCGAGACAGGGTTTCTCTGTAGCTTTGGAGCCTGTCTTGGACCTCGCTCTGTAGATCAGGCTAGCCTCGAACTTTCAGAGATCCACCTGCCTCTGCCTCCTGAATGCTGGGATTAAAGGCGTGAACCACAGCCCAGCTTACTTCTATATTTTTTTAACTCCATACCCAGGTTTGTACCCGTGTATTGGGGATCCAAACACATGTCCTCTTGCTTACACAGCAAACACTCTACCCCTAGACTCCAGAAAAAAAATTATATTTATTCTATGCATATGAGTATTTTGCCTGCACGTGTGTAAAGGCGTTGCCTGCGTGTCTGGTACCCTCAGAGGCCAGAGGATTCTGAGTCCCCCTAGAACTACCAACAGCTATAAACTGCCATGTGGGTGCTGGGAACTGAACCCAGGTCCTATGCAAGAGCAATAAATGTTCTGAACCACTGAGCCAAGTCTACCACCCAGCCCCAGACTTTCATTCAAAGGTTCCCAAATGGTTATGCCCATTTATAAGCAGCAATATCCAGGATTTCAAATAGACTCACAAGCTAATCACAAGGACTATGTACACCCAGAAACATCAGATCAGAAGTTCCCTGGGAGTCTAATGAATGTTTACTTTCTTTTTAAGATTCCTTGGTTTCAGTGTACAGTGGTGGCCTATGCCTTTAATCCCAGAATTTAGGAGACAGGGGAAGGTGAATCTATGTGAGTTCAAGGCCAGTCTTTGCTACAGAGAGAGTTCCAGGACAGCCAGAGCTACACAGGAAAACCTGTCCCTGAAAACCCCCCAAAAATAAAAAGATTCATTGCTTTTAAGGGTTTTGTTGCTCTTGCTTTTTGGTTTGTTTTTGTTTTGAGACAGAGTTTCTCTGTGTAGTCCTGGTTGTCCTAAAACTTGCTCTGTAGACCTGGCTGGCCTCAAACTCACAGAGATCCACCCTCCTGCCCCTGCCTCCAGAGTACATGTGGTGGAATATGCCTTTAATCCCAGCATTCAGGAGACAGATGCAGATAGATCTCTCTGAGTTCCAGGCCAGCCTGGTCTGTAGAGCTAGTTCCAGGACAGCCAGGGCTACACACACACACACACACACACACACACACACACACACAAAGATACATTTTTTGTGTGTGTTTTTTTGCTGTGTTGCCATCTTTTTTTTTCCCAGCTGAATCACACTCGCTTCCCAGTCTTACCAGGTCTGGCCCCTCCCCAGTCCTTATACCTTCCCCCTCCCCCGCAAAAAAAGAAGAAAGAAATAAAAAAAAAAACAAACAATAACATGCTGGGCATTGGTAGTACTTAGCACTTGGGAGGCAGACACAAGCAGATCTTTGTGAGTTTGAGACCAGCCTGGTCTAGGTCTACATAGTGAGTTCTGAGATAGCAGAAAAACCTTGTCTCAAAAAACAAAAAACAAAAAAAAAAAAAAAGAAAGAAAACAAACAAAAAACAAAAAACAAGTCCTATTTTGTTGCCCATATACTCACTGGACCATGGTCAAACTCCCAGTAGCTTCCCTGGAGTTGGAGTTAGAGGCAGTAGTGAGCCCTCGGATTTGAAACTGGGAACAGAACTCTCCTCCTCAAAAGCAGCAAGTTCTCATCACTGAGCTGTCCCCACCTCTTCTTTTTGAGGTCAGAAGCTCATGGAACTCAGTCTGGTATTGAACTTGGTAGGTAGCCAATGATGGCTTTGAACTCCTGATCTTCCTGACTCTATCTCCCAAGTGCTGGGAATTCAGACATATGCCACCACCTCTAGTTGAATGTTTTTTTTCTTCACTGAAACCAGTCAGGGACTTTTTTCTACTTTTTGATTTTGGATGCCAATCCTCTCATTCAATTCACTGTAAATTGATGTCTATTTAAAAAGAAGCAACATATCTCCAAATTAGAATAGGCTTTTTTCTTTTTTTCTTCTTTTTTTTTTTTTTTTGCCGGAGCTGAGGACCGAACCCAGGGCCTACCACTGAGCTAAATCCCCAACCATGATGTTTTTGTTTTTGTTTTCTTTTCTTTTTCTTGGTTTTTTCAAGACAGGGTTCTCTGTGTAGTTTTTGGTGACTGTCCTGGAACTCACTCTGTAGACCAAGCTGGTCTCGAACTCACAGAGATCCGCCTGGCTCTGCCTCCTGAGTGCTGGGATTAAAGGTGTGCGCCACCACCAATGCCCAGCAGAATAGGCTTTTTTCATTCAAAATATATTTATAGATTGGTGACATAGATCAGTGGGAGAACACTGAGGTCCTGAGTTCAATCCCCAGTATGGATGGAGAGAGAGAGAGAAAGAAAGAGGATGTTATTTAGAACTTGGGGGTATAGCTCAGTTGGTCCAGTGCTCCCCATCATGCACAAAAGCCTGGGTTCTAGGTTCAATCTCCAGCCCCACTAAACCAGGGGTAGTACTGCATGCCAGCATTCCCAACACTTGGGAGGTGGACACAGGAGGATCAGAAGTTCAAAGTCATCCTTAACTACATAGCCAGCCTGAGGAACATTTGACCTTGTCTCAAAAACAAACAAGCCACATTATAAGTTCCCAGTGGGCCGGGCAATGGTGGTGCACACCTTTAGTCCCAGCACTTGGGAGGCAGAGCCAGGCAGATCTCTGTGAGTTGGAGGCCAGCCTGGGCTACAGAGGGAGTTCCAGGATAGGCACCAAAACTACACAGAGAACCCCTGTGTGTGTGTTTGGGGGGGGGGGGGTTCTCAGTGTTCTGTCTTATTTTCTAGAAAACTTACGAACAAATAGAAAAGAAAAACAAGTAGCAGTTAAAGCTACAGGGTTTGTTGTTGTTGTTGTTGTTGTTGTTGTTGTTTTGGTTTTTGGAGACAGGGTTTCTCTGTGTAGCTTTGCACCTTTCCTGGAACTCACTCTGTAGACCAGGCTGGCCTCGAACTCACAGAGATCCACCTGCCTCTGCCTCTCTAGTGCTGGGACTAAAGGCGAGCACCACCACCACCACCGCCCGGTGCTACAGTATTTCTTAGGTAGGGCAGTGGTTGTGCTGCATGCCTTTAGTTGCAGAGCTCGGGAGGCAGAGGCAAGAGGATCTCTGTGAGTTCGAGACCAGCCTCCGCTACAAAGAGTTCCAGGACAGCCCAGGCTACACAGAGAACCCCTGTCTCACAGGGAACAAACAAAACAAAAGTGACAGAGGTTCTCATAGTCCGAGACCTTCAGGACGGTTTGGTGAGTAGATTTGTACTGTGAGGTCACGGGCATAATTAGGAAAGGTGTTATTGTTGCCTTCAGGGTTTATAGTTTAGTCTTTACTTCCCCTTAGAGGAGAAGAGAATCACGGGAACCCCTCCCAGGCCTCACATTCACATCCCAAAAGCCATTTTTCCTGTTCTTCGTCTCTTTTTGTCTCAGGGTCTCTAATGCCTGAGTGGCTGTTCAAGGACCTAATGGCATCAAAATGTTCCCCTTGTGCTGCTGTTCATGCCAAACGGTCTGCTCCTAGGCTCAGGCTTCTGCACGGAGCAGTGCCCTGGCATGCTAGGGATTCCTGCTCAGCCTGAAAGCTCACACTCCCAGGGCAGCTGTGTGGGAATTATGGGATATTTGCTCTACTTTTTTGGCTGACTGGGTTTTGAATGGTCTTTGGTCTTTGTAACAAGAGAAACAACTGTCCACCGAAATGAATGGCTAGGATGCACCAAATGAAATAATGCCCTTAATTGGACAGAGGCGGACAGAAAGAGCAAGCCTGCCTTGGAGTCCACTCGACCGCCAGAGAAAGAGCCTGGTGCTAGAGAGAGAAATAGAATATAGTCTCCCAACCTTTTAAGCCCTTCTATTGAGAGATGAAAATTTAGGGGTGGGTTTCAAAATTAGTGACCTGGGAAGTCCCAGACCAACGCTCCGCACTTCCTCACTCTGTGTCTCTGTGGCTGCCCCCCTCCAGCATCTGGTTCCTCAGGTCAGCCTTTTGGACACCTTCCTTAGCATCCACACAAAACAGAAGAGTTAATCAAAGAAATCCCATTTAAGGGTCTGATAAATAGATTATAAAGAGACGAATGTGCACAACCTTTTTTTTCCTTCTTCAATTTGCAAATACCTGTTTAACCAAATTCTCTACTCAAAATTTTTCCCTTAAAAACCATGTCAGTAAAGCCAATTGTCCATTACAGTATTTATAAAGATTGGAATGATGTTTACCTTAAACGCTAACCATTTGCCAGTTGGTAGCATCACACTCATCTATAGCTTAAGAAAACAAATACAGTGCTGGGCATGATAGCACACATCTGTTATCCCAGCACTCAGAAGGTAGATAATCCTGAAAGCTCCAGGCCAGCCTGGTCTCTGTAGTAAATTCCAGGCCCCCTGGGGTGGCATATCTACACTCCTGTCTTGAAACCAAACAAAGCCATGTCTGGGAAGATGACTCCATCAGTAAATTGAGGAACTGGGTTCAGGTCCCCAGCCCCTGCACAAAAAGCTGTGTTGTTGTAATCCAGCCAGGGAGGTCAAGGCACGAGGGGACTGGTGGCCAGCCAGTCTAGCTGAGTCAGTGAGCTCCAAGTGTAGTGGGAGACCCTGTCTCAAAGAGAAAGATGGAGCCAGAAAGATGGCGCAGTGGTCCAGAGCACGTGTTGCTTTTGCACAGGACCCAGGTTTGGTTCTTAGCACCCACCTGGTGACTCACAGCCATGTATATAGAGCTCCAGTTCCAGGGGATCTGATCTCTGCTCTAACCTCCAT
This sequence comes from Onychomys torridus, assembly GCF_903995425.1. Taxonomy (NCBI): domain Eukaryota; kingdom Metazoa; phylum Chordata; class Mammalia; order Rodentia; family Cricetidae; genus Onychomys; species Onychomys torridus. Next base: position 147,290,000 of record NC_050444.1, read on the forward strand.
GGCACCAGGCATGTGGTGCACATACATATATGTAGGCAAAACATATGTAACATACATAAAAAAAAAAATATTTTTTTTAAGCCAGGCGGTGGTGGCACATGCATGCCTTTAATCCCAGCACTCAGGAGGCAGAAGCCAGCTTAGTCTACAGAGTGAGGTCCAGGATAGCCAAGGCCAGACAGAGAAATCCTTTCTTTAAAAACAAACAAAAAAAGAACTTTAAGAAAAACTATGTCTTACAAAAGGATAAAGAGTAGAGGAAGGAGGGCTGGAGAGATGGCTCAGCGGTTAAGAGCACTGGCTGCTCTTCCAGAGGTCCTGGGTTCAATTTCCAGTACCCACATGACAGACAGCTCACACAACTGTCTGTAACTCCAGTTCCAGGGGATCTGACACCCTCACACAGACATAACGCAGGCAAAAACACCAATGCACATTAAATAATAAATATTTTTTAAAAAGAGAAGTAGAGAAAGTAATCTGACCCAGACCACCTTTGGCCTACACACGCCACCCCACCCCCCCAACACACACAATACACACATAGAAGAAAACTAACCCTTCAGTCTCCATACCTGCATATAGGGAATGCTGAGCTCATGGTGATAGGCGTGGGGAAGAGGCTAAATTTGCAAAAGTAAGTTTTTTTGTTTTGGGGTTTCTTTTAGATTCATTTTATTAGATTATTATATTTATAGTGTTTTGTCTGCATGTCTGCCTATGTACTAGAAGAGGCCATCAGATCTCATTATAGAGGCTGTGAGCCACCATGTGGATGCTGGGAATTGAACTCATGACCTCTAAAGAAGAACAGCCAGTGTTCTTAACCTCTGAGCCATCTCTCCAGCCCGTTTTGGGTTTTCTGGTTTTTTTAGAGATTCAGAACAGGGTAGAAAGACGTCCCTGTTGCTCCTCCCCACCTCGTGCTAGTGACAATTAGCATTTGCTGCATTTTCTTCCAGAGACTAGAGAAGACAGCCAAAAGTGGAAAGGGAAAAAAGAATATAAAACCCAAAAGAAAAGGAACAAGTTGAGTGGCCTCTCCCATCTGTCGCTATCACTGTGGAGACTAGGCCAGGCAGTTGAGAGAGGACAGGACGCACGTAGGCACATGCCTCTCAGTGCTGCGGTTGGGGTGCCTGGGGTGGGAAGCAGCAGTGCCAGTGTCCCCTGGCCAGCCATGTGCTTGTGATGCCATTTCGGGTGTCAACAATGCCTCTGCTGCAGGAAAGGGACCCAGCCAGGGAGGGCCTCCTGAGTTCAGTCTAAAGCTGGCTTTTCCAAACTGCTTCGCCCCCTTATCATGGAGGAGAAGCAAAGCAAAGAGACCCTAAACACAATGAGGAATGCTGTGAAAAAAATATTTCACCCCTGAACTTAAGAGGCAGAGGTAGGGGGAGTCTCTGTGAGTTCAAGGCCAGCCTGGTCTACATCATGAGTTTCAGGACAGCCAGGACTACATAAAGAGACCCTGCCTCAAGTGAATAAATAGATAATAGCTTTTAGGCAGGGCCTGGTGGCACACACCCACAATTCTAGCACCTGGAAAGCAGAGGACAGAGGTCAGCAGGGCCATACAAAAAGACCCTTCCTGAAACCCAACCTTCTGTCAGCAGTCACTAGGTTGAGGCGGGAGGATTGCCATGAGTTTGACACCAGCCTGGGCTACCTAGTGAGTTTTAAGTCATCCTGAGCTGTAATGTAAGACCTGGTTTCAAATAAAACAAAACAGAAACCAGAAAAGGACTGGGGAGATGGTGCAATGGGCAAAAGGCTTGCCAAGCAACTGTGAGGACCTGAGTTTGGATCCCTGGAACACATTGAAGCTGGACATGGTGGCACACATCTACAATGCCTGCAGGCCTGTGAAGAAGTGAGAGGCAGAGGCAGGACAGTCTCCAGAAGCTCAAGAGACCCCTTTGAGCTATCTCAAAAGAGGGGATAGGGCAGGATCTACCCCAACGCTTCTTCTGTTTTGATCTCTATACATGCACCATGGTATACACAAAATATATACACATGAACACACATACAAACACTAGGATTCAAAAACAAACAAATAAAACCAGGAAAATAGCCTTTCTTTTTTTTTAATGTTTTTTTTTTTTTCAAGACAGGGTTTCTCTGTTTACCTAGCTCTGGCTGTTCGGGAACTGGATTTGTAGACCAGGCTGGCCTCAAACTCAGAGATCTGTCTGCAGAGTGCTAGGACTAAAAGCATATGTCACTATGCCCAGAAGGAAAAATATTTATGGGTTTCTCTAGAGCTCTAGACAGCAAAGCCTTCTTCAAATGGATTAAAAAAAAAAAAAATGAGTGTTTTGCTGGGGATCAAACCCAGGGCCTCCTGCATACTAGGTGAACACTCTACTATGAAATTACATGCTCATCCCTCCGTACAAAGGAAGCATCCATACCACAAAAACATCAAGATGGAGAAGATAGAAAAGAAAATATGCTCAGCTCGAGTCGTGGCGCACACCTTTGATCCCAGCACTCGGGAGGCAGAGGCAGGCGGATCTCTGAGTTCCAGGCCAGTCTGGTCTATGGAGCAAATTCCAGGATAGCCAAGGCTACACAGAGAAACTCTGTCTTGAAAAACTAAAAAAAAAAAAAAAAAAAAAAAAGAAGAAGAAGAAGGAGGAGAGGAGGAGGAGGAGGAGGAGGAAGGGAAGAAGAAGAGGAGGAGAGAGAAGAAGAGAGAGAGAGAGAGAGAGAGAGAGAGAGAGAGAAAGAAAGAAAGAAAGAAAGAAAGAAAGAAAGAAAGAAAGAAAGAAAGAAAGAAAGAAACTCTCTAAAAAATAACAATAGTCCTACCCTGTGTTACGGAACATCTCATCACCCTGCGAAGAAATGCCATATTTTCATCAGGTTTAGCCTTCGTTCTGCACAGCTCAAGGCCCTAGGCAACAGTTGATCTACTTCCTGTCTATAGCGTTGCTTAGTGCAGACATGTCATACAAACAGGAACACACATGTGTGTTGGACAGTCTCCCCTTCCACTTCTATCCCGGCTGGTGAGACTTCGTGGAGTTTCCTTTTCCCTCTCCTCTCCCAGCAGCCACAGCTCAAGTGCAGCTGGCCCTGGGCCAAGCTTCCCTCAGACACCTTGCAGGCTCTGCCGGTGCTGCCACCTCATGCCCGTTTCTTGAAGTAGTGGACAGTGGGTCAAGCTCCCTCTTCATCCAAGACCCCTGCTCTTGGCTGGGTCTCTGACAGTCAAGGCTGTTGCTCATGACAGTGTCACCAGGAGAGGTCAAGGGTGTACTGTGCTGGGACTACACCCCGTACCTTCGGAGGGCCGTGTAAAGGCACTGGGGCCTGGGGGAACTCCGCCCTCCACTCTCTTCCTGATTCTCTTGGGTCCATTTCTCTCCTCGCCTCACTTTCAGTTCCCCATCCTCGCTCTTCACAGACCAGGGAACCCAACCACCTCTCAAAGCTCCTTTCTGCTGGGCCGACTCCTTTCTTCGCTTCCAGGGATCACAGTAATCGTGTATTTGGACGTCAGGAATGCTTAACTTACCTGGGTTTAAAAAGAAGGAAAAAGGCAGTCTAAATCATCCACCCACAATTCGGAGCAGAATTAACAAGACTTTCTGTTCCCCCCAATCAAGGTGATCCTTCCTCATAGAGGAAGCTCCGCAAGGCCAAGCTGTTGTCATGAAGCGTGTTTGAACGGAATGTCATTCCCAAAGAGCATAGTGACATGACACTTTCCCTGGGTGCCAGAGCTGCTTCTGAGACCTGCTGGTAGTGACTGGGGGCTTCTAATTACTTTACCATCCACTGCAGTGCACTTCCCGAGTCACCTGTGTCTCCCTCTCCTTCACATCCTCCCTCCTGGGAAGGGCAGTTCAAACCCAAGCTCTCCTCGCTGTCCTTTCACATTCGTTAGAGAAACACCAGTGTGAGGTGGCTCAGCAGCCTGAGGGCCTGAGTTCCAAACCGAGGACCCACAGAGTGGAGAGAGAGCTGACTCCTTCAAGTTGTCCTTTGACCTCCACACACACACTACGTAAGTTTTTTGTTTCTTGGTTTCTTGGTTTTTTTGTGTTTTTTTTTGTTTGTTTTTTGTTTTTGAGTCAGGGTCTCCACATAGCTCTGACTGTCCTGAAACTCACCATGTAGACCAGGCTGGCCTCAGACTCACAGAGATCTGCCTGCCTCTGCCTCCCAAGTGCTGGGATTAAAGGTGTGTGCCGCCACACCCAACTTAGTTTGAAATTTAGTTTGGAAAGGAATGTTTGGATTCTAATTCATGACAGTTGTCTGCAGGCTCTGACTTCCCTGGAGCTCCGCCCATTACAGATGACAGTCCTTGTAGGCCCGCCACATGCTTGGTGTGATCTCTCACATCTCTCCTTTTAACACTGTGAAGCATACTCTTCTTTGGAGAACATCAATAGTTTTGTAAGAACTAACAGACTTCAAAACAAACAAAAAGAATTAGCAGGTTTCCCAAGTACACCGACCAGCTCCTTGACATTCAAGTAAGGGCTAAAAAGTGCCCAAATCTTTGCCATATGTAAAAGTTGAACATTACTGTCCCCCAGCTAAGGTCATGTCTGGGCTTTTTTTTTTTTTTTTTCTTTTAATGATTTATTTATTTGCATTGGTGCATTTGTGTAAGGGTGTTGGATCCCCTGGAATTGGAATTACAAACAGTTGTGAGCCACCTTGTGGGTGCTGGAAATTGAACCCAGGTCCTCTGGAAGAACAGCCAGTGAGTGCTCTTAACCACTGAGCCATCTCTCTAGTCCCATGTCTGGGTTTTTAATCATCCCTAATTTTCATCCTTATGATCCTATTAACAGTCTCAGTTTTCATAGTTGTGAAATTGATTCAACTAATCTGAAATTCAAGAATCATCCAGTTCCCGTTTCCAAAGACCAAAGAGAATGCACAGCGACCAACACCCCCTCCCGCCCCCCCCCCCAATTTATTTTCTTGAGACTGGGACTCACTGTGTAGCCATGCCTGGCCTGGAACTCATTCTGTGGACCAGGCTGGTCTTGACCTCACAGAGATCTGCCTCCTCTGCCCAGCTAAATTCTTCTGTTTTTTTGAGGCAGAGCCTCTCTATACATATAATACACATAATAAAAAATTTAAAAATTTTAATAGAAATTTGTTTTATATATCATTCTTATTTATTTTATTTTATTTTAATTTTTTTTCCCGAGACAGGGTTTCTCCGTGTAATAGCCCTACTTGTCCTGGAACTTGCTTTGTAGACCAGGCTGGCTTAGATCTCACAGAGATCTGCCTGCTTCTGCCTCCCAAATGCTGGGATCAAAGGTGTGCGCCACCACTGACGGCTTTCTTTCTTTTATTTTCTTCTTTTTGGTTTTTGAGGACAGCGTTTCTCTGTGTAGTTTTGGTACCTGTCCTAGATCTCGCTCTGTAGACCAGATTGGCCTCGAACTCACAGATTTCCGCCTGGCTCTGCCTCCTCCCAAGTGCTGGGATTAAAAGTGTGCATCACTGCCTGTTGGTTTAGGGGTAACTTTTAGAGTAATTTTTCTCCTTCCAGGGGTTCCGGGAATCAGTCTCTGGCAATTATCTTGTACCACAAACTCCTTCATATGCTAAGCCATCTTGCTGATCCATGAAAGCTATTTCTAAAAACATTTACTGTATATAGAAACTTTAGTTTAAGGACTCACCTGGAATCCTCAGCACTCAGGAGGCAGAGGCAAGTGGATCTTGGTGATTTCAACAACAGCCCGGTCTGCAAGTGAGTTCCAGGACAGCCAGAGCTCTAACACAGAGAAAACCTGTCTCATAAAACCAAACCAACCAAACAAACAAACAAACAAAAAAAAAAAACATCAAAGCAAAAAACCAAAAACACTCCTCTGGTGTGATGGCACACACCTTTAATTTCAGTATTTTGGAGGCAGAGGCAGGGAGATCTAAGTGAGTTTGAGGCCAGGCTGCTCTACATAGTGAATACCAACACAGCCAGAGCAGTGTAGGGAGAGCCTGTCTCAAACAAACAATAAAATGGGAATGGAAGCTATGGAACATCACATTAAATTTTACACTTTTGGTGTCAAATATATTTTATGCACTTATCTCTCCCCCCAAAAGGATCCATTACAGAATTGGAACTAAAAAAAAAAAAATTTAAATTTAAATTAAATTAAAATAATGTTTTGGGTTTTTCTTTTTGTTTCTTCTTCTTCTTCTTCTTCTTCTTCTTCTTCTTCTTCTTCTTCTCCTTCTTCTTCTTCTCCTTCTTCTTCTTATTTGGTTTTTCGAGACAGGGTTTCTCTGTGTAGCTTTAGCGCCTGTCCTGGGTCTGCCTCCGAGTGCTGGGATTAAAGGTTTGTGTCACCACCTCCGGGCCTTGTTCGTTTTTCAAGACAGCTTTGACTGTGTAGCTTTGACTGTCCTGGAACTCACTGTGTAGCCCAGGCTGGCCTCGAACTCACAGAGATCCGCCTGCCTCTGCCTCCCGGGTGCTGAGATTAAAGACACCACAACACGCTGGGTGGTGGTGTTGCATACCTTTAATCCCAGCACTCGGGAAGCAGAGGCAGGCAGATCTCTGTGAGTTCAAGGCCAGCCTGGTCTACAGAGTGAGTTCCAAGACAGCCAAAGCTACACAGAGAAACCCTGTCTGGAGAAACCAAAAAAAAATAAATTTTTTTTAATGATTAAATCTAGGCACTAACATATGTATGTCTGTAAACAAAGTGCACATGGGTATGGTGTAACTAAAGGAGAACATAAAGGCTAACTATAAGGGAGTGAGGAAGGACTGAACACCTGGGATCCACAGGGTTTTCGTTTGTCCTGGAACCTGGAGTTATGGGAGAGAATGTAAAGATGGAGGCCTTTTTACTATCGTTGTTTGGTTTTCAAGACAGAGTCTCTCTGTGTGGCCCTGGCTGTCCTTGAAGTCGCTCTGTAGACCAGGCTGGCCTCGAACTCAGAGAGTCATCTGCCTCTGCCTTCTGAGTGCTGGAACTAACCACCACCACTGGCCTAGCTTGCTCCTGTGCTGTCCAGGAAAGCTGATGCCGACACCATAGAGTGCTGGAGAGCTCACTGAGCCTGAGGGGAAAGTGTGGTCACCATCATGCAGAACCTATGGCAATCAGAACCTAGACTGCTTCCCAAATGGGCAGACAGATTGAAAAGATGGAAAACAGAGTGGTCTGGACAACACACACTGTGAGAACCTGGGGTGACAGCATTACAGCTCACAGAGGCTATACCACCTCTGGGACATTCTCTTTGAAGGCCAGAACACCAAGACCACAGGCTTGCATGGCTGTCCTAGGGGTGTGTCTCAGAAGAAATGAATCTGGAGGCCTTTTCTGTAACAAATATTATATATACATTTAAAAGAATTTTTTTTTTCAAGCTGAAAAAAAACCTCAAATCTTTATTGTATAGAAATACATATGCCGCACAGTGGTGGTACACGCCTGTAATCCCAGCACTCAGGAGGCAGAGCCAGGAGGATCTCTGTGAGTTCGAGGCTATCCTGGTCTACAGAGCGTGATCCGTGACAGGCTACAAAGCTACACAGAGAAACCCTGTCTCAAAAAAAAAAAAAAGAAAGAAAGAAAGAAAAGAAAAGGGGGTTGGGAATTTAGCTCAGTGGCAGAGCGCTTGCCTAGCAAGCGCAAGGCCCTGGATTCGGTCCTCAGCTCTGGCAAAAAAGAAAAAGAAAAAAAGAAAAGAAAAGAAAAATGAGGTGTGTGTTCGTGTGTGTGTGTGTGTGTGTGTGTGTGTGTGTGTGTGTGTATAAAACCCCTCAGAGATGCTATTCTCAGATTTCGACATCTTCCTCCTCTTCTACAATGCCTGTAATATAAAGGGCATTATTATGCCTTATTAGAACTTCACCCAGACGTCCAGACAACATACCAGCTATGTATTTGCAAGCTGCATATTTCTGAACGCTGCACCCACCAGCTGCTGACCCCTTGCCAGCCCCTCATGACTGGAGCAGTTGTTGCTGCCGACCAACATTAAGAGAAAAAATCCACTTAAAAGGATTTTAGCCGGGCGGTGGTAGTGCACGCCTTTAATCCCAGCACTCAGGAGGCAGAGGCAGGCTGATCTCTGTGAGTTTGAGGCCAGCCTGGGCTACAGACTGAGTTCCAGGATAGGCACCAAAACTACACAGAGAAACCCTGTCTCGAAAAACTAAAAAATATAATAATAATAATAATAATAATAATAATAATAATAATAATTTTAAAGTTAGATATAATTTTGTTAACAAGGGATGATAATACTTATCTGTAATTCCAGCACTTGTGAGATGGAGGCAGGAGGATGAAGATTTAAAGATCCCTCTTACTTAGAGGCCAACCTGGGCTCCTGTCTGAAAACAAAACAAAATGACAAGATTCTAAAGGAAACAATACAAATATATAAACCTGACCATTGGAGAAGCCGCAATAGGCTGACCAACAGCTTAAGGTCATCCTCAGAAACATGGCAGGTTTGAGGCCAGTGTGGGAGAGATGACGCCTTGTCTCAAAAGAAGAAAACAGAATTTAGTATTTGGATGTAGAGTAGGATGGTAGATGCAATCCCCAGAATAATAAATAGATGGGTAGATGGAGGATGGTTACAGAGATGGATGGATGGATGGATGGATAGATGGATGGATGGATGGATGGATGGATGGACGGACCAACACATTATCCATTATGCCAGATATACACAGTTCCTTGACAATAAGTGAGTACTACAAAGTATATAATGGCCCCACTTTAGATTTGTAAAAATTCAGACAAATAGACATTAAATAACATAACCAAACTCAGCAGAATAGGTAAAACTCAATCAAATGTTGACTCCAAAATCCCTATTCTATTAATTTCATTTATTTATTTATTTATTTGGGGGGGGGTGTTTTTGAGACAGGGTTTCTCTGTGTAGTTTTGGTGCCTGTCCTGGATCTCACTCTGTAGCCCAGGCTGGCCTCGAACTCACAGAGATCCACCTCCCTCTGCCTCCTAAATGCTGGACCATGACCTGGCCCTACCTCCCCCTTTCTAGTTCTCAGACCTAGACAGCTAGTCTCAAAATCTGTATTCTTGTTAAACTGGGCTGCTTCTTTATACTATTGCTGATAGATCTCAGACTACTTTTCGTATGTGTTATTGTAATGGTGACCAACTTGACCATTACCCAGTGGTAATAAATGTCAACTAGCTATATCAATAATCAGCAATTCATGTTGGAAGAAAAAATAGAAGTGGTTCCTCCCAGGGGCTAGAATTTCCCTAAAGAAAGGTCGGAGTGTCTCAAGCTAGCCCAGCAGGGACCAAAGGCTGAATGGTAAAGACTACTATTTGCCAGACCTAGCAACTGTGAGTGCAGCTACTAGAGAGACTGAGGACGTAGGATCACAGGGATTCAAGGTCAGGTTGAGATTTAAAGCTAGACCTTGTCCCCAAACCCAAGGCTGGAGAGATGGCTCAATAGGGTCAGAACATTTGTTGCACAAGCGTGAGAACCCAGGGGCGGTCCAATAACAAGCATGCCTGCAACGGCAGTGCCTTGGGGTGCAGAGGCGGGAGGATTGCTGAGCTTGATGGCTAGCCAGAAAAACACAAGCTCCAGGTTCAAAGAGAGACCGAGCCTCAAAGGATGCTTTCCTCGGGCTTTTGTGTATGTTCTCAGGAGTGCATACCCACACAAACGTGCACATACAGCACAGGCACACATCCCCAAACCCAATTAAAGTAGAAAAGAACCACGAAAGGCCAGGGCCAGGGATGGTAACAGATGCCAGTAATCCAGTACTCAGGAGGCTGAAAGGTTATGATCCTGAGTTAAGGGCCAACCTGGGTTACACACTGTCAGAGACAGACAGACAAGAATTGAGGACTGTAAGATCATCTCTGGGGTTGGAGAGATGGCTCAGAGGTTAAGAGCACTGACTGCTCTTCCAGAGGACCTGGGTTCAATTCCCAGCACACACACAAGGCAGCTCAAAACTGTCTGTAACTCCAATTCCAGGAGCTCTGATGCCAATGCACATAAAATAAAATAAATTTTAAAAAGATCATCTCTATTGGTTGCTTTAATAAAAAGCAAATGGCCAAATATTAGGCCATAAAGTACATGGAAAAACATACCTAGGATACAGACAACAGTGCCAAGTTGATAAACTCAGAGTTAAGACTTCAGTGAGAACAAACGTGGTCCTTCAATCAGACATCTTAGGCTGGATGGGCGGTAGTGGCACACGCCTGTAATCCCAGCACTCAGGAGGCAGAGGCAGGCAGATCTCTGTGAGTTCGAGGCCAGCCTTGTCTACAGAGCTAGTTCCAGAACAGCTAGGGCTGTTACACAGAGAAATCCTGCCTCAAAAAAACAAAAACAACAACAAACAAAAAATAAAAGAAAGAAAGAAAGAAAAAAGAAATTTATGGATCAGGGAGAGGGCCTCATGGGTAAAAGGAACCTGTTGCCAAGTCTGGTGACTTGTTCTAAGTTGGATCACTTGGACCCAACAAGTTGTCCTCTGAACTCCAAATTTTGTTCTGGGTGCCCACAAAAGTGCACACACACACACACACACACACACACACACACACAATCAATCATCTTCGATTTAATTTAAAAATTGTTATTGTGTATGCTGTGTGTGTTGGGGTGTATGTGAAATTGTGGAGGGAGGGGGTCAGAGGACAGCTTTTTGGAATTAGTTCTAGGTACTGAATTCAGGTCCTCAGGCTTGTGTGGCAGGAACGACACTCAGGCCCTCCTCCGTACCTCCAATGCTCCTCTCTCTACCACAAAAGACCTTATAGCGCTCCTCATCCCATCTCCAGACTTTCTTGGCTTTTTAAAAATTGTTTGTTATTGCTTTGTTTGGAGTCAGGGTCTTACTATGCAGTCTGGACTGGCCTTCAGAAGTCCAGCCCCTTCAGCTTCAGTCTCCTGTGTGTTCAGGATTACAGAACACTTGCCATTTCGTGTCGGAAGCAAAGCTTAGATTAGCTGGCATTTTCTAAAGAGGAATCAGAAGGTAAATGCTGCAGACTGAAATGAAATTGTCACATGAGGTCTCTACTGCTCATTTCCACTGTCACACATCAGATAACCGGAGCTGGGGAACAGCAGAACGTATTCACAAAAGCAGATCAGTGGTAGGCTAAATCCAATCTTCACACCTCCATTGCCATATTTGTTCTTGAAGTTTGCTCCCACCAGGATATGAGCATCTGGAGGGCAGGTGTGCTCTCTGAACCAAGCAAAGCTGAATTTTGTTTGTTTGTTTGTTTTGTTTTGTTTTTCGAGACAGGGTTTCTCTGTGTAGCTTTGTGCCTTTCCTGGAACTCGCTTTGGAGACCAGGCTGGCCTCGAACTCACAGAGATCAGACTGCCTCTGCCTCCCGAGTGCTGGGATTAAAGGCATGTGCCACTACCACCCGGTAGCAAAGCTGAATTGATGAATACTTTGTGAACATTTCTGGAAGAACGTCAGAACTGGGATGCTAATGAAGCAGGAGATGCTAACACACATGGAATCTGATTCTCCTCAATCATGTGACATATATAAAATGACTCCACTCGGCTCTTCTGAAAGTCTGAAGTCAGTCAGCATGCAAAAGATTCAAATATCTGGGCTGGGTGTGGTGGCACATGACTTGAATCCCATTATTCAGGAGAATCTCTAGGAGTTTGGAGCCAGCCTGGTCTCTATAGAGTGTGCAGGCCAGCCTCAAAACAAACAGATTCATTGGGTACCTGACTCCAATATGGAGGCCCCCAGTGATCCTTACTCCTATGCATACTGCCCCCGACACCAGGTAGGATACTGTGGAGACAAAAGTGGGTAACAGCTGAGGCAAGTCACAAAAGATACTGCGGTCTCCCCTTGCTCTTTCTTGGATCACAATTTGTTCCCTTTTACCAAAAACTAGCTTGCCTTTGTCAGGCCAAGCTATGTAGAGGCTCATGGGTAAACTAGTGAGGCCTCCCACTGTGCCCTTGGGATGGGTTTTTTGGGCACTGAATCTTCTTGCTTCAACTAGTCCCTTAGATGGTTGACGCTGCCTATCAAGATTTTGCCTGTAACCTTATGGATTGAATACAAAATGCACCACAAACATAGTAAAGGCTTGGTCCTCAAAGCCAGCAGCATTCAGAAGTGGAGCTTTTAGAAGTGATAGACTAGACTCATGAAAGCGCTAACTTCATTATTGCTGAAGATGACTTTGAACTCCTGATCCAGGGTTTCCTGGATATGAGGCAGTTTACCAACTGAGTTACATCTCAGTGTCAAAGTGTCCCCTGAAGGGCCAATGGTGTTCCCAGTCTTTTGATTTTTCTCTTTCTCTCCCTCTTGGCTGCCATGAGGTAAGCAGCTTTGTTCTTCACCATGACACCCTGCCCCACACACTAGAAACAAAGGAGCCAATGGCCATGGGCTGACACCCCTGATACCGTGAGCCAAAATAAACTCTTCCTCCTTGCCAACTGTTTTCTTTGGTATTTGTCACATGACAAAGAGCTCACAAACCTCACGAAGAAGTCTGAGCTACATCACCATCAACCCCTGACTCATAGAAAATATGGGAGATAATGTATTAAGTTGCTAAATGTGGGAAACTTGTTTTTTGTGGGTTTTGTTTCCCCAAGAGAGGGTTTTTCTGTATAGCCCTGGCTGACCTCAGATTCGCCTGCCTCTGCCTTTCAAGTGCTGGCATTAAAAGTGTGTGCTATCACTGCCCTACAGGAAAAAAAAATTTTTTTAAACCAGACCTTAGGTAGCTGAACATGCTCTTGAACTTCCTGATGCTCTTGTCTCTACCACCTGAGTGCTGGGATTAAAGGCATTGACCACTCCACCAGGTTCCCTGTGACTCTGGGGGTGACACACACCTTTAATCCCAGCACTCAGGAGGCAGAGGCAGGAGGATCTCTGGTAGTCCAAGGCCAGCCTGGTCTACAGAGTGAGTTCCAGGACAGCCAGGGCTACACAGATCAACCCTGTCTGGAAACAAAACCAACCAGACAAAATAACCTAAAACTTCTCAGGAATAACTAGACACAAAGCAGCATGTGAGATAATGTGTGGACTCCGGTGGAAAGGATTTTTGTTCCTTTTTTGAGACAAAGTCTTGTTACATAGACTAGCCTGGCCTCAAACTCATAACTTTTCTCTGCCTCTCAAGCACCGAGATGACAGGCACATGCTACCATCCTGGGCCTAATTCTATATCATTTCACATGTCTCTGTGCTGGTTAGATTTTTGTCAACTCGATACAAGCTAGAGTCATCTAGAAAGTGGGAACTTCAGCTGGGAAAATGCTTCCATTAGGTTAACCCATAGGCAAGTCTATGGGAGGTTTTCTTGACTAATATTGCTCTGGGTTGGCCAGGCCCATTGTGAGAGGTAGCACTCCCAGGCAGGTGGTCCCGAGTTGTGTGAGATAGCTGAGGGGTTGGGGATTTAGCTCAGTGGTAAAGTGCTTGCCTAGCAAGCGCAAGGCCCTGGGTGTGGTCTTCAGCTCCACAAAAAAAAAAAAAAAAAAAAAAAAGATAGCTGGACGAGCCAGGAGGAGCCAGCCAGCAAGCATCGGTTCTCCAGGCCTCCACTTCAGTTCCTGCATGAAATTCCTGCCCTAACTTCCTTCTTGATGTACTGTAAACGATAAAATGAAATAAACCCTTTCTTCCCCAAGTTTCTATTAGTCAATGGGTTTTTGTTGTTGTTGTTTTGTTTGTTTTGGTTTGTCGAGGCAGGGTTTCTCTGTGAAACAGTCCTGGCTGTCCTGGATCTCACTCTGTATAGACCAGGCTGGCCTCGAACTCGCAGAGATCTGCCTGGCTCTGTCTCCCAAGTGCTGGGATTAAAGGCATGCGCCACAACCACCTGGTTCTCTTCGAGATTTAAACGCATGCCCCACTCCCAAAATATGTAAGGGCAGGTGTAGTGGTGCAAGTCTTTAATTCTAGTACTCAGGAGGCAGAGGCAGATAGATCTCTGTTAGTTCCAGGCTAGCCTGGGCTACTTAGTGCAGTTAAGACCCTGTCTTTAAAAAAAAAAAATCAGGGTTGGGGGGCTGGAGAGATGGCTCAGAGGTTAAGAACACTGACTGCTCTTCCAGAGGTCCTGAGTTAAATTCCCAGCAACCACATGGTGGCTCACAACCATCTGTAATGAGATCTGGTGCCTTCTTCAGAATAAAAATAAATAGATAGATAGATTAATTAATTAATTAATTAATTAATTAATTAATTAAAAAACCAGGGTTGAAGCCTCGCAGTGGTTGTACACAGCTTTATTCCCAGCACTCATGAGGCAGAGGCAGGTTGATTTCTGTGAGTTCCAGGCCAGCCTGTTCTACAGAACAAGATCCAGGACAGCCACAGCAACACAGAGAAACCCTTTCTAGAACAACAAAACAAGTCAGTGGTGGTGCATGCCTTTAATCCCAGCACTCGGGAGGCAGAGCCAAGCAGATCTCTCTGAGTTCGAGGCCAACCTGGTCTACAGAAGGAGATCCAGGACAGGCACCAAAACAACACAGAGAAACCCTGTCTCAAAAAACAAAAAAAAAACAAAAAAAAAACAAAAAAAAAAAAAAAAAGAGAGAGAGAGAGAAATAAAAAAAAAGAAAGAAAGAAAAAAGAAAAAGAAAAGAAAGCCAGGCATGAACCAGGCAGCAGTGGTGCACGCCTTTGATCCTAGCACTCAGCCAGAGGCATGAGGATCTCTGAGTTCGAGGCCAGCCTGGTCTACAGTGGGAGTTTCAGGATGTCCAGGGCCACCAGGGCTACACAGAGACACCCTGTCTCGAAAATAACAACAAAAAAAAGCCAAGCTTGGTAGCATGAGTTTGTAATCCACTGCTGGGGAGGTGACCACAGGTATGAAGGGATTAAATTAATGCATGTTGTTAACGTGGGCACAGCCTGTCAAGGATGACATTGCCTCAGACTCCCCAGAGGGACATAGTTTTCTAAGGGTGAAGCTCCCAGGGATGGGGAAGCCTTCCTCTGGCCTGGGTGCATATGCTGACATCGTGTGCTTTCCCTCCAGATGTTTACAGACTGAAGACTGCTCCCCGGCAGGGTGCTCCTACCAGGACTAACTTAGTCTGCCTCCTAGCTCAGGTATATGCACTAATCCTCCTTTCCACTGCACATAGAAACTTGCTGAGTTCCCAGGGTGCTGCAGCTTCTGTCCAAGAGCCCGGTCGGCCTGGGTCCAGTTGTTTTGGACATTATGTCTGTGTGTCTGTCCATTTTTCATTCCCTTGACACCCCAGTTAAGTCAGCCCCTGGAACTGTGCCAGGACATGGCATAGGTACATCACTAAGGTTTGCTGACCCTTTTGTAAAAACAACAATGAGAGCCAGGCAGTGGTGGCTCACGCCTTTAGTCCCAGCACTTAGGACACAGAGGCTGGAGGATCCGGGTGAGTTCCAGGCCAGCCTGGTCTGTAAAAGTGAGTACCAGGACAGCTAGGGCTGTTACCCAAAGAAACAGAGAAACTCTGTCTCAAAAAAACAAACCCCCCCCCAAAAAAAAAGAAAGAAGCAAAGAAACAAAAACCAACCAACCAATCAAACAAACAAACAAAAAAAGAGGCAGGAGCCTGGGAAGATAACTCAGTCAGAGAATTGTTTGCTAGGCAAAGAAATATGAGTTCAATCCCCAGAACCCACATGCAGAAGCCAAGCATAGTAGTGGCACATGTTTATAATCCCAAGTCTGGGGAGGTAGTGTATGAATATTCCTTTACACTGTGTGAATATATGTCATTGTGATTGGTTTAATAAAGAATCTGACTGGCCAATAGCTGGACGGGTAGAGGTTAGGCGGGACTGGCAGACAAAAAGAGAGGACAAAGAAGAGAAGTCTCAGGAGTTGGAGGAGATGGAGAGGAAACAGGAGATGAACTTGCTGTACTGAGAAAAGGTACCAAGCCATGTGACAGAGTGTAGATGAGAAATTCGCATTAATTTAAAATGTGAGAGTTAGCTAGTAATAAGCCTGAGTTATTGGCCGAACATTTATAATTAATAATAAGTCTCTGTGTGGTTACCTAGGAGCTGGCAGGTGGGAAAGGAAAGACCATCTACAAGGCAGAGACAATAGATCCTTGGCTTTTACTGGCCAGTCAGCTTGGTCTCAGGTCACAGTGAGGCCTTTCTCAAAAAACAAAGTGTGTGTGGGGTTGCACAAGCCTTCAACCTCAGCACTTAGGAAGTAGAGGCAGGCTGATCTTTGTGACTTTGAGGCCAGCCTGATCTATAGAGTGAATTCGAGGACAGCCAGAGCTACATAAAGAGATTATCTCAAAATAGAACAAAACCAAGGTGGATTGCTCCTGAGGAATGATGGCTGAAGCTGACCTCTGACCTCTGACCTCCATTAGCATCCTTACACACATGCACACTCATGAACAATTGTCATATGAGCTGGAACACACACACACACTTCCTTTTTTTCAGTATCTTTTTATTTTAATGGAATGCCACTTCTCTAAATACTGCAGTTTTGGGGTGTCTTTGGCACACTGACCTGTTAATGAAATAAAAGTGGGGTCATCTGGGGTGGTGGTGGAACATATTACAGTACTACTCCCAGGAAGCAGAGGATTTTGAAGCCAACCTAAGATTAGAGTTAAACTCTGTCTCAAAAATGAGTGAGTCATGCATGGTGGAATACGTCCAAAATCTTAGCACTTGGGAAGCTGAAGCAGGAGGATTGCTATGTCTCATTATTAAACCATTTGAGGTTTGTTTTTGTTTTTGTTTTTCAAGATAAGGTTTCTCTGTGTAACAGCTCTGGCTGTCCTGGGACTCGCTCTGTAGACCAGGCTGGCCTCAAACTCAAAGAGATCCACTTGCCTCTGCCTCCCAAGTACTGAGATTAAAGGTGTGCATTACTACAGCCTGGATAAACCATTTGTTTTATTTATTTATTTATTTATTTATTTATTGGAGACAGTGAGTCTTTGTGTAGTCCTAGAACTCACTCTGTAGCCCAAACTGGGAGATCTGCCTGCCTCTGCCTCCTGAGAGCTTCGAGGAAAGGTGTGTACCACCACTGCCAGCAAAACCATTGTTGTTGTTGTTGTTGTTATTATTATTATTATTATTATTATTATTATTATTATTATTATTTCGGAGGCAGAGGTTCACTCTGTACTCAGTCTGGAATGACATTTGTTATGTAGCCCACATTAGCCTTAAACTTGTGGCAATCCTTCCTCCTCAGCCTCTAACTCCTAGGATTAAATGGAGGTCGACTGTAGAAGCGGAAAGCTTCTCTGAGGCGTACTGCACTTCCAGTTTGCAGCCGGAGGACACAGGATATGCACAAGTGCGCAAGACACTCAGATACCAAGCAACCCCATTCCTAACAAACTAGCAAATCAAGTGCTGCCAAATCCAGGTGCTTCAAGTTAGCAGGGCTCCCCAGAGTGAGAATCCCTCTTAAGACATACAGAAAGCTCAAGGACCGACAAATGATCAGGATGATTGACACATAAGAGTAAAGTGGAAAGCATAATGCCTCGGGAAGGATGGGATACTGCGGCACAGGCCTGGCTAAGACAAAAGCACCATTGCTATTTATCAACAAGTCAACAAACAGCAGATTTTTTTAAGATTTTATTTATTTATTATGTACACAGAAGAGGGCGCCAGATCTCATTACAGATGGTTGTGAGCCACCATGTGGTTGCTGGGAATTGAACTCAGGACCTCTGGAAGAGCAGTCAGTGCTCTTAACCTCTGAGCCATCTCTCCAGCCCAATTTTTTTTTTTTAAAGAGAGAACCTCAGGTAGCCTAGGTGGACCTCAAACTATGAAGCCAAGAAAACCTGATCTCCCCATGTCTCACGCTGAGTGCTGAGATTACAGGAGCCTCATTTATACAGTGCTGGGACAGAGCCCAGGGCTTCATGAATGCTGGGCAGGCACTCTCCCTACTGAACTACATTGCCAGCCCTGTGGAAACAGTTTTGTGGAGCATGGAGGCACACGCCTTTAAACCCAGCACTCAGGAGGTAGAGGCAGGTAGATCTCTGATTTCAAGGCCAGCCTGGTCTACAGAGAGTATCCCAGGTCAGCTAGGGCTACACAGGAAAACCCTGTCTTGAATACCTGGGAAAAAAGAAAAAGAAACCATTGAGAACTCTTAAGGAGAGCTTAGATGCTTTCCTAGAAATAGCCCATTTTGTTATACCTAAATTAACATATTCAATGTTATTTAACATATCCAATAATTAACATTTTCAATGATGACAATCATTCCTTCAACATAAATGGCCTGTGGCTTTCCTGGCATTATTCTAGTGTTAGAGATACAGTGACAGAGAACATTAAGGGAACTTAACTTTTATGGCTGGAGGTTGTACTTGGACCTTTTTGTCAGACTTTTTTCCTTTGGGACTGCCAACCTCCAGATAATGACATGGAGACTTCTTATTAATTATGAAAGCTTGATCTTAGCTTAGGCTTGCTCCTAACTAGCTCTTATAACTTAAATTAACCTGTTTCTATTCATCTACTTTCCACAACATGACTAGTTACACGTAGCCACCATAGTGTACATCCAACTTCTTCAGTGTCTCCCTGGCATCTTCCTGCTTGCCTAGGTTCTTCTCAAATCCCTCTTTCCTGGGAAGTCCCGCCTATTCTCTCCTGTCTAGTTATTGACCGGTCAGCTCTTTACTAAACCAGTCAGAATGACAATGACATACCTTCACACAGTGTAAACAAATATCCCACAACAGGAGGTTATTTATATGTATTATATATGTCACATATAGATCATATAAAATATATACCATATCATCAGCTTGGGTTCTGGAGGGGTGTGTGTGTGTGTGTGTGTGTGTGTGTGTGTGTGTGTGTGTGTATACAGTCTTATATATTCCAGGCTGGCCTTAAACTCTCTCTGTAACCAAAGCTGACCATGAGCTCCCTCCCGTTCCTCCTCCTGTGATCACGTGAGTGCTAATGAGGATAGAGGCGGAGTCTTGACATTCTGATTAACACCACGAAGGTCCCTTGTAACACAAATTCCTAAATGGTCTTAATAAAAAACCCAGAGCCTAATACTGTGGTGAATCCTGAAAGATCAGAGAGACAAAGGAACAAGCCACCTCTTCCCTCTAGGACTACTCAGCCTGAAAAGGCTTTCCTTTGGTTCCTGTCTCCTCTGGCCTTACATACCTTTCTCTGCCCAGCCATGTCATTTCCTGTCCCAACCTTCCTAGTTCTGGAAATAAAGTTGTGTGACTCCCAAATACTGGGATTAAGGCTGTGTGCCACCACTGCCTGGCCTTTTTTCTCTCCTAGACTGAGTCAATCTCATGTAGTCCAGGGTGGCTTTGAACTAACAGAGATCCTGATGGATCACTGCCTCCTGAGTGCTAGGATTAAAGGTGTGTGCCATCATTGCCTGGCCTGTATGTTTCATCTAGTGGCTTATTCTGTTCTCTGATCTTCAGGCAAATTTTATTAAGGTGCACAGTATATCACCACAGTCCCTGGTGATTTGACCAGAGAAATTTTAGTTGAGTGGTACGAACAAAACATATTTAGGCTAGGTTCAAGAGATTGCCAGGAAAAGAATTCCAAACACAGAGCTGACAAGTAAGAAAGGCAAAAATAAGATAAATTAGCTACATCATTCACAAATGATACCATCAGGAAAATAAGGAGTGTTGAGTATACATCTGTAATCCTAGCATTCAGGAGGCAGAGGCAGAAGGATTGCCACAAGTTGAGGGCTAGCCTGAACTACATAATGAGTTCTAGGCTGACCTGGGCTGTAAAGTAAACATCTGTCTTTAAAACAAAGAAAGAAGAAGAAAAGTGAATTAAACCAGGGCAGAAGGGAAAGAAGGATGGATAGAGGAAGGAACTGAGGCCAGGCTTGGTGACATGTGCCTGCAGTCCCAACTACTTAAGAAGGAATGCACAAAGTCAGGAGTTTGAGGCCAGCCTGGGTAACACAGTGAGACCCTGTCGCAAAAAGACAGAATAAACAATACAGCAGAAAATGTTTTCACATGGGCAAAGGATTGGAATTAACATTTCTGGAAAGAGCTTATTGTCTAAAGCCAGAAGTGTTGGTGGTTCATGCCTTTTACTCCAGCCCTCCAGAGGCTGAGGCTGGAGGATCACATGTTTCCCGCTAGCTTGGATATCTTAGCTTTCTATTGCTGTAATAAAAATACTGATCAGGTTGGGGATTTAGCTCAGTGGTAGAGCGCTTGCCTAGCAAGGCTCTGGGTTTGATCCTCAGCTCCAAAACAGAAGAAGAAGAAGAAGAAGAAGAAGAAGAAGAAGAAGAAGAAGAAGAAGAAGAAATAATGATCAAAAGGAACGGGGAATAAAGGGTTTATTTCATCTTGGAGCTGCTAGTCCATCAAGACAGGACAAGAACTCAAGGCAGGATCTTAGAGGCAGGAACGGAAGCAGACGACAAGGAGGAATGATGTTTAATGGCTTGCAACTCAGGCTTGCTCGGCCTGTGTTCTTTCTTCCTTTGTTTCTTCCTTTCTTTTTTTTTTTTTAGACAGGGTTTCTCTGTGTAGCTTTGGAGCCCTTCCTGGGGCTTGCTCTTTAGCCCAGGCTAGCCTTGAACTCACATAGATCTGCCTGCCTCTGTTTCCCGAGTGCCTCTATTAAAGTCATGAGTTACCACTGCCCGGCTTTCAGCCTGCTTTCTTATAACAACCCAGAACTAACTAGCCAGTTTTGCCCACCGTGAGTGGTGCCATTAATCTTCAATTATCAACCATCAATCAAGAAAATGCCCCACAGGCCAGTCTGATGGAGGCAATTTCTCAACTGATGTTCCCTCTTCCCAGAAGTGTCTAGATTTATATCAAACTGACAAAAACCAACCAGCATACGGGGCTACATAGTAAATTCTAAGTTAGTATGAAATACATATCAAGACCTTGTTTCAAAAACAAATAAAAAGGGAAATAGGAAACTGGGTGGTGGGGAGACAGATCTCTGTGAGTTCGAGGCCAGCCTGGTCTACAGAGCGAGTTCCAGGACAGCCGGGGCTACACAGAGAAACCCTGTATGGAAAAAACAAAAGAAAAAGAAAATATGTAGATAGCCAGAAGAAAAGGCCCAACGCTATCAGTCAATTGAGAAAGTAAAATCAGTAACACTGAGAGCCAGGCTTGGTAGCACATGATTATAATCCCAATTCTCAGGAGACAGTGATAGGAACTTCAGGAGTTCAAGGCCATCCCCTGTTGTTACATAGCAACTTGAAGGCTGGCCTGGGCTGCTGAAGGACCTTGTCTCAATGAAACAAAAGAAACCACCCACAAATAGACACTATGGTACACTTCACACCCATTCATATGGCTATAAAATGAAAACCAGGGCCAGAAGGGTAGCTGAGCAGCAAAAGCTCCTGGGGCCAAGCCTGATAACCTGGGTTCCATCTCTGAGG
Organism: Onychomys torridus; assembly: GCF_903995425.1. Classification (NCBI taxonomy): domain Eukaryota; kingdom Metazoa; phylum Chordata; class Mammalia; order Rodentia; family Cricetidae; genus Onychomys; species Onychomys torridus. The sequence continues at coordinate 147,311,440 of NC_050444.1, forward strand.
CCCACATGGTGAAAGGTAAAAACCAGCTCCCACAAATTATTCTCTGACTTCCACATGTATCCTGTGTTACCTGTGTGCTCTCGAGAGAGAATAAATGTGAAAACAGAGAGAAAATCTTAAGTCAGGGATGTTGTGGGGTAATCTTTTTGTACACTGAAGATGTGTCTTTGCCAAGGCGCCTTCTGGGTTGAATGGCCAATAGCTAGGCAGGAAGAGGTTAGATGGGACTTCTGGGCAGAGAGAGAGGAAAAGGACATGAATCAAGCTGCAGAGGAAGCCGGAGGGGACAGAGAGGAAACAGGAGGTGCAAGATGGAAGAAAGGTAAAAAGCCATGAGGCAAAACATAGATTAATATTAATGGATTAAATTAAGTTATAAGAACTAGTGGGACAAGCCTAAGCTATAGGCCGAGTTTCCGTAATTAATACTAAGTCTCCATGTCGTTTTTTGTGAGCTAGTAGCCCAAGGAAAAATTATCTACATGGGGCTGGAAATCAGGCTCAGATGTTACAGGCACTTGCTGCTTTTGTGGAGGACCCAGTTTCAGTTCCCAGCACTCATATCAGGCTGATCACAATCACCTGTAACTCCAGCGCCACCAGATTCAATGCTCTTTTCTGATCTTTGCAGGTATCTTACCTATGTGCATATACCCATACATTGTGGTAATATTTTGTTTGTGTTCTAACAAATAAAGCTTTCCTGGAGATCAGAGTGAGGAGCTAGCCACTAGTTAACCATAAGAAGCCAGGCAGTGGTGGCACACACCTTTAATCTCAGCACTTGGGAGGAAGAAACAGGAAGTGATAATGCTGGCCAGAGAGAGGAATGTAAGGTGGGAGGCGGAGTCAGGTTTGCCAGACTCAGAGGAAGTAAGATGAGGACGTCACACTGAGAAAAGGCACCAAAACAGGTGGCTAAACATAGATGAGAATTATGGGTTAATTTAAATATAAGAGCTAGTTAGTGACAAGCCCAAGCTACTGGCTGAGCATTTATAAGTAATATTAAGCCTCCGAGTCAATTATTTGGGAAGTGGCTGCTGGGTATTTGGGACAGAAACTTCCACCTACAAAACACGAACGTACAGATTACATAAAGAAAACATAAATTTGCTGGGCGGTGGTGGTGCATGCTTTAATCCCAGCACTTGGGAGGCAGAGGCCAGCCTGGGCTGCAGAGTAAATTCCAGGAAAGGCGCAAAGCTACACAGAGAAACCCTGTCTCAAAAAACAAAACAAAAAACATAAAAGTAAATCTTAAGAAACAAAGCAAGTATTGTGGGAGTGGAAAGTGGTATAGTATTTTGGAGCTGGGGTAACAGCTCAGTGAGTACAGTGCTTGTTGGACATCAGGACCTGAGCTCAGATGCCGAGTAACTACAGAAAAACTGAGCCTGGCTGAGTATGTCTGGAACCAGAGGGTTGAGGGGGAGGACAAGGCAACCTAGGCATTCACAGGCCAGCCAGTATCTCAAAAAATAACGTGGGGCGCAAGAGAGAAAGACACCCATATCAACCTGGAACATACAAGCAAACCGGCATGTATCACATGCACACACACTTATATATGCACACACACACACACACACACACACACACACACACACAAATGAGTTAAATAAAAATAAAATGTGCACTGTTTTGGAAAGTTTCATAGTTTCTCAGAAATAGAAGTTGTTTGGTTTTTTTTTAGGGCTGCAGATTAAACCTAGGGTTTTACATACACTACTAGCTAAATGCTCTATCATTGAGCTATATCTCCAACTAATTATTTATTTGGAGAGAAGACCTCACATACTCCAGCATGACCTTGAACTCCTGATGTCCTGTCTCCACCTCCCATGTATGTGTCAGTATGCCTAGTTTATGTGATAGTGGGGATGGGACCCAGGGTCTCCTGCATGTAAGGGCAAGCACTGAACAAACTGAGCTACATTCCAAGTTTCCACCTCCACCCCGAACTTTTTTTCTGAGACAAGGTCTTTCTGTGTAGCCCTAACTGTCCTGGAACTTGCTCTGTAAACCAGACAGGCCTGGAACTCAGAGATCTGCCTGCCTCTGCCTCCTCCAGAGTGCTGAGACTAAAGGTAGACACCACCACCTGTGAGCCTTATGTTTTTATTTTGAGAAAGAGTCTCAATAAGCTAAATAGCCTGGCCTAGCCTGGCCTGGAGTTCACTCTGTAGTTCAGGCAAGTCTTTTTTTCTTTTCTTGATTTTGTATTTGTTTTTTCGGGACAGAGTTTCTCTGTGTAGCCCTGGCTATACTGGAACTCTCTCTGTAGGCCAGGCCAGCCTCCAACTCACAGCCATCCACCTGCCTCTGCCTCCTGAATGCCAACACAACTTGCTCCTAGTCAAGTCTTGAATTCAGAGTCCTTGGACCTCTGCTTTTTGAGTAGGAAGATGAGCCATGTGTGTCCTATAACACAACCCAAATGACACAAACTTGATTTCAAACTCACAGGAACTCTATGCAGGCTAGCCAAAACCACCGTGAGCCAACAGGAATAGCTTTTGTGTTCAAGGGCAGCACTCAGTACTGAGTATGACAAATCAATCCAATCAACAGATCTCTTTGGGGACCTGCAAATGCCAGGTGAACAAAGAGAAGGTAAGTAACACAAGCCAGGGAATCCGGCTTTTAGCAGGTGTGTAGTAAATGTAGGAAATGAATTATTTATAGAGAAGCTGTCATCTGCTGTCCAAAGAGTCAACTCAGATACCCGTTAAAAAACCAGTTCAAGGACAGGTGAGATGGCTCAGTGGGCAAAAGTGCTTGCCATCAAGGCTAAAGATCTGAGTTCAATCCCCATAAAAGGAAGGAGAGAACCCACTCCCACAGATTGTCGTTGACCTCTGCACATGCACTATTGCACTGGGGCACTGCCCTCCCCCTCCCCATATAAAATAAATAAATAAATGTAAGAAAAAAAGATGGCCACAGGCGGGGGGGGGGGGGGGGGGTGTAGTTCAGTTTTGTCCAGCATCCAGCATATGGCCGGCCCTGGGTTCAATCCCCAGTACTAGAAACAAAGTTAAACTGTGTGTGGTGACTCATTCTTGTAATCTCAGCTCTTGAGGAGAGGGACAAAAGAGAGAGGGAGAGGAAATGAAAGACACACCAGGCTTAACCCACAAGGCAGTTATCAAACACTGAGACAAGTCACTGATACTATTACAAAATATAATTACAGCCCAACCTCATGGTGCCAGCTTGCAAGATGAGGGAGGCTGAGGCTGGAGGTTTGAAAGCTGAAGTCCTGCCTGGGCTACAGAATTAGTTCAAGGACATCTTGAGGTAAATGAGTGAGATCTTATCTCAAAAACATGGTTTTAAGTGGGAAAAAAAAAGGCCTGCTCTACAAGGCCAGTGCCAGGACTGTTACACAGAGAAACCCTGTCTTGAAAAGTCAAAAAAAAATTATATTTTCAATTAAAAACTTTCAATATACTAACTTTTGTTCCAATGAGTTAAAAACAATACCTAGTCCAACAAGGTCTTGAGAATTCCTAGACCAATCATGAAGGTGGGCCGGGTGGCATGCTCCTGTGATAGCAGCACTCGGGAGACTAAGCCAGGAGAACTGCCGTGAGTTTGAAGCAATCCTGGGCTACATAGCAAGTGCCAGGCTAGCCAGAATTATATATCAAAGTACAAGGCAAGTGGTAGATTACATGTAATCTAGTACTTGGGAGGCAGAGGCAGGAGGATAGCCTCATCTACATGGATTCCTGGAGCCGGAGTCAGAGGTGGTTGGGAACCACCAAGTATGGGTGTTGAGAAGAGAATGTGGGTCCTCTAAAAGAGCAGTGTTCTCAACTGCTAAACCATCTCTCCAGTACCTTCAAGTTTTTGTTCTTGTTTTGTTTTGAGGTTTGGTCTCGCTCAGTTGTTCTGCCTTAACTATGGTCTACCGATTCTATTCCAGGCTGGCCTAGAACTCACAAAGCTCCAAAGCTCTGCCTGCCTCTGTCTCTGACATGCTACCATAGATTTTGTTTCTTTGTTTGTTTAGACAGGGTTTCTCAGTGTAGCTTTGGCTGTCCTGGAACTCTCTCTGTAGACCAGGATGGCCTCGAACTCACAGAGATCCACTTGCCTCTGCCTCCTGAGTGCTGGGATTACAGGTGTGCGCCACCACTGCCCGGCAGCTGCCATAGATTTTCAATTGTTCTTGATACCAGTAGTTAGGACAATTTAATACAAGGTCTTGCCTTGAGATTTTTCTGTGAGACTTGCATGACTTGGAGTTGACCTGTTGTCTGTGTGAGATGAATTCATTTCTGTCTCCCTTATACCCACTCTAAGACATTTTAAACTTGGACCAAAACAGAGTGATTTGTCAAGGTTATTACCCTTTATGAGTCCTGAACTCCCTTTATGGGTCCTAGATTCCAACTTTTGTCCCTTTGGGCTCTTGTGACTGCCAAAATTACCTTGTAGGTTCCTAGTTATCTCTCCTAAATCAGCGCATTGCCTCAGACAAAATGGGCAGGAGTGCTGGGCTCATCACTTCAAAGTCCTTAAAACAGAAGCCTAGTTCATCCTTCAGGGTCTTTAGAGTGTGGCTTCTTAAACATTCTGTTTAGGGTGTTGGAGAGATGGCTCAGCTCAATTCCCAGCATCCACATGGCAGCTCACAACTGTCTGTAACTCCAGTTCCAGGGGATTTGACACCCTTACACAGACATAATTCAGGCAAAACACTAATACATATAAAATAAAATAAAGTTATTTTTATTTTATATGTATGCTCAGTAGAAGGGTGACCTGAATCACGGTCACTGACACCCACCAGAAAAGACCTTCTACTTTAATTCTGCAAGAGAAGCTGTTAGATCCAGCCAAGGACTCATTCCTCATGTCTTACAGGAAGGTGGGGGAGGGTCATTTACCATGATTGGTTGTGGTAAGGGTAGGTTCCAAAAATGAGGACATTAGGGCCTGCAAGATGGCTCAGCAGGTAAGGTGCCTATTGAGGAAGTCTAGTGACCTGAGTTTAAGCCCCAGAACTGATGTGGGATGTCTTTCTATACACTCTAAATATGTGTTACTCCTATTGGTTAATAAATAAAGCTGTGTTGGCCTATGGCAAGGCAGGATAAGAGCTAGGCAGGAAATCCAACCAGAAATACAGAAGAAGGGCAGAGTCAGGGGCAGATTGCATATGGCTGCCCAAGGAGCGAGGTGCCAGCACACAGGTAATGCCACAGCCATGTGGCAAAATATAGATGAATAGAAATGGGTTAATTTATTTGATTTTTTTTAAGACTTTTTTTTTTTTTTTTTTGAGCTGAGGATCGAACCCAGGACCTTGCGCTTGCTAGGTGAGCACTCTACCACTGAGCTAAATCCCCAACCTGAAATGGGTTAATTTAAATGTAAAAGCTAGTTAATAATAAGACTGAGCCATTGGCCAAACATTTATTATATAAGCCTCTGAGTAAGCCTCCAATTATATGGAAGAACTGACATTTCAAAGTTATCCTCTGAGGTCCACATGCACACCATAACACAGTGTGCACCTGCATCCCCCCTCCACATTCACACCATAGCATAGTGTGCGCCTGCATCCCCCCTCCACATTCACACCATAGCACAGTGTGTGCCTGCATCCCCCCTCCACATTCACACCATAGCACAGTGTGTGCCTGCATCCCCCCCCCACATGCACACCATAACACAGTGTGCGCCTGCACTGCCCCCTCACATGCACACCATAGCACAGTGTGTGCCTGCATCTCCCCCCATCACATGCACACCATAGCACAGTGTGCACCTGCATCCCCCCTCCACATTCACACCATAGCACAGTGTGTGCCTGCACCGCGCCCCCACACAGAATACAATAAAACTTAATTAACTAGGGACACTAATATGGAAGAAATGGCTGAGACCTTGAATCCACCAAACTACTGTCCGCTCTCCAAACACAGCCACCTGTAGCTAGATTCTGTGATACAAACCTTCACTTCCAGCATCCCAGGGGCTGAAGCAGAAGAGTTCTTGTGAATTTCAAGGTCAACCTAAATTATACAATGAGACCTTATCTCAAAAAGGAAAAAAAAAGAACACACCTTGCTGTGTCCTGTTGCCTGCTCTGTTTCACATGTGACACTTAGACTCTCCCTGTTCTAGTCACTAGGTAAGTGCCTTTTCTTTTTTCACTGTGGCTCAAGTATTACTACCTCAGCTCAAAAACAAACTGAGCAGCCGGGGGGTGGTGGTGCACGCCTTTAATCCCAGCACTCTGGAGGCAGAGGCAGGTGGATCTCTGTGAGTTCGAGGCCAGCCTGGGCTACAGAGTGAGTTCCAGGAAAGGCGGAAAGCTACACAGAAAAACCCTGTCTCAAAAAACCAAAAACCAAAAAAAAAAAAAAAAAAACCCAAAAAAACCTGACCTGTCATGTGGCACCACCTTTAATCCTAGCACTGGGAAGACAGAGGTTGGTGAATCTCTGTGAGTTCTAGGCCAGCCATGAGTTCTTACTCCAAATAAACAAATAAACAAAGAGGTCCAAATTCAATTATTTATTTAAGACAGCTTGAGATGTTTTCTGTCTCCTGCAATCAAAATATTATGTCCAGAGATAAACAGAAAGTAGCATTTTACAGCACTAATAATGTAACTCTGAGCTACAGGAATTCAGTGGCAGGCACACGGATTCTGCCCCAGGGAGTTATGAAAAAGCTTCATGTGGAAAATGACATTTGAATTACAACCTTCTATTTACAAAGTATTGATGAAGCACAGGACCAAACCAAATTAATCCGATTTCTCCACCACAGGCTTTCTAGAAGCCATTACTAATGTAAATTATGACTGTGTCCGAGAGGTATAGTGTTTAGTAAATTTAACTTCTAGGAATATCTCTAGGAATCCAGTTGGTCCGGAGACAGCATATGGTGCTAGCGGCTACCAAAAGCAAAGAACAAGACCATTCTGGCCAATTTAGTAGTCAGCCTTATGAAAACAGTGAAGGGCACTTGAAACATTGATTGGGTTTTTTGTTGTTGTTGTATATTTTCGAAACAAGGTTTCAGGTTTCTCTGTGTAGTTTTGGTGCCTGTCCTGGATCTCACTCTGTAGACCAGGCTGGCCTCGAACTCACAGAGATCCACCTGCCTCTGCCTCCCCAGTGCTGCGATTAAAGGCGTGCACCACCACTGCCCGGCTTGTGCGTGTGTGTGTGTGTGTGTGTGTGTGTGTGTGTGTGTGTGTGTGTGTGTTGTTTTGTTTTTGAGGCAGGGTTTCTCTGTGTAGCTTTGGAGCCTATCCTTGAACTCTGTAGACCAGGCTGGCCTCCAACTCACAGATATCCACCTGCCCCTGCCTCCCGAGTGCTGGGATTAAAGGATTGTGGCAAAATATTGATTGTTTAAGAGAAAAGCTAACTTAGTTGCCTAGCCAGGATTTAAATTAGGATCAAGTGATACTCCTGCCTCTCAGCCTTCTAGGCAATTTGGACTGAGGACCGAACCCAGGGCCTTGTGCTTACTAGGCAAGCGCTCTACCACTGAGCTAAATCCCCAACCCAACAATTTTTAAAAGAATGATAAATCCTGAACAAGTTCTAGTAGCTGTCTTTTCTGATATTCAAGTATTTCTTTTACTTTATTAAATGTATTTTATGTGTGCTCATGCCATGGCACATATGTGGGAGTCATTTCTTCTAAGCTTGGCAGCAAGCACCTTTACCCCGTGGTGGTTAAACAAAAAAAGGCCCCCATAGGCCCATAGGGAGTGGCACTATTAGGGGATGTGGCCTTGTTGGAGCAGGTGTGGCCTTGCTGGAAGAAGTGTGTCACTGTAGGGGCAGGCTCTGGGGGTCTCATGACATACAGTCTCCTGCTGTGAATCCAGATGTAGAATGCTCAGCTCCTTCTCTAGCACCATGTCTGCCTGCACGTTGAGATGCTTTCCATTACAATAATAGACTCTGAAAATGTAAGCCAGCCCCAGTTAAATGTTTATTTTATAAGAGCTACTGTGGTCTGGGAGAGCTGGTCTTGCCCATCACCTGGCCAGGCCTTGCATGAGAGCTGGTACCAGAGGCCAGGGCATGGAAGAGGCAGAGAGTTGGTCTCTCCCCTCACCTAGCCAGAGGAGGAACTGGTTCTGGTGGGGTGAATACAGGAGAGCTGGCAGACTGACCAACTCAGCTACCACCCAGGCCCAGATGCACGTCTTGGAGTTGGCCCACCCAACATCTTCCCCATCTGTGAGCTGCTGGAGCATGTGAAGGGGCTGGCCCTACAGAGCCACAGCTGCAGGATTCCCCACAACTCAGGGAAATAGCAGGGTATCTGAGAGTCTCTACGAGGGTCCAGTATTGACATTGTGGCAGAAGACAGAGGCCTTGAACTAGGCTAATGACTTATTACAATGAACATTTGCAAATAAATGTTTGGGCTGATTGGGCAAAAGGGTATACTGCATGACACACTGTAACTTCCAGTGCCACTAATACGAATGAATATGTGATGGGGAGTTGGAAAAGATGGAGGAGGGAAATGGTACATGCTCAGAATGCTGAAGTTGACAGAGGAGCAGGTTGTTGCTGCCCAGAGGGGACCATAAGATTTTTGTTTTGTTTTCTTCCTTTGTTTGTTGAGACAGGGTTTCTCTGTGTAACAGTCCTGGCTGTCCTGGAACTCACTCTGTAGCCCAGGCTGGCCTCGAACTCACAGAGATCCGCCTGCCTCTGCCTCCTGAGTCTGGGACTAAAGGTGTGCGCCACCACCGCCCGGCTTATAACATAATTTTTAAAATTGAATCTTTAGGAATTTCACATCATGTATCCCAATCCCACTCATTTCCCTGTCCTTCCATATCTGCCTTCCACCCTTGAGGCCTCCCTCTCCCAAAGAGAAACCCTGTCTCAAAAAACAAAACAAAACAAAAAAAATTATATTATGAGAGAGAGAAAGGGCTGGGTGGTGGTAGTACACGCCTTTAATCCCAGCACTCGGGAGGTGGAGGCAGGTGGATCTCTGTGAGTTCGAGGCCAGCCTGGTCTACAGAGTGAGATCCAGGACAGCCAGAGCTTCACAGAGAAACCCTGTCTTGAAAAAAAAAAAAAATTTAAAAAGAGAGTGAGAAAGAATGACCTGCCATGGTCATGGTGTCTCTTCACAGCAATAGAAACCCACCTAAGACACCCACTGAGACATTTCTGACCCTAAAATATCACTGAAATTTACAAGGAGAAATGCATGCTGTGCAAGCATGAGGACCTGAGTTCAGGGCCCCAGCACCCATGAAGTGTGAGTGTGGGGTGGAGCTTTCGGGCCAGGCAGCCAAGGCAGCAGGTGAGTGAGTGCTGGGTTCACTGAGAGAAGCTGCCTCAGACAAAACAGGGCAAAAAGGCGAAGGGGGTGTGGTTAAAAAAGACCCGACATCAGCTCCTAGCCTCATGCACATGCCTGGACACCTGGACACGCAAAGAAACCACAGTTGAAGGTCTTATCTGGTGTAAATTCTCGGCAGCTTCTTGACTAAGTCAAGTCCATCAGCCAAGCTCTCCAGTCAAGAAGAACCCAGAAAAGGCTGTCACTGGCGGTGAGTTACTCTTTTTTTTTTTTTTTTTTTTCCTGGTTTTTTGAGACTGGGTTTCTCTGCCTAGCCTTGGCTGTACTGGATCTCGCTCTGTAGACCAGGCTGGCCTCGAACTCACAGAGATCTGCCTGGCTCTGCCTCCCCAGTGCTGGGATTAAAGGTGTGCACCACCGCTGCCTTGCTTGGTGAGTCACTCTTTAAAGCTGATTAATAAGGACCTTTTTCTGGGATCCTAGAGCAAGTTCAACAAATAAAAGGTAACTATGAGAAAAATGTGCAAAATAATAATAAAATGTTTTGAAGTATTGCCCACTGTATTTATAGAGAATACTTGAAGACACACATGATGAGTCAATGATTCACTTTTATTTGATAAAGCACTTAATCATGCTTTCTACCTCCCAGCACCCCTCTATTCTAGGAATATACCCTGAAAGAGACACTTCTTCCAGCTCTGACTCTCACAGGAGCAACTGACAATCATTCTGCAAGTGATAGAACTAAAGAGGTAAGCCTTGCTGCTTCATTAAGACAGACTCAAGTCTCTCCAACCCATTTACAGTTACTGACAGTATAGCTCCACATGCCCTCAATAAAGAAGTCTCTTGTTTCCAAATTAGGTCTATTAATAACGGGGCAATTAAAACTTGAAAGAAAGGCGGGCGCTGGTGGCGCACGCCTGTAATCCCAGCACTCGGAAGGCAGAGCCAGGCGGATCTCTGTGAGTTCGAGGCCAGCCTGGGCTACCAAGTGAGTTCCAGGAAAGGCTCAAAGCTACACAGAGAAACCCTGTCTCACAAAAAAAAAAAAAAAAAGTAAAAACTTGAAAGAAAAAGAGACCAGAAATAATCACATACACACACATCCTTTAGTCTCCAAAGAAAAATATGGAACTTTGCCATGAGTGGTTTTCAACAGAGCCTTAGTTTCCATATAAGATAACAGGAGTAAAAGGTTAGTAAAGGGGGTCGGGGAGATGGCTCCATGGATAAGCACTTGCCACACAGCCATGAAGACAGTAGTGCACATCTCCAGCACCCCCAAATAATCTGGTCAGGGATGGACAGCCCATAATCCTGATACTCTGGAGGCAGAGACAGGATCCCCAGGAAATCTGGCTAGGTAGACTAGCCAGACTCCACAAGAGTTCAGTGAGAAATTCAATAAAAAGTAGAGAGCAAGCCGGGTGCTGGTGGCGTACACCTGTAATCCCAGCACTCTGGAGGCAGAGCCAGGCGGATCTCTGTGAGTTCGAGGCCAGCCTGGTCTACAGAGATAGTCCAGGACAGGCTCCAAAGCTACAGAGAAACCCTGTCTCAAAAAACCAAAAAAAAAAAAAGTAGAGAGCAATAGAAGCTACGCTTTGCCAATTCCAGGCCTCCAAACGCACACATACGTGCATATGCACACACATACATTCAACCACACACACACACACATATCCCTCTTCAAAAGATTAATAACGGAAATCCAAACACTGTTCAGAGAAGGGAGAAAATTTTAAAGTCTTCCTCTTTAAGAGTAAACTGTAAGCCCAATGTGATAGTCCACATCTGGAAGGGCTGATACAGCAGGACCCTAAGTGTCTTACTTAAAGTTACTCTTGCCGTGGTGAAACACCATAACCCAAAGCAACTTGGGGAGGAAAGGGTTGATTTGGCTTACACTTCCACAGCACTGTTCATCACTAAAAGTAAGCCAGGACAGGAACTCAAGCAGGGCAGGAACCCGAGGCAGGAGCTGATGCACAGGCCCTGGAGGGAAGCTGTTTATTAGCTTGCTCAGCCTTTTCTTTTCTTCTCTCTCTCTCTTTTTCTTGACAGGGTTTCTCTCTGTGTAACTGCTCTGGTGTCCTGGAACTCACTCTGTAGACCAGGCTGGCCTCCAGCTCACACAGATCTAACTCCTTTGCCTCCCGAGTGCTGGGATGAAAGGCTTGTGCCACCACCGCCCGGCTCAGCCAGCTTTCTTATAGAACCCAGACCCACCAGCCCTGGACTCGGCCCTCCACCGCCGCCAGTCACTAATGAAGAGAATGCTCTACAGCTCGCCTGCAGCCTGATCGTCGGGAGGCATTTTCTCTGTTGAGGTTCCTCCTCTCAGGTGACTCCAGCTTGTGTCAAGTTGACATGAAATAGCCTGAACACAAAGCTTGAGGCCAGCTTGGGATACACAGCAAGATCCTATCTCCAAACAAAAGGAACCAAAACAAAGCCTGAACTCCTGATTCCACGGGCTTCTTATGTCAGTCAGTCATTTTTCCCCCTTCATTTTCTTTTCAGTGCTGGAGACAAGACTCAATGCTGGCACATGCTAGGTACCCGATCCATCCCTGAGCCATACCCTTAAATCCTTATTCCTGTTTCCTTTGTTTGGGGGTTGGGGTTTTTTGGTTGCTGTTCCTTTGAGTTTCTGGTGCCCCACCCCCACCAAGACCCTGTGGTTCTGGCTGGCCTTATACTCATGGTAATCCTCCTCCTCAGTCTTCCAGTTCCAGGTGTGACTCTGGTTACACTTTGTATTTGTGTGTGTGTGAGAGTGCATGGGGTATGGGTGTGCACACATTCCTGGACCTAGGCACACGGCGGGTATGTGGTACTTAGATGACAATTTACAGGAAGTTCTTTCTTCCCACCTTGTAGTTCCCAGGTTTGGTGGCAAGCATCTTTACCTGTTGAACAATTTTGTAGGCTCCACTGTTTGGGTGGGTTTTTTTGTTTATTTGTTTTGTTGGTTTTTCAAGACAGGGTTTCTCTATGTAGTCCTGGCTGTCCTGGAACTAGCTCTGTAGACCAGGCTGGCCTTAAATTCACAGGTATCGACCTGCCTCTGCCTCCCAAGAGCTGGGATTAAAGGTGTGTGAAAAGTACATCAGACTCCACTGTTAATTTAAAATAAAACAATCCAGCTACTCCCCATTGTATCAACCCAGGTAGTAAAAAATATTTCAGGCCAGCCGGTGGTGGCGCAGGCCTTTAGTCCTGGCACTGGGCGTTGGGGGAGGGAGGCAGAGGCAGGCAGATCTCTGTGAGTTCAAGACCAGCCTTGGCTACAGAGCGAGTTTCAGGAAAGGCTCCAAAGCTACACAGAGAAACTTTGTCTCAAAAAAAAAAAAAAAAAAAAAAAAAAAAACAGAAAGAAAGAAGGAAAAAAAAGAAAATTCAGGCTGGCCTGGCACTCACTATTAGCCAAGGCTGGCCCTAAACTCCTGATCCTCCCGTCACCTCCCAAATGCTGGTATTACAGGAATATACCATCACACCCTGGTTAAGGCTGTTCTTAGGAAAATAAGGCTGAGAAAATAAGGAAGATTCCAGGGACCAACAGGAAGTGAGAGTAAGAAAAAGACAAGACACGTGTAGAAAGGTGAGATTGACCCCAGTGTTGTATAGAAAATCTAGGTCTCCCGGGGCGTGCTCAGTAGTAAAGTGCAGTGCTCTCTTGGCAGGGCATGCACATAACCCTGGGAGCAGCCTCCAGCACTGAAGAAAGGAAAGGAAAAGGCTAAGAAGCAGACGTATGCGTGGGCGTGGGCGTGGGCGTGTGTGTGTGTGTGTGTGTGTGTGTGTGTGTGTGTGTGTGTGTTCATGTAGGGCAGAATTTTTCATAGGAACCAACAGATCCCAAATAACCATGTAGAGTCTTTAGTTATAAACGCTTGGCCAATAGCTTAGACTTGTTTTTAACTAGCGCTTACAACTTAAATGAACCCATTTCTATTTATTTACTTGCTGTCACGTGGCTCATGGACTATTACCTCATTTTGTACATGTCCTGCTCCCTCTTCATCTGGCTGTGCCTCTCTCTCTGCCTTCTTCTTGCCAGCATTCTCTCTGCTCCCAAAATCCTGTCTACCTACTGGCTGTTCCAGCCTGATCTACATAGCAAGTTCCAGGCTAAGACCATCTCAAAAATTAAACAAAGGAATTTGACTTGTTTCCGGCTGAAGCAAGGCTCTAGAACAGATGGGTGGGAACTTTAGGCACATATTTTAGCTTAGAATATGGAAGAGGTCCTGTAAATATCAATTAGGCCATCTTAGAATGGATCAAATTCTGTATGTCTAGTGGCACTGGAAATGTACATTATTGTGGACCTGTGTGATGCTGTACCATTTTTCTGGGATACTGTAGAAAGTGGGAAAATAAAACCTGTCTCATTGGGTTGTTGGAAAGCATAGGATTAGCACTGTTTTGTTTTTCCAGACAGGGTTTCCCTCTGTAGCCCTGGCTGTCCTGAAACTTGCTTTTGTAGACCAGGCTAGCCTTGAACTCACAGAAATCGGCCTGCCTCTGTCTCCCGAGTGCTGGGATTACCAGCACGCTGAACCACTACCCAGTGATTAGCACTGTTTTAAAATCCACAGATAATACATTCTTGAAATTCTAGGGCTCAATTTGTTCTTCTTGGTGCTCTTGGGCTGGTGGAGATGAAGCCAGGACCTTGCATATGATGGGCAAGCACTCTGCCAGGGAGCTGCATCCCCAGTTCTTGGCATTTTGAAACAGAGTCTCAGCTGGGCGATGGCACATGCTTTGATCCCAGCACTTGAGGGAGGCAGGTCTTTTTTATTATTTTTTGTTGTAGTTGTTTGTTTTGTTTTTTTGAGACAGGGTTTCTCTGTGTAGTTTGGTGCCCGTCCTGGATTTCACTCTGTAGACCAGGCTGGCCTCGAACTCACAGAGATCCGCCCGGCTCTGGAGGGAGGCAGGTCTTTAATCCTAGCAGACAAGCAGCTGGATCTCTGTGAGTTCCGGGACAGCTAAGGCTGATACATAGAGAAACATTGTCTCCAAAAACCAGAAAAAAGAAAGAAACAAAAAAAAGAGAGCCTCAGTATATATACCATAACCACCTCTAAGGTTTAGTAACACATCAGCAATTGTTTAAAATTTTTTTTTTTTTTGAGACAGGGTTTCTTTGTGTAGCCCTGGCTGTGCTGGAACTCACTCTGTAGACCAGGCTGGCCTTGAACTCAGAAATCTGCCTGCCTCTGCCTCCTGAGTGCTGGGAGTAAGACATGTGCCATCACTACCCGGCTTAGCAATTATTTGATCTTGTGTTTGTAAATTTATTTATTATGTTTTGAGGCAGGCTTTGCTGTATAGTCCCACTGTCTTGGAACTTGAGATCATCTTGAGACCTATGCTAGGCAAGCATTCTACCATTCATGTGTGTCTCAAGTTATTTTACTTCTGGGAAAAGGCAAACAAAATTAGGCATGGCTGGGCTGGAGAAATAGCTCAGTCGTTAAGAGCACTTGCAGAGAACGTGGGTTCATTTCTTTTTTTTTTTTTTTTTTTTTTTTTTTTTTTTTTTTTTTTTTTTGCTTTTTGAGACAGGGTTTCTCTGTGTAGCTTTGGAGCCTGTCCTGGAACTGGCACAAACTCCCAGAGAGTGGCTGCCTCTGCCTCCCGAGTGCTGGGATTAAAGGCTGCGGCGCCGCCGCCACCACCACCACCACCACCACCACCACCACCACCCAGCTAATGAGTTCATTTCTTAGCACCCACACAGTATTGAGCCAGCGGTGGCGGCGGCGGCGGCGGCGGCGGCGGCGGCGGCGGCGGCGGCGGCGCACACCTTTAATCCTAGTACTTGGGAGACAGAGGCAGGTGGATCTCTATGAGTTCAAGGCCAGCCTGGTCTACAGAGTCAGATCCAGGATAGCCAAGGCTATACTGAGAAACCTTTTCTTGAAAAACAAAAAAAACCACCTGTAGCTTTAGTTCCAGGTGATCTAATGCTGCTTCTGTCCTCCTTGGACACCCAGCATGAATCTGATTCACATACCTATGTGCGGGTACTCAAATGTATACATAAAATAAAAATAATAAATATTAAAACAAACAAACAAAGGTATAGCGGTCCTAAAAAAAAAAAAAAAGGTAAAAACTGGATCCAAATGTTTCTGAAGTATGTACTCTAGGTTGTTTTGTTGACATTAGCAATATTGTGAGCACAACATCTGGGTTTGGTTTCATCCCTCAGGAAGCAGAGGCAGGCAGATCTATTTGTGTTTGAAGCTAGTCTGGTTTACATGGAGTTCCAGGCCAGCCAGGGATACACACTGAGACCCTTATTTTTTTAATATTTAAATATTTCCAGACAGGGTTTCTCTGTGTACCTTTGCACCTTTCCTGGAACTCACTTGGTAGTCCAGGCTGGCCTCGAACTCACAGACATCTGCCTGGCTCTGCCTCCCGAGTGCTGGGATTAAAGGTGTGCGCCACCACCGCCCGGCTTGTTTGATTTTTGAGACAGGGTTTCTCTTTGTAGCTTTGGAGCCTGCCCTGGAACTGGAACAAACTCAGAGATCTGCCTGCCTCTGTCTCCCAAGTGTTGGGATTAAAGGCATGTGCCACCCAACCTTCCATATAATTATTATTGTTATTAATTTTGTGTGTGTTTACTTGCACGAAGATGCTTGTGGAGTGCAAAAAGATCACCAGCTCTCCTAGAGCTCTGCACCTCTCTTTGAGGAAGGGACTCATATAGCCCTCACTAGCCTCAAACCCGCTCTGTAGCTGAGGCTAGCCCTGAACCCCTGATCCTCCTGCCTGCATCTTCTGAATGCTAGGCTTGTGGGCATGCACCACCATGCCCAGGGCTAACTTGACTTACTCAAGTCTCAGTTCTTCCACCTGTGGTGAGATGAGGGTAAGAGCAGCCCTCATATCACAGCGTCATTGTGGGGCTTACACTGTGTTTGGTTCCCCAGTAATCTCAGCCTTCATATGCTAGGCACGCAAAGTTATATCTTGGCATTCCTTGCTATTTTAAATGTAAGCTATACTTAGCGTAAGAGTCCAGTTTATGATCAGAAAAAGGTCTTATTGGGGATGACAACGTGTTCATTCATGTTCAGCTTTTTTATTAAACCAATCACAGTGACACATATTTACACAATGTAAAGGAATATTCCACATTTCCTCCTTTTTGTCTAAATAAAACAGAAAGGATTTAACTCTAACGTAATAAAACTATAGACAATAAGAACAATTATCAGGGGGCTGGAGAGATGGCTCAGAGGTTAAGAGCACTAGCTGTTCTTCCAGAGGTCCTGAGTTCAATTCCCAGCAACCTCATGGTGGTTCACAACCATCTGTAATGAGATCTAGTTCCCTCTTCTGACCTGCAGGCATACATGCAGGCACACACTGTATACTTAATAAATAAATAAATCTTAAAAAAAAAAAAAAAACAATTATCAGGTAAGAACTACATTTACAATATCCAGTCCATTTGTACTTGGCATATTTGGAGAAAATACTCCATTATTATCTTTTTGAGTTTAAAGTTTTATACCTAATTTGCTTTCTATCATAACTAAGGAAAACTGGAAGTTTAACTATTTAGTCTTTAACTCCATCAAAGCCCCCAGAAAGGTGTAATGTTACCTAATGACAGGGACATCTAGTTGCCTGGACAGTCACCCGAAGTTCTTCTGTAATATTGGAGCATCTATCCTTGCCCTACAGGCCTAGTATACCTGACAGACTTTTCTGAAAAGCAGGAATTTTGAAGGACTGTCCTCCCTTGTCCTGGCAAAGTTTGGCAGTCATTTTCTTTTGCATCCTGCTGGTCCAGTTTGGACAGCATATTGCCAACAACTGAGGCAAGGGCAGTTTCTTTGTCCAAATGGCTAGCTCCTGCCCTATAGGTTCTTCGAGGCCAATCGTCCTTGTGTGAAGTACATTGGTGCTGTCAGGAGCAGACGTGTCTCACTGTCATGAGAAACCTTAAGTTAACAGGTGTCTCCATGACGGGTAAGGTGACCTGTGGACGTCCCACACAACCTAAGTCAGAAGCTCGTTTTTTAGTAAAAGGGGGAACTTGTAGGGCCCTGGCCCCTGTTTTGGGTAACTGTTGCCTTGCTTGCCGACCTTGACCTTGATATCCTCCCTATGCTAATTCCCTTCGAGATTCCACCCTCCTGAATGCTTAAGGGAAGCTCCTTGTCTGTGTATCCAGCATATTGGGCGTTAACAGCTTAGATGCAAAACTGTAAAACATCAGAAGCAGGGTTGGGGATTTAGCTCAGTGGTAGAGCGCTTGCCTAGCAAGACCCTGGGTTCGATCCTCAGCTCAAAAAAAAAAAAAAAAAAAAATCAGAAGTGAACTTCTGCCCTCAGGGGTTCTCCAATTATGCTGTAAGCCTGTATTTAAGACCTCCTCCCTCCTTCAATAAATGGCATTTGGCATTCAAAAAAAAAATAAAAAAGGGAAAGAAGTAAATTAAAGACAGCGATGTTCTAAAAAAGGAAGTGGTGATGGTGTCATGGGCCTATGAGGATGCTGACTAAAGTCTATCAAATTGTGCAAACAGGAAAACTGTATACTATGTGAATTATCTGTCAATAAAGATCATATATATATATATATATATCTGAAAAACCTTAAGTTATTAAACAACTTAAATGCCATATTCTTTAGGTCTTTGGGTGACACTACACTCAGCTAATTCTGAGATGCTTTAGTTTTTTTTTTTCCTTATTTAAATAAAAAATTGTGTGTGTGTATGTGTGTGTGTCTGTGTCCCTGACACTGCGGACATCAGAATCAAGAGAGACCTCTCCTCTCCATCCTGGGTCTTCAGCTTCCTCCCTCAGCCCCGCCTTGTGGGCGTGACCATTACCGAAGCCTCAATGGGGGTTGGAACTTCCAGGCCAAGGCTGGGATGGCTACCCACTACAGACAACTTCCAAGAGTTGGTTCTCATTTTCTACCTTGTGACTTCTAGGAACCAAACTTAGGTCACTAGTCCGCAGACTTAGTGGCAAGTGCCTTTATCCAGTGAGTCCATCTTACCAGACACTTTTTGTATGTCTGTGTGTTGCCCACATGCTGAGGCAGGAGGAGAACATTGGGAATCTTCCATTGTTGACCTCTGCTTTAGTCCCTTAAAACAGGTCCTTGCTGGACAGTGGTGGCGCATGCCTTTAATCCCAGCACTCGGGAGGCAGAGCCAGGCAGATTTCTGTGAGTTCGAGGCCAGCCTCGGCTACAGAGTGAGTTTCAGGAAAGGCACAAAGCTACACAGAGAAACCTTGTCTTGAAAAACAAAAGCAACAACAACAATAAAACAAACAAACAAACAAACAGGTCCTTTCAATCAACTAGGTCCTTTTTCATCTAGGTTGGTTGGCCAGAATGCCTCGGGATCCTCTTGGCAGCACTGATCTTACAGGTCACCTGGATGGCTACAGCCAGCTTCATTCTCTTTTTTTGTTTAATATGTTTTTGCTATAATTTTCCACCAATTGAAGAAAATAAGTCATTGAGTCACAGATGTGAAACTACACAATTGTCTTGAGGGTTACCTTCAGGGTAGATGATATTGAAGACATGAAGTTGAGTTACTAAGCCTGTGTGGTGTCTTTTTTTTTAAAAGATTTATTTATTTATTATGTATACAGAAGAGAGCACCAGATCTCATTGCAGATGGTTGTGAGCCACCATGTGGGTGCTGGGAATTGAGCTCAGGACCTCTGGAAGAGCATTCAGTGCTCCTAACCTCTGAGCCATCTCTCCAGCTCCGTGTGTGGTGTCTTATACCCACAATCCCAGCACTTGGGCGTTGAAGCCAGAAAGGTAAAGAGTTCAAATCCATGCGTTATTGTCTCAAAGCTGGCAAGATGGTTTATGGGGTGAAAGTGGTTGCCACCAAGCCTCAAGTGCTGGAGCCTGGGTTTGATCTCCAAGACCCACATATGAATGATGAGAGCTGATGAATGTCCTCTGACCTGCCTGCACGCTTGTGCCCTAGCAGAAACATTCCCATACAAACACACACTAAATAAATAAACAAAATGCAATTAAAAAACAACAAAGGCAGGGTGGTGGTGGCGCAGGCCTTTAGTCCATGCTAATGCACTGGGGAAGCAGAGGCAGGCAGATCTCTGAGTTTGAGGCCAGCAGGGCTACACAGAGAAACCCTGTCTCAAACAAACAAACACACAAACAACAATAACAAGAGCATCTGGGCTATGGAAGTAAGGATTATGTCCTCAATTACACGTCATCAGCCTGTGAAGGCGCCCCAGCCCAAAGAGCGAGTGGGCCCTCCCAAGGGCCTCTCTTTCCATATTCCCTCTGTCCTTCATGGTCTCCCTCTGTCTTCCACGTGGTTTCTCTGTCTGTCTGTCTGTCTCTCTCCTTCCTCCTAATAAAGCTCTAGAAAGGTAACCATGGCTCATGATTCTTCTGCCACCGAAACATCCAGTGTTCTCTTCCATCGGCATGGCCGGCACTTAACCAATTAACCAACAATGGTGGCACACTCCTTTAATCCCAGTACTCAGAGGCACAGGCAGGTGGACCTCGGTGAGTTCGAGGCCAGCCTGATCTACAGAGCTAGTTCCAGGAAAAAGAAAAAAGAAAAAAAGGCTCTTTCTGCCATCTTGGCATCTGTGGAGGCCTGCTGGGAACAGGACTTCTAAAAGGCAAATATGTCTGGGAGGCTTTTGGTTCAAGGCCATTTTTGCTGGCTATAAGCAAGATCTCCGGAACCAGAGAGAGCACACATCTCTTCTTAAAATTGAAAGTGTTTATGCTCCAGATGAAACTGAATTCTACTTGGGCAAGAGATGTGCTCATGTGTATAAAGCAAAAAACAGGACAGTGACACCTGGAGGCAAACCAAACAAAACCAGAGTGATCTGGGGAAAAGTAACTCGGGCCCATGGAAACAGTGGCATGGTTCCTGCCGAATTCCGAAGCAAACTTCCTGCAAAGGCCATTGGACACAGAATCAGTGTGATTCTGTACCCTTCCCGGATGCTGGGTGGTGGTGGTGCATGCCTTTAATCCCAGCACTCGGGAGGCAGAGCCAGGCGGATCTCTGTGAGTTCTAGTCTACAGAGTGAGATCTAGGACAGCCTCCAAAGCTACACAGAGAAATCCTGTCTCAGGAAAAAAAAAGTGGAAAAAAAAAAAAAAAAGAAAAGAAAAGAAAAGGAAAAAAATGAATGAAAAAAGAAACAGAGTAGCCAGGCTGGGTGTGATGGAACTCTCCTTTAATCCCAACACAAGTAGGTATCTGTGAGTTCCAGGCCAACTTGATCTACATAGTGAGTTCCATGACAGCCAGGCCTGTTTTTAAAAAAAGGAATAGTGGACAAAAACCAGTTCAAACAACAGCAGCTCAGACACCATTCTGTGGAGGACAAACAATACCCCGGAGAATCCACCAACCATATGCAGGAAAGGCTGGTCCAGAGAGCAGTAATGAACAGTCCAGAGGAACAGGGCATCCCAAGTGCACAGCTCAGAAACTTCAAACCCACCCTTGCCTTGGTCCTCATGAGGGAACTGAAAGAGACGTTTAGTTACAGCACTCTGGGTTTCCAAGAGAAGGAACTAGCTCTAGGGAACTAAAAAACTGAAAAGAGAACTGGCGGGGTGATTCAACCTTTGCCATCCAAACCCTGAAGGATTCAGTTGGTGTAGTGGCTGACATCTGAGATCTGGAGCAAACCTCAGCTCTCAATCTGCAGTTTTCCATGTGTGAGGGAGATGAAGCCTCTGGGAGTTCAGGGGCACCCTCAGCTACTGAGTAAGTTCCAGGCCAGGCTGGGCCATATGAGACTGTCTAAACAGGAAAGAAAAAGTTCAAATTATACATCAAATTATACACCATTTCCATTTTGTTCCATTTGTTTTTCTCTCTCACTCTTTACAAATATAGTTACAAATATTTGCACATCTTTTTTTCTGAACTGTTTGACTAGCGGGACATCATAGTCTTTAACTTCTTTTTCTACCAAAAACATCATTCTTTCAAATTACCATAGCATTATACAACAACTAAAACCTCTAACAAAGATACACAGCAACTTAATCCATGGATAAAATCCTCTTCAATTTTTTCGGTTGTCCTAACATCATCATTAAGTTACTATTTTTCCTGGTCCAGAATCAAATCTAAGATCACACATCAATAATCAATTAATTTTACAGCCCGATCCAGTTTCCCCTCCCTCCTCTCCTCCCAGCAGTCCCCCCACCTCCCCAGTTTTTGTGATTCTTTTGCCTCCTTAAATCTTTTTTTTTTTTCTTTCTTAAGACAGGGTTTCTCTGTGTAGCTTTGTGCCTTTCCTGGATCTCACTTGGTAGCCCAGGCTGGCCTCGAACTCACAAAGATCCATCTGGTTCTGCTCCCGAGTGCTGGGATTAAAGGCGTGCGCCACCACCGCCCTGCGTCTCCTTAAATCTTGACCAGTCCCCCAGGCTTTTCTTTTGTTTCCTGACCGTCGAATGTGTCAACAGTACAGATCAGTTATTTTATAACATGTCTCTCAATTTGGGCTTTTTGGACATTTCCTTGTGGCTAGACTCAGTGTGTGTAATTCTGGTAGAATTATTACAGAACCGAAATCGTAGCCTTGTTGGGGATTTAGCTCAGCGGTAGAGTGCTTGCCTAGCAGGCGTAAGGCCCTGGGTTCGATCCTCAGCTCAAAAAAAAAAAAAAAAAAAAAAAAAAATCATAGCCTCATTGTTTTTTTGTTTTGTTTTGTGTCAGAGCTGAGGACCGAACCCAGGGCCTTGTGCTTGCTACAAGCGCTCCACCACTGAGCTAAATCCCCAGCCCTTGTTTTGTTTTTAATCATATGTATGTAGATGGGTGCATGTGCTGCAAAAGGCTGTCAGTCTTCAGATGCCTGGAGCTGGAGTTACAGGCTGATGGAGGCTGTGTGACCTGGGTGCTGGCAACCAAAGCCTGGGTCCTCCGGAAGAGCAGCAAGCACTTGGCTTTGTTGTTTGTTTGTTGTTTGAGACAGGGTCTCTCTATGTGGCCTGCCTCTGTCTCCCTAGATGCTGAGATTAAAGGCTTGCTCCACAACACCAGGTTGTCAGCAAGTGCTCTTTTTACTTTTTTCTTTTCTTTTTTTAGATAATTTATTTAACTTTACTTCATGTGCACTGGATCTCTCTCCCTCTGTTTTTCTCTTCATGCTTTAATCACTTTGACACCAGGCTGTACAAAAGTAATTTAAAATTAAAATGTCTGACACTTGGAGGCTGGCAGAACCTGATTCTGAACCCTGCCCCCTCTCTGGGGCAGCCAGAAACCATCTTTCATTGGCTACTGGTTCTGCAGCAGCTGATGAAGGGCCCAGGAAACACATCCAACAATTAATTTGCTAATTTAGTTTTCTGTCTAATTTGAAACCAGAAAACCCTCAATCACCCAGGAGCCTGGCTCTCTGGCTCCAGCCTTGGCTTCTGAAACTTCCTGTCCTGCAGCTCTCTGAGAGACAGAGAAGTGAGGAGAGATTTTCCCTCGTTAGGTACATAGCATTCTCCAGTGGCTTTCTATAGAGTCCCTTACCAGGAGAATTGGAAAACAAGATATTCAGGAAGGTGCTCAGAGTGGTCAGACTGCTTCCTGAATCCAGACCAGTCTGTTCAGGATCTAGAAAAGTCGGGTTTATAAGACTCAGCTGGGGGGCTGGAGAGATGGCTCAGTGGTTAAGAGCACTGGCTGCTCTTCCAGAGGTCCTGAGTTCAATTCCCAGCTACCACATGGTGGCTCACAACCATCTGTAATGAGATCTGACGCCCTCTTCTGTGCACATAATAAATAAATAAAATATAAAAAAAAAAAAAAAAAAAAAGACTCAGCTGGGTCCCCAGCATAGAGGCAAGCATGGCTCTAAACCTGGATGCCTCAGTCAGGGTCAACCTCCCTGGGAACTTCCCTGGGAACCTCAGTGGGAGGAGGCGCAGAGAACTTGTGTGAGCCTGGAGAAGGTGGCACTGGCATGAGATGGGAAGCCAGACAGAGGCAGCCTTCTGCAGACCCTCAGCCAGCCCTTTCCCTTCTGGAGAGCCCAGCCAAGAAGAAGTGCTGGTTTCCATCTCAGATGGGCTGCACAGTCTGCCCTGCTGCCACTTGCCATTTGTGCAGTTAGTGGCCTGTCCACTTCCGTGATTCCCACCTCAGGCAGGGCGGACTTCTTACACCTTATATATAACCTGGCTCCAGCAGTCCCTGATTAAAACCGCTCATTAGTATATAGTCAAATTTGGCAAGACTCCTTGTTCTGGGAACATGCTGCTCTGGCTCTGCCTCCAAATCCTTTTCCATTTCCCTAGTGACTTTTCCTCCGTGTGTCGTGGTGTCTTCAATTCTGAACCCTGAGTTCTACCAGTGTCTCGCTTCTTCCTCCTCATCTCCCCAGCTTTCAGGAGAGCAGAAATGGGCCAAAGGGGTTGACCACTTGGATAAAAGTCATTTTGTAACTTTTCTTTCTTTGCTTTTTTTCAACTTTTCTTTTTTGGTGTTTTGGGACAGGGTTTCTCTGTGTAATCCTGGATGTCCCAGAACTCGATCTGTAGATCAGGCTGGCCTCTAACTCATAGGATCCACCTGCCTCTGACTGCCAGTGCTGGGATTAGAGGGATCAAAGGCATGTGACATCGTTGCCCGGCCTTAAACTTTTAAAAAATGACTTGTTCTGTTTGATTTTATGTGCATTGATGTTTTTCGTGCATGTGTGTATGTCTGTGAGGGTGTTGGACAGCATGTCCACAGGGGTGAACTCCACCCTGGAGGTGGAGTTACAGACAGGTGTGAGCTGCCTGGTGGGTGGTGGGGATTGAACCTGGGTCCTCTGGAAGAACAGCTAGTGCTCTTAGCTGCTGAGCCATCTAGCCCCTATAATTTTTCTTTCTTAATTTTTTGTTTGTTTGTTTTTGAGACAGGGTCTCACTCTGTAGTTCCAACTGGAACTAAGTACACCAGGCTGGCCTTGAACTCACAGAGATCCACCTGCCTCTACCTCCCAAATGCTAAGATTTTTTTTTTCTTTTTTTTTTTT
Source organism: Onychomys torridus (assembly GCF_903995425.1). Lineage (NCBI taxonomy): Eukaryota > Metazoa > Chordata > Mammalia > Rodentia > Cricetidae > Onychomys > Onychomys torridus. The sequence goes on from NC_050444.1 coordinate 147,335,830, forward strand.
TTTTTGGTCAGAGCTGAGGATGGAACCCAGGGCCTTGTGCTTGCTAGGCAAGCGCTCTACCACTGAGCTAAATCCCCAACCCCCAAATGCTAAGATTTAAGATGTGCACCAGTGTGCCTAGCTAAGGATTTATTTTTATTCTTGTGTGTATGTCTGTGAGGGAGTATATAAACATGAGTCCAGGTGCCCACACCCACAGAGGCCAGAAGACGACACTGGATCCCCTGGAGCTGGAGTTAAAGGCAGTTGTGATGTGGGTTTCGGGAACTCCGAACTCAGGGGTTCTGTGAGAGCAATACATTCTCTCAACTGCACAGCCAGCTCTTTAGCCTCCATTTTGTTATTTCACATCTTAGTTCTACCCTCTCCAAATAGACTATAAAGTGCCTGTGGTCAGGTCAGCGTACATGCTCTACCAGTGATCACTCGTGAAGATTCCTGTGTCAATCAAGACAACCACTGGAAGTTGTTGTTAGATTAATTCTAAGGAGGCGGGGTGGAGGCTGGGGAGGGTGGAGGGATGTGAGCTCCACACTTGGCTATGTAGGGAGATCCAGTTTCAAAAACCAAAAGCACAGGACAGCAGATAGTACCTCCCTGAGATTGCATTTTGTAAAATTGTGTGTGTGTGTGTGTGTGTGTGTGTGTGTGTGTAGCAAAAATGAGGCACTAAAGCAGAGCATGGTGGCACACACCTTTAATCCCAGCACTCAAGAGGCAGAGACAGGAAGATTGCTATAAATTTGAGGTCATCCTGGTCTACGTAGAGAGCCCAGGACAGTCAGGACTATGTAGAGAGACCCTGTCTCAAAGAAGAGAAGAAAACAAAAAGAGGCATTGCCCCTACATTCTCCCAGGGGAGGAAGAGGAAGGACTTGTTTACACAAGAGTGACTTTACCAGAGCATTCCACAACCAAGCCTGCCCCTTTAGGTGCAGTCAGAAGGCTGGTATTCTGATTGCCCTCTGCAGTACACATGTGGTATGTGTGGACGTTCTTGGACTTGCACGCGCACAGGCCGGGGGGGATAGAGCTGTAGATGAAACAGGATCGTCCCTCTGCTCCTGCACCAGCTCCATTCTATGGCTTCTGTAGAATACTGTTTAGGAGCCAGAGGAGTTCAGTATGTGAAAGTGTTGGTCTGATTGTGTCCTAGGCACATCTACAGAATTAGCCCAACAACTCTTCACTCACATCCTGAACCTAGCGCAAGCATTAAGTCCTGATCCCTTCCTGGGCATTTTGTGCTTCAGAGTGATCCCCCAGACAGGAGAGGGTTACCTCAGTACTCCAACCTCATCCCACAGCAAGCGTCCCAGAGTCCAGGATTTGGGAGAGGGAGTGTGCCCTCAGATGGCACCTGAACCCAGCTCTGCATCTTCTCTGTGTCCTCAGGGAAGTGACAGGGGCCAGGAGGTCCCCACTTGCTCCAGTTGGAAGAAGGGTCACTTCCAGTTGTTTGGTGTTTTTCTTTGGTAGGCTAAGACAGCGGGAGTTTGAAGCACTGGGCTACAGAACCGCAGGCTAGCCTGCGCTACAGAACAAGTCCCTGCCTTAAAAAGGTGCAAATGGGCCAGGTGGTGGCTGTGTACACCTTTCATCCCAGCACTCTAGAGGCAGAGGCAGACGGATCACTGAGAGTTCAAGGCTAGCCTGGTGTACAGAACAGGAATTCCAGCACAGCTGGAACTGTTACACAGGGAAACTCTGTCTCAAAAAACCAAGGGGGGTGGGGGGTGGGTGGGGAGCTGAGGGGGGATGGGGGTGGGGAGGTGAGGGGGGATGGGGGTGGGGGGGTGGGGAGCTGAGGGGGGATGGGGGTGGGGGGGTGGGGAGCTGAGGGGGGATGGGGGTGGAGGGGTGGGGGTGGGCAGCTAGAAGGGGTTGGGTGGAAAGGTGGAAAGGACGCAGAGGTAAAAATCACTTGCTGCTCCTTCAGAGAACCCAAGTTCAGTTCCTAGCACCTACACTGAATGGCTCACAACTGCCTGTAACTCCAGCTTCCCGGGATCAGACCCACACATAAATACAAATTTTACTTTAAAAAAAAAAAAAGTAAGCCGGGCCATGGTGGCTCACGCCTTTAATCCCAGCACTTGGGAGGCAGAGCCAGGCTGATCTTTGTGAGTTTGAGGCCAGCCTGGGCTACAGAGTGAGTTCCAGGAAAGGCGCAAAAAGCTACACAGAGAAACCTTGTCTCAAAAAAACCAAAAAAATAAATAATAAAAGAATTAAGGGGCTGGAGAGATGGCTCATCAGTTAAGAGCACTGAGTCTTCTTCTGGAGGACCCGGGTTCAATTCCCAGCACACACATGGCAGTTTGCAACTGTCTGTAATTCCAATTCCAGGGGATCTGACCTTCACACAGACATGCATGTGGGCAAAACACCAATGCACATAAAATAAGAATAAATAATTAAAAAATGTTGCCAGGCAGTGGTAGAGCATGTTTTTAAACCCAGCACTTGGGAAGTAGAGACAGGTGAATCTCTATGAGTTTGAGGCCAGCCTGGTCTACAAAGCAAGTTCCAGGACAGCCAGGGCTACACAGAGGGACCCTGTCTCAAACAACAAACAAAAGTTAAAAAAAAAAAAAAGCAAAAAAAAAAAAAAAGCCGGGCAGTGATAGCACACAACTTTAATCCCAGTACTTAGCAGAGCTAGGCAGATCTCTGTAAGTTTGAGGCCAGCAGGGTCTACAGAGCAAGATCCAGGATAGACACCAAAACTACACAGAGAAAAACCCTGTATGAACAAAAAAAAAAAAACAAAAATAAAAATGTAAACTGATTAGGCAGAGAAAGTCTCACTGCAAAAGCAATAGGAGTAGTTTCTGAAAGAGGCAGGAAGCAGGCAGGCTGAGCTGTGCACTTATCTGGGACAAGAGAATTCCAGATAACTACTTTAGTGCCTCTCAGATCCTGGGCTGTGATGTGTAAACTGGGTGCCTAAATCTGTTGTAAATCTATTTGTAAATAGAGCCATCTCTCCAAATTCCCATCATAGTTACTCATTAAAGCCATAAAGCCCTTAAGCCTCTGCTGAAATGTTCATATCAAAAGGAAATGTTTGCCCAGCTCAGTGTCTCACCCTGTAATCCCAGCACTAGAGAGGCAGAAGCAGGAGGATCACTGTGAGTTCTGAGTTCCAGTCCAGCCTGACTCCACAGTAAATTGTCATACATAATAAGAGGTTGTTGCTCACTGAGAGAATGCTTGCATAGCATGCAGGAGGCCCTGGGTTTGATCCCTAGTATCGCCTAAAACCAGATGTGGTGGTACGGACCAGTTATCACAGGACTTAGGCAGTGGAGATAGGAGAATTGGCACAAGCTTGAGGCCAGCTTTCCATACAAGAGACTGTGTCTCCAAAAAAGAAGAAGGAGAAGGAGAAGGAGAGAAAGAGAGAGAGAGAGAGAGAGAGAGAAAGGAAGGAAGGAAGAAAGAAAAGCTGGACCTGGTGGCGCACACCTTTAATCGGGAGGCACTCGGGAGGCAGAGGCAGGCAGACCTCCGTGAGTTAGAAGCCAGCCTGGTCTACAGATTGAGTTCCAGGACAGCTAGGGCTACACAGAAAAACCCTATCTCGAAAAACTAAAATAAATAGATAGATAAATAAGGAAAACACAGAACAAGAACTCAGAGGTAAAGGTAGAGGCAGGAAAATTGCTGGTTCCGGACCAGCCTGAGCAACACAGTGAGACACTGTCTCAGAGAGAAGGAAGCAAAATTTGGGGACTGTTATGTGGGAATGTGCTTCCTCAGCATGTGTGAGTCTGTAGGCTCCCTCCCAGGCATTGAAGATGATATGAGTGAGTTTTACATTTCAAATCCAAATAGGATTGCCACTGCCACTTAGAATATGGAGGTTTATCGGAAGAAATTCATTGCAGAATCAGGTGTCACACAGAGCTGCGATCTCACCTCTCCTCCGGCTGAGGAGGGAAGATTGCTTCAGGTTCAAGGTCAACTGAGCCAGTATCCAAACAGCACTCTGGCCTGAGGAGAAGGCTCAGGCCACAGATGCTGCACAAGTGTGAGGACCTGAATTCAGCCCCAGAACCCACAAATACAAAGCCTGGCATGGCCCACACCTGCCACTCGGCACCAGGGAGGCTGACAGGCGGGTACCGAGGCTTAATTGGTCGTGAAGCCTAACCTGTGTTATGACCCCCAGCAATGAGAAAGCATATCAAAAGACTGGGTGAACGTGAACGGCTCCTCAGAAACACCACCTCTGGCCTCCCCCTGCATGGCACACATGAACACTCACACCTCTGCACACCCATGTACCCACAAACATGCACTCACACATTAGTCCACACATGCAAAACCAAACATGCGAAAGTTCACTAAATTTTCTGTGAAGAGGTTCTCATTTATGCTAATTAAAATTAATTCAGATGACACAGGGATAGATGTTTGTTTGTTTGTTTGTTTTGTTTTCCAAGACAGGGTTTCTCTGTGTAGTTTTGGTGCCTGTCTGGATCTCTCTCTGTAGACCAGGCTGGCCTCGAACTCACAGAGATCTGCTTGGCTCTGCCTCCCAAGTGCTGGGATTAAAGGCATGCGCCACCACCACCCGACGTTTGGGTTGTTTTTTGGTGGTGTTATTTGTTTGAGATAGGTCTTTTATAAGCCTGTAATTCACTATATAGCCAAGGATGACCTTGAATTTACCTCTTAAGTGCTAGGATTATAAGTGTGCACACCTGTAACGTGTGTGCACATTACATACCTGGGTTTTTGGGTTTTTTTTTTAGATTTATTTATATATTTTATGTATATGAGTGCTCGACTTTATGCCAGAATAGGGTACCATATCTCATTATAGATGGTAGTGAGCCACCATGTGACTGCTGAGCATTGAACTCAGGACCTCTGAAAGATCAGTCACTTAGCCATCCCTCCAGCCACCCCCGCCCCCATACCTGGATTTTTTGGGGACTGGATCTTTCTATGTTCCTCTGGCTGTCTAGGAACTTCCTGGGTAGACCAGGGTAGAGCAGGCTGGCCTTGAACTGACGGAGGATGCTGAGAGTAGAGTCATGCAGCACCAAGCCTGGTGTAGCATCCAGGTGTCGTGGGCTAGAATCCAGGGCTTCAGGCACGCCAGGCAAACGCTTGGCCAAATGAGTCGGATCTTAGTCCTGGGGTTTTTGTGTTTTACATTTGTTTATTTACTTTCTTGTTCTGTGTGTCTGTGAGTGTGGGGGTCAGAGGACAGCCTGAGGGAATTGATTCTCTCCTTTGTCCTCTGGGTCACTAGGCTTAGGAGATGAGCTATCTGGATACCCCCTGCCCCAAGGTTGGTTTTTATGTTTTGTTTTGTTTTGTTTGTTTTTTGTTTTGTTTTTTCAAGACAAGGTTTCTCTGTGTAGCCCTGGCTGTCCTAGAACTCACCCTGTAGACCAGGCTGGCCTCAAACCTGCTTCCTGGTTTTTTTTTTTTAATTTAGAAAACTTTAAAATTTTTTCTCTGGTTTGATCTCGGGCCCTACCTTGTGAAGTACCGCAAGTCATGCTCAATACTCACAGGTGGGGCGGGGGGGGTGCGTGCTTAGTACTCACAGTGGGGTGCTCAGTACACATAAGGATGCTAATTCCCAGAGAGATTAAATGTCTAGCTAGCCTTAAGTCACACAGCTAAAATGTGGTGAAGCCAAGTGTTAAAACTCAGGTCTTTTGACTCCAACCAGCTTATTTCTTCTATCAGGGTTGCCAGTTTCAGTGTCCAAATTAGAACAGCTACCCCCAGGATTCGCTCCAAATCTAAGCAACCTCCAGATGCCCTGTGAAACCACATCTGTCATGTAAAAGGGAGAAAAAGCCGCAGTGCCGTTGGAAAGGCTGCTTGGGAAGTTAAACTTAAAACCGAAGGCCAGGCAGCTGGCACAGGTTCCAAGGCATGGGTCCTGAAGGCTGGAAGCCTCAGTCGCTGCCGCCGCCGAAACAATATCTGCTTCTCCCCCTGGGCTCCCGGACAAGGAATTCGGAGACGCTGAACACCAAGTTATCAGTACCTGGATTCAAGCAACAGAGAGAGATAGAAAGGACGCTTATCTTTCTTGAATTTGAGACTTTCTCCCTAGTTCCAAAACCAGTCCAGTCCAGCAAGCCCCTCCTTGTCACTTACTGCTGGAATCTCTCTCAAAGTTGACTGTCTGGTTCTTTCTCCCTTGGCTCTCATCTCTTTCCTAAACTTTTTCTTTTTCTTTAAAGATAGGGTCTATTTTTTTAAAGTTTATTATTGCCGAGCGGTGGTGGCGCACACTTTTTTTTTTTTATTATGTATACACTGAGTGTTCAGCCTGCAGGCCAGAAGAGGGCGCCAGATCTCTCATTGTAGACGGTTGTGAGCCACCATGTGGTTGCTGGAAATTGAACTCAGGACCTCTGGAAGAACAGCCAGTGCTCTTAACCTCTGAGCCATCTCTCCAGCCCGGCACATGCCTTTAATCCCAGCACTCGGGAGCAGAGGCAGGAGGATCTTTGTGAGTTCGAGGCCAGCCTGGGCTACAGCGTGAGATCCAGGAAAGGCGCAAAGCTACACAGAGAAACACTGTCTCGAAAAAACAAAATAAATAAAAAGTTTATTATTATTATGTACACAGTGTACCACCTGCATATATGTCTGCCTGCCAGAAGAGGGCACCAGATCTTATTATAGATGGTTGTGAGCCACCATGTGGTTGCTGGAGATTGAACTGGGGTCCTCTGGAAGATCAGCCAGGGCTCTTAACCTCTGAGCCATCCATCTCTCCAGCACCTCAAAATAGGGTCTTTTATGTAGCACATGTTGGCCTTAAACTTTCTTTCCTTTTTTTTTTTTTTAAAGCATTTTTTTAACATTTATTTATTTTTTATTTGTGTGGGTGTTTTGCCTGCATGTATGTGTCTGTAATGTGTGTGAGGTGTCCCGTAGCCAGGAGACACCCCCCCCCAGGAACTGGGGTTGCAGATGGTTGTGAGTTGCCATGTGGGTGCTGGGAACTGAACCTTCATCTTCGAGAAGAACAGTCAGTGCTTGTAACCACTGAGCAAACTCTCCAGCCCTGGCTTTTTTTTTTTTTTTTTTTTTTTTTTTTACAGAATTTCTCTGTTGTAGCCCTGATTGTCCTGGAACTCACTTTGTAAACCAGGCTGGCCTCAAACTCACAGAAATCCACCTGATTCTGCCTCCCGGGTACAGAAGTGCTCTCCCTCTCCTGCACAGGTGTCCATCACCATGCCTGGCCTTAAAGACAAGTTTCAACCCTTAGAAAAGAACACACACACACAGCAGAACAAATCAGTTTTGACACCATACATAGACATAAGCCCAGTGTATTGTTCATAAGAGAAGAGTTGAGGGCCTTGAGTCAACACAGAAGTGTTTCCATCAGTGAAATAGACTCAGATTGTACAAAATAGAAAAACAGATTAAACTAGGTGGTGGTGGTGGTGCATGCCTTTAATCTCAAACAAACAAACAAACAAAAAAACATTAAAAAATCATGTTATTTATTGTATGTATGTACATATATATATATATATAGCATACATGTATGTTAAGGTCAGAGGACAATTTGTGGGTCTTCTTCCTTCCTTCCTTCCTTTCTTCCTTCCTTCCTTCCTTTCTCTTTCTTTCTTGACAGGGTTCTCTGTGTAACAGTCCTGGCTGTCTTAGAACTCACTTTGTAGACCAGGCTGGCCTCGAACTCACAGAGATCCGCCTAGCTCCGCCTCCCTAGTGCTGGGATTAAAAGTGTGCACCACCACCACTCAGCTTTAAGGTTTTTTTTTTTTTGAGACAGGGTTTCTCTGTGTAGTTTTGGTGCCTGTCCTGGATCTCACTCTGTAGACCAGGCTGGCCTCGAACTCACAAAGATCTGCCTGGCTCTGCCTCCCGAATGCTGGGATTAAAGGCGTGAGCCACTGCTACCCGGCTTCTTGTTTCTTCCTTTTCTTCCATTATGCAGAACCTGGGGATCTAACTCAGGTCAACGGACTTTATCCACTGAGCCATCTTGCTGGCCCCAGATATTTTTTTTTTTTTTTAAGCTGGGGACCCAACCCAGGTCCCTGCGCTTGCTAGGCAAGCGCTCTACTACTGAGCCAAATCCCCAACCCCCAGATTATTTTCTAGAGAGTAACAAATGGCTAAGTTAGACTGCCCAGGAAACTCTAGTGACCCTCCGGTCTCCGCCCACTTCAGAGCTGGGGTTACAGGCATGTACAGACACCTGACCTGCCACATGGGTTCTGGGGGCTGAGCTCTGCTTCTCATAACTGCGCAACCAACACCACTACTCTCCTTTTGAGAATTTGTTTATTTTTATTTCTTGGGTTTGAGGGTTGCCTGTATGTTGTATGTTGTATGTGTACCATGTGTACTTAGTGCACTCAAAGGCCAGAAGAGGGCATCAGGTGCCCTGGGACTAGAGTCACAGGGGGCTGTGAACTGCTGTGTGGGTGCTGGGAACCTAACCTGGTCCTTTGCAAGAGCAGCAGGTGCTCTTAACTGCTAAGTCATCTTTCCAGCCTCTCACTTTCGTTCATTTCATTGCTTTGCTTGGAGACAGGGTCTTGCACAATAGCCCAGGCTGGCCTTGAACTTGCAGCAATCCTCCTGCCTTAGCCTCTCACTCGGAGTACTATGATCACAGGGCATGAGCTACCACGACCACCATGATCTCTTTCTTCATCATGTCCATCAGTCACTACTGGTACCCTACCTAAAAAAATTCTGCCACCTCCACTGCTGCTGCCGGGACCCATCCTGCGATCTCCCTGGCTGATCTTCTTGCTTCTACCCCGGCATCGCTGACTCCTGTTCCTGCATAGTATCCGGGAACATAACAGAGCTTAGAACATAGATTAACATAGCTTAAAATGTATGCCATCGCTCTATAAAAAATAAAACCTCTCTGGTGGCTTCTCTTTCTCTGAATAAAGACCAAAGCTTCTCCCGGGCTTTACCGAGCCTTACAAAGCCTGCCCTCCACCCCCACTTTCCTGACCTGCTTCCCACATCTGTCCCTGCCTCATTCTCCTTTAACAAGCAAACTCCTGTCTCAGGTCCCTGCATCCACCTCCTTCCTCTGGAACACTCCTCCCTCTCAGATCTATGGCGTGCTCTCTCTTGTGATCTCAAATCAAAATTCCCTTCTAACCATGTCCCTGACCATGTTGTGTAAACTCACAAACTCTGCTCAAAGTATAACCCCACGTCCCTTAGCACTGTTTATGGTCTCCTCAGCAGCACACTGCAAACAGCTTCTTTCTACTCCCCTCCCGGCAAAGCTTCCTCCACCAGCTCCTGAGTTTGAACGTTCAGTTCCCAGCTCCTGGTGTGGAGCTGTTTTGGGAGTTGTGGAAGTTTCCCAAGATGGGGCCTCACTGGGGGAAGTGGGCCACTTTGAGTCTCATGGGTTGTAGCCCCCACCTGCCCCCAAGCTCTGCCGAAGGGACCGAACCCTACAAGCTCTGATCCAGACAAGACCTCCCTCCCTATTTATTGAGACAGGCTCTCACCTTACAGCCCTGGTTGGCCTGGAACTCTGTATGTAGACCAGGCTGGCCTCAGACTCAGAGATAAACCTGCCTCTGCCCCCGAATTCTGGGATTAAAGGCTTGAATCACAGCTGGGCAGTAGTGTTACATGTCTTTAATCCCAGCACTCAGGAGGCAGAGGCAAGCAGATCTCTGTGAGTTTGAGGCCAGCCTGGTCTACAGAGTGAGACCCAGGAAGGCCAGGACTACACAGAGAAACCCTGTGCTGGGGATGCTGTGAATGTGTTGCTCTGATTGATTGATAAATAAAACGCTAATTGGCCAGTAGCCAGGCAGGAAGTATAGTATAGGCAAAATAAGCCGAGAAAAGAATTCTGGGAGTGGAAGGCTGAGGTCAGGAGATGCTGCCAGCTGCTGCTGCCATGAGAAACAAGATGTAAAGTACTGGTAAGCCAAAAGCCATGTGGCAACTTATAGATTAATAGAAATGGGTTAATTTAAGATATAAGAACTAGATAGCAGGTTGGGGATTTAGCTCAGTGGTAGAACGCTTGCCTACCAAGCACAAGGTCCTGGGTTCGATACTCAGCTTAAAAAAAAAAAAAAAAAGAACTAGATAGCAAGAAGCCTGCCATGGCCATACAGTTTATAAGTCTCTGTGTGTTTGTTTGGGTCTGAGTGGCTGCAGGCCGGGCAGGACTGGAGAACACTCAGCTACAACCCTGTCTCAAAAAGAAGAAGAAGGCGTTGAGGATTTAGCTCAGTGGTAGAGCGTTTGCCTAGCAAGTGCAAGGCCTTGGGTTCGATCCTCAGCTCCACATTAAAAAAAAATCAAAAAGAAGAAGAAGAAGGAGGAGGAGGAGGGAAGGAGGTCTGGTTCTTTCAGGCATTCCGGTGTTTTATTTTAGTGATGCGAAGACTAATGCATCTCAAAATAGGAACTTACTTTATCTCTTTTCTGCTTTAAGGACACTGTTTTATCTTTATCTGTCTATCTATCTATCTATCTATCATCTGTCTGTCTGTCTACCTATCTGTCTATCTGTCTGTCTATCATCTATCTGTCTGTCTGTCTACCTATCTATCTATCTGTCTGTCTATCATCTATCATCTGTCTGTCTGTCTATCTGTCTATCATCTATCTATCTATCTACCTACCTATCTATTTGTCTATCATCTATCTGTCTATCTGTCTGTCTGTCTATCTATCTATCTATCTATCTATCTGCCTGCCTGCCTGTCTGTCTGTCTGTCTGTGATGTTTGTGGGGCATCCATTAGGCATAAGAGTTAGAATATAACTCAGTAGTCAGTTCTCTCGTCCACCCTTCTGTGGGTTACAGGGATCAAACTGAAGTTGGGGTTGTGCAGCAAATGCTTTTACTGGCTGCCATTCTGCCAGTTTTTTGGTTTTTTGTTTTGTTTTGTTTTGTTTTATTGACTGACAGGTGTGTGGTGCAAGCTTGTGATCCCAGCACCAGAGATAACAGAGGCAGGGGATGAGGAGACATCAGGGTCATCCTTGGCTACATAGACAGTTTGAGATCAGTCTGGACTACATGAAGGGAAACAAAATTCCAGCCAAACAAACTTAAGAATGGAAGAAAGGTCTGTTTTTTGTTTTTGTTTGTTGATTTTTTGAGGCAGGGTTTGTTTCTCTGTGTAGCCCTGGCTGTCCTGGAACTCATTCTGTAGGCCAGGCTGGCCTGAAAGGTCTGTTTTTAGCTCCTATAATACCGCCTGACATATGAACAATGCTGAGCATGAGATGGGTTACTCTAGAGTAGGGTCTGGCACTGGGGTGGCTCAGTTGGTAGGGTACTGGCCCAGTATGCACAAGGCCTGGGGTTTGATCCTTAGCACACACACTGGATGTAGATTACCAGTTCACACCTGTAACCTCAGCACTCAGGAGAGAACACAGAAGGACTAGTTCAAGACTATCCTCATCTCCGCAGGGAGTTCGAGGCCAGCTTGGGCTACAGGAGACCCTATTTGAAAACAAACAAAAAGGGGTCTACTTATTAAATGACCAGCGACAAAGCCATAGTTCTGAGGAATGGAAAGCCCTTTGTAAAGTAAGAAGTTTGGGTGGGGGTGGGGGTGGTGGCACAAGCCTTTAATCCCAGCACTTGGGAAGCAGAGGCAGGCGGATCTCTGTGAGTTTGAGGCCAGCCTGGGCTACAAAGCGAGTTCCAGGAAAGGCGCAAAGCTACAAGAGAAACCCTGTCTCGAAAAACAAAAAGCAATAACAAAAAAAGTTTGTTCTTCTAGTTAGGGCTTTGGTTTTTGAAGCCTCAAAACCCCACTGTAGGAAGCATATGTGATCTTGGTCTGTATTGCTGACTCCTGAGATGCCTAATACATAATCTAGTGTCTGTAGGGAGCTGGGGCTTTCTGTCTTCTCCTCACCTTTGCTGGCAAAGGCAACAGGACCCCTTGCTGTTTCCTAGGGTACTCTTTTGTTTGTTTGTTTGTTTGTTTTTTGGTTTTCCAAGACAGGGTTTCTCTGTGTAGCTTTGCGCTTTTCCTGGATCTCGCTCTGGCTGGCCTTGAACTCACAAAGATCCACCTGGCTTTGCCTCTGAGTGCTGGGATTATAGGCATGAGCTACCACCGCCCGGCTGTCTAGTGTACTCTTGATGCCTTGCTTGGGTTTTCATAGTTTTTATTCTTGGACAGTGGGAGAGGTGGCTGATGCTCTATCTGCCGCTAAGGTTCTATTCAGGGAAACTCATTCGATTAAATCAAGCAGTAGTGAATTCTTAATTGACACAAATGAGACAGGGGGAGGTGTGGGGGAGGGCTGGGAAGCACTTGTCCGTGTAAGGAGAAAAGAGAGGAGGGGTGGGGAGCACTTGTCTGTGTAAGGAGAAAAGAGAGAGGCAGTCTATAAACTCACAGTGGCGGTGGTCACTTGTGGGTCTGCATTGTTTTGTTTTGTTTTTCAAGACAAGTGTCTCTGCAGAGCCATGGCTGTCCTGGAACTCACTTTGTAGACCAGGCTGGCCTCGAACTCAGAGATTCGCCTGCCTGAGTGCTGGCTGGGAGTAAAGGTGTGCACCCCCATCTCTGGGCTGTTGGTGTTGTTTTTATTGTTTTGTTTTTGTTTCGGTGCTGGGGATCAAACCAGGGCCTTAAACATCCTAGGCAAACACTCTACCTATATACCTAGCCCTTGTTGCATGCACGCAGGGTTCGAAAGTCACAGATTTTGGACCGAGGACATTGCCTCCCAAGCTGTGGTGAATCTCATGGTCATTGGTCCTGGTAGCTTCCACGCTTAGCCAGGGCCTTTGAGTTAACCTGTGTGAAGGCAGCGGTGGTATCTTCCTGTGGCCCAGCTGCCCCAGCCTGGGCTGCCCCCCTGGTGCATCAAGGGACCCACCTTTGGACAAAAGACAGGAAGACGACAGTTCCATTGGGTCTGTAATGTGTAATCTCCATCAGCTGAGCATTCCTGCTCCACCAACATTAACCCCCCACTCAAAGGACAGGTGGCCTCTTAGCAGAGGCCAGCAGCCTCGCTCCTCCTGCATGGTCTCTGGTCTGTACTTGTGGGGTGACTTAGGCAGCTGGAGGCTGTCTGCCAGTCCAGGGCCTCGATGAACTGCTTAAATCTCAGGAGATACTTTCAGTGGCTTAGAGGGGACAGACATCCTTTTGCCACCACAGCCAGGTGTAATAAGGGCGTTTGACCAAGGCTAAACATGAGGTCTCTTGGTTAGATGTCCTAAGTTCTTTGGCTTTTTGTCTAACCAAATCCACTACCTTTTGGCTTCCTGCTTCTTTGGACAGTTGAGCCCAGGACCACCCTCTTCCCCTTGGCTGTCTTTCAGTTTCTAGCTCAAGTGGAGGAGAAAATCTTATTCTGAATCTTACAGCTTAGCTTCGAGATAATATTTGAATAAAACAAATTACTTTAAAATTTTTATCTATTGGGATTAGAGAGATAGTCGGAGGCTGGATTCTCTGTACCCACAAGGTAGCTCTGCTCTGTAACTCTAGTTTCAGGGGACTCTGACTCCCTCTTGTGGCCTCCAGCGGTACCTCACACACATGGTGTATAGACTTTCAGCAAACACTCATACACAAAGTAAGTAAATAAAAAAATAAAAAGTAAGTCAGTGGTGGTGTCATACGCCTTTAATCCCAGCACTCGGGAGGCAGAGGCAGGTGGATCTCTGCGAGTTTGTTCCAGTTCCAGGACAGGCTCCAAAGCTACACAGAGAAACCCCGTCTCGAAAAATCAATCAATCAATCAATCAATCAATACAATTTAAAAAAATTAAAAAATGAAAAGGTCTTTAAAGTTCTGTTTCTCAGAGACAAGAATGTGTAACTCCTGAGTTAGGATGTTGCTAGATCTTCAAATGCAGAGAGTAGTACTTCCTACAGAGAAGTCATGTCCCTGGAGGACACGGACAGTGTGGGGCCATTTCTCCCAACAGCCTCCTTTTTTTTTTTTCCAAGACAGGATTTCTCTGTGTAACAGCTCTGGCTGTCCTGGACTAGCTCTGTAGACCAGGCTGGCCTCAAAGTCACAGAGATCCGCCTGGCTCTGCCTCCCAAGTGCTGGGATTAAATGCGTGCACCACTGCCTGGCACAATTTAAAAAATAAAAATACTTACTTATTTTATTATTTTATGTGTACGAGTAGCTTTTTTTGTTTGTTTGTTTTGTTTTTTGATTTCTGAGACTGGATCTCTCTACTTAACCCTGGCTGTCCTGGAACTCGCCCTGCAGACAAGGCTGGCCTTGAACTCAGAGATCCACCTGCCTCTCTCTGCCTCCCAAGCATTGGAGTTACAGGTGTGCGCCACCACTCCCAGCTAGTTTGAATGTTTTGTCTACAGGTATGTATGTATACCATATGCATGCTGATGCCCACAGAGGTCAGAAGAGGGTGTCAGATTTCCTGGGTTAGTTGTGAGTCACCTTGTGGGTGCTGGGAATTGAACTCTGGTCCTCTGCCAGATCAACCAGTGTTAACCATTGAGCCAATTCACACCCTCAGCCCCCTCCTGATCAGGGCTTAGCTCGGCTCAGGCTCATTCTTCTCTGTATCCACGGGAATTGCTCCCATAATTAGCAACATCTCCTGCCTGGAACACAAAAAGCAAACTTCAAACCTGGCGCTGATGCCTGGAGGGTGAGCTGATTAGATCTTTCCTGTTGAGAAGCACCTTTTGGATTTGAATGTGGTACCCACATCCCCCACCTCCAGTTTAACTGAGGGAAGAAGTTTCACCCAGACCTTCAAGACTGAAAGTCTTGATGTATATATAAAAGACACACTTAAACTAGGCAGTGTCTCACGCCTTTAGTCCCAACACTCCAGAGGCAGAGGCAGGCGAATCTCTGTGAGTTTGAGTTCAGCCTGGGCCACAGAGCGAGATCCAGGACAGCCAGGGCTACACAAAGAACACTGTCTTGAAAAAACAAAAACAAACAACAACAAAAAAAGAGACACAATCCAGAAAGAGGTTCCTGACTCCCTGCTCTCCTATGATTAACAATTTAGGAAGAGGAGAGAGGCCTTTTCCTCTTCCTAGTCAACAGCTTGGAGGGTGGTGATGAAAGCTGGCGATTCATGGGTGTCATCAAGTGAGCAAATGCCGGACAGGTGTGTGTGTGTGTGTGTGTGTGTGTGTGTGTGTGTGTGTGTGTGAATGCAGTGTTTGTGTCTATGTGTGAATGTGTGTGTGTGTGTGTGTGAATGTGTGTGTGAGTATGTCTATGTGTGAATGTAGTATGTGTGTGAGTGTGTCTATGTGTGAATGTAGTGTGTGTGAGTGTGTGAATGTAGTGTCTATGTGTGAATGTAGTGTGTGTGAGTGTGTGTGAATGTAGTGTGTGTGTGTCTATGTGTGAATGTAGTGTGTGAGTGTGTGTGAATGTAGTGTGTGTGTGTCTATGTGTGAATGTAGTGTGTGTGAGTGAGTGTGTGTGAATGTAGTGTGTGTGTCTGTGTGAATGTAGTATGTGTGTGAGTGTGTGTGTGAGTGTGTGCGCGCACTTGCTCTTTGAGGAGTAAAGGGGGTGGGAATGTCACTAGTACACGGAAGTACACCTGCAGATGGAAGTGTAGAGAGCTGTTGAGGTATCCCTTTAGGTTTCAGAAGTTTGGGTAAGAGAGTCTGGAACGCTCCATCTGCCCCAGGAAACCTTTCTCTGGACGGGGCGTGTCCTTGTCTGGATATAGCTAGGATTATGCACTACCATCCAAACTCTATGGGAGAGACAATATCCATTTTCCTTCCAACGTCAGGGCAGCCTTTTAAGCTTATCCGGACTTATTTTGGTTTCTGCAATAGAAAGGCGAGGTGGGAGAGCTGTGGCTAACAAAAATAACGCCTTTGTGAGCTCCGAGTTTCCCACTGCAGGCTGCTTTTAAGGCACTTTGCTGTCACCTCCGCATCACAGCATTCAGGCAGGTTGGCCATGAACAAAGAAAACTCACTTCACATGTATCAGTCCTAACCCTCCACTCAGGACAAAAGTGTCCCTGGGCAATGTTTTCCACATGGCCCTGGTGAAGGGCCATTCACTCGCTTCCAACCTCTTTCTCTTGGGAGACAAAAGCACCTTTGGGCTGAACTGACACGGGAGAGTTAGAATCAGGCATCGCAGCCTTCGGTTTTAGCAAGAGGCTCGATCTGTCTGCTGTGACCACAGGAAGGCAGCCTTTATAGCCCGAGAGCACTGGGTCAATTATGCACCTGCAAATATACGTAGTACAAGACATTTCAGGTTCCAGGCGCTTTGAAAACCGATACTTAAACAGTCTCAAGGGACCTGATCCCCCACTTCGGGGGTAATAGCTGCTTTGGAATCTGTTATTGGCACCAGCAAAAGAGTCCTCTGACGTTTGCAAACAAAGAGCCGCACCAAAGGAACCTCTGTTACCAAATCAGGGAGGGAAGTCAGATTCATCCCCTGAAGAGTCAATTACCCTGGCAATTTTGTGGAGGGCTGGGGAGAGGGAGGGGTGCCGCAGGGGTCTGGCTTTGAAAAGTCCCCTGAGTGGGAAGTGTTCCACTGACTCTAAAACCCTAACAATTACGACAGAAGGGCCTCTGTCACTTCTGGTTATAAACTTTTTTATGATTATTAACTGGGGAAATCTAGATTATGTGGAATTTCAACACTTGATTTTTAAGCAATGTTGGCAGCTTTCTGAGGAACCTGTCTGCAGTGTTGTAACCTGAAGCTCAGAGTTGGCTACCCTCATGTCCCTCGACCACGAAGGGACCTTCTTATGTGGCTCACTTCCTTGATAAGCAGCAGATGCTGACTGCGCTGTTTATCTGGGAAAAGAAATACGTGTGGGAAAAGAAGCCGTTTTCTTCTCATTGCACTTAAAATCAAGGCCTGGCTACTTGCTGTGGGATTAGCCTGCCACCTGCTGTTCAAAAGAAGAACTGCAGGGAAAGGAAAGGAAACTCAGGTAGTGAAGGGTTTTGGTGTTCTCAAAGCCTTTTTCTCCCTCCCTCCCTGTCTGCCTGCCCCTCTTCCCCCGTCCTCCTATTCTTTGCCTCCCGTCTGTCTTTCTTTTAACAGTTTGCTGGTTCATTATATGAACAGATATAGTCATGGAACATGGGCCAGGAGATGGCTTGGTGCATAAAGGCACTTGCGGCCAAGACTGAAGAACTAAGTTCAGTCCCTGGGTCCTGACCCACCAGGGTAGCGTGCTCCGACTCCCACAGGTTGCCCTCTGACTTCTGTTGGCACACACACGCACAGATGTACTTGAACTTTTTGTTGTTGTTAGTCAGAAAAAGAAATTTAACCAATAGTTGAAAAAATACAATAAAACCGTGAAGTAAAATATCAAGCACGGAGAACTAACGTCCTGAGGCTTTCTGCACAGGGGATGAGGGGAAGTTGTTGAGGTTTACAATTCAGGGGCTAAGAAAGCAAGCTCTTCATCTCATGCAGCCCAGGCTAGCTCAAACTGAGGTCACTCTTTTTTTTTTTTTTTCTTTTCTTTTGGTTTTTCGAGACAGGGTTTCCCTGTGTAGCTTTGCGCCTTTCCTGGAACTCACTTGGTAGCCCAGGCTGGCCTCGAACTCACAGAGATCCGCCTGGCTCTGCCTCCAGAGTGCTGGGATTAAAGGCGTGCGCCACCACCGTCCAGCATGAGGTTACTCTTAAATCCCTGATTCCAGCTGAATCCCCAGGGGAGTCTTGGCCCTGGAGGAGCTGGGAATGGAGGGGGAGGGGCTGGGGGGAAGGTGGGGGCAGGGGCAGCACGGGGGAGGACAGGGGAACCCATGGCTGATGTGTAAAATTAAAACACAAATATCATTTTTAAAGAATTCCCTGATCCCTCTCATACTTTCAGGACCAATATCCTATCAGGACACCTGGCTGACTGGACTTGAGACTGAATTTCCTGCTCTTCCATAGACTTCAAGAAGAGAAGATCTTTTGTTTGTTTGTTTGAGATACAGTGAGACACAGTTCACTATGTAGGCCAGGTTGGCCTAGAATTTGAGTACTTACTGAGATGACAGGTGTATTACTGTGTCTGGCCAATACACTTTGGCAAGTCCCTATATCCAGACTATGTTAAGAATGAATCTGCTCAGGGCTGGAAAGTTTGTTTAGTAGTTAAGAGCACTGGCTGCTCTTCTGGAGGTCCTGAGTTCAATTCCCAGCAACCATTCGGTGGTTCACAACCATCTATAATGGGATCTGTGCCCTCTTCTGGCATAAAGGTGTACAAGCAGATAGAGCACTCATATACGTAAAATAAATGAATCTTAAAAATACAAAAAAAGAATGAACAGCTCCAGAGTTAGACGAGCCAACAAAAAACAGGCAGAAGGTTAATACAGATTCTTCTCCAAAAGAGACACACATAAAAGTCTATGAAGTCCCGTCCTGAGTCAGCAGGGAAATGTAAATTAAAACCACAATGAGCTCTCTGAGGGGTTAGCGCTGAGAAGGGAGCAGAGCAGAGAATGAGAAAAACACTGGGAACAGCTTGAATGGACTGGTTAGTGCCTGGTGAGGTGCTGAACAAAGGCACACTACTTCCGCTTGCTCCCTCTCTCCCTTCCTAGGATTGGCCCTATGGTTGATGACGTCATGACGGCGCCTTGCAAGCTAAGCCGGCGCTCTACCACTGCACTACATCCCCAAGTCCTCTTTTTTTTTTTTTTTTTTTCTTTTGAGACAGGGTTTCTCTGTGTTGCTTTCCTGTCCTGGAACTTGCTCTGTAGACCAGGCTAGGCTCAAACTCGCAGAGATCCACCTGCCTCTGCCTATCGAGTACTGAGATTAAAGGCGTGCACCACCACCACCCGGCCAAACTTTTTATTTTTGAGACAAGATTGCACTAAGTTGCTCAGGCTGGTCTTGAACTCAGGAAAGAGAAAATACCTGGAATTGCACATTCAAAGTACTGCTGACAGATTGCCTTGGCTCCCATCTCCTTGACTACAGCTCACTCACTCACCTTCACACTACAAGCAAAGACACAAGGAAAAGTGTTCTGCCTGTGCGTCCATCAACTCGGGGATCCTGTCCAAAGGACCTTGCTCATCTGTTTGGTGCCCCAAATGGGGCTATATATTTCATTAACTGCATTTATTCAGTCCTCCACACTATTGCTTATAATAAGAACATTATATGGAGATGAAGAGAAAAACTTGAGGTTCAGAAGGTTACTTTAGGGCTTGCAGCTGCCCTGCATTACCCACCCTAGGGAAGTGTGTGTGGTAAACAGGAGAAAGGAACTGTAATTGGTTGCTTTTACTCTTGGCTTTCTGCTATTTGTTCTTTGGGGACCCACTGCCCAGCTCCCAGATAATCATACAGAGACTTATTCTTATTTATAAATGTCCTGCCTTAGCTTGGCTTGTTTCTAGCCAGCTTTTCTTAACTTATCCCATCTACCTTTTTCTTATTTAGTGTCTTGCTGTGTTGCTGGTTGGCTGGCCCCTTGAGTCCTTCTTTTCTTTTCTCCCTCCTTTCTAGCTTGAATTTCTCCTATTATTTATCCTCTCTGCATGGCAGCCTCACCTATCCCTCTCCTGCCTAGCTATTGGCCATGCAGCTCTTTATTAGACCAATCAGATGTTTAGACAGGCAAAGTAACACAGTTTCACAGAGTTAAACAAATGCAGCATAAAAGAATGCACGATATCTTTGCATCATTAAACAAATATTCCACAGCATAAATGAATGTAACACATCTTTATCTAGTAGTTCACAACAAGGAACAGACTTGATCTTTTGACAAACAGCAAAGTTAGAATTTTTCCTAAGGGCTGGAGAGATGGCTCAGCGGTTAAGAGCACTGGCTGCTCTTCCTGAGGTCCTGAGTTCAGTTCCCAATAACTACATGGTGGCTCACAACCATCTGTAATGAGATCTGTTGTTCTTTTCTGGCCTGCAGACAGAACACTGTATACATAATAAAAAAAAAAAATTTTTTTTTCCCTAAAAGAAACACACACACACACACACACACACACACACACACACACACAGAGGAAAAAGTAGGTTTGAAAAATCAAACACATTTGCTGGGTGGTGGTGCAGAGGCAGGCGGATCTCTCTGAGTTCAAGGCCAGCCGGGTCTACAGAGTGAGATCCAGGACAGGCACCAAAGCTACAGAGAGAAACCCTGTCTCGGAAAACCAAAAAAGAGTGGTGGCTCCTACAACATAGATATACGCACACTCAGAAGGCAGAGGGAAGAGGATCGCCGAAAGTTCATGGCAAGCTTGTTCTACATAGCAAGTTCAAGGCCAGCCAAGACCTTGTCTCAAAAAAGAACCACACCCAGCCATCTCTCTAGCCTCTGTTTTTTTGTCTTCTGAAACAGGGTCTCTCTTTTATGTAGCTCTGGCTGTCCTAGAACTTACTACATAGAACAGGCCAGCCTCTACCTCCCGAGTGCTGGGATTAAGAATGTGGGCCACCATGTCCAGCTAAATTAAAAATAATTTTTAATTTGTAAATTGTTCTTCAACAGTCCTGGAGAGATGGCTCAGCATTTAAGAGCACTGGCTGCTCTTCCAGAGGACCCAGGTTCAATCCCCAGCACCCACATGGCAGCTCACACCTGTCTGTAACTCCAGTTCCAGGGCTTCTGACACCCTCACACAGACATACATGCAGGTGAAACACCAATGCACATAAAATAAAAATAAATTATATATAAAAAATTCTTCTTTAACAAAAACTTCCATTCTTCAAATAAAACAGTGAGTCACAGATTGGGAGAACATAGTCATAATATATATAATATATTAGCATAATGTATGTTATATATTTTATATAGGATAAAAGGAGTTCTCTACAATCTGTAAGAGAAACAATCAGTTGAAAGATTCCGTAAAAGGTTCCCACGAGCAGAAGCATATAGAAATAGCGAGTCTGTGAAAAAAACGCTCACTAACGTTAGCCATCAGGAAATGCAGACTAAACTCACAAAGAGAAACCACTCCACGCCCACCAGCGTGACTAAATTTAAAACAACTGATATCACAATCAGAGCACAGGTGGCTAGGCTTTTGACATTTCAACACAAGTGTGCCGGGCTTTACCCAGGTTCATCCTTGGACCCATGTAGCCCTTTGGCCAAGTTCAGACGAACCTGGAAGGGAAGTTTGTTATGTAGTATAACCGCTTTAGAAAACATTGTGTGTGTGTGTGTGTGTGTGTGTGTGTGTGTGTGTGTGTGTGTGTGTGTGACTGTGTGTGTATGTGTGTGTGTGACTGTGTGTGTATGTGTGTGTGTGATTGTGTGTGTGAGACGGTGTATGTGTGTATGTGTGTGTGTAACTGTGTGTGTATGTGTGTGACTGTGTGTGTATGTGTGATTGTGTGTGTGACTGTGTGTGTGTGTGTGTGACTGTGTGTGTGTGTGTGTGTGTGATTGTGTGTGACTGTGTGTGTGTGTGTGTGTGATTGTGTGACTTTGTGTGTGTATGTGTGACTGTGTGTGTGTGTGTGAGACTGTGTGTGTGTATGTGTGTGATTGTGTGTGTGTGTGTGTGTGTGTGTGTGTGTGTGTGTGTGTGTGTGTGTGGTTTCAAGACAGAGTTTTGCTCTGTAGCCTAGGGTCGCCTCACACATGCAGTACTTTTTATTATTTATTTTTATTTATTTATTGGTTTAAACAGGATAGCTCTGGCTGTCCTAGAAATAACTGTGTAGACCAGGCTGGCCTCAGACTCACAGAGATCCACCTTCCTCTACCTCCTGCAGGCTGGGATTAAAGGTGAGTCATCACTGCTAGCCACACCCAGCACATACATGCCTGGTTTTTTTTCATATTTGTTTATTTTATATGTGCCTTTTGCCTTCATGTATGTATATGTACCACATGTGTTCCTGATGCCAGCTGAGGTCAGAAGTGGGTGTTGGATTGGTGAGCTGCCATGTGGGTGCTGGGAATCGAACCCCACTCCTCTGTAAGAGCAGCCAGTGTTCTTAACCACCAAGCCATGACTCCAGCCCCACAGGAAGTGCTGCTTCTCCCACTACGACGACACGCATGTGCCACCACACCTGGCTGTAGTTTTTGCTTCTTTGTTGTTTGGGGGACACACCTTGAAGCTCAAGCTGTCTCAAGCTCATGGCAATCCTCCTGCCTCTGTCTTTGAAGTGCTGGGATTACAGGTATGGACCACCATGCCAGGCTGTCAACGCTGCTCTTTAAGTAGCCTTTCCTTCCTCTTTGAAATCTTATCATGCTGCTCTTTAAGTAGCCTTTCCTTCCTCTTTGAAATCTTATCATGATCGTATATGAGTGTAGATTTGTGTGTGTGCAAAGACAAGAAGTGTTAGGTCACCTGGAGCCGGACTTACTGGTGGCTGGGACTCATCTGATGCAGGTGCTGGGACTTGAACCAGGGTCCTAGAGGATTATATGCTTTAAATGCTGGGCCATCTCTCCAGCCCTAAGTAGCCCTACCCCTCACCCCCCATTTTTTTGAGACAAGATTTTGTTGTGTAGCTTTGGCTGGCCTGGAACTCACAGAGATCCTCCTGCTTCTGCATCCTGAGTGCTGGGACTAAAGGTGTGCACCACCACTACCCGGCTCTAAGTAGCCTTTTCAATAACCACTTTCTTTCCGGGTATAGCGGTACATGCCTTTAATCCCAGCACTTGGGAGGCAGAAGTAAGTGGATCTCTGTGAGTTCAAGGCCAGTGTGGTCTACAAAGTGAGATCCAGGACAGCTAGAGCTATTACACAGAGAAACTCTGTCTCAAAAAACTAAAACAAACAAACAAAAACCAAACAACCACTTTCTTAGGCTTACCTGACGTGGCACACTTGGAGACATTATCTGAGATAATCCTTTCCACCTTCACCAGACTCCCAGGGCCACAGGTCCATTCACCTCATCAGAGAGCTGGGACAAAGAAAAGCAGAATGGCTTTTTCTGCTCATGGTTACTGCTGGAGCCTTGACGCCCGTTCATTTGTCTCCCAGTCCTGGGGATCGAACCCAGGTCCCTACATATGCTAGGCAAGTGCTCTACCACTGAGCTATGTCCCAGTCCTGTTTTTGCTTTTTAGCTTGAGACAGTCACCTAAGTTGCTCAAAATAACCTTGAACTTGGATCCTTCAGTCTCTGCCTCCCAGGTAGCTGGAACTACAGTCCTGGGTCACCAGATGTGGCTACGTTAATTCTTTCTAAAGTGGCCTGAGCCTTTGCAGCTAGCTGTAAGAATTGAGATTTACAGGCCAGGTGCCTGCTTAAGAATATACAGCGAGTGGGAGGCAGAAGCAGGAGGATCTCTGTGAGTTCCAGGCCAGCCTGGGCTACAGACTAAGTTCCAGGACAGGCGCAAAGCTAGACAGAGAAACCCTGTACTGGAAAAAATTTTTCTTTAAATAAATAAGTAAATAAATAAATAAGAGAATATACAGCTAGTGATGGCTGGCGTGAGACTCAGCCTCGGCCTCATTTGTGCCTTCCTAAACCCCCACTCATTCCTCAAAGTTAGTTTCTAGTTGGATGCCCCCTAAAGCCCCTGTTATTAAAGCTCCATAGCAACTGTAGGAGGGACTGGACCCAGCTAAATCCAGCCCCAGGGAGAAATTTTTGCCATGGATGAGTGACCCTGGGCCTGTCTCAGAGGTAAACTTCATGCCCAGGTCAGATGTGTGTCATCTGCCTCTTGATTTCTCAATTCAGCCCACAGCCTCTGGGGCAGGTGTGGAGCCTCAGAAGAGAAGAGACAGAGGAAATGACTTATAAAAAGCAGTCTCAGATTGAGTCACACACGAGTTGTAGCTCAGAGAGCGGTTCTGGGCAGGAAGGGAAAGAGCGAAGGCCTCGTGGAAGGTTCTCTCTTCTCCCTGGGTAGGGCTCCTCAGAGAAGCTGACTTCTCTCCAGACCTTGGTATGGTTTTGCTCCTCGTTTGGAGTAAGGAAAGTGTGTATATGATCTGGGAGGGAGGAGGGCAGCAGTGAACTCGTGCTGTTAGCCTGAGCTGTTCCTCAGCTATCTTGTTTCACCTACATCAAAAAACCAGCCTGGGAGGTGGTGGTGCACGCCTTTAATTCCAGCACTCAGGAAGCAGAGGCAGGTGGATCTCTGTGAGTTCCAGGCCAGCCTGGTCTATAAAGTTCCTCGACAGCCAGGGCTACACATAGAAACCCTGTCTCAAAAAACCAATCAACCAACCAAACAAACAAAAAAAGATGGGGCAATCAAGGCAGAGAGGTCAAGGGATTAGCCAGTGTCTGCTGGCCCGTGGTCAGAGCTGGGTTGTAAACCAAGACTGCCCATACTTCAAATGGCAGAGAGTTTCTTAGCATGTTGCGGCCTTCAGTCAAATCCCCGGTACCACCAGACAGCAAGGCCAGAGCTGCCGAGGTGGTGTTGCACTCCATCATTTGGGAAGGCGATACAGAAGGATCAGGAGTTCAAGGTCATCCCTGGCTACCTCAAAAGTTGGAGGCCAGCCTAGCAAATTGAGACTCTCAAAAATAAATACATAAATCCCAACCAAACCAGACCCTGTCTCAGCAACCAGTTCTCCAGCTTCCTCACCCTCCTTGTGGTTATAAGAATCCTCATCCATGCTCACAACTGTGTTTGGAGATGGGGGATGGCTTGGTAAAGCTCCTCTTCGCAAACCTGAGGACCTGAGTTCAAATCCCAGAATTTACATGAAAAGCTTGGTGCTCAGGGGCAGAGACAGGGGGTTCTGACTCTGGGGCCAGCTAGTGTAGCCTAGTGAGCTCTGGGCCATGAGACCTGTCTCAAAGGATGCATTTCTGAAGATGACAGAGGGGACACACACACACACACACACACACACACACACACAGAGGAATAAAAATAAAGTATACTTTTGTTTGGCATTTGAGGACATCACAGATCTGACTGACTTGGTGTCTGGGGTGTACCCACCCATTGATGCTTTCTCAGATGAACTGGGCAGGAGGAGAAAGGCAGGGTCACTGCTGGAATCCTGGGGTCCTGGGGCTGAGCCCTCATACTCACCTCTCGGGGAGGCTTCCCTGGCACAGTCTTAGTGTCACCCCTTTGCCTGTGGCTTGTGGCTGCTCTTGTCACTGGAGGGAGGTACCCAGTGAGGTTTCTCTCCTTTGCAGTGAGTCATTTTTTTCCTGAGTCCCCCAGACTTAGTGGGGAACCCCTCTCCATTTCAAGAAAAAAGTATATTTACTCAGAGAATCTCAGCTCAGGGTGGAGGAACTTTCCATGGGTTGGAGGACCACCTTGTGGTGTGGTGGATTCTCCATTGCTGGTGATATTTGATTGAGGTCTGGTGACTATCTGAAGGGGCTTCCTTTAGGAGGCAGGGGTTGTTGGGTCGAGACCTTTAAGGCTCTTTAACTGTAGGCTTTTATGAGTCATTATGAGTTGAAATGTAGCCTTTGAATGAGGATCAAATATAGGACACCTATGAACTTTGAGACAAGATAGACTTAGGCTCCTATCTCACGGGCACGGTGTACCTGAGACAGGAGGATTTTTGAACCCAAGAGTTCAAGGCAAGACTGGGCCACGTAGAGGCCTGCCTGGCAGTAGGAAATATTCTCCTTTTCAAAAACAAAACAAAACAAATATGCATGGGGCTGGTGGGATGGTTCAGCAAATAAAGGTACTTGCCACCAAGCCTAATGGCCTGAGTTCAGGCCCCAGAGCCTCATGATAGCAGAGAGCCAGCTTCTGCACGATGTCCCCGGACCTCCACTCACTTGCTGTGGCATGTGTGCCCACACACATAAATGTGCACACACAATAAATAAATGTTTAAAAAAAGGGGCATAGCCACTTCCTTGCTTGGACACTGTGGGCACACTTCTTCACTTGATGTCAATTTCCTTCCTCTAATAGCAAAAACACAAAAACACCCAAGTCATGAGACTATTTTTTTTTTTTCTTTATGAATCAGGCTGCCCTCGAATTTGCTATGTGGCTGAGGATGACCTTGAACCTGTGAAGTGACCATGATTGGTTTTACATAATTAGGGATACCCAGAGCTTTGCGCATTCGAGGCAAGCTCTCTACCAACTGAACCACCTCAGCCCTTCGAGATCGCTTTAGGTATGGGTGTGACGTCAGTACCCTGCCTGGTGTGAAGTGCAGCTCAGTGGATAATACGCTGACAGTTCTTCATCAAACAGCCAAGCCACAGATCGACAGGTCCTTTGCTGACCTGTCATTACCGAGTTGAGTGAAGGGTTTAAACTTATATGTTGAGGTCTTGTGTGTTTCGATGTTTAACAGGGGCAGGAAGCCAGCCCTTCCTCTGGGGGGAGGGGTGGGGAGACTATTTTTGAGGTATTCATAGAAAGCATGGAACACACATGGGCAAAATGCAAGAATTCCTCAGGATCCATGGGGCAGGAGAGATGGCTCAGCAGTCAAGAGCATGTACTGCTCTTTCAGGGCCTGAGTTCCAGATCCCCATTAGGATGGCTTGAAACTGTCTAACTCCAGTTCCAGGGAATCCAAGCCCTCTTGTGGTCTCCATAGGCACTGTGCACGTGTGGTGTATATAAAGTACAAGATCCAGAGGGAACATGTCAGTGTGTCTCAACATCCCTCTGTGAGAACAGGAATTTCCCAGACCTTGCCAAGCTGTCAATGTGTGCAGCCCAGGCAATGGGCAACTTTGTATTTTCTGATCATTAGGAAATTCCCCAATTTCCAATTGTCTTCCTGCCAAGGAAAGGAACTTTTTTTTTTTTTTTTTTTCTTCTGAGACAGGATCTCTCTGTGTAGCCCTGGCTGTCCTGGAACTCACTCTGTAGACCAGGCTGGCCTCAAATTCAAAGATCCACCTGCCTCTGCCTCCTGAGTGCTGGGATTAAAGGCGTGTGCTGCCACCACCACCACCGCCCGGCAGCCTGACAGGGTTAAGATTAAGTGATACAGGTGCAAGGGTGGGTATATTTCAATGACATATGTGAGGGCTCTGAGTTCGATCCCTGGCCTCGGAGTAAAGGAAGGCGGAAACCAGTGGTAAAGCACTTGTCTCGAGAGTGGGGCCCTGGGGGGACTCTCACCTCAAAGGGAGGGACATACACCTTAGGGCCAGCCTCCGGGGTCAGCATTTGTCCCTGCTGGTGTCATTACAGCATACGAGGAAACCAGAGCAATTCTCAAGGGCTCCTCAAATGACTTGTGCTCCAAGCGGGTGGGCTAAGCTGTCTCTAGCCTGCTTCCTGTCCCTACCAAAGTCCTCAAGGGGATGAAGAGCAGAAGAGCATGAGCTTCGACTGGATTGTAGGTTTATTAGAAAGGCCTTGGACAGATGAACCCTGAGTTACCAGCTGAGGAGGAAATGAAAAGGCCCCCGTCCCCCCGTGGCCCACTCCCCGGGCTCCTGTGAACTCTGTCCAGTGACAGACAGGAAGTCTGCCAAAAAGTGCTCTCTGCCTCCTCTCCACGGGGCCGTCCGCCCCGCCTGCAGGGGCCCACTGTGGATGGGCAATGTGGATGCTGGTGCCTGGACCAAGAGCTTGACAGGGTGGTGTTCTTGGCTTTAGCAGAAAGTCGTTCTGGAACCCCAGAACAGAAGGGAGCCGGCTGGGGACCAAGCTCTGCTGAATAGCCAGTGGGTGACTCTGAGGCAACAAGGGGCTGCTTTGGAGGCATGTGCAGATGGCTCCAAGGCCAACAGAGGGGTGCTTAGGGAGGGCCCCAAAGCTGATCAAGTGAGTCTTGGCCACTCAGTCTCCATGTGACTCGCTGCTCCTCCTGGGACTGCAAAGGCCAGAAAGGCAAATGGATCTTGTAAAAATCCATGGTAAATGATGCCGTTTTTTTTTTTTTCCTTCCTTAAAAAATAGTTTGTACAGTGAGTGGATTTCACACAATGGAGCCCGAGCCCAGAAGAGCCCGTCCTGGGGAAGAAGGCACTTCACACCCTAACTTGGGTGATCTGGGCTGGCTGCTCCCCAGGCCCTTTAGGACTCCGCTTCACTTGGTCCTGTGACTCAGGCCTGCTCCCTCTGGGAGAGACTCTGCCTCCAAGGAGTTTGTCCATACTGTGGTTCACAGGGTGGTGGACGGCAGCTTCCTCACCCGCCGCTGGGCCAGGATAGATGACTCAATTGGCTTCAGCTGGGGGGTGGGTTTGGAGCTATTGAGCGCAGAATACGTAGCTGCCATGGCTCCCTAAGAGAGAGGGTAGGAGATCAAACCATGAGGGACGGGACAGACAAAACACACACCGCAGGGTCTGGCCCACCCCTCCCAGGGTCCCCCAGCCCATCCAGCCCACTGTTCCCAGCCTTGGTGGTGCTTCATGGCCACTGGCTTTCCCTGGGACCCGAGAATACAATGACACTGTGGCATGTGAGTCTGGGACTCCCTTGGGGGCAGGCTATGTCTATCTGGTTTTGGCACAGACACAGAACAGTCTGGCTCCACCACTGAAGCAACCCCGCCCCCGGCCATTCAGCAGCCCCAGGCATTCCACAGCCACCTTCACAAGCTGCAGGTCTTGGTGGGACAGTTGGCTCTGAGGAAGCTTGTCTTTCTGTGTGATCCACGGGTGCTGCAGGACCTGCTTGGCTGTGAGGCGCTGGTGGGGGTCCACGTGCAGCATCTTGGATACCAGGTCCTGGAGGCACAGTGGGCAAGGGGGTGATGGCTGCTGCACGGAGGCAGCTGTGTCCCACTGAGTGCCTCACGGACGGCCGATGACCGGGAGGCAATTGTGTCCAGCCATCTCTGGCCTAGGCCCTTACAGAAGCCCCTGCAGTCCACTCTTCAGACAATCAAAGCCTTCCCCTAACAACAGCTCAAGCGTCTTTTCTTTCCATCTCTGCTACTCAGGAATTTGGGGGGACATCTTTTCCCTTCTCTTTCTCTTTCAGAAAGCCATGTGAAAAGGTGGGAATTGCCTAAAGCCTTGGGGATCAAGGAGACACAGATTCAAATTGGACTCTTCCTGGGGTGAGGATGTAGCTGAGAGGTTGAGAGTTTGCCTGGCATGTACGAGGTGCTGGGTTCCATCCCCCAGTACGATGAAGAACGAAAACAAAGAGAAAAATCCATGAAAAACATGCCAGGTATTTAATCCCAGCACTTGGGAGGCAGAGCCAGGGGGATCAAGAGTTCAAAATCAGCCTCAGCTACATAGGCTTGTGGGCCAGAGAGGGTTGGGAGAGACTGTCTTCAGTGGAAAAAAAAATCAAAGCACACAAGCTCAGTGCTTAGCGCTTTCCCCGAAACCTGGAGTTCAGTTCCCAGCACTCTTGTTAGGAGGCTCACAAGGGATGCAGCCCCAGCTCCAGGGAGCCCTGGGCCTTCTGGCCTCTGTGGGCACCTGTACTCACATGCACATTCCAGCACACATACACATAATTAAAAATAAAGACTCGGGGTGGCGGTGCACACCTTTGAACCCAGTAGTGGGGAGGCAGATCTGGATGAAAAACCAGCCTGGTCTACAGACCTAGTTGTAGTATAGACTAGACTATATACAGTGAGACCAAACCAAACCAAACCCTGAAACAAAACCTTAGACAAATAAAAACCCTAAACTTGGTTTCTATTTCTATTTAAGATCTCCTATTCACCAGCTTGACTGTCCTGGACAGTTACTTAACTCTGAGCCTCAGTTTCCCTCTGAGAATCAGAGCTAACAAGACCCGCCTCAAACGCTGGTGTAGGCGGTGCTGTTTGTGAAAGGTCCAACCCGATGCTCCACAGAGGTTCTTGGTGACTAGAAACTTCCCTAGACTAGACCCATTCCCGACGGTGCAACGTCTTACTCAGCCTTGATGGAAGGAGGAGGGGCTAGTCCGTCCCCAACATGGTGTGCCAGCCTGTGTTGACTACCCAAGGAGGCCTTCCCCTCTATGAGGAGGGGATGGGAGTATGTGTGTGTGTGGGGGAAGCAGGAGAAGAGGAGGGAGGGGAACAGGGGGTTGCTTTGTAAAGAGAAAGAAAACAATTTTTTTTTAATACAAAGTTATATAAAATAAAATAAAAAGAAAAAATAAAAAGGAACTTCCCAATGCTGAAAGTTGAAGTGTAGCCTCCTCTGGGAAGGCATTCCACAGGGCATGGACAGGTGCCCACATGCCTTGCCATAGAGACCAGTCTCAGTGTGCAGGCCTGTACTGTCTACCACACCAACTTTCCACAGAGAGGGACAGGAGTTACGCAGCCCTCTGCATCCCTTCGGCCCCAGAACATGGAAGGACCAGTGAAGCTATCCAGGCAAACGGGGAAGGTTGTACATCTAGGGATCTTCTACCTGGGGCAAGACTGCAGCGGGATTTGTGGAACATTCCACTTAGGGGAAAGAGTCTGCAGGAAACCTGTCCGTGAACTGCTAATGGTAGCAGCCTGGCCCTGTCCTCCAGGCCTCGCAGACTCACCTTGGCCATCTCGGAGACCGTGTTCCAGTTTCCCCCACTGAGGGTGAACTTCCCACTGCCGATCCGGGTGAGGATCTCCTCTGGTGTGTCGCTGGGCCCGTTGGCAAATGGAGTGTATCTAGAGAAGTCCCCGAACCCAGCTTTAGCCTCTGGCCTCCATCCTGGCACAGGGGGAGGTTAGGAGGTTGGCAGCTCTCAGAGGCAGGACCACAGGCCCAGACTCCACACTCACCCTGCCAGCATGGTGTACAGCAGGACCCCCAAGCTCCAAATGTCACAGCCTTCATCATAGCCTTGACGTTTCAGCACCTGGCAGGAGGAAGGTAGGAGGGAAGTGGTTAGGTCAGGGGCATTTGGAAAGGACCAGTTCCCAGAAAGGTGGGAAGCAGCCGTGGCCATGGGCCATAGGTCTCTCCTTGATACCTGGGTCAAGATCATAACATGACCACTTCCGTTCTAGAAGGGGCCTCTGAGAGCAGACACGCGAGCTCCTGTCGCCTCTACTTACCTCAGGTGCCACGAAGTTGGCTGTGTAGCAAGGCGTCATGAGAAGTCCGTTCTCAGCCCGCAGCTGCTTGGCAAAGCCGAAGTCGCAGATGCGCAGGCACTCGGGGTTCCCGGACTCGTCCACATACAGTATGTTACTGGGTTTGAGGTCTCTGTGGACGACCTAGGGGCCGAGGGCTGGGTCAGCACAGGGTGCAGGAGGTACCAGTGACCCATGCCAACTGTCAGAACTGGCAAAGTCACGCACACAGGAAAAGGGCCAGACCCCGAGAGGGAGGGAAATGTTGAAATGGGGGCCCTACGTGGGTATTGCCTGAAAAGAAAATTGTGTGGTGGTGTGCCAGAGCGCACATCTTGAGGGAGTCTGTTCTCTCGCTCCACCCTGTGGGTCCTGGGGATCACACTCAGGCTGACAGCCTTGGCAGTAGGCACCTTCACAAGCTGGACCACCTTACCAGCTTGGTATTGCCTTCTGCAATCTCCGTGAGGACCCTGTGGCCCTCCCTAATGTCCCCCTCCTCTCTCCTCGTCACCTACTCTCTTCTAGGGCAGCCCCTCCTTCCTACAGTATGGGTCCTTTTCCCTTTTCCTCTTCCTTTTTAAAGTTTGCTATCCCTGCACTTCTCCACCATTTCACCAACAACGTGCGGGCTCTGCCCAGGCGCTCTCTGTCTCTCCCCTGTCAGGATCCTGTCCCCAACACCGTCACCAGCCTTGAGACTCTGCTGCTCCCACAGTGAGTCCCTTAAACGTAAGTCAAGGGGTCAGCGAGAAGGCTGAGTGGGGAAAAGCGCTCACAGGTGAGCCCAACGCCCCAGTGTGATCAGCAGAATCCACTTGGTGGGAGCAGAGAACCTCCTCCCATAAGTCGTCCTCTGATTGCCACATGCATGTGTCACAGCATGAGTGCATGCACGCATGCATGCTTGTGCACGTACACATGTACACACACAGACACACACACACACTATAATAAAAATGTAAAGAAAAAAATGGAGGACTAGGTATGTAGCACCCTGCAGAAGGATCAGAAGTTCAAGTTCATCCTTGACTACACAGTAGGTTAGAGGCCGACCTTCGATACAGTCCTTGTAAACGACCAACCGCCCAACCAACAAAAGCAGGGCTAGACAGATGGCTCGGCAGTAAGAACCCTGGATGAGCCAGGTGGCGGCGGCGGCGCACGCCTTTAATCCCAGCGCTTGGGAGGTAGAGACAGGCGGGTCTCCACAATCACAATCTCACTGGGGCTACTCACCACACCTCAGTATATAGGCAGGTGACATTTTACAAGGGGAAACTGAGACCCTGAGAGAAGAACTGACTTGAAGAAACAAGGGCAGAACTTGAACTCAGCCCTGACCATGGTTGCAGGATCTTTTCAGTTTAGTGGAGCACAAAGAATACTTTGGGGGAACAGGGAGAGGGAAGTTTGTGATCTTACCCTGCCCTAGCAACATAAAGAAATGAGTAAGTCTGACAGGGACTGTGCCTCACCATGGCTGGAACAGAAAGGGTGGGGGGCACGTCTTGGGAAAGCTCCATAGTTATCTACCAGCCGCCAGGTGTGTACATTATCACAGAAAGTCACAGCAGGCTGGGTAGGCATGAGAGAAGCCAGACAGAGTGGGAAACACAGAAATCCCACAAAGCACTGCTCCTGGGGTCTAGGTGACAGTCACCATGTAGCTACTCAGGCCCAATGTTTTCCTTCCTTCCTTCCTTCCTTCCTTCCTTCCTTCCTTCCCTTTCCTTTCCTTTCCTTTCCTTTCCTTTCCTTCTTTTTCTCTCCTTCCTTCCTTTCTTTTTTTTCTGAGATAAGTTTTCTCTATGTAGCCCAGGCTGTCCTGGAACTCACTCTGTAGACCAGGCTGGCCTTAAACTCACAGAGAACTACCTGCCTCTGCCTCCTGGGATTGAGTGCTGAGATTAAAGGTGTGCGCCACCACTGCCCTGGTGTGATTTTGTTTTGTGAGACAAGGTCTTGTTATGTAGCCCAGGCTGGCCTGCCTGTAGCTCATTACATAGCATCCCAGCCTGTCCTCAGATTCATGATTCTCTTGCCTCAGACTCCTGAGTGCTGTAGTTACAAGCATGTGCCACCACCTGTGGCCCCCCCAACCCCCAGTACTATGCATGGAACTCTGGGCCTCTAGCACACTAGGCAAGCACTCTACCACTGAACCAAAGCCCTTAGGGGGACTGTTAACCAGTATTAACTTGCAAATGAAACAGGAAAAGGAAATATTTACTCTCTGATCTGACATATTTTATCATTAGTCTGCTTATATTGGCCATTTAAGAAACCAAAGTCACTTCAAACATGACCATTAAAAACACACGTGGTAACCAAACCAAAGCTTTGTTTATAAGGTAAAGTCCCCTGTAAAAGAATTCTGTGCCTCTGAGATGGCTCAGTCGGTAAAGACACTTGCAGCCAAGTCTGATGACCTGAGTTCGATCCCTACATGTTGAAAGGGGAGAACTGACCCCACAGGTTGTCCTACATGCACTGTGGCACACACACTCCCACACATAATAATTAAGCGAACAAACGTGAAAGAATTCTCGTAGGAAGTTATATGTAACCAAACACTGCCATGTTTAAGTCTAGCAAAATAACTGATCCAAAGACTCTGACAGGATAAGTTTGTAAGACCAGGGTGTTCCCAATGAGGGCATGGGGTTGCTACCACCTGGCTTGGGTAACCAGGGGAGGCTGTGTCTGTGGATGCTACACAGGATCAAGTACATGTCACACTGAGAGGACAAGGGATCTTGATCCTCCACCCCCATTTCACTGTTTTGTAGCAGAATGCCTAACTCAACCCATAGCGACCAAAGGGTCCTGAAAAAGAAGAGCCAGTGCTTAAGTACAAACGGGAGCCCAGCTGCTCTACGTGACTAGCTCAGGTCCTGTGATTGGCCCCTAGCTATGAGTAGAGGAGATCCTGAGCCTGTGGACCCGTGCAGACACCATGACCCCTACGTCCAACCCAGTCACTAAAACATGGAA
Source organism: Onychomys torridus (assembly GCF_903995425.1). Lineage (NCBI taxonomy): Eukaryota > Metazoa > Chordata > Mammalia > Rodentia > Cricetidae > Onychomys > Onychomys torridus. Next base: position 147,369,701 of record NC_050444.1, read on the forward strand.
CTGGATGCCAATGGTTGGACATGATCACAATACGCCCACTTTCTAGAGTCTTCCTCTACAGATATAGTTCATTAAGGACAAAGAAAACGGGAATGCCCTGAAGGCCAGTGGCCTGTAATAGTTAAATATTCTTGCTGGGTGTTAGTACTCATGTCTATAACCCCAGCCCTGAGTAGGATGAGGCAGGTTGATCTCTGAGTTCTAGGCCAGCCTGGCAAGGTTGATTAGTAAATTCAGGTTCAGCCTGGGCTATATAGCAAGTTTCAGGCTAGCCTAGGTTATATTATAAGATCTTGTCTCAAAAATAATAAACAAAAGCAGGGCAAGGTGGCGCACATCTTTGATCCCAGTGCTAAGGAAGCAGAGGTAGATGGATCTCTGAGTTCAAGGGCAGCTTGATTTAAAGAGGACAGCCAGGGCTACATAGAGAAACCCTGTCTTAAAATACAAACTAACGTGGCTGGAGAGATGGCTCAGAGGTTAAGAGCACTGACTGCTCTTCCAGAGGACCCAGGTTTGATCCCCAGCACCCACACGGGAGCTCACAACTGTCTGTGATTCTAGCTCCACAGGATCTAATGCCCTCTTCTGGCCTCTGCAGGCACTGGGGAATGCATGTGGCACACAGACATGCTTGTAGGCAAAACATCCACACATATAAAATATACACAAATTAACAACAATAACAAAGGCAGGCCAAGCAAGCCACAAATCAGTGAGCAGTGTTTCTCAGGGTCTCTGCCTCAGCCCAGCCTTGACGTCCCTCAGTGTTGGACCACGACCTGGGAAGTATAAACTCAAATAAATCTTTTCCTCCCCAAGTGGCTTTTGGTCATAATCACAGCAACAGAAAGCTAAACAGGACCCTATGTAAACCCGGGGACCAGAGTTCCGATCTTTGGCACCCATGTAAACGCTGGGCAGATATGGCAGGGTGCTTGTAATTGCAATGCTTAGAAGTGGAGACAGGGACCCTGAAGTAAGTTATTTGGCTAGTCAGCACAATCCTGGATCAGTGAGAGACCCTACATCAATACATACAGTGCAGTGTGACCTCTGACCTCCACATTCAGGCACATATGTGTATGCATACCTGCCCACATACAATGCGATCTCACACACACATATACATGTGAGGTGATGTGGCACACACCCTAGGCTGTCTGCCAACTTGTGATGATCCTCTTCCCTTGGCCTCTTAAGTGCTGGGATTACAGGTGGATTGCCGTGTTTGACTTAGTGTTCTTTATTTTTCCTCTTTGGAGACAAGGTCTAGACAGGTAGACCAGGCTGGTCTCAAAGTCACAGAGATCCACCCAAGTGCTGGGACTAAAGGCGCGTGACCCCAGGCTGACTATATCCCTAACCCCCTCAGTGCCTGATCAGAAGCACACCAACACATCACATCACCCAGAGAGAACTCACAACCATGAGGAACTTTACCCTCCCACTTGATTTATTCACCCGGGCCAACAGCAATCAACAAAGAAGGCCCTCTTTCTTAGCATCTGGGCCACCCTCTCCCCCTGAGAAGCCTCAGAGCTCCCCACAGGGACCCTGCACCTTCCAAACACAATCTACTCCTCCCTCCAATTTCCAGCCTCCACTGTCCCGGGCTGTGGGAACCCAGGAAAACGACCTTACACTCTGAGCCTCAGACTTCTGACCTGCCAGGGGCCAGTGACAACATCTAATTCAGGACTTTATGGAGACCGGATTGGAATAACAAAGGAAACTGTCCCTTAAGTTAAACCTTAGCATGGCGTAGGGCACACAGTAGGTCCTGGACCAGTCCCTGAGTCTGGCTTCATCTCTTCTTCCTCTTAGACTAACCCACCAACCCATCCCTAGTCTCCTCTGACTGGAGACTGCCACTCCTGAGGCAGGTCCGCTCTCTGCCCACATCATGACTAATGGAGACTTACCCCCTGGGAATGCAAGTATTCCACAGTCTTGCTGATGGTATGCAGGACGAAGCTGGCCTCCCGCTCCGAGAAGAACTTCTGCCGGAGGATCTTATCCAGCAGTTCCCCACCTCTCATCAGCTCTGTCACCAGATACACGTGTTTGCCATCATCATACACCTGCCAGAGACCTCGCCATCAGGCTGGGACCCTCTCAACTACCAGCTCTCGCGACAAGAAACCCTTAGGGCTGGGTTGCTGGGCCTCCACCCTTCTGGGCTGCCATCCCGCTGGAAGTGGGCGCTGGCCTCATCCCTGATGGTTCAAGAGGGCTCAGAGAATGCCCGAGTCTGCAGGGGAGGGCTCAGGGACCCCTACCTTTTCTCATGAGCTCTGGGAAGAGGCCCTGAAGTCAAAAACAAGGACCCTCCCCACTCACATCTTTCAGGGTGATGATGTTGGGGTGCTGTCCATACCGCAGAAGAATCTCAATTTCCTCTGAGGGATCGCGTTTGCTCTTGTCGATGACCTGAAGAGAGGGGGAACACATGTCAGGGGCCTAGACCCCCGTGGTCCAATTCTCTCCGCCATGAAGCCCATATTACAGGGCCAGGCAGAATCAGCACATGCCGTCGTAATCCACAGACCCTCCCATCAAAGCGCCACAGGAGCTGGCCTCACCCCCAACCCGGCAGCCTTAGTCAGGACATGGTTGGGAAGCCGACCTTGACTGCATACTCCATGTTGGTGGCCTTGTGGACACAGCGCTTACACACGGAGTAGGAGCCCACGCCGATTGTCTCCTTTACCACGTAGCCATCACTGAAAACTAAGTTCTTCCCGTGGAGTTGCTGTCCAAGACAAGAGATAGCTTGACCCCAGCTGCTACGGTCCAGGGGTCATCCCTAACATCATGCCTTGGCTCAGTGAAGATGGCTTGGAGAAAGGAGAGTCACAGGGCCTGAGTGTTATCTGTGTGACCTCAGTCAAGAACCTGCCCCTTTGTGAGCCTCAGTTTCTATTCTCTGCAATGGGCACACTCACTATAGTGTAGTCACGGGGTAGCCCAAGGGGACATGGGGGTGGGGGACATGACAATACAGGACACAGTAAGTTGCGACAGACTAGGAGAGCCAGACACTGATAGTTTATGGTTTTAGAAGTCTGGGCAGACCTAAGCTGGGGAAAAAAAAAGCAACTCTATGTTAGGTCTGCCATTTAATACAACTTTGAGTAAGGGGCCTCTGCTTCTTGGGGTATATGGGTCTATACCACATGTCTCAAGGTTGGTATATACATAAAAAATGTATATTGAGCCAGGCGGCAGCGTCGCAAGCCTTTAATCCCAGTACTTGGGAGGCAGAGGCAGGTGGATCTCTGTGAGTTTGAGGCCAGCCTCATCTACAGAACAAGATCCAGGGCAGGGACCAAGATCCAGGTTGAGAAACCCTATCTCAAAAAACCAAAAAAGAAAAAGAAAAAGATTTATTTATGTATATAATGCATATGGGTATTTTGTCTGCACACTAAAAGAGGTATCAGATATCATGGGATTACAGTTATGGACGGCTGTGAGCCACCCTGTGGTTGCTGGGAATTGAACTCAGGACCTCTAGAAGAGCAACTGGTGCTCTTAACCAATGAGCCATCCCTCCAGCCCGTGTTTCAACATACATTATGGGCAACCCTGGCTTATGCCTGCTAGCCTCACATCTAGTCTGGCTTAATGTTTGTCCTGGATTAGGACATCCCAATTTAGGTAAGAAATTACTTAGTGGGCAGGGCATGGTGGCACATGCCTTCAATTCTAGCATTCCAGAGGAAGAGGCCTTTGGATCTCTGTGAGTTCAAGGCCATCTTGGTCTACAATAAAGAGTTCCAGGGCAAAGTATTTAACCTATTTAGAAACTCTGTCTCAAACAAACAAAGGAATCACATGGTGATCCCAACTTCACACATCAGCTCTGGAAAGCCTTATGGCCCTGCAGAGGAAGGTTCTATCATTACCCTAGTTGCAGATGAGAAAACTGAGGCCCAAGGGCCAGTGTCTCCTCTAGAGTCTGGTCACCTTGCAAGCTTTAAGCCCAGGCCATGAGCTCTGATGTCTACATTATTGCTTCTCAGCTGTACACTTTCCATGGAGCAGTCTATAGACAGAGGGGCAAGTGTGAGCACACAAGGTCCCTGCCACCTGTTCTTATCAGGGACACCTGAGCCACTCCCCCATCCCACCCTCAGGGCAATCTCTGGCATTCCTCCTAAGAAGTTTCCATCTCTGTTTCTGGCGGATAACAAGGGCCACAGGTGTCAATGACTGTGTTTCACTAACAGGTTTACACAAGAAGACAGTGAAGATCCAGGAGTCTGGAGGTTGTCTGGATCCCAGAGAAGTCTGACCTGTCCTGCTCCAGAGCCTGTGTTCTAGGCTCTTATGTTTCTGGATAGAAAAGGGCAACTGGGGTGCTGTCCCCCACCTCCCTCACCTGGACCACCGAGTGCAGGGGGGCCTGAGTGGTCCAGGACTTGCCATCATCCTCCATCAGGCCAGTGGCCACGAAGCTGAATCCACGGAACAGCTGATGGGCACCAGCACTCGGGGGGATGCCTGGAGAGTCTGTCGAGGAGAGGAGGGGACACGCGGGTGAGGGGGTGCTCTCGATCCCAAGGCAGTCCAGCAAAGGGAGCCTACAGGGATCCCTAGCAGGCAGCCATGCCACCATGCCAGGCCTTTGCCTATCTGCTCACATGTGAGACTCAGTGGTATAGTACTTGCCTAGAATGTACGATGTCCTGGGTTTGATTCCCAGACCACAAAAGAAATACAAACATATATTAGGTCTTAAAGAACTCTGGGACAATTTTCAGTACCTGTGGGTCCGCCCCCCCCAGCATCCTTTAGTACTGTGGGTCCGCCCCCCCAGCATCCTTTAGTACCTGTGGGTCCGCCCCCCCAGCATCCTTTAGTACCTGTGGGTCCCCCCCCAGCATCCTTTAGTACCTGTGGGTCCCCCCCAGCATCCTTTAGTACTGTGGGTCCGCCCCCCCCAGCATCCTTTAGTACCTGTGGGTCCGCCCCCCCAGCATCCTTTAGTACCTGTGGGTCCCCCCCAGCATCCTTTAGTACCTGTGGGTCCGCCCCCCCCAGCATCCTTTAGTACCTGTGGGTCCCCCCCCCAGCATCCTTTAGTACCTGTGGGTCCCCCCCAGCATCCTTTAGTACCTGTGGGTCCGCCCCCCCCAGCATCCTTTAGTACCTGTGGGTCCGCCCAGCACTCCTCACCACACCCCCTACCCTAAACCCCTCCCTCCCAGGGCTTGGCTTCTGCTTCCCTCCCCCAGCCTGATTCCTAGATAATTCAGTCATTTTGGCTAGCTCAGTCTTGACCTTTTGGCCCAGGCCACTCCTCTTGGTCAGCCTCTCCTCTCTTGCTCTCCCTCCCCGTCTCTCCTCTCATGGACTGGTTTAGTCTGCCGGCCATGTTCAGCCTGGACTCTTCCCTCCGCTGGCTTCCTCCCTGCCATCTACAGGAAAGATCTCCACACTTTAGGAGTAGTCGAGACCTTTTACAGTTTTCTTCATTTACACACTAAATGAATACATACACAAACCTGGCATGGTGGTACATGCCATGCCTGTAACCTCAGCACGCAGAAGGCAGAGTCAGGAGGATTATTGCTGCTAGCTGGAAGCCAATCTGGGTTACACAGTGAGCTCCAAGCCAGCCTGAGCTACAGAAAGAAACCCTGTCTCAAAACACTCCAAACAACGAACTCACACAATATAAACAAATGAACACGTACTCAGACCATCCCAGCCTGTCACAGGAGGAATGTGAGACCCCGATGCAGGGCCTCCAGCTCAGGCCAGGTGCAGGATGCTTCCCTCTCCATCTCAGCTGAGGGACAGTCCAACCACAAGGCACTCTACATGCACTGCCAGGGGATGCTCACCACTCTCCCAAGCCTGTGAGACCCATGTGGCCTTAGTCCCACTGGAGCTCACACCCTCAGAAGAATCTCAGAGCTGCCACACATGCTGTCCCCTGGATCAGATAATCCACTGCCTGTCCATCATTCAAGGCTCGGTCATACGCCCTCCCCCGAGAAAGCTGTCTGCTGCTCTGACGTCTACAGCCTCCTTCCCACGATTCTGTTTCATTCATCACTGTTCTAGGTTGTCTTCACCACCGTTCTCTCCTATGGCTGAGGGACAGCAGGGACCTGGCCTGGACTCGGCAGATACAGACAAGATAAACAGCTCAGAAGTGATGAGCTTCCTGTCATCAGTGGTGTGCAAGCTCCAGAGAGAAAAAAAATCACCCTCTAAGAAGGCATCACAGGGGGCTGGATGGCTCAGAGGTTAAGAACACTGGTTGTTCTTCCGGAGGTCCTGAGTTCAATTCCCAGCAACCACATGGTGGCTCACAACCATCTGTAATGAGATCTGGTGCCCTCTTCTGGCCTGCTGGTATACATGCAGGCAGAACACTGTATACAAAATAAATAATAAAATCTTAAAAAAAAAAAAAAAGAAGAAGGTATCACAGAACTGACATGCATCTCCCCATCCACTGGCAGCATCTGGCCCAGGACACTGGGATCACCCTCACTGGCTTTATGTAGCCACCAAGGAAAGGATGAGTGTGTCAGTGACTGTCAAATGTTCCAGACGAGCAAAGGAGCCCCCCAGCACCAGAAGCTGGAGCCCATTCCTACATTCATCCAACCTGTGGGCATACACTGTCACCACCACTCTGCCAGACTCTCCATCACAGGTTTGCCAAGTTGGATTCCTCATGCCTGATGCGAGTGGAGGCCTGACCTGGTTAGTCTTCCCAACCGGCTGGAAGATGCCTGGGGCCGGGGTCCTGACTTTCCTGTTGTAGCCTAAACCACCCCCACATCTCATTCCCTCACCCAGAGACAAAGAGGCCCATAGAGCCCTAGAGAGGCAGCCAGGTAGTATGAGGCCAGGACTGAGTATGAATCCCACGGAGCCAGACACTGCCTATCTACCCACACACCTGAGCTCCCAGAGTCCTTGGTCACCTCTGTATCCCAGGATTCCCCCAGAGATCTGCTTCACTGGGCCCAGCCCTGGACACACAAACCAGATCAGGAACATACCTCTGGGTGTGCGGGATGTGAACTCAGTGTCAAAGTAGAAGGTGTCATCGGGCTGGGCCACAGCTGGTTTGAACGGTGGCTTGATCTCGCGACGGTAGAGCTTCTGCAAGGTGAGGATATGCTCTGATCACCATGGCAACCCTGCAGCCTGCAAGCAGCCCCAGCAGGAAGAGTGGAGACTATGCCACCCAGTAGATAACAGCAAGTCTGAAGCCTTGGGAGACCAGTCTTCAAGGGCATGGTATTGCCCTCCAAGGGCATTTTAAGGGCTGTTTGCCTTCTGTCTCCCCCATCGGAGGTCCTAGGTGGCCCTGTTCCCAACCTTCCCGTGTCCATCACAGAGCCATGGTGTGATAACAGAGGCCCTGGTTCCCACCTTCCCCGTGTCCATCACAGAGCCACAGTGTGACATTCACTCACATTCCAGTCTATGGTGGAGTAGAAGACATGCCTCTTAATCTCCTCTGCCCCGTCAGGACCAGAGCCTGCAATAAACCAAGTAAAGGTCCAGCCTCAGGCTCTGAGCCTGTCCCCCGGTAGTCTGGACCAAGCCTGTCCCCCAGTGCTCTGGACTGAGCCTGTGCCCCCTGGTGCTCTGGAATGACCCTGTCCCCCCTGGTGCTCTGGACTGAGCCTGTCCCCCGGTGCTCTGGAATGACCCTGTCCCCCCTGGTGCTCTGGACTGAGCCTGTCCCCCCTGCTGCTCTGGACTGAGCCTGTCCCCCGGTGCTCTGGAATGACCCTGTCCCCCCTGGTACTCTGGACCGAGCCTGACCCCAGGTGCTCTGGACCGAGCCTGTCCCCAGGTGCTCTGGACCGAGCCTGTCCCCAGGTGCTCTGGACCGAGCCTGTCCCCCGGTGGTCTGGACCGAGCCTGTCCCCCGGTGGTCTGGACCGAGCCTGTCCCCCGGTGGTCTGGACCGAGCCTGTCCCCCAGTACTCTGGACCAGCTGCTGCAGCAGAGGACAGCTTGGGCTCACCCTGCCCTGCATCAGCATCCATCACCCTGAAGCCCACAGCACACTCAGCATTTCTACTTTGTGATCGAACACCAGTATACTGACAGAAGGAAGGGCCAGGCAGGACAGGTGACTTGTCCAAGCAACAGTCAGGACAGAAGCCGGACTTCTGGGATCCCACAAGGTCCTTCATCTGTTCCTGCCACAAGCCCATCTTTCCCTACTCCTACTGCCCTCTTCATCCCTGAGACAAACGCTTGTTCAAGTCAGCTCAGGGACTGGCAAAGGGCCTTAGGAAGCTGGCTGAAGTCCAGATGAAGCCAGCAATTAAAAAGTCAGCAAACAGTGTAGAATACGCGACAGGCTCGTCCTTCTCTGACTCAAAGAACCCTGGGAACCAGGTTGGGAACACTGTCTCCACCGACACAAGGAACTTGGGGCTCAGAGTGGTAAAGTCACCTGCCCAATCATGTGGCTCATAAATGGTACCCAGTCACTCAACACATATTTACAGTGACTGCTAGGTGCCAGGCAGTGGGCACAGACGCAGCGAGTACTGGGACCTTCCTTTCTCCTGAGCTCATGTGCCAGCAACCTTGGCAGAGAAGCTGTGTGGGGGCCTCTGTCCTTGTCCCTGAGTGGGCAGGGATGACTCAGTTCCTGCCTCCCCCCTACACACAGGTCACCCTCCCAACACCATACATGGAGCCAGAAAATAGGGTGGCCAGCAGCATTGTCTGCTCACACAAAGGACAACAGCCCCTTTCAGTCCCAGATGTGGCCCTGTGGCCCAGGCTGCAGCTGTACCCTGTCCTCACAGCCATGTCTCCTCCCCTGAGCTGGGGTTGCTTACCAAGCCGATTGGCAGGATTCCTCTTAAACAGGGCCCGCAGGAGGCTCTGGGCTTCCGTGCTCAGAAACTGGGGCATGCCTAGCTTCGCCCTGGAACAGTCGTAGGTCTCATCAGTGACAAGCCCCACCCCAGAAGCTCCAGAGCCCCTTCCTTCCCTTGGCCTAGGTCTTTTTCCCAGCTTGGTCCAGAGAAGCCAGCTACAAACTCACCACCCACACCTCCACTGGCCCCGGGAGATGACAAGGGTCTGTGGAGGCAGGGGAAGGGCCATTCTTTGGCCCCGAGACTGGGGTGGGATTAGGAAGACCGTACTAGTACCAGGGCAGCATTGGTGCTTACTTTAAAATCAAGGTCATGGTCTCCTTCCGGTCCTTCCCCTGGAAGGGCAGGGAGCCCGTCAGCATCTCAAACTGCAGGGAAAAGGTGAAATTTTCATCTGTCCTTCCTCTTCCTCCCTCCCAGGCTACCTTGATCCAGTCCCAGGATTTCTGCCAGCCTGTTGGACTTTAGTCTATCTGGAGCAAGGACCGTGCCTGCCTCTGCCCCATCCCAAGCGTAGATTCCAGAAGCTGCTGGGATCCCTGGAGAACCCCAAGTCAGGTGAAGGGTACTTCAGCTGGACTGAAACCCATGAATCTTCCAAGGAAGAAGGAGCAAGAGTGGGCAGGGTGAGGCAAGCTTGGCTGTGAGACAAGGGGAGGGTGAGATGACCCTTCTTCGCTGTACACATGGGGAAACTGAGTCCTGAACCTGGGACTGGATCATTTACCCTTGCTGGGGCACTTACCATCAATACCCCATAGGACCACCAATCTGCACTGTGGGTGTGGCCCTGGCGGTTGACAACCTCGGGGGCCATGTACTCCACTGTCCCGCAGAATGAATAGGCCTTCTTCTCATGGTCAATGGCCTCCTTGCTCAGGCCAAAGTCTGCGGCATGGAGGGCAGAGAAGCCATCTTTAGGATCCCTGCCACCCTCACTGTCACCACACTTAGCTCCCCTGGCCAGAGCAGGGGATCACCTCCATACCAGGACAAAGCTGAGACCCAAGGGGATTTGCCAAAGGTTGTAGTGGGGAGCTTGATTCTGAACTGGGACCTGGGGGCCTCAAGAGGTGGCCCAGCAGTTAAGAGCACTGGCTGTTCTTCCAGAGAACCCAGGTTCGATTCCCAGCTACCACATGATGGCTAATGACCAGTTTCAGGGGACTCTGGCTTCTGTGGGCAATGCATGAGGTCCACAGGCAAAACCTCCTCTCCCCACACACATAAAATAAAAATAAAAACCATAACCAGGCCTGGGCTTTGGATGCATGGAGATAACTGGCACCATCTCTCAGGAAGCATAGGGGACTCCCAGGCCTCAGCCGATACCTATCAGGAGCTCCTCTTCCCCTTCCCCGGAGTCCAAAAGAGCAGATGCACTTCACTCACCAGTGAGTTTGATATGGCCCTCCTCATCCAAAAGGATGCTGGAACAGAGAGACAGGAGTCAGGAGCCTTAGCAGCAGGTGCTATGTGGGTTCTCGTGGTACCATGGGATGGAGGAACTTGGGCCTGCCCAGAAGAAGGGCTCGGCCCAGATCTACGCAATGAAAGGTGGCAGACCAGAGGCCTGGCAGCGACATTAGGACCCCATCCTACTAGAGGGAAACTACATCTCAGGAAAGTAACTGCCTTCCACAAGACGGGAATGTCTGTGGAACTTGTCTTTCTTTCTTTTTTTGGTTTTGTTTTTTGAGACAGGGTTTCTCTGTGTAGTTTTGGTGCCTGCCCTGGATCTTGCTCGGTAGTCCAGGCTGGCCTCGAACTCACAGAGATCCTCCTGGCTCTGCCTCCTGAGTGCTGGGATTAAAGGCGTGCACTGCTGGAACTTGTCTTTCTTTTAAGCACAGCATCTACCATAGCGTACAGGCTGGCTTCAGACTCTTGGGCTTAGCCTCTTTTTTTTTTTTTCCCCTAAATTTATTTATTATGTATACAGAAGAGAACACCAGATCTCATTACAGATGGTTGTGAGCCACCATGTGGGTGCTGGGAATTGAACTCAGGACCTCTGGAAGAGCGGTCGGTGCTCTTAACCACTGAGCCCTCTCTCCAGCCCCTGGGCTTAGCCTCTTTAGCAGCTGGGTACCACAGCTGTGCACCAACGCCTGACTGGAGGTGTGTCCAACTCTACCACCAGACTCTGTCCCAGCTCTTAAGGAAGCACTGGAAGGAAAACCCCAGGAGGGGTGCATCAGGAAATGATCTTTAACGGCAGCATCTCTAATGTCACATTGCACTGGTGCGGAGGACGGGACAGGACACATGACACAGCTGCCCAGTGGCCCTTGGTAATAACACTATTGACCAGGTGGTCCCTAACTACCTAAGGTCCATTTGCTGCTGCCACTAGGCCATCCCACCACCTCCTGATAGCCCCCCAAAGGCTAAGTTCCTGGAGAGAGCCACACCATCTCCCTCGGAGTGGCCTTGCTCTAGCAGAGGCCCAGGTCTCGCACCCTGTAGAGAGTCCAGGAACAGGGCAGGGCTTCACTCACTTCTCAGGCTTGAGGTCTCTGTAAATGATGCCCAAGCTGTGTAGGTGGTCCAGGCCCAGTGCCAGTTCAGCCAGGTAAAACTTCACATCCTCCTCTGTAAACATAACCTGCCACAGAGAAAGAGATAGCTTCGGACGGGACGTCCTGTTCCCCAAGAGCTGGGCTGTGGAGCGGTCACAGCCTTTCGGGGTTGAGGGTCTACCCTGGGGACAGCACAATGGCACATCTTTCTCGAATACATAAGTCACCCACTGTGCTGGAGTTTGGAAATAGTAAAGAGTGAAATATCCAAGTACTCAAAAGACGAGATTAAACCGTCTCTCCCGGGCAAAGGAAGAGCTATGCAGTCACAACGTAGGACAAGGAGTTTTTCCACACCCTGCTACAGAACAATCCAAGATACACCGACTGGACAGGCCAAGCACAGAACAGTGTACCGAAACTAAAACTTCTCAGGTAAGAAAGCAGGGGTAGGGACACAGAATGTATCTACAAAAGGAACCTAAGAAAAAGGAACCTAAGAAGGTTAAATAAGAAACCAACAAAAATGTTCACCTAGCCAGGCACTGATGGCCATGCCTTTAATCCCACCCAGCACTCTAGAGGCAGAGGCAGGTGGATTTCTGTGAGTTCAAGGCCAACTTGGTCTACAGAGCTAGTTCCAGGACAGCCAGGGCTACAGAGAGAAACTCTGTCTGGAAAAACGAAACAAAAAATGTGTACCTACAGGGGGCTAGAGGGGATTGTAGCAACGAGACTTTACTTTTTTTTTGTTTTTTCGAGACAGGGTTTCTCTGTGTAGTTTTGGTGCCTGTCCTGGAACTCACTCTGTAGACCAGGCTGGCCTCGAACTCACAGAGATCCACCTGCCTCTGCATCTTGAGTGCTGGGATTAAAGGCGTGCACCACCACTGCTTGGCAAGAACCTTACTTCTAGTGTGTGTGTGTGTGTGTGTGTGTGTGTGTGTGTGTATGTGTGTCTGTGTCTCTGTGTGTGTGTGTGTGTGTGTGTGTGTGTGTGTGTGTGTGTATGTGTGTCTGTGTCTCTGTGTGTGTGTATGTGTGTCTGTGTCTCTGTGTGTGTGTGTCTGTGTGTGTGTGTGTGTGTGTGTGTGTGTGTGTCTACGTGTGTGTGTGTGTGTATGTCTCTGTGTGTGTGTGTGTCTATGTGTGTGTGTGTGTGTGTGTGTGTGTGTGTCTGTGTGTGTGTGTGTATGTGTGTGTGTGTGTGAGCTCTCTTTTTCCCTGGACCAGCACAGCCCTTGGCACTCTACTGCAAGTGTTGAGAGATTCCCTCAGCAACTAGAGAGAATGGTCACATTTACCCGTTCGTCTTCAGCCTATCCTTAGAGAAACTCACAGAGGCTTTGCCAGGGGTGGCCTCTCTTTCAGGTCAGGTGACATTTCTTGAGTTCGGGGACTGTCAAGCCGGGAAGTTACAGGCCTAGGCCACACTCAGAGTGTTCTTCACAAGGCCCCGGGAAGGGTCTCTGCATCACATCCCCAGCAGCGGGATGTCACTTACCTCCTTTGAGAGTCGTGTGAACAGGTCACCACCACGCAGGAAGTCCAGAATAAGGTAGAGCTTGCCCTCAGTCTGGAAGGCTAAGAGAGGACAGAAGCGAAGGTGGAGTCAGCTGGGCCTTGTGACCAGTGCCTCTGCTCTTGGCTCCCGAGGGCTGGCCCATGAGAGGTGGGGCAGGGGACAAGGAGCGTCACAGGCAGGGCGGACACTGAGGTGGCACCGGACAGGGTCTGTGAGCTCACCATAATGTAGCTTCACCACGAATGGGTGGTTCACGTCAGCAAGGATGTCTCTTTCCATCTTGGTGCGGACACGGTCACGCACTGGCCAGAGAAAGGAAGTCACTGAAGTCTCCACACACCACACAGCCTCCCCAAGCCCAGATCCACGTGCCGGTCCCACTCATCCTTCCGAGTCTGCACCCCCAGGCTCTCTGACCCTTGGGGGCATTCAGTTGCTCTCTCCCCCCACACTGCTCTGGCTCCCCGGCCTGTTCTTGCTCTCGCTGCTCATGAACAGCAGAGTCCTGGTGTCCTACTCTTCCACCATGTTCTAGAGCCACTGAACATCCTGCGCCTCTATTTCCTGAGGTCCCCAGACTTTGACTGTGTACCTCCTTCAGCACACCTTTATTAATTCCCTTTCCATTTCCACAAGAATGAAATGCAACAGTAAAATGTGATTCTTGGGTGGGGCTAAGCAGACATTCTTCACAAGCATTGTTTATCAATGTTTTTTTTCTTCTTCTTCGTTTTCGTTGCTGGGGAGGATTGTGGTGATATGTTGTGTACCCTAATAAAATTTGCCTGATGATCAGAGAGACAAAGGAACAAGCCACTGTCACGTCTTAGCTCTGGGACTCCTCAGCCTGAAAAAGTCTCAGTTGCTGTCTCCTCATGCCTTATATACCTTTCTCCACCCAGCCATCACTTCCTGTCTCATCCTTCCTAATAAAGCTGTGTGCCGGGTTGGGGATTTAGCTCGGGTTGGGGATTTAGCTCAGTGGTAAATACTTGCTCAAGCGCTAAGCTCTGGGTTCGATCCTCAGCTCCAAAAAGAAAAAAAAAAGCTGTGTGCCACCACTGCCTGGCTCTGTTTCTCTCCTAGACTGAATCAATCTCATGTAGTTCAGGGTGGCTTTGAATTCACAGACATCCAGGTGGATCTCTGCCTCTCAAGTGCTAGGATTTAAAGAATGGTGTGTGCCACCACTGCCTGGCCTGTATGTTCAATCTAGTGGCTTGTTCTGGTCTCTGATCTTCAGGCAAATTTTATTAGGGTCCACAGTCTATCACCACAGAGGATTCTTTGAGACAAGCTTCCATGCAGTCCGGGTTTGCCTCAGAGTCACTATGCAGCCACCACAGGCCTTGAACTTTTGATCCTTCTGCCTCTACCTCCAACATGCTTCCACTGAAGGGCTCATGAATGTCAGGTGGGGGTGGGGATAAAGAACAGAAGTCGCCAGGCCAATTCTGACCACCAACAGGTTTTTGGTTGACTGGGTTCAGACCCCACCACTTCCAGGAAGCATCTCTGCAGGCCAGGGCGGGCGCTCTGGGCTTCCACGGTGCTGGTACCGCCCGTCCCACCACTTCTTACTGTTTTAATCCAGATGTGGCAGGGGCCATGCTGCAGTTAGCGAGTGCAGCCTCTTTCAACCACCCCTCATATTTCCAGGCACCTCAGGGACATGGCTCCTCCTTCCCCGGGGTCCAAACCTTACCATCTTGTTCTGGTAAATTCTCAGCATCCTTCAAGGCACAGGTCCTACATTTCCCCTGCAGAGTTCCCAGACCTCTCACCTGACTTCTATGAGTCTATGCCCATCCCTCAACTCCTTGGCCTGGGCACCCATGCACACAAGCCTGGCATTGCTCTACCTCACTGCCAGGCCACGGCAAGGCTCTCCCACCCAGTCCATGAGCCCCTTATGGTAGGGACGGTATCTTATCTTTCTCCTCCCCTCCGGGTTCCATGATGTCTCCTGAGGGAAGATCTACTGCCAGCTACATTAAAGCCACTACCATCTAGCAGACAGCCCTTGGTAGGACAAGGACAGCTCTGTCCTTACAGATGACCCCTCCCTTTCTCCATGTTACAGCCCCTGGTCTCCACCTGATTTCTGGCCACACTGGCTCCCAGACCAATCAGAATCAACAACGGACCCACAGCCAACCACCAGCCATCTGCATACACTTTCTAAGTCTCCAGAACTCTGGGTTTTGGCTTGGGGCTCCTTTCTGAACCTCTCTGTCACCTAACTCTGTGGCCTTGCCCCCAATTCATCTTCTCTTATGGGTCCCCAGCTTCTACACCCTCAGGCTCCCGGCCACTTCTCTCATGCCCTGAACCTCCCAGGGGCCAGAGAGGTCCCCCTTGGGCATCATGAACCAACTCTGTCAATACAACACTTTTGCCCAACAATGTAATAGCTCAGAATCTCCCACCCCCAAACATTCTGCACCCCACTAGCCCTTCACTTGGTTTTAGAGGAGGGGAGGGGGGAGCTGAGTGCCGGCTTGCTTTCCACCTCCATCCTAGAGGCTCCTGACAACAGGCTCCTCCTACATCAGCTCCACAACCCTGCGGCCTGGCCTTCCTCCTCATCCTCAGCCCAGCTTCAGTTCCGCCCAGGGAAGTACTCATACTCACCTTTCAACGTTGCCTTCTTTAACACTTTCATGGCATACAAGTGCCCACTGTCAGGCCGGGTGACCTTGCGAACCAGGAAGACCTGAGATGGGGGGGCAGGAAAACCAGGGAGCAGGTGAGAGGTGGCTGACCCGGCTGGCTCGCGGCCTCCACATTGACCCTGGGATCCCAAGGGGACCTTCTGCTCTCTTGGGGTTATCAAGGTGACCTCTTACCCTTGTCCTCTGGTCCTTTGGTGGACTCTCAAGTAACCTGACACTCCACCTCAGACATGACCTGTGGTTTTCCCCCACCTCAGACATGACCTGTGGTACCCCCTCCACTTCAGACATGATCTGTGGTGCCCCCCTACCTCAGTCACATGACCTGTGGTGCCCCCCACCTCAGACATGACCTGCAGTGCTCTCCCAATAAGGAACTCTCTGACTTACTTTGCCAAAGGATCCCTGGCCCAGAACCTTAAGGAGCTCAAAATGGGATGGATCAGCCTTCTCGGAGCCAGCCTTGACGTGGTGTGTGATGGAGATCTCCTTGAGGACGCCCTCATCCTGACAGGTGGACAGAGGTGGTAGTTGTGGAGCCTTTCCCGGGCAACATGGCATACAGTTTATCCAAGGCATCCCACCAGATAAAAAGAGGCCCAACAGACCACTCCCCCCACAGCCTTCAGGCTCATGGGTACCAGCAGCGTCTCAAAGGCCAAGAAGGCCAACTACCAGAATGCCAACTCAGGTGAGGCCCTGTTCCTGTGGCATGGATACATGGGCCTGCTCAGACCCAAAGGAAGGTAAAGACATGGCCAAGATGAGTTGGACTCAAGCCTTGGTTCTGGTGTAGGGACCTTCTTAGGCCCGCCCTTGAGGCTCCCCTCCCCCCAACTGTTTGGGTTTGGCCACAATAGGAAGTCAGGTTTGAGCTCATAATGGGGAGGTAGAGCTGGGCCTTTTTTGCTAGTCAGGATGAGATGAGGCACACCTCCTGGTTGTATGGATAAGACTGAGGTACACAGAGACCCAAGAGTCACTCAGACATCCCTCTCAACCCACTCAGAGCCCATGTGGAGCAATTGAGGGTTAAGGCTAAAGACGCTATGTCCCACCAAACTTCCCTTGATAAGCATCTAGGAGCCCTTGTCTGGTCACTGCTGTTCTGGGACCTCTCTGGCCTTCTAATCTGCCAGTCTTGCCCTGAAGCACCGAGATGCCTCCTTACTTCCCCAGGAAGTAAGTTCAGACAAGGTCTGGTCATCTAGCAGGGCCAGGAGAGTCAAAAGCTAACTTAGGTTACACTGGCTGCCTAACACCTGTTCCAGGGGCCACTACAAGCCAGGACCAGATATCCGGGTATACTTACCGAGTCCTGCTGGGGACCAGAGCCAGGGCCAGGGCCAGGCAGAGCCTGGCTGATCCTGGACCGTTGCTTCCTGAGCAGCCAGGGGAGCAGGGCCCTGAGCCGCAGACGGGGCAGCTTGGGGTCCTGCTCCATCCGCCCGGCAGGGCCACGGCACCATGGCAAGGGTAGGTAACAACCCACCAGGACTGCCGAGGAGGTGGCTGGGCCCAAGGCGGATGTGCAGGGTGAGGGCGCGGGGGCTGGGCCAGGCCCAAGACAGCCAATCACACAGGGCCTGTGGTTTCCCAGCTCCTGGCTTCCACCCTCACTCCTTCTTCTCTCTCCCCCTACTCCCCGGTGCCTGAGGTCTGCCCTCTGGCCCTCCCCTTCATCCTCCCTGTAGGCCTACAAAGAGAAAGCCCCAGCCCAGCCCGGCTGCTGAGCAGATAGGACCTAAAACAGGGACCTGACAAAGTCGGCACAGATAGGCATCTAGTATGTAGCAGCAGACAAGGACAGACACCCATCAGGCAGGGGCCAGAAGACATACATACACTCTGTACATGTACATAAACATTCATCAGACAGGGAGGCATAATATAAGGACATATCCCCAGGCAGCAAGAGATGGACTGGGACCATTACCCGACAGACAGAGGCAGACAGGCACACATGTTCAATACAGAGATGGGTGGGAAACCTGTACCAAGAGGCAAAGGCAAGAACATAAAACCACTACACAGGAGGGAGCTCATGCCCATGAGAGACAGAGACTCATGTGGACATGCAGAGACAAAAGGAGCCACTCAACATTTATCATGCACCCAATTCATGAAGACAGGCACTTATCAATTAGAGACAGGTCCTGGAACCCAACAAGAGAGAGAGTGCTGGCAGCGGAGAGCCAGGCAGAGTTTAAAACCTCCACAGACTGACAGGCATCCAGGGCAAACCCAGGCAGGTGGCAGGGCAGGGATCCCCAGGGAAGGGCCACGGCAGAGCTGGAGGCTCTTTCTCAAGTGCTTAGGGTGGGAAGACACAGGGGAAACAAGCTACCGGCCCCAGGACAGAGCCTGTGCGCAATCCCATCTCTGTGGGGTCTTCCAAAACTTTCCCAGGGACTTCCTAGGTGGCCCCAGGATTGAAGGAGAGGCTGAGAGAGCCACCTCTTAAGTGAACTCTGACCTAAATATCTCTAAAACCTCTGGCCCCGCTGAGGGAACAGGGAACTGTGGTTCAGGTTCAAGACAGACCAATGGCAGAGCTGTCCTGAGGCAAGTCCCTCCTCTGGGTCCTGCCTGACTGCAGTCAGCAGCCTCAAGTGCCAGGAAAGGGTGGGCAGGTAAGTCAGCCAGAGCCCACTTCCTGCCCACTGGAGCCTGCCCTCTCTCTCAGCCCTAAAGCTGGTCTGGGACTTCCCATTCCAAGTTGTCACTCTCGGGGACTCCAAGGATCTCAACAGCACCATCTAACCAAAGAACACTGCAGGCAAATCAGTCCCCCAGAGTCATTTGGGGGATCAGGCAGAAGACTTGGCTGCAGTTAGGCCGAGGCCACACAGCGATTCAGCTCACCCCACCCCAGGATCAGCTGCTTAAGTCCACTGTCTGCCTGAGAAGACCCACTGGGGACAGAGAGCTTTCCCCAAACCTATGCCGTGCCCAGAGTCATGACGACAGACTCATCTCCTCACCTTTCTGGGACAGAAGCCGGAGTCTCTCTCAACCCTGGGGAAATCTGCTGGGGTTTGCATGGTGGGACTCACGCTGCTGGCCGGAGGGGCCTGTTACTCCTGTGACTTCTGCTTTTGTTAGCCTTCCTAGCCCAGAAGGCAGGGTCTCTGGCTCCTCTCCTCACTTCCCTCTTCGCAGAAAGGAGGAACTCAAGATGGGTTAGGCTCCCCTGATAAGGAGAGGGCACTGCAGACCCCAAGCTATGACCCAGGGAGAGCAGAGCCCAAAGGTATCTCCCTTTTTGTCCCCTGACCCCCAAGGAGGGAAGACAGGAATGTAGACACAAGGCACATGGCGAAGAGATGCACACACAGTATGTATTCAGCACTTGAAAACATACACACTACGGGCTCCCCAGGAACATATAGGACAGAAGTCAGCAAGGCCCAGCCCGGAGTTGAGACACCCCTTCCCCCACAGAGCAGGCAGCACCCTGCCTCATCCTGTTTCTGTTCAGACACACTAATCTTAAGACCCGGGATGGACAATAAGTCAGAAGACCCAAGAAGAGGAATGGGCTCCTGAGGGCAGGAGAGGACCAGGCCCATCCCTTTCTGTGGGGCTGCATCTCCTGTCATTAACACACTCACAGGAACCAACAGATACGCGCAGGCTGGTAATCGGAAACCCTTTCTAGACAGCGCAGTGGAGAAACACATGCCCCTCCCGCACACTGTACTTCCCCTTCCCTTCCTCACAGGCTCTGATAAGTGTGTGGTAGATGGCCTGTGGAGTTGTGAAAGATTCCTCCCCAAGACCGAAGTGCCTGCTGCTGATTCAGGCAGGGCAGCTTGCCCGAAGACTGGCCACAAACACCTACACCAGGTTCCCTCAACCCGCGAGTCCCCTAAACAAGGAAAGAAGCGCTGTGGTGAGCAGGGTACCAGAAGGGGCAGAGGAAGGAAATGGCCTCAAACTGCCTTTGCTGAACTGTGTGAGGACCTGAGGCCTCTGATGGGTATTGGGGGGGACAGACATCAGCTTACATTCCTGAGTCCTGTTCCTGCTCCTCCACAGAGCAGCAGGAAGAAAAGCCCAGAGCCACAGCATCTGAACCTTGCCCCCTAGGAGCTCTACTCTGGGTGTCCTGCTCACTATGGTCAAGCCCTTCTTAGTCGCTGGCCCCAATGGCTACCAACCATCCTTTCTCCTGGTGGCAGAATCTGCAGGGCCTTCCAGGTATGACTCCCAGCATGCCTAGGCATCCCGAGGGAGGGGCTGGTCCCAGGTACCAGGTCAGGCCGGGGAAGGAGCAATGAGACCCGAGTCTCCCGTCACATGGTCATTTAACCACACGGTCACTCCTTCCTCCAGCCTTTGCTGAGATAGATCCACCAGGCCTGGGCTTGGCATGGTTCCCAAGGAAGGCTCCTCTTCCACTTTCAGCGATAAGCAAATAGGACTCAACGGAAAATGACAAGCCCCATGTGGATGACATAGGGGACAGCTAAGGGTTAGACTAAAAAGCCTGCTCCCGAGCCAGCCAAAACTCCCCCAAACTTCATCGCTGACCCCACGCCCACTCCCACCCTGACATCTCCATCAAGGCCTTCCTGTATGCACTAGAGACCTGCGCCTCTCCTTTGGACATGACTGACAGCTCCTGGCCCCTGCTTTGCCCAGGTGGGAGACAGATGCCAGGAAGCACACACACAGACAGCTAAGGCTGGCTTGGGTCTGATCCTCAGGTAGCTCCAAAAAGAAATACCTGGTAACAAAACACAACTGTCCTGCCACAGGGTTAAGGTGCTAAGCTGCCCGGAGGTAGAGAGACTGTCAGGGTGGTGAGGTCCGGGAACCCTTTCTAGATGAGACAGTCCAGCTGGCTCTTGAGGACGAACAGGTATTTGCTGGACAGAAAGGGACTAAAAAAAAAAAAAAGGGTCCATGCTGAGAAAGAGCACTGTGAGCAAGGCGTTTAAGAAGTGAAGCAATGACTCGGGGCGAGCCAGGTGCTCCCAGGCAAAAACTCGTTATCTGGGAATCAGCCCTCCTCTGTTCAAATGAAGGCTCTCTAGAAGCCAAGTGGGCCACGGAGAAAGGAGTAAACAAAACCTCTCTCTTCTGGACCACAGGCTCTCCCCAGGGCAGGCTAAAGGAAGAGAGCCCAGGCATGCGTCCCAGGTGCTAAGCAGGTAATTTGGTTAGTTCCGGTCACCCAAGAGAAGTTTCTCTCAATACCTGCCTGAGGCTCCCTAAAGCCCAGAGTCACATCCTGCCTAAGCTCCAGGGCCAGGGGAGCACCAGGGATCCGGGAGGGATCAGGGTTTCATAAACAGGAAGAGAGGAAGGGAGGCGGGAGAAATCAGCTCTCAAAATAGACCTGCAGGCGCTTCAAAGGGGTCCAGCTCCGGAGATCGCCAGGGGAGGGGGCCTGGGTTGCCCAGTCCACTCCCAGGAGAGGAGAGGGAGAGGGAGTGGGGCCCTTCGAAGACCGAGAGTATACAGAAGTTAAAGGGACCCGAGGAGTACTTGCCCTGCCGTCAACACTAAGCCCCAACCCTCTTTCCAGCAGTAATAGACACAGAAGCCAGTGTTAGATACCAGCACTGGGCACAAACCCTGGATGCTTTAATTTGTACACAGTACATTCTCTCTTCCAGGTGGCCCTAAGAGCTAGGTTCTTTTTTGGTTTTGTTTTGTTTTGTTTTGTTTTGTGACAAGGTCTTGATATACAGCCTTGGCTGACCTGGACCTCAGTAAGTAGACCAGGCTGGCCTTGAACTAAGGAGATCCACCTGCCTCTGTGATTAAGCACCTTTGCCATCACGCCCAGCAAGATAGGCTCTTCTGCGCTCACCGTTAGGCTCTATTCTGCCCTTTCGGAAGAGTAACTTGCCCCAGGCAAGGCAAACAAGTCACAGGAACAGGATTCAGACTGCCTGGCTCCCTAGTCCACCTGTCTCCTCCCCTCCACCTGGAAGGCATGCATCCTGCTACGCAAAGCCCAGCCAAATGCTAACTATGCAGGGAAGGTAGTGGTCGTCAGGTCCCCCAGAGCCCACCCAGCCTTCCCTCACCTGCCACACACAGGAGGCCACCTCTCTGCTTCACACTCAGCCAAGAGCTCAGATGATGCTGGCTGAGGCTAGGATCACTAATCACTCTACTGGGGGGGGGGGGGGGAAGTGTTATATGCAGGTTCTATGACCCCATGACCATGTTATTTCTCCATCTTAGCACCAACCACAGCGTTCCTGTCTCCACCTCTCTCCGCACCTGGGTGCTCTCTGGGGCTGGAGGTGTCCAGCAGTTTGGGCAAGGGGTCTCTTTCAGTGAAACAATTCGGTGCACAAATACGTGATGAAGGACAATCTGCCTGTTCCATCCACCAGACAACGATAAGTTCCGGGCCATACGCTGCACACCCACTAGTGTGCTCAGCCCAGCCGTGGCCACTGAGGATCTTCAAGCCGTTGCTGATGAGCTCACACTCAGTGCTGGGGGGGAGGGGGGAACGGTAGATATCCAGTGCCCTTCCTCTTCAGCACACTGTACTCATGGAATGCGGCTCTGGTCAAACAAGGCTTGACCCCCCCCTCCCCCAGCTCCATGTGATGTAAGACTTCAGTTTTCTCATCTGGAAAATGTAGTTCTACCTCTGAAAACTCTAAACAGGGCTGGAGATTCGATTTATTGTTTAAGAGACTTATCAGTAACAAGACTGCTCTTCCAAAGGACCCAGGTTTGATTCCCAGCAATTACATGCCCGCTGACAATCATCTCTAATTCCAATTCCAGAGGATCTGACGCCCTCTTCTGGCCTCTTCTGGTACTACACAATTGTGAGGCATAGACATACATAAAGGCAAGACACCCATACACATAAGATAAAAAATAAACCTAAAAAAGAATAAAAACCGAGCACAAAGCCGGGTGGTGGTGTGCACCTTTAATCCCAGCACTCGGGAAGCAGAGGCAGGTGTGTCTTTGCAGGTTTGAGACCAGCCTGGTGTACATAGCAAATTCCTAGATAGCCAAGGCTACAGAAAGAAACCCTGTCTTTGCCTCACTACTGAAAACCTTGAGCCACCTCCTGCACCAGGACCTTCCACCTCAGTGCTTTAGGTTGTGGAATGAATAAAGGTTCCTGCCTAGACAAGCTTCCTCCCCAAGTTAGCCAATCTTTTGGGTTGGTTTTATAATTTTTTTTCCTTTGGTTTTTTTCCGAGACAGAGTTTCTCTATGTAGTTTTGGTGCCTGTCCTGGATCTTCTCGTTCTGTAGACTAGGCTGGCCTTGAACTCACAGAGATCCACCTGCCTCTGCCTCCCAAGTGCTGGGATTAAAGGCGTGCGCCACCACTGCCTGGCTTGGGTTGGTTTTGAGACAGGGTCTCATGTAGCCCAGACTAGTCTAAAACTGACTACGTACAAGAGGATGATTTTCTCCTGATTCTCCCGTTTCTACCTCCCAAGCACAGGGATCACAGCCGCAACACCAGGCCCAGCCCCTTTGACTCTTGAGATAACAAACTGAGCCCACTACCAGCTCCCCAAAACCTTTACTCAGAGCCCCCTGAACCTCCAAACCCAAGATCTGAAGGCACAACTCTCCCCTGGGGACACCACTGTCACACCACGGCTCCTTCATCTTATTCTAAGGAAACCAGAGGGAGTTCCTTTGTGCATGGAATCTCCAGACACGGTCAGAGATAACCAAGGTCCAAGCTACATGCTTACTGGCCCCCAAGGCCCTGTTGTTATAGTAACCAACAGCAGGAGGGGGTAGGGGCCTACTTCTCTCACGTGGCTCCACCACACCCAGCTCAGTTACCTTATCTTAGGAAGCTAAATCAATGTAAACACCAGTACCAACCCTGACTCCAACTCAAAGGTCCTGCCTATAGCTGGCCTGACCCAGGCTAGAGGGTGGGGCCGTGGGGAGGAAGGAGGACTGAGTAATGTACCAGTGCATGCCTGGCAGTTACCACCTTATCTGTCCTTCACTCAGTCCGGGGGGAAAGGCCTAGTCCCCAACTTATAGATGAGGACAGACACTCAGCGCAGAAGAGTTTCTGGGTGGGGAGAGTGCCTGGGGCCTGGGTTTGCACAGACCCTGCCCAGAGGGCTTCCAAAGCCCCTCGAGCCCACTATCTCTGTGACATCACGGCTCTCTATGACTGAGGTATGGTTCTTCCTGCTACAGATATGAGGAAGCCCGGGCTCAGAGAGGACAAGGTGCCCAACTAAGATCACACAGGAGCTGGTGAGGTAACTAGAAGATAAAGATGGCTGCTGCCCATTTGACAAACTGAGGTTGACCCCTGGCATCTACATGACAGAAGAACTGACATCAGCAGGTTGTCCTCTGACTTCCACACGTCCAGGGTCATGCACACGCACACGCATATACACAAGGGCACACACTAAATTATCAAAGAAAAGTGCTGCTGGGCAGTGGTGGCACACACCTTTAATCCTAGCACTTGGGAGGCAGAGACAGGTGGATCTTGGAGTTTGAGGCCAGCCTGGGCTACAGAGCGAGTTCCAGGACAGCCAGGGCAACACAGAGAAACCCTGCCTAGAAAAACAAAAACAAACAAACAAACAAGTGTCATACATTTTTTTGGGCTGGGCATGGTAGCATACACCTTTCCCAGCACTTGGGAGGCCGAGGCAGGTGGATCTCTGTGTTTGAGGCCAGCCTGGTCTAAATAGTGAGTTCCAGGCCAGCCAGTTATATGGTACGATCCTGTTTAAAAAATAAAAACAGTAATTTTTTTTTAAAATAAAAAGCCAGCAAGGGGTAAGCATCCAGAGGGGACAGAGGCAGCTAGGAGAAGGGGACATGCCTCAGTTTGGGAGCTGGGAGTCCCAAGAAACCATCTGGGAGGCACTGGGCGCGGTCAGGACAGAAGAGCCACCAGGCTCCCAGGCCCACCATTCCAGTTCCCAGGCCCAAATGTTCCCAGGCCCTTGCTGCCCCAGCCCTACCCACCAAGGAGTACACAGACCTCTCCAAGTACTCCTTAGGCCCAAACTACAAGTACATAACCCCAGGAAGTGTCCTGGGTGACAGACACCAGAATTCCTGGATCCTGTCCCTGTCCCCACCCTTTCTGGGCACAGGGCTCTTCCTCATCTTTGAGAAAGGAACGCTGAAACCAGTCTGCCCTGAGCATAGACAGAGTCAGAGGAGGAGGGCCAAGCTACACAAAGGGAAGAGAAGCCAAGGCCTTCACATCCAGCTGATACAAGAGCAACGCTCTCTTCTTCATGGCCACAACTTTACCCGCCATCCCTGGTCCTCACCTTGGATGGCTGAAGTCCAGCTTCTTCCCCTGAGGCCTGTCCATTCTGGAAAAGAGAAACAGAATGTCACAATTCATCTTCAGGGAGACAGACGCATCCTGGGACTCCATCCTTGGCTGTTCCCAATAGCCAGGGAGGCCGTAGAGACAAGTTATTTCTCCATGGGTCCTCTCCACCTCTACTTCACTGTGCAAGAATCCAAGTCCTCTAGCAACAGCCCCTCCCAACACAGGCAGAATATTCCCAGGATTCAGAATACCCAATCTCCCTCTGCTTACCAAACACCCCATCAGCTACAAAGTCTCAACTCAAATAGCACCCCTTCCTAGGGAGAAGGCACACACAGCCACATTCTGCCAAGGCAGATCGTGCAACCATTTGCAAACTAACCAACCATGAGAGGCCTCAGTTTCCCAATCTGGACCACTGGGATAGATACCCTAACTTCCACAAATTGCTATAAGGATGGAAGAGGACAAAGTTGGGGCAGGTGTCCCTCCCTGAGCCCTGCCCTACACTTTGAGAACCCTCGCAGTGATGGCTGTATCCACCACACCTTTGCATTTCTCTACCGTACCACTGGTCACATACGGACTCGCCCTTCCCAATAAATGGGGAGTCCCAGGAGAGCAGATATGCATGCCCGCCACACGCGAAGGTTGGGCTCACTGCACACCTGTGGCACCGTTTAGTCTTTCTGACAGTCCTAGGGGTTAGGCCCTGGCTCAAGAGGTAGAGGAGGACCCCAGGACCCTGACACAACTGAAAAGTAGCGATCTGAAATGTGACCCCAAATGTAGGGATTGCTAAGGAAAGGCCTGTGCAGAGTGGCCTCTACCACAGCCAGTAGGTAACCTGCAGGGAGAGGCAGGTGTAAGACCCACCTCTGAGCTATGCTGTTTCTCCTGGACTTCACCCCAGAAGAAAACTACACATCCTGGTCTCTCTATTCCTACATGCGATGAGGTCAGAAACCCAACTGAAGAAGCCGTCCCCACCTTCCTGGCCCGGATCGAGTACAGTGAGACAGACAGGAGGTTCCCTAAGATGAGGACTTTGGAGCCAAGAGCCAGGTCCACAGGGCAGCTCTGGCCTTGCTTGGCGGCAGCAGGTACAGCTGCTACCTATTACATGTAATTCCTTTGCTCCTGGAGTGCCTGCCCCCTCCCCCCGCCTGCCAGGTCGTCCTTCCTGCCCTGAGCCCCCCTAATGCCCCTAATGCTCCCCAAGAGCCAAGTCCAAGTGTCATATGGATACACACACACACACACACACACACACACACACACACACACACACACACACGAGAATGGACAGATTGGTCAGGGCCTAAGGGCAGGGCTAGCCTTTGCTGAGTCCAGTTTACCCAGTAGACTAGCTGTCACAGAGGTACTGTCCCACCATCAATCACAGCCTGCCCACCAGCCCCTGCCCCAGCCCTGCACAGGTACTCCAAACCCTCAGCTTCCTCCACATCGCTCCATTCAGTCACTGTTCACTGAAAACCGCACATCCTCTGTGACCGAGACAAAGCTAGAATCAAGTCCCAGTTCCTCAGCATGAAACTCACGGCCATTATCTCCAAGTACCCAGCCCAAGGGTTAAGAAATGAGTTCAGGGGCTGGAGAGATGGCTCAGTGGTTAAGAGCACTGACTGCTCTTCCAGAGGTCCTGAGTTCAATTCCCAGCACCCACATGGTGGTTCACAACCGCCTGTAATGAGATCTGGTGCCCTCTTCTGGCCTGCAGTCATACAGGCTGTATACATAATAAACAAACAAACAAATGGGTAAGTGAATAAATAAGTAAACAAGCAAACAAATAAAGAAGTGAGTTCAAATTCTGGCTTCTACATTTGCATGACCCTGAGGAGGTCATTTTACTTCTCACAGCTCAATCTCCTCCCCTGTAGAATGGGGGATGAAAACAATGTATTTCACGGGCAGCTGCTACAGTCAGTGAGTCAAGCCCACAAATATACACACCTGGCATGTGGACGGCCCACAAGCAGGAAACACTGCAGCCACCCCACCGCCTGGTTCCCCATCTCTAACTAATACACAATTATTTGTCTTCTGGTCTGCTAAAGGAGTAAGTCAGACAACATTTACCACAAAAGTGTCTGTCCAGGTGGCTGGCCATGAAAACTCACGCTACATTCACCTGAAGAGCACTCTGGATAAAGGCAACAAATTTTGACGTTTTCATCCACCTCACAGCACTTTAGGGCAGCCAAAAAGAACCTTCTTTCTCAAGCTTTAAACATCAGGACTGCTGAGATGGCTCATTGGTTTAAGGTACTTGCCACCAAGCCTGAAACCCTGAGTTGGACCCCTCAATGCAGGGAAGGGTGGAAGGAGAGAGCTCCCACCTATGTGCAGCTGCATAAGTGCCCATGTATGCACATCATGTACACGTATACACAATAGTAACTACGGAAACATCTTAGAGATGGACCACTTCATAAACTGGTGTGCCATCCTCACCCAGAGACCATGCTAACCTTCTGTGTATCACTCCAGTTTGTTTGTTTGTTTGTTTGGTTGGTTTTTTCCAGACAGGGTTTCTCTGTGTAACAGCTCTGGCTGTCCGGGAACTCGATCTCTAGAGAAGGCTGGCCTTGAACTCATAGAGATCCGCCTGCCTCTGCATGCCCCACCACTGTCCAGCTCATTCCAGTTTTGGTACACATCCTGTCAAAGCAAGCACTACTGGGCCCTCTTTGGGGTTTCTACTGAATGACCCAAGACCCTGAATACGACCAAGCACTTGCACCGTGACTTACCCTACCAAGAAAACCCTTCCTGCTCTTCTCATGGGGCTGAATCCAAACTCTCCCTCCTCTGCCCACACAGCCTCTAACTCTTCCCTCTCTCCTCTGTACCCACAGCACTGAGCACACAGGTTAACTCAAGGGGGGGCATGACCTGTCCTTCATTGGCTCCTCAGTGCTGAGCCAGGGTCCAACATAGAGTCTGCCCAATGAAAGGTGAAGGGTCAGCCCAGCAAGGAGAGCCAGGAGGCCAGAGTAGGTTCCTGCTGCCCTCTTTCAGCTGAGCCTCAGCACTCAGGGACTCGCCACAGCTAGCAGGTGGCAGCCATGAGACCAAAACTGACATCAGTGTGTCTGCAAGCCTGAATCCCTGATGAAGGAGAGAGGACACGGCAGGAGGGGCCAACTTGTGTGTGTGTGTGTGTGTGTGTGTGTGTGTGTGTGTGTGCGCGCGCGTGTGTGTGTTTTTAAGCATAGTCCAGGGACCTCCCTTCCCAATAATTCTTCTCTAAGTACTGATACCCAAGGTCTCTAGAGAAGTGATTGGTCCTCAAAAAAGCACTGAAAGGGGCCACGGAGAGGACAGCAGCCATCATCTGCCCTTTTGGTCTGACAGGTGGGACATGGGAAAAACACAGCTGTATGAATTCAAATCCCAGCGCACATGGCCAGCAGCTCACGACTGCCTGTCCCTCCACCTTCAGGGGACCCAATGACCTGTTCTGGCTCCTGCTGACACCAACACACACACACACACACACACACACACACACACACACACACACTCACACAAATAAAACAAATAAATCTTTAATAATGATTTTGCAAAAAGGCCTAGGGGAGGAGGTTTAGCTCAGAGGTAGAGTACCTGTCCAGCACAAACAAGGCCCTAGAAGGAAGGAAGGAAGGGAAGGGAGGGAGGGAGGGAGGGAGGGAGGGAGGAAGGAAGGAAAGAAAGCAGGGAAGGAAGGGGGAGAAAAAGACAGATCAGACCCTGGGACCAGAGCAAAGAGCCCGGGGCAGGGAAGGCCCCTTGGCTTCTTGGAGCACTCCACTCTCCTCTCTTCTTCAGGAGCACCACTTGTGAGGACAGGCACCTGCTCAGAACCCCTGGAGCACTGCACCCCTTCCCGTAGTCGGAGCTGGGTCCTAACAGGCATGCTTCTCTCCACCTAAGGGTCCACAGCAGCTCCGGCAAGGCTGGGAGCAGAGCAGATGGAGAAAGACAGCCCGTGCCCCACAGGCAGGAAGCAGCCCCAGGAACTGGGGTCTGAGCCCGGCACTGGCAGCCCTGGGCACTGCTGGAGCCTGGGGGCCAAGTGCCAGGACACTGCTAGCCCAAGCCAAGGCTGGACAAGGGCCCTGCGGACACAGGAGTGTGTGCCAACATCCGGAGCTGCTCTGGGAGTACCTGCCACCTGTGCCAGTTTAAACCAGACCCACGCTCATCTTCAAGCCTCCTTTGCTTGGTGGGGCAACAGTAAGAGTGCCGAGTTCCAATCCTGCTCCAGATATTAACGCACATGCTAGCATCTGCAAGTTCAGCTGTCCCCTCTGAAAAAGGGCGTCATAATTTCTATCTTGAGAAGTGTGAAAATTAAAGTGACATAACATCTATGGACAAAAGATAGCAAGCCCCGGCAGGACAGGGCTTGGAGACAAGGCTCTGTTTTTGCCCAAACCAAGAAAAACCCAGGTAGCATCCTCACCCGTATTTCCAATTGGTTTATTCCGCCTGGGCCCAGCAGCCCATTTGTGGTGACAGCAATCGGAAGACAGGGCAATTCAGATCCCAGACCTCTTTTGCCAAATGTCCCTGCCAGCCCCCTTACCTGCCTCCTTCCTGGCTAGAAGCTGCCCACAATGGCGCCAGTACCTGCAGGTCAGGCACATGTATCACTTACATGTCATCTGCACAAAGAACAGCAAGGCCCTGTTCTCAAGGAAGAATGCACACCCTCACGGCCCCATGGCTCCTGTTACCCAAACAATAACACCCAGTTATTCACTGGCACCTCCATGGCCTGGGGGAGGGCATACGGGCAGCAGTGCCCAGGGTTCTGCGCCTTGTCAGGCTCAGGAAGCAGAGTTAGGAGCTCATCTGTGCCACTGGAAAGAGAAGCCCAGACGGCTTGAACATGGACTAAGGGCCACACAGCATTTCTGAAGTAAAGCTCATTGGGAAATCCTCTCCCCATCCCAGGAAATCCGACAGTCTCCTCTCCCTGCATTCAGGTGCAACAGTATTCAAACTAAGATGTTTCTGGTTTAACCTGGCCCTCTATGAAGCTGGCCCTGGCCTCAGGATTTCCCAAAGGGAAGCAGGAAGTGCTGCCCTGGAGGAGGCCAGAGCTCCTAGATCCCTACCCTCCCTGCTAGAGCAACACTGTGAACCATGCCCAGCTCAGCTCTCTAGCTTCCTCTGGAGGCCCAGGTGGCAGGGGCGTGCCCAGGCAAAGGAATACACCTCTGAGCTTTCCCGCAGGCCCTGTGCCCAGTCCTGAGGTGGGGGGAGGCAGCAGGGGCTGCACAGGGCAGTGCTCCTCACCTACCAGGGTGAGTCAGCGAGAGAACCTCTGAGGGCTGTGTAGGGCCTGTAAAAACCTCATGGCAGGGATCCCAGAACAATTTACTCCAAATTGCGCCTTCAGGTTGGTTACCTAATCCAGCCGCGCCCACCCTCCAATAGCCAGTTTAGGCCACCCCTTTAAAGGGGCAGCATGCTCTGGGTGCCTGAAGACCTGGTATCTTCACTGTAGAGCCTTCTACCTGTGGTCCTGAGAGGCAGGGCATATGGTGACTGCCCTGAAGTCCAAAACATAGGTAAGGGTTCAAGCCAGGAGAAAAACAATCTAGGTTCTGGGGGCCAAGTAAGGTCTCCATCCGTCTTCTGTACCCCTGAACAGCTCCAGTTAAGGCAGAGTTTCACCTGCCTCCTTCCCAGCATGAGAGCAAGGCAAAGTTTTACACTTGCTGGTTCAAGACTTGACCTTGATCCCAGCGTCACAGGACACCACCAAAAGTGGCCTCCTGCATGCTCAGGGTTGGACCACAGAGCCCCTCGAAAGACAGGAGCAGCTTCTGGGAGAGCTATCGGTGGTGGAAGCCACACTGCCTAAGGGCCTAGCCTTTTCTACGGAAAAGGAAGACGGACGCAGAATCTCTTCTCCAGAGACAGTCTTCACAAGGTCTAAGGGCTTTCCCCACTCTTTAGCATAACCTGAAGTAAGAGACCCGGGTGTCATTAGCAAACCAGGAGGTTCTCCACTCCAGAGGTGGTATCATCCCGCATTCCATAACTGCCATGGGTCCAGAAGGGCTACCTTCCTAAGGTCAGAAGTGGAGGAACCATGTGAGCTCTCGGGGAGAAGGAACGGGGAGAATCCGGATTCCCATGATCCTTGTCTCTAGTAGAACCCCAGACATCTGACCCAAGCCTTTCCCTTCTGCACTGATTGGGGCACCTCCCACGGCTCCCAAAAGATGATAAGCGGGACGGGTCCTAGGGGTGCTTAGGGTGTCAAACCTTAACACTCCGTGGGGTTCCCTCTCCTGGCTACCGCAGGGGGGTACTGAGCGCCCAGCAGAACCGTCCCCTGCACACGCACACCCGGACCACAGGGGGGTGGAGCCGGCAGTGGGCTAGAGACCAGAGGGCACTGGCGTCCTCGCGGGGCTGCAAAGACACCGCGGGCCGCCCCGCCCCCGTGCGGATCCGGGCTGGCCGGCGGCCGGCGCCTGTCCCCCGCCCCTCTCACTCACCTCCGGGTCCAGCGGCACCAGCTCCATGAGCGGCCAGGGCTCCTTGAGCTGGGCGAGCGGCATCGCGCCGCCGCCGAACCGCCCGCGCTCCTCCCGGCGGCCCCGGGCTACGCCGCCTCCGGCCCCCGGGGTCCCTGCCGCTGCCCTGAGACCCCCGCGCGCCCCCGAGCCCCTCGCGCTCTGCCTGGGCCGTCCGCCGCCGCCGCGGCACTCGCACTTCGGCTCCTCCGTCACCCGGCGCCGCCGCGCCCATTGGCTACCTGCGCGGGGGCGGGGCCTGAGCAGCCCCGCCCAGTCCCCACGGCGCGGCATTCCCGGCGCGGACCCCCGCCCCGGACGCGCTGGGAGTCGGCCCCGCCTCCAAACGAGCCCCTGGCCCGCGCTCGGCCCTGCCCACCCGAGACTGCGGGTTTCTTCTTCCCGGGCTGTGCGTCCCTGTGCAGACCCCGTCCGGGCCACCGTTGTCCTGTCCTAGCAGCATTTGGAATCTTAGCCCAGATGTGCCTTCTCCCTCCAGGGGGAGGGCCTGCCACCCTACATGGGATGTCCTGGGCCTGATCCAGACAGAGGCTTGAAAAGGATCCTGGGCCGTGTGTCCTCAGGCTCTCAGCTCGCCGAGCCCTAGGATCACCCCCATCTTGGGAGCCCACACTGGGCTCTCTTATGTGATTCCGGTGTCCCAAGCCGGCTAGGGCCAGGACCCACAGCGCCCCCAGGGTGATTTCCTAATACGCAATCCCACCCCCCCCCCCCCCCCCCCCCCCCCCCCCCGGTCCCAGTCTGTGTTGTGCCCTGTCACTTGAGGGCGCTGGTTTCAGGCCAGGTCCAGCGTCTCTTCCGCTGCAGGCCTGATGGTGGTCTGGTTTGAGCTTGAAGCCTTGTGAAGAGGGCAAAGTCTAGGTAGGCCTGGTGGAATGAGGATTCCCTCAGGCAGTATTTGGCCTGCGCCTAAAGAGATTGTAGAGCCCAGGTGTGATGAGACTTATTCTCAGGTGAGAGAGAGCCCAAGGACAAGCTGGTTAGTTTATTAAAAGCCTCCTGTAGATACGTGGGGTGTGTGTGTGTGTGTGTGTGTGTGTGTGTGTGTGTTGTGTTTGCTTGCTTGCTTGCTTGATTCTGGGTAAGGAACCCAGGCTTTACACGCTTAAGTTGTGTTTGGTATGATGGACCTATACCTCCAGGCGGCTTGTGATTCTCTTGAGAACTCACCACCTCCTACTAGACACTCAGAAAGATGAAGTGACTTATCCAAAGTCACACAGCAGATCAGGAGCACACCAGGGTTTAAAAGAGTGTGGGGTGGGTAAATGAGCTTGCCTGCAGGACTGGATGCCCCAAGTGTGATTCCCAGACCCCAGATGGTGGAAAGAGAGAACCAACACCCACAGTTGTCTTCTGACCCCACAGACGTGCTATGCACAGGGACAACTTCCCCCAATAAATTTAAACACGATAACATTTCTAAGTGGGGTGTAGTGGTGAACACCTTTAATCTTAGCACTAGGGAGGCAGAGGCAGGAGGATATCTGAGTTCCAGGCCAGCCAGAGCTACATAGTGATAGTCTGTCTCAAAAAAGGAAAAAAGGGTGAGTAAATAAAAATAAATTTAGTTCAGGAGACTGGAACCAGATGATTGTGACTTTGAGGCCAGCTTGGGCTGCATAATGATGACCTCGCCTTAAAAAAGAAAGTTAAATTGAAAAAGAAATAGAAACAGATGCTGGTCATGCACTAAGCTTTTGTAAGCTCACTGCTGAAGTGGCTGAGACAGGGTCCCTGAAGACAAGTAAGCTTAGCCAAGTAAGTGAGCTCCTGTGTAGCTGGAGACCTTCTCTTCAGCCCCCGCCAAGCCCTGTGGTCTGACAGCCCACTTATAAAATAAACACACAGACGCTTATATTATTTAAACTGCTTGGCCATTAGCTCAGGCTAGCTCCTACTCTTTTTTTTTTTTTTAAGATTTATTTATTTATTATGTATACAATATTCTGCCTGCATGTATGTCTGCAGGTCAGAAGAGGGCACCAGATCTCATTATAGATGGTTGTGAGCCAGGTGTGGTTGCTGGGAATTGAACTCAGGACCTCTGGAAGAGCAGTCAGTGCTCTTAACCTCTGAGCCATCCCTCCAGCCCACTCTTACTCTTATATTCAGCCCATTTCTATGAATCTATACTTTGTCACATGGATCGTGGCTTACCAATCTGTGCCTTACATCTCGCTTGTCATGGCGGTAGCTGATAGCTCTCTCCACCTCCGCCTTCCACCAACAGGGCTTGGCAGAGGCTGGAGAGAAGGTCTCCAGCTACACTTCAGGGTCAATGAGAGACCCACACAATAAACCAACAAAAAGATAAAGACATGCGATGTCAACCTGTGACCTACACATAGATGGGCACACACATGCACATACAAAGTTGACACTAATTTCTCCCAAATCTACATGCTCCCCTTATCCCATGTCTTCCCTTAGTTGGACCACTGCAGACTTGAGCTGCATTGTGAGTGGAAAGGACATTGGAACCCAAAACACATTTATTTGAATCCCAGAACTGCCACCCCTTTCAGCATCGGAAAACTTCTGTCTTTTAAGCTCAACTTCTTTGTCTGAAAAATGGGAATTAGAACTCCAATCTCTCAGGTCTGCAGTTAGGACTAAACCCATAAGCCTATATATACTTTATAGATGTGAAGTATACACCAGACCCTCTCAGCACAGTGGCACAAGTCTGTAATTCTAGCGTTCAGGAGACTAAGGTAAGAGGATTTTGAATTTGAAGCAGATCAGCCCAGATTATATAGTGAGACTGTATATCAAAATAATAAAATAAGTAAATATAGCCAGCTCTTGGGAGATGCAGGGCAGGAGGATCTGGAGTTCCAGATCATCCTCAGCTTCATATTGAGTTCTAGGCTAGCCTGAACTACAGGAGACCCTGTCTCAAAGCACCTGGTAAAGTCGCCTGCTGTCAAGCCTGATGATGTGAGTTCAGTCTCCAAGATCCACATAGTAGAAGGAGAGAACTAACTCCCAAAATTGTCCTCTGACTTCCACATGTACCCTGTGCACTTAGAAACACACACACACACACACACACACACACACACACACACACACACACACAGCAGGGAATAAAATATAAAGAAGAAGAAAAATGGAATGGAACCCAGCATGCTATTTCCCCCTTTAATCTTGGCACTCTGAAGACAGTAGGCAGAGAGATCCCAGTGAGTTCGAAGCCAGCCTGGTCTACATAATGAGTTCCAGGACTTCCAGGGCAACACAGTGAGACCCTAAATAAATAATAAATAAATTAGTTTGGAGATATGGCTCAGTTGATAAAGCAGCAGTGCCAGGATGAGGATGGGAGTTTGGATCTCCAAAACCCATGGAAAGCCGGGCAGTCCTGGTGGCCCCATGCAATCACGGTACTGGAGAAGCAGAGACAAAGGGTCTCCCAGGGCAAGCTGGCTAACCAGACTAGCTATAGTTGGTGAGCTCCAGGTTCAGTGAGAGACCCTACCTCAGTAGAGTGGGCACACACACAGGAACACAAATGTGTTCCTATACACATATACTGTATACACATATACACTGAATACACACAACTAAATGCTACCACAGCACTGATGTGCTCTTTCTAAGCACTCTTCCTATATTCTGTACCCTGGAGTACTCACATCAACCTGATGAGGCGGGCTATTCTATCCAATGTAGTGGGTGAGGACATTGGGGACAGCTTGGTGCCAGATGGCAGCAATTATGAACATCAGTGTCAGCATGGTCCAAGTTGGCTGCCTGGGAGCAGTTTGTGGTGCTCCAGCCCTGACTGCTCAGGGCTGGAATTCGAATACTAGGGCACACTTGATTAAATTATTACCTGTCATTTATCTGAGACCCAAATTGAAGTAGAGATCCTGGGTTTTGACTCGCCCAATCTTGTAATCCTCCTCAGGGCTCAGAAGAGATTGCACACAGGGGACAAATGTCACACAGAGTTAAGTGACACTTAGGAAGACACACTGAGGACCACACATGCTGGTGGAGCACTGGGCAAAGAGTTGGTGGGCAACTGGACTACAGTAAAGGGGGAGACTGAGTCAGTGATTACCTTTTCAGCTTAAGATTTATCTGGTCTACATAGCAAGTTCAAGGCCAGTCAGAGCTACACGGTGAGGCCCTGTCTCAAAACAACAACAACAACAACAGACAAACAAACAAAACACCCAAAAATAGCAACAATAACAACATCATTACATTTGCTTATTTTATGGGGGAGGGGACATGCCACAGCCCACACAGAGATTAAAGGGTAATTTTGGGACTCAGTTCTCTCTCTCTTTGATGTGGATCCTGGGGATCTACTCAGGTCTCAGCCTTAGCAGAAAGCCCTTTACCTACTGAGTTATCTCATCAACCCATACTTTGAACATATAAAGATTTATTTCCTGGTCTGCTATGTGCATGAGCGTTGCCTGTTATATAATGGATGGGTTTCTGTGAGATCCAAACATTCCACCCTGAAGAGGAGCTCCTCAAGCAAGGGTTAAACAACTGAAAAGTAGTTTCAAGAAGTCCCCGAAACTGACCAGATTCACTAGGCCCCTCCCTGCCAGAGGAAACAGCAAAAGCTGAGAGAGAAAAAAAGCTGAGCTGCAAAAAAGAGACCAGGCCAGCTGCCCAAAAGAAGCAGAAATAGGCTGAGCTGCCAGGAGAGATTTAGACCAACTGAGGCACCTGGAAAGGACACTTGCCAACCTGTTGAGCTGCCTGCAGGCTGTGCAGTGTGCCACTGTCATCCATGCTAGGGTGGGCCTTGGTGATGCAGCTGTTTTTGAATCATTTCTGCTCCTGTGAGTAACCCCAATAAAACTCGGGGTTCACAGATTTGGACTATGCTGGTATCTATACTTTGGTCCACTGTAGGTTCCCTATTGGGAGTGAGTAGACAGTATGTTTCCTTTCCCCAGGAAAAGTTTTGTCCCACAACAGGATTGGCCCCAAATAGGGACCCAACAGAGGCAGAGATGAGCTGGGGAGGAGTGAGTGCATGATCCCGACTATGGGTAGCGAGGCTTGCACCTGAGGCCAAGAAGCCTTGTCCTATGATATTTTGTTTGTGTTCTGACAAATGAAGCTTGCCTGGTGCAGTAGCTAAAGTTTTCCTGGTTCTGGTCAGTTCCTGCAGGTGGCTGGCCACTTGGACCCAAGTAAACACACAGAGACTTATATTACTTATAAACTGTATGGCCGTGGCAGGCTTCTTGCTATCTGTTCTTGTATTTTTAAAAAAATGTTTTTATTATTATTTATTTATGTGTACATGTGCATATATCTGTATATGTGCATGTACCTGAGGTTAGAGCCATTCCCTAGAGCCAGAGTTACGAGCAATTGTAAACTGCCTGATGTGGGTGCTGGGAATTGAACTCAAGTTCTCTGCAAGAACAATACATGTTCTTTTTTTTTCTTTTCTTTTTTTTTTTTTTTTTTTTTGGTTTTTCGAGACAGGGTTTCTCTGTGTAGCTTTGCGCCTTTCCTGGAACTCACTTTGGAGACCAGGCTGGCCTTGAACTCACAGAGATCCACCTGCCTCTGCTTCCTGGGTGCTGGGATTAAAGGCGTGCGCCACCACCGCCTGGCCCAATACATATTCTTAACCACTGAGTTATCTCTCTAGCACCCCCCCACCCAGTTCTTATATCTTAAATTAACCCATTTCTATTAATCTATAAGTTACCACGTGGCTTGTGGCTTACCAGTACTTTTACATCTCGATTCCTCTGTGTCTGGCTGTTGACTCCTGACTCAGCCTTCCTGTTCCCAGAATCCTCTTTTCTGCTTGTCCTGCCTATACTTCCTGCCTGGCTACTGGCCAATCAGCATTTTATTTATCAACCAATCAGAGCAACACATTTACAGCACATAGACCATATCCACAGCAGCCTGGAGATCAGAGGGCAGAGCTAGCCACTAGTTAACCATAGAAGAAGGCGGTGGTGGCTCATACCTTTAATCCCAGGACTTGGAAGGCTCATGTCTTTGATCCCAGCACTTGGGAAGTGGAGACAGGAATATAAGGCAGGTGGAGACAGGATCTCGGCCCCTATTCAGTTAGAGGATCCAGAGAGGTAAGGAATCACTAGTGGCTGCTGCTCTGCTTCTCTGATCTTTCACCTTTCACCCCAATATCTGACTCCTGGTTTTCATTGCTAAGATTAATTAGGATCACACTTCAAAATTTGATGGGACAGGAGGAGTATGGAAGAGGAAATTCCAATATAGTTTCCCTTCCTGTGTGATGTGTTAGTGTGCCTGTGTGCTATGACAGCAGCTGGATGGTTCTTGCTATGGGAGACATGAAATGAAGGCTGAGCCATCAGGATTAGGAGTGTCTACAGGAGGAGTCCCAGGATGGCAGTCTTTGTCAGTGTGGTTGTGGGGTGGCTTGCCTCCTGCTTGATGAGTCCACCGTGCCTCATGGATGCAGAGGTGCCCTGAAAATTGTTAGAGGTTTAGAAGGAGGTTTACTGTCATTGAGATTAGCACACAAGGGTTGAGGTTATTGGTAATGAGTAATAGCGGAGGCTGCCCGGCCTGTGTTGTGTGTAGTTGGAAATGTGTCTGAGTCTAAGATGCTGGCCAAGCAGGAGCTTGTATGTGTAAAGCAAGAACATGTTTGTGTAAAGGAGAAATTGCAGTAAGAAAGGAGATGAGGCAGCATCCTCCCTGTTAGTCTTGGGTTTGGCAACTGATTTAGATAAACAAGAGGGTGAGGGAGAGATGGTAAAAGCAATAAAGGTACCCCTCACGTCCAACCTTTAGTAGAAAAAAAGGAGGACGCCTATAATCCAGCATGCAGATGGGGTATTAGCCATGGTCCCAGGCAAGAACTAGTGTGATCATGAAATATTTGGGTTTAAGCTGCTGCAATTAGGAAGACTTAACCAAGCTGTGAAAGAGCCTGTCCCTGTCACAGCATGGCTTGTGAAGCTGTGGGACATATGAGTGAACGAGACCAGTCTGACTGAGGATGGAGGCAGGAAAACCCGAGTCATGAAACTACTCATCCCTCCTTAAGACCTGAGACAGTGTGACCTGAGACAGTGTGCAGGAAATCAGTCCCTGACAGACTGGCTTATCTAAGCCTTTAGGAACCCTTAGCTATCTTCATCTGAGGTTCCCATAAACACCAGGAACTGGAGGTCTGTAGAGGAGGAGGCGGGTGCTACTGAAGGAACTGGGAATAAGAAAAGCTGTGTTTAGGCTGGGCGGTGGTGGCGCACGCCTTTAATCCCAGCACTCAGATCTCTGAGTTCGAGGCCAGCCTGGTCTATAGAGTGAGTTCCAGGATAGCCAGGACTACACAGAGAAACTTTGTCTTGAACAATTCCACCCCCCCAAAAAATAGAGAGAGAAGCTGTATTTGAACCCCAGTTCCCTGGGCCAGATAGAACCATATTCGCGGAGGAGTTAAAGACAAGGTTGATCCAGCAGAGAGCTCAGGGCTGGTGTGGACCTTGAGTGTCTTTGCTGGGTCCATATCTTTATAAAGTGGGGAAGGCTTTTGCAGACCTCAGTGACTAAGCATGTAAAGAGAGTCCTGTGAGGTTTAAGAAAGCTACCTGAAGGAAATCAGAAAAAAAGTAAAGCAGAGGAAGAGGTCTGTCTGGGTTACTCCAAGACAAATATAGCAAGATTTTTTGTTGAGCTGGAGTTTCTGAGGAAAAAATTGGTAGAAAGCCAAACTGTCTGCCCAGGAGCTCTGGAAGGCTTTAAAGCCTGAGGAGCAGTTCATAGAAGATACCTATGATAGAATAATACAAGTGAAGATGGTCAAACCCTTCCCAGGAGTGGGTAATATCCCCCCAGACTAAGTAGGGTACATTTCTCCCCAGGAAAAGGTTGTACTAGGGGTGGAGATGGTTTGCCTAGCTAGGGGTTTCTCCAACATTACCAGTTTTGGTGGATGGAGAGGCAACAGCTACAGATATATCCAGAGTGCCAACCCATGGCAACTCTGACCTAGGGAGTCAGTGGGTGTATCTGGGCAGAGCAGGGCTTGTTCCCCTCAGACCTGAGTAGGTCTGAGCAAGTTAAGTGGGGCCCACTGTAAGATGAGTTTTTCCATTAGGACCACCAGTCAACTCTGTCCTGCCAGCTGGTTCCCAAAAAAACACATACTTATTAATTATAAATGCTTGACTGATAGCTTAGGCTTGTTACTAACTAGCTCTTACATCTTTAATTAACCCGTATTTCTTATCTACACTCTACCATGTGGTGGTACATTCTTTTTTTTTTTTCAACACGGCATATTCATCTCCTGTTTCCTCTGTGTCTGGCTGGTGACTCTGCTCCCCTTCTTCCCAGAGTTCTTTTAGTTTGGTTCTTCCTCCTAACCTCTTCCTGCCTAGCTATTGGTCCTTTAGCTCTTTATTAACAATGAGAGCAACACATCTTCACAATGTACAATAGGATTATTCCACAGCAGGCCACTGAGGTTATCAGGTGCGAAGAAATGTAGGGAGGCTCCATGGACCAGCTCCAGGATATGGAAATGTAACGACTGGAGGGAATGACTAAGGAGAGCAGGGAGCTAATTAAGTTAGTGTCTTCTGTCCATGCTTTATACTCAACCTTAATCTATGGAGGAAGCAATTGATACAAATGGATGGAACCCTTCCATGCTGGCTTAGACCTTGTTCCTGCTCCATTTGGTCTTCTTAGTTGTGATCCCTAAGGGCCAGCTGTCACTGTTGAGAGCAGGTGACAAGAGACTTCCAGAGTGCTTTACCAAGGTTATCTTTGTATTTATTGTGGAATGGTGGTTCAGATGACATAATGCTAAGTGTTTTGCAGATTTGGAAAGCCATTAGAGACACAACCAAGTACAACCTATCTTACAACCCTACTCGGATTGGGTTAATTAACCGAAAGGGAAAAAATCCAAAAGAACACTCCCAGAGGCCATAAGGTTGTTGAATGTGGGCTACACTCTTGTGATTTGTTGACTGGAGAAGCACCTGAGGCTGCCGCACAAACCATAAAGGCTATTGCTACTGCTGTGGGTTGTACACCAGAACTAGATGGTAAGAGCCTACTGCTGCAGACATAGCATGTGCATGCTTTGATTGTAGGACATGGAGAAATTCAGCTGGGACTGAACCAGAAACTCCCACTCTGCTGGCTGGCTTTCATAACGCCAGAGGTGGCCAATGCAGGCTGCTTGTAGAAAACGGTCACCAACATTACTGCTTGGCTATGGACCCTGAGTCCTGAAATACCAACATGCTAGGCCGGATGTGCCTGCTTGTGCAATAGTGGCTCGGCTATCTTGGGGAAGACCAACAGCTTTCCAGTTGGATTTAAAGCCCACTCCTCAGGAGGGAGTTCACATCTGGCACTGTAAGCTAGGACAAACACCGGTAGCTAGGAAGGTCATAGGTTCCCAATGGGGAAGCAACATCTATGGTTTTTCTAGATGGATGAGATGGACCTGTCAAACTGCCTTTATACGTGTGTTTATGACCACAGATCACGGTTGTCACCTTCAACTCACAACCACCAGGGAAGCTGCTACGCACAAGTGACTGTTACCATGCCTGACATGGTGGCCTAGTTCTTAGCCATCAGTGGGCATCTGTAGTCACCCCTGCAAGGCTCAGGAATCATTGCGGAAGAGGGGGCAGAAAGAATGTAAGAGAAAGGGTGGTGTGTTGTGTAACAGTTTCCTCCGAGATCAAAACATTCCATCCTGCAGAGGGTCTCCTGAAGATAGAAGGACTCCGGGAAACTGACCAGATTCACTAAGCTCTTCTTGTCAGAGTAAACAATAAAAGCTGAGCTCCCTCTCAGAAAAAAAGAATCTCAGAGGAGAAAAGCTGCAAAGAAGACTTAGACCAGACTAGCTGGAAGAAGCAGAAAGCTGCCGAGCTGCCTGAGAGGTTTAGACCAACTGAGGCACCTGGAAAGGACCTGTTGAGCGACCTGCAGGCTGTGCAGTGCTCCAGGTCCCCAGCGTTGTGAGCTGTCACCTGTGCTGGGGTGGACCTTGGTGACAGAGCTGTCTTTGAGTCATTTCTGCTCCTGTAAGTGACCCAATACAACTCACTGGTTCACTAAGTTGAACTTTAGTGATATCCATAGGTTGGTCTGTCCTGAGCTCCTTATCTAGGGTGAGTAGCTAAGTGTGTTTTGTTTCCCCAGGAAATTTTACCATACAACTTTGCCTTTATGTATATATGTATATACCATGTGCATGCCTGGTGCCCTTGAAGACCAGGAGAGGGCATTAGATTCCCTGGAACTGGAGTTACAGATGGCTGTGAGTTATCACCTGCAAAAGTAACAGGTGCTCTTAACTGAACCATCTCTCCAGGCCCTCAGCCTTGAACTTTTTGTTTGTTTGTGTTCTTTAAGACAGGGTTTCTCAGTTGGGCAGTGGTGGCATACACCTTTAATCCCAGCACTGGTCTACAGAGTAAGTTCCAGGACAGGCTCAAATGCTACATTGAGAAACCCTGTCCTGGAACTTACTCTGTAGACCAGGCTGGCTTTGAACTCACAGAGATCTGCCTGCTTCTGCCTCCCGAGTGCTGGGATTAAAGCTGTACACCACCACTGCCTAGTTGTTTTGAACTTTTTTTTCAAGACAGGGTTTCTCTGTGAGCCCTGGCTGTCCTGGAACTCACTTTATAGACCAGACTGGCCTCAAACTCACAAAGATCCACCTGCCTCTGCCTCCTTCACACTGGGAGTAATGGCGTGAGCTACCAGTGCAGGATGCTTTGAACTTTTGATGAATACATTCCACCTCCCATGTTTCCTTCCTTGGAGATGTTGCAGACCCAGGTATCACTGTGGCAAGAAGGAAACCAGAGAACAGATGGGCTCTCCATGGGGCACTCAGGCGGGTGAATTGGAAAAGACAGTCTATTTGGGATTTATGGTTCCAGAGCCCATCACCGCCATGGGAAGGCAGCATGGCAGCAGCAGAGAGCTTAAGTCTCAAAAGGAGGAACAAAGAGAAAACTCAGAAAAGCCACCCCTTGGTGACATACTTCCTTCAGCTAGGCCACGCCTCCTAAGCCTTCCCAAACAAGACCACCCAGTGGGAGCCAAGCATTCAAATGCCAGAGACTATGGGGGACATTTCTCATTCACACCATCGTAATCAGCACAACAATTACTCCTCAAAAGAAGAAAAAGAGGCAAAGTGCAATGCCCAATGTGGCCAAGCCACGAAATGACCAAATGACCAAGGTTCTCTTGTAATCCAAACACCATGTCTAATTCCATATTCTGACATGTTCCATGGCCAGTGCTGCTGGGTATTAATAAGAGCAATAAAACGGAGTTAGAACAGGCTGTTCTAGGTGGGTGGTTGAGGTGTTTGCTAACTGACTGACTCATGAGTATGAGAGGCCACACTGGGCACAGTGAGATCGTCATTCTGTGCCTTGTCATAGTGCTAACTCTAGCCGGAAATGGGGGCTGAGGCCTAGGGATGGCTCTCTGCTCTAGCCTGAGCTCTGCTGCCTGTGGTGTTGAAGAACTCCTTGTCTGGATGGGGCCTGCCCCAGGGAGCTGCTCTGTTAGAATTCTCTCTTGGCCTCTCAGTAGAGGAGGGTCTGATGTCTGCTGGCAGCAGGTGGGCCAGCGTGAGGCAGGGACAAGCTACACAATGTGTCAGAACTAGGCCGAACACTTAAATCATAACCACCACAGCGGGAGAGCTTGTGGCCTGCCTGCTTCCCTGCCTCCCTGTGTTTCTCCCTCCCTCCCTCCCTTTCTTCCTTCTTTCCTTCCTCCCTACCTGCCTCTCTCCTTCCTTCTCTCCCTCTACCCCTTCCTCCCTATACTAGAAACAGAACCCAGAATCCCCACAACCCCCAGCGTACTAGGTAAATGCTCTGTCATTTACCTCCCCAGCCACCTCCCCAGCACCATGAGGGCCCAAGGAACAACTGTGTTTCCTGTCTGGAACTGAGAATTTTGCAGGCCAAGATATCATATGTTTCCCAACAAGGCCACAAGCCAGAAATCACTGCTCCCATTTTCTTTCTTTCTTTTCTTTTCTTTCTTTCTTTTTTTTTTTTAATTCTACCAGATCTTTGGAATGAT
Source organism: Onychomys torridus (assembly GCF_903995425.1). Lineage (NCBI taxonomy): Eukaryota > Metazoa > Chordata > Mammalia > Rodentia > Cricetidae > Onychomys > Onychomys torridus. The sequence goes on from NC_050444.1 coordinate 147,413,246, forward strand.
TTTATTTATTGGGGTCAGGGCACCGCACTCCCGTGGAGGTCAGAGGACAGCTTGTGGGAGTCAATTCTGTCTTTCCACCATGTGTATGTAGAGGTTTGAGCTGAAGCTTGGCAGGCAAGCTCCTGTTACTGCTCCCATTTTCTAGGTAAGAAAATTGAGGCTCAGAGAGGAACAGGACTGCCCACAGCCAGACAGCAGGTATATTGTAGCTGGCCTGGAAACTCATGCATCTCAGACCTGAAGACTGGCATCGGCATCAGTAATCGCCCACAGCCCAGTGTTGGGGCAGGAGGGTGGGGACCAGCTGGGGTGAGGGGTACAGACTCCTGCAGGTCTGAGGCGGTGGCTGGTGTCACCTCTAGTCCCAAACTTTATTGCACCTCCTCCATAGCACTTCAAAGAAAACCAAGCCTTTGCCACACCTGCAGAGAGCTCCCCAGGACGGGTGCCTGCCCCCCTGCACTCCCCTGGTGCTGTTTGTTCTGCCACCATCATACCTGTGGCCCACCGCACATGCCGGGTCCGCTCTCCTCTCAGTTTGCTCCTGCTGTATGCACCCTCTGTCTGGAACATTCTTTCTCCAGTTCTCACACCTTCACGTCATCCATGTCTCCACTGTGATGACTGACACCACCTCAGAGTGGATTTTGTGGACACTAACAAGGCCCAACAACTGTAACCCAATGCCATGGTGTCTGCACGCCTGTCTGTCTTCCCCATGAGTAGCAAGCTCCAGGAGGGGATGGGGATGCACTCCTGTGATCCTAGCTCTTAGGCTGAGGCAGGACTGTGAGTTCCAGCCCGCATTAAGACTCTTATCTCAAAATAAAGAAATAATTAATAATTAAAACCAACCCTGGACCAAAGTCAGACCCACCTCTTGTTTACTGCTGTGTGCATGAAGACACAGGATACATGTAGGCCACAAATCGTATTTGTGGGTACAGCTCTGCACACCTGAGTTCTCAGTTCATCTCTTAGCTGTGTGACTTTGAGTACTTAAACTAACCACTCTGAGCCTTAGTTTTTGCATCTGTTAACTAGGAACTCACTATGTAGACCAGGGTGGCCTCATTGCAGAGATCCACCTGCCTCTGCTTCCTGAGTGCTGAGATTATAGATATAGGCCACCAAGTCTGATAGTTTTTATATGTTAAAGTAATTTTAAGTGAAAAAAAATTCATGATGTGTGACAGTTGTGTAAAATTCAGATTTGGCTGGGCAGTGGTGGCCCATGCCTTTAATCCCAGCACTCGAAAGCAGAGGCAGGTTGATCTCTAAGTTTGAGGCCAGCCTGGTCTACAAAGTGAGTTCCAGGATAGCTAGAGCTGTTACACAGAAAAATCCTGTCTTAAAAAACAAAAATTCAGATTTGGGCACCCGTAAATAAAGTTTTATTGGAACACGGCCATGCTCCATTTGTGGATCCTCTATGCTTCTTTCTCACTACGTTAAGTAGTTGCAACAGAGACCATATGGCCTGCAAAGTCTGAAATATTTACGAGCAACTCTTGGGGAACAGTGTGTGGCGGGCTCCAGGAAAGCACATTCTTAGCGGAGCAGGCAGTCAGAGGGACAGGGCAGGTCTGTCAGAGGCTGCAAGATTTCTTCACAGGCTGCTTCTCTGGAGCCCCACTCTAGGGAAGGGAAATGATCCACCCTCTAGGCTGTCACTCAACAGCTCAGCATCCCATTTTGGGGGACTTTGAAGGTACCCATCACCTTTTCCTGGGGCGGGGGTTGTTGTTGAGACAGGTTCTCACCGTCTAACCCATGTGAGTCCAGAACCATGTAGTCCAGGATGGTTCCAAACTAGCAACTGTCCTGTCCCCTCAGCCTTTCAAATGAAGGGATTGCAAGGACGAGCCACCACATCCAGCCTGTCACCTTTGCGGTACCTATAAGGCCTGCCATCTGTGTACCTGTCTTCTGGATAGTGTCCAGTTATCTGCCTGATAGGGTAGGTATGGATTATAGATTCGTTTCTAGGGAAAATCAATAAACACTGATGAGCCTCCATCCCTTATGGTGTCAGAACTGGAAAGTTAGCTTTGGGAGATGCCTTTTTGGGCTCACCTTAGCCAGAGTTCAGAAACTGATGGCCTCCGGCAGAAACTAATCCACTAAGACCAGTCAGGTATGTTCAAGAACCAAGACATGTATCATCTGCAAGATTTTTTTTTTTTTTTTTTTTTTTTTGGTTTTTCGAGACAGGATTTGTCTGTGGAACTCACTTGGTTTTCCATGCTGGCCTCGAACTCATAGAGATCTGCCTGGCTCTGCCTCCCAAGTGCTGGGATTAAAGGCGTGCGCCACCACCGCCCGGCTTATCTGCAAGAATTTTAAGACATTTTGATGACACTGGGTAGGCTTTTATTGTCACCATATCCTGGCAATTCTAATTAATGTTGGTGATAAAATTGTCTTTTCTTTGAGCCAGGCATAGTGGCACATACTTTTAGTCCCAGTGCTCAAGAGGTGGATCTCTGTGAGTTCAAGGCCAGCCTGGTCTATAGAGTGAGTTCCAGGGCAGCCAGGGCTACATTGTGAGATCCTACCTCAAAGCAAAACTGATTTTTCCTTGGGTGAAGTCAGTGGTGGAGGTGTGTGTCCTGCATGTACATGGTCCTGGTTTCAAACCCCAGCACCAACAACACTGTCATTTCTAAAGAGACCCTTTATTAAAAAAAAAAATAGCAAAATCTTTATTTTATATTTATTGATTTACTGGGTCACAGGGTGTGGGGGGCAACTGCATGTCACAGTGGTTAGGTCAGAGGACATCTTGTGGGGATTGGTGGCAGGTGCCTTCAACCACTGAGCCATCTCACTGGCCCCCAAAGAGATTTTTCTGTTAGCCAAAAATCTAAACAATTTGTGTTATTACAATGAAATTTAAGAATATAACATATAGCTGAGCATAGTGGGACATGCCTGTGATCCACAAACTCAGGAGGCAAGACCCTGTGTTTAAAAAAAAAAAGAGTTGGGCATGGTGGTACGGTACCTACCTTTACACCTGTACTCTGATTGAGAATGGTGGGCCAATGTATTGAATTTCATATAAAAATTTCATGGGCTGGAGAGATGGCTCAGCGGTTAAGAGCACTGGCTGCTTTTCCAGAGGACCTGAGTTCAATTCCCAGCAACCACATGTGGCTCACAACCATCTGGCACCCTCTTCTGGCCTGTAGGGATCCATGCAGGCAGAACACTGTATACATAATAAATAATCTTTAAAAAATTTTCATGGAGAAAGCCTGTCTCAAAAAACTATAAACAAATAAATGACATTATTTAAAACATTGGGTCTTTTGTTGTTGTTCATGTTTCCTCCTCCACAGTGGAGACAGGGTTTCTTTGTGTAGCCCTTCGTGTCCTGGAACTCACTCTGTAGACCAGGCTGGCCTCAAACTCAGAGATCCATCTGCCTCCGCCTCCCAAGGGCCGGATTGTGCCACCTCTCCTCCACCCCCCACCCCCCAGCTCGCCTCCAATTTAAAATAAAGCTTTCTAGACTCTTTAAAACTTTGGCCATCTTGTAGGGTGGTAGAGGCAAGCCAACCTCTGTGCGTTTGTGGCCAGCCTGATCTACAAAATCAGTTCCTGGACAGCCAGAGCTACATAGAGAAACCCTGTCTTGAAAACCAAAACACAACAACAACAAAATTGGTCCCCTGGGTCCCTGTCCTGCCTGTACCCGTAGGTAGGAATCAGCTGGCCCTCTCCCTTAGATGACTGCCACAGGTCTGCCATGGCCCGCCCTCTGAGCTCCTCCTCACTCAAGCCCCCTGCTGCTCCCGTGGGTGTTTACAATGCACGTTCACGGTGCTGATTTTACAATCAGACGACTCCTAAATCCCAGAGAGGAAGAGGCTGACAGGTATGTAGTGGCTTTGTGACAATGCAGGCACCAAGCCAAGCCTCACACAGCCCCTGAGTGACAGAGACAATTGCCAGCACCCTCAAGTGTGATGGGAACTCAAAAGGGAGTTTCCCAGCTCAGACCAAGCCAACTTTTTCCTGACTACACCCACATGCAGTACTGTGATGGGTACATTTGCACCCACCTGCCATGCCACCCCCAACACCTCTATCCTCTAGGCAGCCACAGTGCAGGGCAGCAGTTGACATTGGCAGAATCTCATAGCAAGCTCAGGGCAGATCTGTGTAACTTCTGTACCAGCTCTTGACAGAAGACCAGAGCTCCGGCTCCCCTCCAGAGCCAGCTCCTCTCACACCAGCCTGGATGTTTGGAGCTGAGCCTGGAGGAATCTCTGGCTAAAGGCCTTTTCTTCAAGCGGGTGTTGAGACTGTCATCGGGAACTGCCATGTGCTGAGCTCAGACTGCATGCTTCCCTCCACACTCCTGTCCCCTTCCTTGTGTTTAGTTTCAGTTGATTTGCTTTTATTTCCTATACAAGGAGTTGCTTGATCTAGGCCTAGATGTGATTCCATGGACAGTCCAGAAAAGCTGGGGGTCTGGAAGCCTTCCTCTTTGGCTAAGGCAACAGGCTCAGAGGATTACTGTGGGTAGACAGCAACAAGCCATGGAGTTGAGTTCAGTTCAAGGCCCTTCTCCATTCATTCTCTGAACACTTGGTTCTACTCACAGAAAAATGATGAAAACATTGTAAGAGAGAGAAGACTAAGGCAGTACACACCTGTAATACTCAACACTTGGGAAGTGGAGGCAGGAGGATCTTAAGTTCAAGGCCAGCCTGAACTACATAGGGACACCTTGTCTTAAACCAAAAAACCAACAAACAAAAAACCCCAACAACAACAAAAACAAACCACAAAAATCAGAGAAAGGGCTGGAGAGATGCTCAGTGGTTAAGAGCACTGGCTGCTCTTCCAGAGGACTGGGTTTTGAGTCTCAGCACCCACATGGTGGCTCACAACCATCTGAAATTCCAGTCCAAGGGGATCTGATTCCCACTTTTGGCCTCTCTAGGCACTGCACACACGTGGTGCACAGACATACATGTAAGGCAAAACACCTATACACATAAAATAAAGGAAATAAAGTTGTATTTTAAAACAAACAAACCTGTGTGTGATAGCAAATGCCTTCTATCCCAGCACTAGGGAGGCAGAGGCAGGTGGATTGCTGCGTGTTTGAGGCCAGCCTGGTCTCCATAGTTCTAGGACAGCCAGGGCTACATAGTAAGACCCTTTCTCAACAAAACAAAACAAAAAACCCAAACAAAAAACCCACAAGGATCAAAGCATTTCCTGTCTAGTATAAACTGTATTTCAGGAGAATGAAATTATGAGGACCAGTTCATTTTTATGGAAGAATTATCCAGGTAACGAATGCTAAGAGAATAAGGAAAATCACCATCTTGCAATACCTGATAAAATAATGATTCGTTAGTGGATGTTAAAACCAACAGGTGAAGGGCTGATGGAGACTTTTATAATAAAGAGATCATTAAGTCCACTGATAGTCAGCTGGAATATTGCAGCTAGACATTGTACACTTCCAGACTTGCTGCACTACTGAGTATATAGTGCTGGGGGCAGCTCAGACGGCAGAGTGCTTGTTAGCACGCAGGAAGCTTGGCTTCCGTCCCTAGCACTGAATTGAGTGGGCATGGCGATACACACCTATAATCCCGAACTCCGGAAGGCGGTGGGAAGATCAGGATTCAAGGTCATCCTTGCCTCAGGGGGGAGTCTGAGGTCAGGCTGGAATCCACCAACCCTGTATGAAGAACAAACACCACAAGTGCACATGGCCTCCACCAATAAAGTACTGTCGCCGGTCAGGAAGCACCAAGTCTTCTACGGGAACTCTTTATCGGACAAACACTCTGGTTCTTCCACGAAGAAGGAGAGTCGTGAGGTGGTTCAGCTAGTAAAGGTGTTGGCTATGCCAACCTGGTGGTCTGTGTCGGACTGCTGGAGTCATGCAAAGGTGAGGGGAAAACTGACTCCACCAACTGTCCTCTCAGCTCCACACATGACTAGGAAACAGGCTCTTCCCTGCATCTCTCTCTCTGTCTCTGTCTCTCTCTTTGTCTCTCTCTGTCTCTGTCTCTCTCTCACATACAAACACACACACACACACACACACACACACAATGCAATAATAAACAAGTAGTTAAAATTTGTAAAAAGATGAAAGGAAAGTGTAACTGTTGTAGATTAAAGGTTATAAAGGAGAAACATCAGAGCTGGGTATGGTGGTGGAGCCTGACACCCCAGCACCCTGGAGATGGAGGCAGGTGGATCAGGATGCAAGGTCGTCCTTGGCTACAAAGCCAGACTTGAGTATGTGAGGCCCTGAAACCAAATATTGCTAGCACTAATGGTAACTTTCAAAATAAAAAGGAGACACTTTGGCCAGACTTATAGAAATTTTAGTCCCAAAGGGAAAAACAAACCTTGGCAAATGTTAATAATTATTGAATGTGGGAAAGGTAATGTCAAATGATTACATGTTTTTTTAAAAAATTTTTATGGAATTTTGATTCTCCCGGTACTGGGTCATGAAATAAAGGCCTTCACGCACTCTAGATGAATTAGTTCTATTCTCAGTCCCATGGTCAAACACCTGATGAAAAGCAGCTTCAGGGAGACTGTGTGTTGGCTCACAGTTTAAGGGACACAGACTACAAGGTGCTTCCTGAGGAACTCCGGGCAGCAGGTCACACAGCTGTAGTCAGGAAGGAGAGGAAGGAAGAACGCTGGTACCCAGTTCACTCTCTCCTTTTTCCTTTTGTCACCCACATTCAGAGAGGGTCCTCCCCTCAGGGAAAGAGCTCAGGAGCACCCACAGGTGCGGCGGTCTCCTAAGAGAGTCTGAAGCCAGCCCAACTGACAGTGAAGGCCACTGGGCAAGTGCGCTACCGGCCAGCTAGCTCCCCAGCCTCTTCTCACTTCTTAGTTTCAGACAGGGTTTCCTTGAGTTGCCAAGGCTGACCTTCGAACTCACTCTGTAGCCCAGGCTGGCCTTGAATTTGCAATCCTCCTGTCTCAACTCCTCAGGCATTGGGATTCCAGGCCTATGACACCAGACATTTTCTATAGAAAAAAAAGTTTTAAAGTCAGACGTGGTGGCGCACACCTTTAGTCTTAGCACTCAGGAGGCAGGGCAGACAGATCTCTGAGTTTAAGGTCAGCCTAATGGTTTACAGAGTGAGTTCCAGGACAACCAGGACTGTTACATAGAGAAACTCTTGTTTCGAAGGGAAAAAAAAGGCTTTAAAATTGTGACTGGAGATGGCTCAGTGGTTAAGAGCACTAGCTGCTTTTCCAGAGGACTCAAGTTCAATGGTCCACAACCATCTGTAAATCCAGTTACGACATCCTCTTCTGGTTTCTGTGGGCACCGGGAACACACACAGTGCATAAACACACATTCAAGTAAATAAACATATACCTCCCCCAGACACACACTTTAAAAAAAAGCCCTAAAAGTCACTAAGCAGTTGGAACAAGGGCTGGAGAAAGGGGTCAGTGGTAAGAGCACACCCTCTTCCTATGGAGGAGATGGGAGTTTGGGTCGCAGCACCCACCCTGGCCTGCTGCTCCACTTCCAGGGGGATTGACAATTCTGGCCTCCTCGGGCACCTGCACTCACATGCACATACCCATGCACACATAATAAAAATGAAAATAAATCTTAAGAATCAAAAAGGAAATTGGAACAAAGAAAATATAGATCAAGAAACAGAAGCGCTGCATTTCTGCAGCCAAGGCAAACAATGCAGGAAGAGTCCCCTGACCAGAAGGCTGAGAAACCTGCAAAGCAGCAGTTGCTCTGCGCTTCTCTGTGTGTGTGTGGTTTGGGGTGTGTCACTGCTATGTAGCCACAGATGACCTTGACCTCTTGGTCCTCCTATTCCATCCCCCAAGTGCTAGAATTACAGGCATTAACCACAATGCTTGGCTCCTGCATAAATTCTTTTCTTTGGAGCTAAGGATCGAAATCAGGGCCTTGCACTTGCTAGGCAAGCGCTCTACCACTGAGCTAAATCCCCAACCCCAATAAATTCTCTCTCTCTTTTTTTTTGTGGTTTTTGGAGACAGGGTTTCTCTGTGTAGCTTTGCGCCTTTCCTGGAACTTGCTTTGGAGACCAGGCTGGCCTTGAACTCACAGAGATCAGCCTGCCTCTGCCTCCTGAGTGATGGGATTACAGGTGTGCACCACCACCGCCCGGCTCCAATAAATTCTTTTTCTAAAAATAATTAAATTTATTTATTATTTATGTCTGTGTATAGGGGTGTGTGTGTGTGTGTGTAGGTGAGTGTGTGTGTGGTGATTCACAACTGTATGTAACTCCAGAGCATTTGGCATCCTCTTCTGACCTCCATGGGCACTGGGCATACATGTAGTACATATACATTCATGCAGGTGAACACTCATATACATTAAAATAAAAGATCAATCTTTGGAGAGCGAGAAAGAGAACCAAGTTTCCATACCTAAATAAGGTAGCCCTTTTCTCTCTCCTTGCAACCCACTTATCCAGAAAGCACAGACAGGAGGCAAAAGCCTTAACTGAAAGGCTGCATCAGTGTTTGCACTGCTGCCCAGAATCGTCCCAAGTCTTCATCCGAGGCCCAAGCTTCCAGAACAGCTCCAGAAAGCTCTGCTTGCTCTCCTGCCTCCAAATTGCTGACCACCCTGGCTCTGCCAACCCACTTCTCTGCCAGCAGCTTTTCCTGAGTGGGCCTGCGAGGAAATTCCTCCAGATCACAGCAGGCTTTTTGCTTTGGTCTACCCCCTCTCTCGGCAATCTTCACAATATGCTTCAAAACCAGACTGGAGGATGAAAAACCATGAATATTTACATGTAAATATTTTTTCCCTGTTGCACAGAAATAAAGATTGGAAGGAAGTCACACAGAACGCTAACAGGAAGAGATCTACAGAGTCATGGGATCAGATAAAACTAGGCCTGATTTGGGGCTGTGCCATTCTGTCCCAGCTGTGTGTCTTTCAGGAAGTACACCTGGCTCAAGAACTTTCTCCAGCCCCCAGATTCCTTTGCAGGAATTACTAAGCATTAAGCACCCCAGGGCGTAGAGTTTACAGAATAAAGCAGTCAAGGCTGAGTGGCTCACACTTGTATTCTCAGCTCTTAGGGAGCTGAGGCAGGGGGACTGCTAGACGTTCAAGGCCAGCTTGGGTCACATTGCCAGTTCCAGGCTTATCTGGGCCACAGAGACTCTGCCTCAACAAAATAAGACAAAGCCAAGTGGTCCAGTACGGTGGTGCACACTTTCAACCTCAGCACTAGGGAGGGAGAAGCAGGAGGATCTCTGTCAGCTTGAGGCCAGCCTGGGCTACAGAGTGAGTTCCAGGCTACCCAGGGCTACAAAGTGAGAGACCCTGTCAACCAAACCAGAACCAAATAAATAAATAAGTACAAGCTGGAGAAGAACATGTAGTAAACTTAATCTTTATCAATTTCTTGGCTCCTATCAATATTTTCTCTAAAACTATTTACTATGAACATGTATTCATAATGTTATAAAGACTGTTATAAGCACAGGCACAAACTAGAAGCTCATTAGTAGAGAACTACTGAATTATTAATATCCATTTTCTGGAAATACTGACTTTAAATAATAAAGCATGTCTATTGTAATAACACAAATACAGGGCAGTATACATTGAACAAACCAAAGGCATGCGACCTCTATATTTATGTGTAGACTTTCTTAATTATGTAAACACAAAAACACTGTGGATATATCAATAAAAAGATGAGGACTTTAAAGTTTATTTTGCTTTTTTTTTTTCCTTCGATACAGGTTTCTCTGTGTAGCTTTGGAGCCCGTCCTGGAACTCGCTTTGTAACTGGCCTCCATCTCCGGGAGATCCGCCTGCCTCTGCCTCCCGAGTGGTGGGATTAAAAGCGTGTGCCACCGCCGCCCGGCTGTTTTAGGTTTTTTTGATACAGGGTCTCACTTTGTAGTCCACTTTGTAGTATCTGGAATGGAACTCACTATGAAGCCAGGCTGGGCTCCAACTCCTGGTAACCTTCCGGCCCCATGCCTGGCTTCCTAATCTTGTTGAAACTGAAGATGAAGGGCTCAAGAATTTCTCTGCTTGGCTGGGTTCTGAGTAGGGCCTATCCACCAGTGTGTGGAGGGAGGGTGCCGCCGAATGACAAGCCTGGGCAGTTGCTGGAATGTAAAGGAGTGGATGACAAACCAAAGGCCCCGACTAACTCTACAAAGCAAGGCCCTAATCCAGTTCCAGACTGGGCCCAAGTGTTATCCGTCTGGTCCTCCCCCGGCTCGCGGTCCGGCCCATCACACAACTGGGCCCCAAAGTCGAGACACCCGAGGGCCACCATGCAGCACCCAAACCCATCAACCACGTGATCCCCTGCGAACCAGCTCGGGTGCCCACACCGCTTCCGCCCGTCTCTCGTGCTCCCATCACCCTGTGCGGCCCCTAGCCTCTGGCCACGCCCCCGGGAGGCCGCCCCAGCCCGAAGCCCCGCCCACACACGTGCGTGCGCGTGCTCCGTTGGCCTCCCGGGACTGTCCGGCCGCCCTGAAGGCCCAGACCTGGGAAGCCCGGGGGTGGTATGTGCCGGGGTGAGCGACAGTGAGGACCTGGGCAGCCGAACTCAAGCAGGGCGGTCCTGGGAGAGGCTTGAAGAGGCCTGGGGGAGCGTCCAGTTTCGGGCCCAGAGGCCCCAGCACGGGCATTGGCTCCCACGCACGCGCGGAGCCTGGCTCTGCGTCGCCCCCGTGTGGCCGGAGGAAGCAGCGCCTGCTTGCGGCGGGAGGACGCCTGCAAGCTGCACGCGACCCAGGCACGCGCGGCCACCGAGGCGGTCGGCTCTCCAGACGCCGCCCACAGTCCGGAGAACGGGTTGGGGTTGCCATGGAGACCGCTGAAGGGATGTAGCGCTTTGCTCTGGCTGCCGTGAATCCTACTCTGGACAGAGAGGACTGGAGCGTGGTTACCCGGCTTCTCTCTGCATCGTCCTGCTCTGTAACCTAAATGGATGAGGATTGATCCCTCCCCAAAGCAGCAAGGCCCTGAAGGACAAATGAGCCTCTCCTAAAAGCCTACTACTGTGTGAAGGCAAAGATCAATAATACTAGGAGTCCTCTCATTCCCAGTTTATGTAAATGTGTAATATTTGGGTCAGCAATATGGATCAGTGGGTAAAGCGTTTGCCATGCAAACCCTAAGACCCGAGTTTGATCCCCAGGATCCATGTAGTGGCGGAAGGAGAAAAACAAGACCCCACAAAATCGTCTTCTGACCCCCATATGCACGCAGCTGCACTCCGCGTCCCCGACAATAATAGAAAAAAAAGTCAAGTTGATAAAATTCAAGGAGGGCTGACATGCTAATTCCCTACTCAGTGTTTTTGTATACGCCATAACTACATTCCTTACCATGATCAAGGGGTAGGCATTCTTATCTAAGAGATAAGGAAATTTAGATCCAGAGAAATAGCTTGTCCAAAGTCAAATTGGGGATGTAGCTCAGTGGTAAGGCGCTTACTCAGTATGTGAACGCTGTTTTCAGTCCTTGGGACAGCAAAATCAAATACAGTGGTGGAATAAGTTGGTAGTGTTTTTTGAGACAGGGTCCTGTGTAGCCCAGGTTGACCTTCAACGCAGGCACAGTTGATTTCTGATTCTTCTGCTTCTATCCCTCTACCCAAGTGTTCCGCACTGTCTGTGCCACCATGCCTAGTTTAATTCAGTAGAGAGGATCAAACCCAGGGCATGCTAGATAACACTACAACTGAGCTGCATTCCCAGTTTACATCCTGTGGGAGTCCAGCTCCGACCTGATTCCAATTTTTTTTTTAAAGATTTTATTTATTTATTTATTACGGACACAGAAGAGGGCGCCAGATCTCATTACAGACGGTTGTGAGCCACCATGTGGTTGCTGGGAATTGAACTCGGGACCTCTGGAAGAATAGCCAGTGCTCTTAACCACTGAGCCATCTCTCCAGCCCTGTTTTTTGTTTTTAAAGTTATTTATCTTATTTCATGTGTGTGGATGTTATGCCAGTATGTATATGTGTGCATCCATGTGCATCCCTGGTGCCTGAGGAGGTCAGAAGAAGGGATTGGATGCCCTGAAACTGATGCCATCTCTCCAGCCCATCCTCCACTTATTTCTAAGCCATGTTTTTTAATCCCTATCCCAGTGTCCTGGGACTTGGAAGGATGTGTTTGAGAAGAACATTCTAAGCAAGAGAACTGTATGTATAAAGATGCACAAGTCAAGCATGGTGGTACATGCCTGTAATCCAGCTCTTGAGAGGCAGAGGCATGAAGCTCTTGGGTTTGGGGTTAGCCTAGGCTACAAAAGGAGTCCATAGGCAGTTTTAACTACAAAATAAGATCCTGTCTCAAAGAATCCAAACCTAAGACACAAATCAAAACAATGAAAACAAAGAACTGAGAAACTAGGGGTGTAGTCAGTGGTGGGAAATTTACCATTCCAAAACCACAGAAAGGAAGAGGGGAGGAAGGGAAAAAGGAAGATAGATGTTTTGGACTTCAAGTGTACTGGATGAGTTTGCTTTGAGCAACAATAACTACAAAATCATGGGTTTAATATACAACTTTTACCTGTTTGAATATCAATAGAAAGAAATACTTAGTTCCTAAGAACAATCTGACCCTACAGGTGGCTAGTCCGGAGGGCCATTCTGGATGAAAACACCAGTGGGAGTCCATGGACGTGCCCTGGGTAGGGGCAACAAGATGACGTCATTGTTGGTTGATTTCCCAGATAAGGAGTTTGCTCTGTTCACAATTCTTTTTGAGCCCCAAACCTGGCATGTCTGATTATAGCCCTCCTTGCTGGGCACATGTTGGCGGCTCCCTGATTTCTTTAAGTTAAACAATATGGCCTATTAGGACTTCCCAGTCTTTTTCTTTCTTGGTTTTTCCAATCAGGGTTTCTCTGTGGAGCTTTGGCTATCTTGGAACTCACTCTGTAGACCAGGCTGGCCCTGAACTCAGAGACCTGTCTGCCTCTGCCTCATGAGAGCTGGGATTAGAGGTGTGCACCACCACCACCAGGTGAGAACCTCCCAGCCTACCATGACCTTATGGGTGACAAGGGACCTGGGCGCATGGAGGACCTCGTGGAAGAAGTAACATTTGAACTGACACCTAGCTGACCTGTGGTGGAAGCAGCAGCTGAAAGGAGCTTGTTTATTTTTCCCATTTTCATGGATGTAGTCATATGTGTGTATGGTTACACGTACATGTGGGTTCACACGTGTATGTTTGGCATCCTCCTCAACGGTTTTTTCCACTTTATTCAGAACCAGAGCTCATCTGTATGGCCACTTTCAATAGCTTACACTCTCCACAGGTGTCCTGATTGGAAAACCAAGAAAGAAAAAGACTGGGAAGTCCTAATAGGCCATGTTAGGGCCATATTGTTTAATCTAAAGGAATCAGGGAGCCACCAACATGTGCCCAGCAAGGAGGGCTATAATCAGAGTCCTAGTGTGAGAGCCTGAAGAGGTGTGAGCAAGAGCCTGGGGGAGGAGTTATCAGAGGCCAGGCCAGGCCCTCCAGTGAAAATCCCACAGGCATCAGCAGCCTCTGAGCATAATGTTCTGTACTGTGGGAAGCCACAGAGGCTTCAGGTAGCAGATGGCTATTGCATAATCACTTTAACATATAACTCAAGTGCATCTTCAAGTGGAGAGTGCCGGGCATGTATTAGAGTAATAAGGTCCATAAGTCAGGAAGCTCACACTCTTCTTTGTGTGTGTGCACATGTGTGTGCAGAAGCCTGAGGTTGATACCAGGTGGCTTCCTCAACTGCTCTCTGGTTTTGTGGTTTTTCATTTTGTTGTTGTTGTTATTGTTAGTTTGCCTACCCCCCACCCCCACCCCAGAGCTGAGGACCAAACCCAGGGCCTTGTGATTGCTAGGCAAGCACTCTACCACATAGCTAAATCCCCAACCCCTCATTTTTGTTTTTTGAGACAAAATCTCTCTATGTAATCTTGGCCAACCTAGAACTTGCTCTGTAGACCAGGTTGGCCTCAAATCTCAGAGAGATCTGTTTGCCTCTGCCTCCTGAGTGCTGGGATTAAAGATGTGCACCACTAACCCGGACTCCCCCTTCTTTTTGAGGCAGAATCTCTTGCCGGACCTGGAGCTCAGCAGTTCAGCTAGAATGGCTGGGCACCCAGCCTCAGGGACCCGCCTATCCACACTTCTCCCCAGTATCAGGATCCTAAGTACACGCTGCCACACCTAACTTTTCTGTGGGTCCTGAGAATTGAACTCAGGTCCTCCTGCTTGCACAAACACTTTACAGACTGAGCTATCTTCCTGGCTACAAGCACATCGTCGAAAGAGGTCACAGGTAGTAACTTTCCTATGGAGGCAGAAGGCAGTTTGCCACACATTTCCAGAACATTCATTTCAACTCTGGTAGCTGGCTGTATTTTATTTGTCTCCATATCTCTAAAGAAATATGCTGGTTTCACTGCTTCTTGGTGTTTCTGTTTTCAACACCATCCTGCGATTCTCTGCTATAGAAGACAGTTTTAACTCTTCTGTCACCTGCCCCCTGCACACACAATCCCCATCTCCCCAGACTGCCAAAATATGTTTGGTGAGTTCAATATTTGTTTACTTGCCAAAGTTATGATTATTTTCCTTTCTTTACAAGTTTCTCTTTTCCCTGGAGCTCACAGTTGTCATTCATTCATTCATTCATTCATTCATTCATTCATTTTTAAGTGTATTTCTCTCTCTCTCTCTCTTTGTGGCTGTTCCATCTAAACTAACTTTAAGATTAACAAATGCTTTTTATTTGATCAAATATAACTTTCCAAAAGGTAACCTCTGAAAAATTAAGGTTGCAGAAGGGTTTTGTTTTTATCTTTCCATGAGAATGAAGGCATCCAGCTAAGGAATCTGAAGACCACTGGACAAATGAGACATGTGAAGAAAAAGGACAGATTGTCCAGGAAAAAAATGTACCAAGAAGAAGAGTAAATTGTCTTATTGGCCGGGCGGTGGTGGCACACGCCTGTAATCCCAGCACTGGGAGGCAGAGGCAGGTGGGTCTCTGTGAGTTTGAGGCCAGCCTGGTCTACAAGTGAGTTCCAGGACAGGCTCCAAAGCTACACAGAGAAACCCTGTCTCGAAAAAAAAAAAAAAAAAAAGTCCTATTGATTACATCTCCAACAGGATAAAATTTTATGTCTTCCCTATTGGTGAAATTATTAAGGACACTCCACATAGTTAAAAGGGAGGTTTATTTTGTGGGGTAACTTACAAGTGAAGGGATAGGTAACAGGGTCTGGGAAAGGTGTGGCACAGTACGGCGGTGTTCTCTGGAGAACTCTGCTCCGTCTACCTCCAGCACCCGGGGTCCAGGAACCAAGAGAACTGGCCCATCCAGATCTTGGGGCTTCATGACAGTTACTGAAGCCTCAGTGGGGCTTGGAACTTCCAGATTAAAGCTGGAATGGCTACCCACTACACTTCCCAAATGTTTGTTTCTGCTTTTCTCTACTGACACATAATGCAAATGATCTTTTTCTTTCTTTCTTTCTTTCTTTCTTTCTTTCTTTCTTTCTTTCTTTCTTTCTTTCTTTTTTTTTTTTCTGAGACAGGGTTTCTCTGTGCAGCTTTGTGCCTTTCCTGGAACTCACTCTGTAGCCCAGGTTGGCCTCAAACTCACAGAGATCCGCCTGCCTCTGCCTCCTGAATGCTGCAATTAAAGGTGTGCGCCGCCCGGCCGCAAATGATCTTTTTGTAGTCTCAGTTCAATTGAAAATTAAAGCTGGCTTTGGATCTGGAGTGTGGCTCTCTCCTTCTCTAAACCCAAACATGCTTGTTAAAGTAAAACCCAAAATCTCTGTCTCATGTCAGAAGAACCACCTGAAGTGGTTCATAAGAAAACCAAAATTAAGGGACTATTCTATTGCCACTAATCTCATGAACCTTTGGTGTTATTATGACTCTTTAAAGCTTTTCTTAAGGTATAAATATTATCTCAAATTTATAAAATTAATACATATTTTAAACTTTGTCATGATATAATGGTCATGTAGAGTACTAACTAATTCTAGAAAAAAGTCTTCATTTAGCTTCCTGTACATGATTTCAGGTTTGGGGCTCTATCAGGTAACTAGGAATTAAGTCTTTGTACTCTGGATGGTCATAACAAATATTGATCCTTTAACCTCTTTGAGATCTACTGCATATGACATTAAAAATGTTTAAGTTTTCTGCAATGAACTATGACCATGCCAAACAGCAACCTTTGAAGTCTCCAAAAGGAGGATGGGGTCCCACAATGATGATTCCACCAGGACTATGATAATGCCACTAAGCTGACAAATACCACACAAAGATTGGCTTTGGACTACAGACTGCTCAGGGCAATCTCGAGGTGGCTAGTTGAGGTGATCCAGCCTCACAGACTATCCTAGCCAGGACCTGAGACAAGCCTTGCACTTTCCCATTATGCAGAGACCAGACAACAAATAATGCAGCTGCCTCTCCCAGAACTTGACAATTAATCCAATTTTTTCCTTTCAGTATCCCCTAAAGATGTCATTGCCCCCAGACAGAGGAAGTAAATGGAAGAACATGATGCCCACATTCCCAAGAGGTGGGGTGAGTGGTTTTTGGTCATTCAGTGGGTTATGGATATTTGTCATTGTTTAGGGTGGTTGGTTACAAGTTGTTATTGGTAATGGTCAGGAAAATGCTGAACAAAGAAGTTTAGAGTCAGGGTTCTTGTTTTGAAAAGCAAAAAGGGGGTATAAAATGATAGGATAAAAGGATAGATTATTGAATCTACTTTTAAAAAGCAACTACTTGTTTTAAATATTTTACATTGATATGGATCTTTGTATATTGATACAAAGTGAGATGATGATGGTGATGATGATGATGATGATGATGATTATTATTTTTGGTTTTTCGAGACAGGGTTTCTCTGTGTAGCTTTGTGCCTTTCCTGGAACTTGCTTTGGAGACCAGGCTGGCCTCAAACTCACAGAGATCCACCTGCCTCTGCCTCCTGAGTGTTGGGATTACAGGTGTATGTCACCACCGCCCAGCCTGAGATTATTTTTATTAGAATATACTGTACATACATTTCTAATCTTCTACAAGATATTGTACCTATACAACTCATTTAACAATGTAATGCAAATTGCTAGTCCTTGAAAGTTACTATTACAAACTATTTAGGATAATAAAGAAATACAGGTTAGTAGTTAATAACCTAGTACAATTAAACTTGTGGTCATGTTAGGTATGTTTTCAAGGTCAACAGAGATATATCTTAGGTAGACAGGTACTCTTCAAACACTTCAGAGATCTTCAGAATTTAAGATGTTTTAATAACACAGGTTCTTTTTTTTCTTTCTTTTCTTTTTTTTAATGACAATGAAACATGTCTGCTCCTGGCAGCACCAATCTTCTCCAGAGAAGATAATGGGCATCAAAGAAACTCCATATGGAGTTTACTTTCTTTGTGGCAAAAGTTAGCCACTGGGCAAGAAAGTGCCCTTGTCTTCACTGCTGACAGTGTGCTGTCCAAATGGACAAGCAGGACACAAAAGAAAGGTCTACTGAACTTTGCCAAGACAAAGTAGGACAACTTTTCAGGAAATCTTGCTTCACAGATAAGTCTGTCAGATATTCTAGACCAGTAGGCCAAAGATAGATGCCCCAAGGTTGCAAAGGAACCTTGGGTGACTGTCCAGGTAGCCAGCTGATTCTGTCATTTCTCAAATTTTTTAGAAGTCACTTGCTTGCACTTCCTGCTTACTCAGGTAATATTATTTCCTTTGCAAATATCTGATGGAGTTGAAGACTTTATAGTTATAGTTTTCTTTGTTACTAGATTCAGAAAAGAAATTCACTAAAGAGGTATAAAGTGAACAAAGTTGAGAGACATTAAAAGATAATTTTGGTAATGCAAGTTAGAATAGAAAATGAATTAAGTACAACGTTTTGGACTCAACAAGATGGGATAGATATGAAGTATTTTCTCTGAATTTGTCACTTGTTAGTGGACTAGACATTGTTGGTGTATTTATTGCCTGTATATACTGTATATAGTTATTGTATTTGTAGCGCCCACGCTACCACCTGTTCACCATGTCCAAGCGAGGGGCTGAGGATTAAAAACAAGACAAGACAGCCGGTCATTCGTCTCAGCAGAATGTGGAATGTCGTTTATTGAAGGAGGGAGGAGGCCTTAAATACAGGTTTAAGCACAGTGGAGAACCTGGGAGGGCAGAAGTTCCGCTACAGATGTTTTACATACTTGCATCCTAGCTGTTTACACAAACAAGGAACCTCTGGTAAGCTGTGTTAGGAGGAAGGAAAGGGCAGGGAATCAGCATAGGGAGGACATCTGTTCAAGGTTGGCAAGCAAAGCAACAGCTACTCAAGGAAAGGGGGTCAGGGCCCAACATGTACTTATTGTATATAGTTTTTCTTATATTAGTTACAATGTTCTTTTTTTTTTTTTAAACTTTATTTATTTTTATGTGCATTGGTATTTTGCCTGCATGTATATTTATGTGAAGTTTCAGATCCCCTGGAACTGGAGTTACAGCCAGTTGTGAGCTGCCATGTGGGTGCTGGGAATTGAACCTGGGTCCTCTGGGAGAGCAGTCAGTGCTCTTAACCACTGAGCCATCTTCCCAGCCCACAACGTTCTTTTTTTTTTTAATTTTAGACAAAAAGAGGGAAATGTGGTGATATCTTGTTTGTGCTCTAACAAATAAAGCTTGCCTGGAGATCAGAGTGTAGAGCTAGCCACTAGAGGTCAGACAGTGGTGGCACACCCCTTTAATCCCAGCATTTAGGATCTCATGTCTTTGAACCCAGTACTTAGGAGGCACACCCCTTTAATCCCAGCATTTGGGAGGAGGAAACAGGAAGTGATATGGCTGGGTGAAGATAGGAAGTGAGAAGGTGGGGTAGAGACAGGAGCTCGGCTCTTTCAATCTGAGGATTCCTAGAGGTAAGAAGTCTTTCTAGTGGCTGCTGCTCTGCTTCTCTTATCTTTCAGCTTTCACCCTGATATCTGACTCCAGGTTTTTATTATTAAGACCAATTAGAATATGTGCTACAATTAGGAGCCAGCCTCCACCTGGATTTCCCCCAACATCTGGAGAATTAGACTCTACTCCTAGACATTGTCTCTCAGTGAGTAGAACTCATCCTTATGAAAGAGGTCCCATGTACCTTGTTCTGTACCCATAGAACCCATCCTTAACTCGTCACAAAGTCTTCCTCGCCAGGGCCTCACCCTGAGCACTGTTGTTAGAACTCATTCTCATGGTAAAGGTCTCAGGTACTTTGCTATACCAGGTATTTTGAATGGGAATTTTGATGTGGCCATCCTTGAAGCTTTGTTGTGAGAATTATCATATGGAGACTTCTCCCCCCACCCCAAAGTTTGACTGCATTTGAATGTGTAAGAAAATTAAGCCACAGCATCAGGCTCTCTAGAACTGTTGCCACAGTCTGACTCACCAAGTCAGACTGCAGCTCATTTTCATTTTCACCTCTTCACATTTCATGTCCCTGCCAGCTGTGATACCTGCAGAGACCTCCCTAACACACAGGGGACCTCTAGTACCCTGCCTCTAATCTTGCCTTAGGTAAGCTGGGATTTCAGCTGACTATCACTGTATAGGCTTTTCTGTGGGTTCTTGGGATCTGAACTAAAGTCCTCACACTTTTTTTTCCCCCAAAGATTTATTTATTCATGTATAGCACCAGATGGTTTTCAAATCGTAGATGGTCTTTTAATAAAAAACCCAAAGCCAGATATTGGGGTAAAAGCTGAAAGATCAGAGAAGCAGAGCAATCCACAGCCACCACCTATTACCAAATTCCCCCCAAGGCCCCCCCCACTAGCTCTGCTAATTGTAGATTCAGTGGAAAATACTGCACTCTGCCCCTACACCCCATACCAGAAAAGTTAGCCCATCATGCTGTGCTAACAGGATGCTTGCAGGATGACCACCTGCAGTTGTGCTTGCAAGATAAATTGCTTGAGAAGAATGCTTGCCAAATAACCCCTTGCTAGATAAGCTTGGAATTCGTTTACCCACCCAGATTCTGAGAAAGACCGTGGAGACATCTGGTCTCCAGATGTCTGCACTCTGGATGACCCCGCTCCCCCGCCCTGATAGAACCGCCTCATAAAAGGTCTGCAAGCCTTAGACTTGGGGTCACCGGCTACTTCTCGTGCTGGTGGCCCACAAGCTCGTGCTAATAAAGCTTCTTTTGTGACCCGATATCGGAGTGAAGCTCTCTGTTTTGGACGCTGACCCTAACAATTGGAGGTCCCACCAAGATTGGTAAGGACGGTGGTGAGTCGGCGGGGAAGCAGCTGTTCAAGTGGCCTGTGAGGACCCTTGGACGGTGGGGGACAGACGTGTCCTGAACCCACAGGCTGCAGCTCTGGAGGACGCTCTGGAGTGTGGGGACCCTGAGACAGGGGCCCCATCTGATTCCCTTTTGTCTAGGAGATTTTTCAGATGGCCCGGGCCAATAGACAATCTTTTGGTTTCATTTTCCCTACCATTTTGCCGGCTTGTCTTGTTTGTGTGTTGTGTCTCGATTTTTGTGTCCTTCTGTGTCTGTTTCTACTTGTTTGGAATGGGACAGTCTGCCTCCACCCCTTTGTCCCTAACCCTCTCTCATTGGTCGGCAGTGACGGATCGCGTGTCGAACCTGGCGGTTCAGGTGAGGAAGGGAAAGTGGCAGACTTTCTGTTCGTCTGAATGGCCCACCTTTGGAGTCGGGTGGCCAGTAGATGGTACCTTTGATCTTAATATAATTAGGGCAGTCAAACAAAAGATTTTCATTCCAGGTTCGCACGGACACCCGGACCAGCAGGCCTACATTTGGGTATGGGAGGATCTGGTGACTGACCCTCCTAAGTGGGTCCGACCCTTCCTGACTGCTCCTATAGCACCTTCACTCACTTCTGCTCCGATTCTCGCGACAAAACCTTCCCAATCGACTCCATTGCTGACCCCATCCCCTCCTCAACCCCCCTTACCTGAATCTCAGAATGAACAATGTCTTGGTCTCCCCATCGGGTCCAGCACAGGGAACCCGCCAGAGGAGAGCAAGGCCCCCGGATGAGGCACCCCCGGCTATCACACTGCCTTTGCGCCCCATTGGGGGAACGGTCGATGATGGGGCCGGGGGTGACATGCCCGCTCTCCAATACTGGCCCTTTTCCTCCTCTGATTTGTATAACTGGAAAAATAATAACCCTCCATTTTCTGAGGACCCCTCCAGATTAACAGGTCTCTGAGATTCCATCATGTATTCCCACCAACCTACTTGGGACAATTGCCAGCAGCTCCTGGGG
This sequence comes from Onychomys torridus, assembly GCF_903995425.1. NCBI lineage: Eukaryota > Metazoa > Chordata > Mammalia > Rodentia > Cricetidae > Onychomys > Onychomys torridus. The sequence goes on from NC_050444.1 coordinate 147,434,604, forward strand.
ATCCTCTTCACTACAGAAGAGAGAGAGAGCATTCTCCTGGAAGCCAGGAAACTAGTCCCCAGGCCAGATGGGTGACCGACTCAACTCCCCACCCTGATTGATGAGTGCTTCCCATTAAGACGACCAACCTGGGACCCAAATACCCCGGAAGATAGGGAGCATCTGTCCCTCTATCGCCAGACTCTAATGGCGGGTCTCCTTGAGGCGGCCAGAAGGCCCACTAATTTGGCCAAGGTAGGTGAGGTTCTCCAAGGGCCTGACGAAACCCCCTCTGCCTTCCTTGAAAGGCTCATGGAAGCATACAGGAGGTATACACCCTTCGATCCACAGTCTGAAGAACAGAAGGGGGCGGTAGCGATGGCCTTTATAGGACAGTCAGCTGAAGACATAAGACGCAAGTTACAGAGATTAGACGGTTTGCAGGGACTGAGTTTGAGATATTTAGTCAAGGGAGCAGAAAAGGTTTATTATAAAAGAGAAACTGCAGAGGAAAAAGAAGCTAGGTTAGAAAAAGAGAGAGAAGCAAAGGAAAGACAAAAAGAGAAGCGGCAAAATCGAAATTTATCACGGATCCTGGCAGTGGCAGTGAAAGACAACTCAGGGCCTCGAGGCAGAGGAAGTCGCCCGCCTTTAAAGCCTAACCAATGTGCATACTGCAAGGAGGAGGGTCATTGGGCCCGAGAGTGCCCCAAAAAACAAAGAGGACGAGGCCGGTCAGTCTTGACCTTTGAGGATTGAGGAAGTCAGGGTTTGGAACCCCTCCCTGAGCTCCGGGTAACCTTTGAAGTGGAGGGGACCCCAGTCGACTTTGAAGTAGATACAGGGGCAGTCTTTTCAGAAATACAACAACCACTCGGGCCATTATCTTCCTGCAAGTCTCTGGTCCAAGGGGCCAACGGCAGTAGAGAGAGACCCTGGACCACTCAGAGAACAGTCAACTTGGGGAAAGGTACTGTGCAACATTCTTTTCTGGTCCTCCCTGACTGTCCCGCGCCTCTCCTGGGGAGGGATCTCCTGACAAAATTAGGAGCCCAAATAACTTGCCCAAGGACCTGAATTAAAGTTTGCCCATCTCATGGTCGGGGACCTCCGCCTCCTCACTCTAGAACTCCCAGCAGCAGAGGAATATCGACTGTATGGGACCACCATCCCCACAGCCCAACTGACCATGGTCCCCACAGGACTGGGAAATGAAGAATGGACCCACAGGTTCCCGGAGGCTTGGGCAGAGACGGGGGGACCTGGACTGGCAGTAGAACAGCCACCCGTTGTTGTCACCTTAAAACCCACAGCAGTTCCGGCTCAGGTAGGACAATACCTCCTCAGCCGAGAGGCCAGAGAGGGCATCAAACCCCACATAGAACGATTCCTAAAACTTGGCATACTAAGACCATGCCAATCGGATTGGAATACTCCGATCCTGCCGGTAAGGAAGCCGGGAACTAATGATTATAGACCCCTCCAAGACCTAAGGGAAGTAAACACTCGGGTAATGGACATACACCCCACAGTGCCCAACCCCTACAACCTTCTAAGTACGCTGCCCCCAGAATGAAATTGGTACACAGTTTTAGACCTGAAGGATGCTTTCTTCTGCCTGCCCCTTCACCCGGACTCTCAGAAACTTTTTGCCTTTGAATGGTCAGACCCCAAGAAAGGGAGAACAGGGCAGTTAACTTGGACCAGGCTCCCACAGGGATTCAAGTACTCTCCAACCATCTTCGATGAGGCCTTGCATCGGGACCTCTGAGAGTTCCGAGAGACAACCCCCAAGGTCACTCTCCTCCAATAAATTGATGACCTCCTACTGGCAACTGACAATCGAGATGCCTGTAGGTGGGGGACAGAGAAACTGCTGGGTACCTTGACAAAATTGGGATATAGAGCATCCGCCAAGAAGGCACAAATTTGCCAGAACCCAGTCACCTTTCTCGACTACTCTCTTGAAGGAGGAAAAAGATGGCTGACGGACGCCCGAAAGAAAATGGTGGCCAATATCCCGGCCCCATCGGATCGCCGTCAACTGCGGGAGTTCCTAGGTGTGGCAGGGTTCTGTCGCCTATGGATCCCAGGATTCGCCGCCATAACTGGGCCGTTTTCCCCCTTACTCAAGGAAAAGAACCCCTTTGTCTGGCAAGAGGAACACCAGACAGCGTTCGAGACGCTGAAGAAGGCACTCCTGTCGGCACCTGCCCTTGCCCTTCCTGATGTGAGTAAGCCCTTCACTCTGTACCTCCACGAGAAAAAGGGGGTGGCTGTTGGTGTACTAGTGAAAGCTCTAGGACCCTGGAAAAGGCCCGTCGCCTACTTATCCAAACGACTCCATCCAGTGGCTAGAGGGTGGCCCACTTGCCTACTGGCAGTGGCAGCAGCGGCTACTCTGGTGAGAGATTCGGACAAATTGACTCTGGGGCAGCACCTGACCATCATTGCTGCCCATGCACTAGAGAGCATTGTTCGTCAGCCGCCCGAACGATGGCTGAGCAATGCCTGGGCCACCTATTACCAGACAACGCTACTAGACCGAGACAGCATCACATTTGGGCCCCCGTCCCTTTTGAATCCGGCCACCCTCCTCCCAATCTCCCCGGAGGAGGGTGAGAGCGAACTAGTCCATAACTTCGAGGCCATCCTAGCCGAAGAAACCGGGGTCTGAAAGGACCTAACAGACCAGCCTCTAGCCCACTCTGATCTGATATGGTATATGGATGGCAGCAGCTTCCTGAGTGGGGGGCAGAGGAAAGCGGGAGCAGCCGTAGTGGACAAAAATCGGGTAATTTGGTCTAGTAGCCTCCCGGAAGGAACTTCAGCCCAAAAAGCAGAACGCACTCACGCAAGCTCTCACCATGGCTGCAGGAAAACGGGCCACAATCTATACTGACAGCTGGTATGCGTTCGCAACAGCGCATGTGCATGGGGCAATATATCGAGAGAGAGGGCTACTAACATCGGCTGGTAAAGAAATCAAAAATAAAAAAGAGATTGAGGCCCTATTGGAGGCTGTAATGTTGCCCTGAGAGCTGGCCATTGTACAGTGCCCTGGGCACCAAAAAGGGGAGTCCCCAGTGGCAGCGGGAAACAGGAAGGCCGATCAAGAGACAAAGGAGGCTGCCCTCTGGGATACAAGGAGCCTGGCCATTCACGCCTCAACTCCAGAGGATTCAGCTCCTGAAGAGGCTCCACCCCTGGAGCTTCTGAAAGACACTCTGGAAAGGATCCACAAATTAACCCATTTGGGCAGCAGAAAACTGATCCAGCTGACTACAGAAGATAAGACCCTCTCCCCATCTGAGAAGAAACAAATGGCAGAGAAGGTGGTAGCTGCTTGCCGGGCCTGCCAGCAGGTGAATGCATATCCTGGGAGACTGGCCCCCGGAAAAAGGCTACGAGGAACCCGCACTGGCCAGCATTGGGAAGTAGACTTCACCGAAGTAAAGCTAGCTAAATATGGCCTAAGGTATTTACTAGTGTTTGTAGACACCTTTACAGGATGGGTAGAAGCCTACCCCACCAAAAAGGAGACTGCCGCAATAGTTGCTAAGAAAATCCTGGAAGAAATCTTCCCAAGATTTGGACTGCCTCAGGTAATTGGGTCAGATAATGGCCCAGCGTTCGTGGCCCAGGTAAGTCAGGGACTGACAAAGGTACTGGGGATTGATTGGAAGCTGCATTGTGCATACAGACTCCAGAGCTCAGGACAGGTAGAAGGAACCAACAGGACCATTAAGGAGACCTTAACCAAATTGACCATGGAGACTGGCTCTAGAGATTGGACAATGCTCCTACCGTATGCCCTCTTTAGAGCTAGAAATACCCCTTCCTTCATGGGTCTTACCCCCTTTGAACTGCTCTTTGGGTGTGCACCCCCAGTTAAGAACCTAACCCTCCAGCAAGGAGAAATCATGCCTTCCCCTCTGTCTGACAGGCTGCAAGCCTTAGCATCTGTCCAGCATACACTGTGGAAGCAACTGTCCACTGCGTACCAACCCAGCGGGGACAGCGCTGCCCATCAGTTCCACGTGGGGGACTTCGTATATGTCCACAGACACCAGCATCAGACTTTGGAACCCCAGTGGAAGGGACCATACCAAGTCTTGCTGACCACCCCGACGGCAGTCAAGGTGGACAGGATTGCTGCCTGGATTCATGGCTCCCATCTCAAACCTGCCCCTGCCCCTGACCTGGATGCTGATTTGGACTGGACTGTGGAGCAGACTGAGCATCCCCTCAAGCTCTGCATTAGGTGCAGAAGCCGGCCAGACAAACCCCCACCGGCCACAACCACAAACTTGGCAAGTGATATCTGGGACGGGAGATATGGTGTGGACAGTGTCTAGCGCAGACTACCTGCTGGGAACCTGGTGGCCTACACTCCAGCCAGATATCTGTCAGTTAGCAGCCGGACTAGACACCTGGGACTTGCAGGGGAAGGAACCCAGTAGCGAACTCCCCATAACAAGTGAAGGGAAAATGAATGATGGAAGGCCTCAGGGATGCGCCACCCCCCGGAGGAGATGCCTCCTCAATTATTTGTCATTCTATGTATGCCCCCAAGATGGTAGAAAAAGAGGGGAGATTCATAGGTGCAGGGGACCAGAATCCCTATACTGTAAGGCTTGGGGATGCGAAACCACTGGAACCACATATTGGAAACCTAGCTCTACATGGGATTGGATCCGAGTAGGGTGAAACATCACTTATCCTGAACCAGCCAGGGGCCCTTATCTGGTTCATCATCCTTTCCACCCAGATGACCTTGCACCTAAGGGTAAGCACGTCATGGGATGCCAGAACACCTCCCTGTGTAACGTACTAAACATAACCTTCACTACTGAAGGAAAAAAATCCACATCTCTAGCTGAATGGTACAAAGGTCGGACCTGGGGTTTGAGATTCTATGCTCCCGGACATGATTTTGGGCTTCTCTTTAAGATAAGGCTAAGCAAGGATAATACACTAGTATGCCCGGCTATTAGCCTAAACTCGGTCCTTCCGGACCTATAGGGGCCCACGCCTAAACTCTATCAGCCTGAGATTCGCCCCTCACCCCCGAAAAACATTTCAAACCCTCCAACAACTCCCCCAGGCCTAGGGACAAGAGAAAGACTTATAAACTTAATCAAAGGAGGATATCAGGCTTTGAATTCAACCTATCCCAATCTCACTGAGTCCTGCTGGATCTGCCTTCAGCTCAGCCCTCCTTATTATGATGGGATGGCTATGAATGAAAGTTTCACTTACAACACCTCGGCTAGCTGTGATTGGGGGACCAAGCATATGTTAATTTTGCCTGAAGTGACTGGCCTGGGAACCTGTCTAGGATGTACTCCTACCTCGGGGAGACCCCTCTGCACCCGCACAGAGAACATAACAACCACAAATGGGTCCCTCTTCCTTGTCCTGGCCCTTGGCCTATATTGGGCATGCAGTACAGGACTCACCCCGTGTGTCTCGGTTGCCAGTTTCAACCAGTCTAGAGACTTCTGTATCCTTGTCCGAATCTACCCGAGGCTAGTCTATTACCCAGCTGAAGAGTTCAAGGAGCATTTTGTGGGCAGGACTAGGTTCCCCAGAGAACCTGTCAGTGCCACCCTAGCCGTGTTGCTAGGAGCAGGAGTGCTAGCCGGGGTAGGAACCGGAGCAGCAGCATTAATTGAAGGCCCTAGGCAGTTGGGGATTCTAGAAGCGGCAGTCCAACAAGACCTGAGAGCAATCGAGACCTCCATTACTGCCCTAGAAAAGTCTTTAACTTCGCTATCAGAAGTGGTCCTGTAAAATAGATGAGGACTGGACTTACTGTTCTTAAAGGAAGGTGGTCTGTGCGCTGCCCTGAAGGAAAACTGTTGCTTCTACACGGATCATACAGGTGTAGTAAGGGAATCGATGACAAAACTCAGGGAGAGACTGGATGCAAGGGAAAAATCCCTATGAGGCTCCCAAAGCTGGTTAGAGGGGTGGTATGAAAAGTCACCCTGGATGACCACCCTGCTTTCAGCCCTCACTGGGCCTCTAATTGTTCTGCTCCTAGTACTAATGATTGGACCATATGTCCTAAATCGGATTTCAGGCTTTGTCCGTTCCCAAGTAGACGGGGTTAAAATGATGGTCCTAAGACAAAGATATCAGCCTATACCAGGGAATGACCTTTAGGATTAAAGGTCAGCACAAAAAAGGGGGGGGAATGAAAGGCCATTGTAAGGGAAACAAGGCCCCCCCACCAGCTCTGCTAATTGTGGATTCAGTGGAAAATACTGCACTCTGCCCCCACACCCCATACCAGAAAAGTTAGCCCATCATGCTGTGCTAACAGGATGCTTGCAGGATGACCACCTGTGGTTGTGCTTGCAAGATAAATTGCTTGAGAAGAATGCTTGCCAAATAACCCCTTGCTAGATAAGCTTGGAATTCGTTTACCCACCCAGACTCTGAGAAAGACTGGGGAGACATCTGGCCTCCAGATGTCTGCACTCTGGATGACCCTGCTCCCCTGCCCTGATAGAACCGCCTCATAAAAGGCCTGCGAGCCTTAGACTCGGGGTCACCGTCACCGGCTACTTCTCGCGCTGGTGGCCCACAAGCTCGTGCTAATAAAGCTTCTTTTGTGACCCGATATCGGAGTGAAGCTCTCTGTTTTGGACGCTGACCCTAACACAAGCAGCTGAGCATTCTAATCAGAGGGATATCAAATGAATCTAAGCACACTGAGTTCTTTAGTCCGTTCACTTTATTCATCTAAGTCAAGTCTATCTTTTGGTTAAGTGGCAGAGCTCGTGGCTGGCCGCTGCCTGTGGTGGCCATGCTGATGGATGTGAGTGCTGGATATATTGGTGATGGAAGAGTCATGGTTACCTTTCTAGAGCTTTATTGGGAGAGAAAGGAAGGGGGGGGGAGAGAGAGAGAGAGAGAGAGAGAGAGAGAGAGAGACTGAGACTGTGTGGAGGAGGGAGAATACGGATGGAAAGAATGCGGAAAGAGAGGACACAGAGAACATACCCTCTTTTTAGGCTGGGATGCTGTCGCAGGTTGATGATGTAATTAAGGACAGAATCCTTACACTATCTACACAGTTTCTTTTCTGTTCTCATACTTAGCTCTTCTCAGTCTCTCCTACTCTCAGTCCCTCCTGCTGTTCTCTCATTCTATCTAGTTCTTTCCATCTTCGTCCTCATCTTTGTTCTTCTCCATCAATTCTCCTCAATGCTCTCCAAGAGCCAGTATATATACCCAAGCAATAATTCTTTGGCAAAGCAGTTCGAGGCTTGGAATTTTCAGGGTCACAGAGAGAGGTAATAAGGATCCACACATAAAGCAGTAAATGTCAGTTTCCAATTACAACCCAAAAGGGGAGTGACTAAAGGGGAGTTCTCTGGGAAGGTCAACTAAAGCTAAGATCAATTAGAGAATCCTGGAATTGCACCTGGCTGAGGAGGAATTCAAACTGAATTTGCACAAGAAAGAAGCTTAGTACTTATGCCTGCCTGGCCTTGTAGGCAGTCTCCTTGGGTCAGTGGGGAGTAACTGCCTTAACTCAATAACTAGGAAATGGCTAAAACCTCATCCCAGGAATGTGAGCTGTAAATCTCAGAGTCTTGTGTAAATAACTCAGAGTGAAGGTAAGGAGCTGAGGATTTAATTGTTAGCAGTTCTTTTCTCTATCTGTGGGTGAGATGAGCTAATGTTTATCTATGTGCAGTTTTGTCCTTGGAAAAAGGTATCTTACCTGAAATACTTTTGTCCGGAGAATGGCCCTGGCCAGATTTACGTTAATGAAAAATAAACACAGCTGGGGACAGTTATCCAATTACCCCAAATGTATAGGGAAAATTGTGCCCAAGTTTGAGATGCAAACATGAGATTACATGTACACATAACATGGAGATGCATGGTAAATGGGGAGAATCATAGCTGTTATTGCATAAGAAGTTTACAACAAGAGACAGCCAGTTCATTCAGAAGGCAGTAATTCGCCAGGTGGTGGTGGCACACACCTTAATCCCAGCACCCAGGAGGCAGAGCCAGGTGTATCTCTGTGAGTTCGAGGCCAGCCTAGGCTACCAAGTGAGTTCTAGGAAAAGGTGCAAAGCTACACAGAGAAACCAAAAAACCAAAAACAAAAAAAACAAAATAAAAACCAAAAAGGCAGTAATTCCATAATGCCTTGCATGATGGTTTCCTCTCACAGAACCCTTAGTTCTGATGGTTGACCTTCTGAACACTAGTTGTCACTGCTGTATACTCCCATGGACTTTTGCTACCAGCGGTTCTCATAACCTATTACCTTACCAACTCCATGAAGCCTCTGACTGAAATCCTCTGAGTCCTCACCCAACAGGGTTTCAGCTGGACTGCCTTAGTAACTGTTTCCTCACAACTTACATACCTTTCTCTCCCCTGCTGTCTCTTCCTGGAATTAAAGGCATGTGTGCCACCACTGCCAGACTCTGTTTCCAGTGTGGCTTTGAACTCACAGAAATCCAGATGGATCTCTGCCTCTCAGTGATAGGATTAAGGGTGTCTGCCACCGCTGTATCTAATCTAGTGGCTGGCTCTGTCCTCTGAGCCTCTGGCAAGCTTTATTGGGGTACACAATATATCACCACAATGAATGCTTCATGCATACCAGGAGGAATCTGATCCCATTACAGATGGTTGTGAGTCACCTTGCTGGGAATTGAACTCAAGACCTCTGGAAGAACAGTCAAGTGCTCTTAACTGCTGAGCCATCTATGCATCTTGTCTTCATGCTTCTGAGGCAAGCAATTTATCCACTGAGTCACCCCCCAGTCCTGGTAATGAGTTTACGTCATTTTCACATATGTGTTACACTTCTTTCTAATTCCCCTCCCTCATTGCCCTACTGTGTAGTTGGAAATTTTCCTGTGTCCTGGCCAGAGTGGTTGGGACAAATTTCTCCCACTTGCACCCCCCAAGTAAACACATAGAGGCTTATATTAATTATAACTGCTTGGTCATTAGCTCAGGCTTATTACTGACTAACTCTTGCACTTAATTTAACCCATAATTCTTATCTATATTTAGCCACATGGCTTGGTAGCTTTTCTCAGTTTTGCCTTGTCATCTTGCTTCCTCTGTGTCTGGCTGACAACTCCTGACTTAGCCCTTCCTCTTCCTAGAATTCTCCTTGTCTGCTTGCCCTGTCTATACTTCCTTCCTGGCTACTGGCCAATCAGTGTTTTATTTATCAACCAATCAGAGCAACACATATTCATAGCATACAGAAAGACATCCCACACATTCTGTCTAATCAAAGAAGGTTTTAACTTTAACATACTCCCACACATTCTGTCTAATCAAAGAAGGTTTTAACTTTAACATACTAAAATTGCATATAACAAAACAGTTATCAAGCAAGAATTATATTTATTATAACTAGTCTATTTATATTTGGCAAATTCAAAGTAAATATTCTTTTTTTTTTTTTTTTTTTTTTTTTTTTTAAGCTGAGGATCAAACCCAGAGCCTTGTGCTTGAGCGCTCTACCACTGAACTAAATCCCCAACCAAATATTCTGTTTTTAAAAGGTTTATTTATTATACATACAGTGTTCTACCTGCATGTACACCTACATGCCAGAAGAGGGCACCAGATCTCATTACAGATGGTTGTGAGCAGCTATGTGGTTGCTGGGAATTGAACTCAGTTCCTCTGGAAGAACAGCCAGTGTTAGTTATTTATCCGTGCTCTTACCCTGCGAGAAAATGTCCTGAACACGACAAATCCACAGAAGAGCTGTTTATTAATATAGGATAGAAAGAGAATGTGACAGGCCTGTATGAAGCACACACATGAGTGAGGAGACAAGAAGAGGAGAGAGAGAAGAGAAGAGAGACCTGTGCAAAATGGCGCCGGCTTTTTAAAGAGTGGGCCGCGCATGCATACAGGACCGCATGTGGCTACTCCACGCATGCGTGTAAATTACATGGGCCCGTGCTTTACGCAACCATGTCAAGCCACGGAGTCCTAGCCACGCGAGATGTTCTGACTTGGAAATGGCTATTTTGAACCAGAAATAATTAGGTGGTCCGCTGGGCGAGCCCAACCGTGTGGACATGTTGTGATTTCCTATCAGTCAGTGCTCTTAACCTCTGAGCCATCTCTCTAGCCCCCAAAATGAATATTCTATTTATCCTGTATTTGTGAGTTTAAGGTTTCATATCTAATTTTTCTTTTATCATAACCAAGGAAATTTATAATTATAACTATCTAGTCTTCAACTACACCAAAGACCTCAGAAGGATATAATATTACCTAAGTAAACAAGAAGAGCATTATAACTTCCAAAAATCTAGAATGAGAGAGACAGCTGCCTGCCTGGACAGTCACCCAAAGTTGGGGTAATGTTCTAATGTTGAGGCATCCATCTTCAGCCTACAGGCCTAGAGTCTTTTGGTTGCCTCTCCCTGTGTCCTGTAGATTTCTGAAAGTCTCTGTGAAGCAGGAACCTGTAGGACCATCTCGCCTTGTTTTGGCAAAATTCAGTGGTCATTTTTCCATGGGTCTGATATGTCCAGTTGATAAAACATTTTGTCAATTAGTCCAGGCAACAACAGTTTCTTGCCCAAGTGGCTATTTTTGCCAAGAAGATAAACCCCATATGGAGTGTCTTTGATGCCCATCTTTCCCTTTGAAGTAAATCAGTGCTGCCAGGAACAGACATGTCTCATTGTCCAGAAAGGTCTGAGTTTTCCCTTCTTTTTATTTTATTTTATTTTTATTTATTTATTTTGTTTTTTGAGACAGGGTTTCTCCACGTAGTTTTGGTGCCTGTCCTGGAACTCACTTGGTAGCCCAGGCTGGCCTCAAACTCACAGAGATCCACCTGGCTCTGCCTCCTGAGTGCTGGGATTAAAGGCGTGCACCACCACTGCCTGGCAGGTCTGAGTTTTTAAAACATTTTAAATGCCATATTTTGTAAGTCTTTGAAGTGTTTGAAGATTACCTACCTAATTGAAATATATCTATGTATACCTAGAAAACTTAACTAATATGACTGTAAGTTTGATTATCATAGATGACTAATCTGCATTTCTTACATTACAATTTAAATGAGTTACATAAACATAATGCCTTAAATGAGAGTAGAAATATATACACAGTATAATAAGATTAACCTTAAATTTTTGTCAATAAACTAAAATCCATAACAATGTAAAACATTTTTAAACAAGTTGTTGCTCTTTAAAAGTAGGTTCAATAATCTATCCTTTAATCTTATCATATCTCTAATATCCCAGTTTCTTCTTTAGAAAGAGATTACATTTATAATCAACTTCCTTTAAATAAAAATAAACATTTGCAGGGGTGGGCGGTGGTGGCACACACCTTTATTCCCAGCACTTGGGAGGCAGAGGCAGGTGGATCTCTGTGAGTTCGAGACTAGCCTGGGCTACCAAGTGAATTCCAGGAAAGGCGCAAAGCTACACAGAGAAACGCTGTCTTGAAAAACAAAAAACAAACAAACAAACAAAAATTTGTAAACAATATTTTGGGAATTTGGACATAGTTTCTCAAACTACTTCCTAAGGGCATCTTCCTTGTCAAACCATATTAGCCTGGAAGCATTCATAGATTCTACTCTTCTGTGGAAACAAAAGTAGAACCTCTTTTCCAAAGCAATCTATCCTAAACACAAATTTTGAAGTCAAGATACCTTTAAAATATACATATTGGTTTAACTGATCAGCTTTTACAATCAAATGTCTTTCTGTAGTTAAAAATCCCCACAATATAATCCGGACTCTGTGTGTGATTTCCATCTTTATGTGGCTTATTTTTTATATTACCTTTACTGTCTGTTTAAAGACTTTATTTTTTAAAACTACTTCTTTATATAACTGTCTATATTAATTTTCTTCTCTATTCCAAGCCCACATACATTTTTACACATACTGTAAACCATTTAAAGTCTTATTCTGTCTGAATCTGCCTTATTGTGAATCTATTGCTTTAAACTGCAGTGGCTAGTACTGAAATGGAAGCCTTGGCTGCTGACTCTGCCCACCTCAGCTTCCCAATATGGCCATGGTACATTGACTGCCAGCTCTGGGAGCCATGCGCTCTGCTGACTCTGGGAGGCAATGGGCCTATGCCTCCATCAAAGTAGTGTGTAGCCCAGAAACCTTCTCTCTCTCTCTCTCTCTCTCTCTCTCTCTCTCTCTCTCTCTCTCCCTTCCTTCCTTCCTTCCTTTCTTTCTTCTTTCTTTCCTTCCTTCCTTCCTTCCTTCCTTCCTTTCTTTCTTCTTTCTTTCCTTCCTTCCTTCCTTCTTTCTTTCTTTCTTTCTTTCTTTCTTTCTTTCTTTCTTTCTTTCTTTCTTTCTTTCTTTGTCTGTACTAGCAAAAGCTATATCCACCATGCATCATGTTGCACAGTTTGCAGACGCCACTGTGTACAGTGGCAGGAATCTACCATGCTGCACTTAAGCCCATACACCGTGAACCTACCACACTGTAGCTCAAGTCTGTAGGCTGCAGCTGGCCTGAGAGACACACTGGGAAGCTCTTTATAGCTCTGTTTTAGAATATTTTTTAAGTTTTCTCAATTTTTAGGTGGATCTTGCCCCATGTTGGGTGCCATTTTTAGTTGGAAGTTCTCCTGTGTTCCTGCCTGGTCCTGCAGCCCCACAGCCACTTATAAAATAATTACTCAGAGACTTATATTAATTATAACTGCTTGGCCATTAGCTCAGGCTTATTATTGACTAGCTCTTGCTCTTTATTTAACCTATAATTCTTACCTATGTTTAGCCCCGTGGCTTGGTACCTTTTCTCAGTTTTGTCTTGTCATCTTGCTTCCTCTGTTTCTGGCTGGTGACTCCGACTCAGTCCTCCTCTTCCCAGAATTCTCCTCATCTACTTGCTCTGCCTATACTTCCTGCCTGGTTGCTGGCCAATTAGCATTTTATTTATCGACCAATCAGAGCAATACAAATTCACAGCATACAGAATGACATCCCACAGCACTACGATTTATCTGGAGTCACTGTACCCACTGAAAGTGATCCTGAGCCTTTGGGGTTATTTATGATCTAGATTTGATTGGTTCTACTCTTCCCAGCTTCCAGACATTTTTCTTGGTACAGTTAAGCTGCTTGATAAATCTTCTAGGTGTGATAATGCACGAACTATAGAACCATGTAGTAGGAATGTAACAAACACACTTAGAGAATGAAGTATAATGGTTAATTTTGATTATCAACTAGTTTGGATGCAGAAATACCTAGCAAAACATATCTCTGAGTGTGTCTTTGAGAATGTGGCCAGAGACAGTCATGAGGGCTCCGGACTAATGAATGATGGATTCATAGCATGATGCCCTTATTGGGATGTGGTGGAAAGTGCAATGTGGGGTCTGACTGAAGAAAATAGGTCACTGGGGATGTGTCCTTAGGGGGGTATTTCTTCCCCTGCTTCCTTCCCATTACTGAACAAGGTGTAGATCTCTAAAGCACCCCTCTGAGTGTGTCTGCAAGGCCATTAGCAGAGGACGACTCTGATGTAGTGAATGCTTTACTTCATTGATGAAATTAAAACTTGGACAGCTTATTGGGAAGGGTTGCAACGGTGGAAGGTGGAATCTGGTAAGAGAAACACTGCTAATGGTATTTCCAGGGAGAGACTTTCCTGATGACTCATTCCCTCTGTTCTCTGTTCTCTGTTCTGCTATGGGATGTGTTTCTGTATGCTGTGAATATGTGTTGCTCTGACTGGTTGATAAATAAAGCCATTTGGCCTATGGCAAGGCAGCTTAGGAGCAGGCAGGAAATACAAGCAGATAGACAGAAGAAAGGAGAGGAGAGAGAGATGCCAGCCTGCTGCCCAAGGAACAACATTCCAGCAGACCAGTAAGCCACAGAACACATGACAAAACATAGATTAAGAGAAGTGGGTTAATTTAATATATAAGAGCTATCTAGCAAGAGGCCTGCCATAGACTATACAGTTTTTCAAAAATTATTTATATTATGTTCATGAGTGCTCTATCTGCATGTACAAATTTATGCCAGAAGAGGGCATCAGATCCCACTATAGATGGTTGTGAGCCACCATGTGGTTGCTGAGAATTGAACTCAGGACCTCTGGAAGAGCAGTCAGTGCTCTTAACTGCTGAGCCCTCTCTCCAACCAGACTATACAGTTTGTAAATAATATAAGCCTCTGTGTGTTTACTTGGGCCCCAGCAGCTGTGGGACAGGGTGGGACACAGGAAAACTTGCTTTTTTTTCCTTTGAGATAGGGTTTCTCTGTGTAGTGTTACACCTTTCCTGGAACTCACTCTGTAGACCAGGCTGGCCTCGAACTCACAGAGATCCTCCTGCCTCTGCCTCCCGAGTGCTGGGATTAAAGGCGTGCGCCACCGCCCGGCTAGGAAAACTTCTGACTACCACCATGAGTTGAATCATCCTCCCCACCCTGGAGGACAGGAACATCTGATGCCATGAGCCAACAAAGTCTTTCCTTCCTCATGATGACATGTATGCTGCCACAGTCCACGTGCAAAGTCTGACTAGTAGATCATATCAAAACAAAACAACAAGAAGGACCAGTATGGCAGCCAATGCCTACAGTTCCGTATTTGAGAAACTGAGGCAGTAGGACTGCTGCTAGATTGACTAGCCTGGGCTACGTAATGAATGCTAGACCATCCTGGGCTAGAGCCTGAGACCCGACCTCAAAACCAACAACAACAGAAACAGATGAGAAATACTTCTTGTGCGTTTGTCTTGAGACATGTCTTACTATGTAGCCTTCGCTGTTCTAGAACTTACTTTGCATACCAGCCTTACTTTGTGTGCTAGCCTTTAACTCACAGCTATTCTCCTGCCTCTGCCTCCCAAGTGCTAGGATTACAGGTGTGCACCACCATGATTAAATATAAAATTTTAATAATAAGCTGGGTATAGTGGAACACACCTATAATCCCAGTACTGGGCAGGCAGAGGCAAGTAGAGATTTGTGAATTCAAGGCCAGCCTTGTGGTGATATTTTATTTGTATGTTAATAAATAAAGCTTGCCTGGAGATCATAGGAAATAGCAAGCTGTTTTAAGTAAACACAAAAGTCAGGCAGTGGTGGCACTCACCCTTAATCTGATCACTTGGCAGGCAGGGTCTCTGTGTGTTCAAGGCCATACTAGGGAACAGAGCCAAGTGTGGTGACGACCACCTTTAATCCCAGTACCAACCATGGAGACCTGGAGGTCTGTACAGACAAGCAGCGACAAGGAAGTGAGGTAGTTGGGCTAAGAGCCAATGAGAGGGCAGAACAGCAAGGCAATAAAAGCCTGATTAGGCAGGAAGTCATGGCATTTTTGAAAATTGCAGAGCTGGTAAGGTATTGGTTGATGTCTCTCACTATTTCCCTGATCTCTAAGGCTTTCACCCCTATAATTTGGCTTTGTGTTTTTTATTTAATAAGACTGCTTAGAAATTCGTCTACACAGTCAAGTCTACATAATGAGTCCCAAGTCAGCCAGATCTATAATAGTAGTATCCTGCCTCAAAAAATCTTTTTTAATAATATTTTTTTAAATTTTTATTACTATGTATGACTGCATGTATGACTGCACCAGGTCTCATTACAGATGGTTGTGAGCCACCACGTGGTTGCTGGGAATTGAACTCAGGACCTCTGGAAGAGCAGTCAGTGCTCTTAACCTCTGAGCCATCTCTCCAGCCCCCTAATAATATATTTTTAAATCATATGTAATGTGATAACATATGTCTATATTCTCAGCTACTGGGGAAGCTGAGGCAGGAGAATCACCTGAGGCCCAGAGGTTTGAGGCCATCCTGGGCAATATAGTGAGATTTCCTCAAGAAAACAGAAACGGATTTTGACTTAATTCACCAAAATTATTATCAATATAAAAATTATCAATGCTTTTCATTCTTTTTCTTCTACAAATTCTATTCTAAAATTCCAGTGTCTATTTTATGCCCTCAGTACTTTTCAAATATATAATATTTTCAGATTGGTGTGATGGCTTGTGCCTGTCATCACAACATTTAGGAAGCTAAGACTGTGTGGGTGTGGGGACCATGAGGTCAAAGCCACACACAGTGAGATACTATCTTAAATAATAATAATGGCGTTAATGGTAATAGTAATGAGTTAATTTTGTTTTTTGGGTTGTTTTTGTTTTTTGAGATAGGGTTTCACTGTGTAACCCTGGCTGTCCTAGAACTCTGTAGACCAGGCTGGCCTCAAATGTAAGAGATCTGCCTGCCTCTGCCTCCAGAATGCTGGGATTAAGGGCGTGCCCTCCCCAGCCGGCTGTAATGAGTTCCTTAATGGAATTGATCCTATTTTGAAGGACTCAGCAAGCTGGCTGTGGCTAGTGAAGTGCACACACAGGTTAATCTCTCAGTCAAGTTCAGGTGTTATGAAGCGTCAGACACACAGACACAGATCCATGAGTCTGAGAAGAATAGGACCAGGAGGGTTGGACATGGTAGTGCCGTGGTGAGATGTGCCTGTTTATGGTGGACAATGGACAGAAACCTGGAGGCCATTGCAAGATGCTATGCAATTTTTTTTTTAATTTCCAAGATCTCATGTGAATACTTAGATTCCCAAAACCTCTGTATTAGTGATTTTCTGTTGCTGTATGAAACACCACGACCAAAAGCAACTTATGGAAGTATTTAATTGGGCTTTTGACTCCAGAGAGAGAGTCCATAATTGAGCCAAGAGCATAGCCGCAGATGGCCAGAGCAAGAATCTTGGAGATCACTTTAATCCTCATTCATGAAGTAGAGAGAGCTAAATGGAAATGAGGCAAGGCTACAGCCTCTCAAAGGCCTCCTCCAGGTACTCCCTCCACCAAAGACAACTCCTCCCAAAGGTCCCATAACCTCCCCAAACACCACTAACTAGAGAGCGTGAGTTCAGTTACTGGAGCCTATGGGTGACGTTCCTTATTTAGACAGGCCCACCATCCCTAAAGACTATTTGGTTTATAGTTTAATACATTTTATGGGCAAATTTACAGAACAGAAGAGAAGACAGCATGTCCTTGTACATAGAACAACTCAGAAACCCATAGAGAAGAAGCCTGTGCTGGCTAGTTTTATGTCCACTTGACACAAACTGGAGTCCTCTGAGAGGAGGGAGCCTCAACTAAGAAAATGCCTCCAGGGCCAGGCAGTGGTGGCACACGCCTTTAATCCCAGGACTCCGGAGGCAGAGGCAGGTGGATCTCTGTGAGTTCGAGGCCAGCATGGTCTGCAGAGCGAGATCCAGGACAGTGAGGCAGGGCTACACAGAGAAACTCTGTCTCAAAAAGAAAGAAAAGAAAGAAACAAAAACCAAAAAAATTACTTAATTTTTTCCGGTCATGGTGACTAATGCATTTGGAAGATAGAGGCAGGGGAATCAGGAGTTCAAGGTCATCCTTGGATGTATAGTGAGTTCAAAGCCAGCCTGGGCTATATGAGTCCCTGTCAAAATAAAAAAAGGAATATACTTATTTTTTTTTAATTCCAAATTTTCCAAAACTTTTCACAGAATAATTGCTGTAAAGTTGATTCTTGAAACTATTCACTAAGACACTTTTGGCATTTGTTTATGTTTAAATTTCATACAAGCGGAAAGTTTGTCGACGCCTGACTTCTGTCCCCAAACTTTCTATCCACAGTCATCAATTTAAGTACTTTACAGAATATGACAGGAAGAGAAGACAAAGAAAAACGTTAAGAACAAGCTTTTGTGCTGGAGAGAAGGTTTAGTGGCTAAGAACACTTGCTACTCTTCTATGTGGTGGCTCCCAACTGCCTGCATCCCCAGCTCCAGGGCTCCGAGGCCTCCTCTGGCCTCACAGGCATCCATGCACACACACACACAAATTTTTTTGATGTGCATATACATATATACATACACACACATAATAAAATCAGTGAATTTAAAAAAAATTATGAGTTAAATATTCAGCCTGATCTACAGAGGGAGTTCCAAGACAGCCAGGGCTACACAGAGAAACCCTGTCTCAAAAAACAAACAAACAAACAAAAAATTGTTTCCTGGAACAGTGAGGTTCTTAAGTGCTTCCCCAGTGAATGGGTTCACTAGCTGGAGATATTTTGGCATAATTGTTCCATGCTTGGCATAGAAAGCACCAGGTTATTATCTTCAAATGCCAAACAGGCCTCACTTGCCTCCTGCAAAGCACCGATGCTGCACTCTGGATGCTCAGATCTCCTTTGAGATCTTGAATAATTTTTTTTCTGTAGTCAAAGTTTTCCTATGTCCTGCCTGGCCTGCAGTCGGGACAGATCTCTCCTACTCACTTGGTCCCAAATAAACACACAGAGGCTCAATATTATTTACAAACTGGATGGCCCATGGCAGGCCTCTTGCTAGCTACTCTTATATCTTAAATAACCCATTTTTCCCCAGACTCTGCCTTTCTCCTTCCTGTCTCTCTCCTTGGATTTCCCATCTGCTCCTAAGATGCCTGGCCATAGGCCAAAGCAGCTTATTTATTAACCAGTCAGAACAACATACATTCATAGTGTACAGAAACATATCCCCCAGCACTTCCTCTTTTCTATATAATCAAAAGGAAAGTTTTAGCTTTAATATAGTGAAATTATATATAAAGCAAACAGTTATCAAGCAAAAATTACAGTTACAATGTCTAGTCTACTTGTATTTGGCAAAATTAAAGAAAATATTTTATCATTTATCGTATGCTGTGAGTTTAAAGTTTCATATATAATTTATCTTTTATCATAACCAAGAAAAATTATAACTATCCAGTCTTCAACTACATCAAAGACCCCAGAAGGATATAATATTACCGAAGTAAACAGAAAGTGTATTGTAAGCAACTTCCAAAAATCTAGAATGACAGAGACAGCTGGCTGCCTAGACAGTCACCCAAAGTTCCTCTGCAACATTGGGGCATCCATCTTCAGCCTATCAGCCTAGAATCTCTCAGTCATTTTTCTCTGTGTCCTGCAGAATGTCTGGCAGTCTCCTCTGTGAAGCAAGAACCTGAAGGACCATCTTGCCTTGTTTTGGCAAATTTAGTGGTCATTTTCCCATGGGTTCTGCATGTCCAGTCAATACAACATTTTGTCAAGCAGTTCAGGCAAGAACAGTTTCTTTCCCAAAGGGCTAACTTTTGCCATAAGGGAAGCAAACTCTTTATGGAGTATCTTCAATGCCCATTATCTTCTTTGAAGTAAATTGATGCTGCCAGGAGCAGATGTGTCTCAATGTCCAGAAAGTCTAAGTTTTTAAAATGTTTTAAATGCTATATAATGTAGGTCTTTAAAGTGTTTGAAGATTTTCCTACCTAATTGAAATATATCTATGTATACCTAGAAAACTTAACTAACAGGTCTATAAGTTTGATTATCATGAATGACTAATTATTAATCTGTACTTCTTAATTTTACATTACAATTTCAAATGAGCTGCAGAATCATAATACCTTAAACAAGAGTAGAAATATAGATACAATATAACAATATTAACTTTTTTGTTGTTGGTTTTTTTGAGACAGGGTTTCTCTGTGTAGCTTTGTGCCTTTCCTGGAACTCACTCAGTATCCCAGGCTGGCCTCGAACTCACAGAGATCTGCCTGCCTCTGTCTCCTGAGTGTTGAGATTAAAGGCATGTGCTACCACCACCCAGTCAAAATTAACTTTAAATTTGTATCAATAAACTAAAATCCATAGCAATGTAAAACATTTTAAACAAGTTGTTGCTCTTTAAAAGTAGGTTCAATTAAAAAAAAAAAAAGTAGGTTCAATAATCTACCCTTTAATCTTATGATATCTATAATATCCCCTTTTCTTGTTTCTTTCTTTTTTTTTTTCCGAGACAGGGTTTCTCTGTAGCTTTGGAGCCTGTCCTGGACTGGCTCTGTAGACCAGGCTGGCCTCGAACTCACAGAGATCCACCTGCCTCTGCCTCCCGAGTGCTGGGATTACAGGTGTGCACCACCACCACCCAGTCCCCTTTTCTTTGTTAGAAAGAGATTGTATTTCTAATCAACCTCCTTTATTTATTTATTTTTTTAAAGATTTATTTATTTATTTATATACAGTGTTCTGCTCACATGTATGCCTGCAGGCCAGAAGAGGGCACTGGATCTCATTATAGATGGTTATGAGCCACTATGTGGATGCTGGACTTGAACTCAGGACCTCTGGAAGAGCAGCCAGTGCTCTTAACCTCTGAGCCATCTCTCCAGACCCCAATCTCCTTTAAATAAAAATAAATATTTATAAACAATATTTTGGGAACTTGGTTGGCCGTAGTTTCTCATACTACTTCCTGCTGGTTGGGGGCACTGGTCATCTTGTGGGGATGCTGGGAAAATTAAGAATTATAGTTAAATCTTGGCTGTAGTGGCCTGTGAGGACAAATCATCTCAGCCAGTTGCTTTGAAGCTGGTTTTGGATGTTGGATTATCTGGGCCATGGTGTCATCAGAGACCTTTCAGGGGGTCTTGGCTGATCAAACCACATTACCTGAGAGCAAATCCACAGCTTCTCATCTTCTGTAGAAACAAAAGCAGAACCTCTTTCCCAAAGCAATGTATCCTTAGACATAAATTTTGAAGTCAAGAAAACCTTTATTATATATATATATATTTGTTTAACTCAGCCGCCTTTACAATCAAATGTCTTTCTGTAGTTAAAAATCCCGAAGACAATATAATCCAGACTCTATGTGTGATTTCCATCTTTACATGGTATATATTTTTTTTTTGAGCTGAGGATCGAACCCAGGGCCTTGTACTTGCTAGGCAAGCATTCTACCACTGAGCTAAATCCCCAACCCATATTTTTTAACTTTTTTTTTTTTTTTTTTTTGGTTTTTCAAGACAGGGTTTCTCTGTGTAGTTTTTGGATCTCACTATGTAGACCAGGCTGGCCTTGAGTTTACAGAGATCTGCTTGGCTCTGCCTCCCAAGTGCTGTGATTAAATGTGTGCGCCACTGCTGCCTGGCTAACTATCTATTTCTTTCTTTCTTTCTTTCTTTCTTTCTTTCTTTCTTTCTTTTTTTTTTTTTTTTTTTTTTTGGTTTTTGGAGACAGGATTTCTCCGTATAGCTTCGCGCCTTTTTCCTGGAACTCACTTGGTAGCCCAGGCTGGCCTTGAACTCATAGAGATCCACCTGGCTCTGCCTCCTGAGTGCTGGGATTAAAGGCGTGCGCCACCACCGCCCGGCCTATTTCTTTATATAACTGTCTATCCTCCTTTTCCTCTCTTCCAAGCCTACGTGCATTTTTACACACTGTAAACCATTTACAGGTTTATTCCATCTGAATCTGTCTTTTTGTGAATTCTGTACTCCTTCTCTGACCAGTAGAGATTTAAAACTGTTAAACTTAATGGCCAAGACAAATAGCTGGAGCCTTGGCTGCTGACTCCACCCACCCCAGCTTCCCAACTTGGTAGAGGCACCCAGGAGAGGCATGCTTACCCTGCCAACAATGGGGTCCGTGCTGCCACAAGGTAGTGTTCAGCTGGCTCATACCTTTTTTTTTTTTTTTTTTTTTTTTCTGTATGAGTAAAGGTTAAGTCCACCATGCAGTGGGCTGCACAGCTTGGAGACACCTCTGTGTACAATGGCAGGAACCACCACGCTGTAGGTCATGCCCAAATGCTGCAAACCTGCCATACTGTAGCTGAAGTCTTTATGCCACAGCTTGCCTGAGACACAGAACTAGGAAGCTCTTTTTAGCTCCATTATTGAATCTTTTTAAAGCTTTCTCAGGTTTTGGGGTGAAAATTCTTGCTACCATGTCTGGGTGCCAAATGTAGTTGGAAATTTCTCCATTCCTGCCCCAGGGGTTGGGACGAATCTCTCCCTCCTGTGGTTGTGCAGCTGTTTATAAAATAATCACACAGAGGCTTATATTAATTACAAACTCTATGGCCATGGCCTATGGTTCAAACTTCTTGTTTGCTAGCTCTTATCACTAAACTCAGCCCATTTCTATTAATCTATATGTCACCATGTGTTATGTGGTTTAACCTGTGTGCCATTACATGCTGCTCCCTGGATGGCGGGATGGCGTCTGCTCTGCCTCTCCTTTTCCTGTCTCTGTCTTACATTTCCTGCCTGCTTATAAGATGCCTTGCCATAGGCCAAAACAGCTTTATTAACCAATCATAGCAACACATATTCACAGCATACAGAAAGACATCCCCTAACACTATATATATAAAATTATTCATTTGGTGTTTGGCCTGCCTGTATGTCTGTATGAGGGTTTCAGAAGCTCTGGAACTGTAGAAACAGGTGTTAGCTTCCATGTAGATGCTGGGAATTGAACCTGGGTCCTCTGGAAGAGCAGCCAGTGCTCTTTATCACTGAGCCATCTCTCCAGCCTCTGAACAATTTCTTGCACCAGGTGCTGGAAGAGGTCTAATACTCGATTTCCACAGTCGCAGGCTGGTAACGATGAGGTCTCCTCCTCTCCAGTAGAGGGCACTGTCTTAAGATTGGTTTTAGTAGCTAGCCACTCCCTGGGCAGTCCATTTTGTAAGAGTCATGGTTATAAAGACCCCCTAACTCCCCCATTTCTCCTTTGGCTGGAGCTTGGTGAGCTGGAGGCGGCATCTGAGTGGCTGCAGCTGCCCGTCAGGTCTATTTAACTCACTGTCATCCCCCATTTAGGCAGTAGAATCCACAAAGGGGCTGTTTCTCACGTAGATCAAAGAGAGACCAAGGGGGTAGAATCAAGGTTCTGTGGCTGAGGAGACTGTGAAGATCTTCCCCTGACTTTCTAGGGACTCACCTTCTGCAGGCAAGCACTGAGACCAGACCTCATACTTGATTGTATTTGCCCTCGCCTAACCCTCATCTTCCATCCTAACCATACTCGTTTTTTTTCCCCTTCATCACTGTGAGTTTGAGGATCTCAGCAAGGCTTCCCGGCGGCTGCCCCTCCAGCCTGTACATTGTGTAACAGTCAGGAACTGCATGTGGGCTAACTAATCGGTAACCAGAATAGCTCCAGGCAATCACCATCTTTGTTCTGGGGACCTGCAGGACTGTAAGGCAGCCAGTGATTAGGCGATAAGTATCTGAGGTGCATCATCAGGCCCACCAGCTGAGAGAAGGTGCCCACCAGCCTGGGAACAGGCACCAACCGACTAATCGCTCCTAAATCAGCGTCCCAGCAAGGCAGCTTCTGACAGGTCTTCCATCTTTTTTCCTAGTAAAGTCTCAGTCTTTGTCCAGCACCTTGTTCCCTCACTCAACTGACTTGCCATGATTAAACTGAAGGATTTGAGCAAGTTAAGTAACACTTTCTCACTTTTGGGACTCAAATTAGAGATGGGTGGGGTTGAGGGGGGTGGGGGAACTGTTGGGAGTTCTGTTATTCTTGTTTCAACATTTGTGCTACATCTCTGGAGGAAAAAGGAGCCTCAGGTGATGTCTGAACTCTCCCTGGAAAAGCTTGAAGCATCCACACCAGCATGCTGGTGGTTGCCTCGGGGAGGAGCATGGGTTAGGGAGGCAAAGGGTTTTATGAACCGGAAGTTCAGTGGACAAAGTATTTGCCTTATGAGCAGGGATTACCTGAGTGCAATCCCAGAGACCATGTTAAAAATAATTCTGTGCATCGAGTTGTACACTTATAATCCCAGCACCAGAGAATCGGAGACAGGTGGATTCCTGGGGCTTGATGGGAACTGGCCCAGCCTACCTGGCAAGTTCTTGTAGGAAGACTGACTAAAAGTAAAAGAAGGGGGGGTGCTGGAGGAATGACACCTGAGGATGTCCTCTGGCTTACACACACACACACACACACACACACACACACACACAACATGTGGGCTGTGTGTGTGCTCATACTTGTGCACAGAGATTCCAGATGTTGGGTGTCATACCCTATTACCCGCCCTTTTGTCCCCCTGAGATTGTCTCTCACTGAACCTGGAACTCCTGTTTTGCTGGCTGTGTTGGCCAGCAGCCCTAGAGATCCGTCTGTCTCCTAGTTTTGACCTGGGTGTTGGGGATCTGAACCCAGGTCCTCATGCCTTTTATGAGCTCAGTGGCAGGCACACTTGACCAAGGCCTGTGTTAGACCCCCCCAGCACTAGAAAACCCCCAAACATTCCACTGTGAGCAGGCGAGAGTTTCAGGTTTAGAAGGAAGAAAAAACCCACCCCCACCCCACTGGGAATGCCTCTACTGTGGCAATCCAAAATGTATGGGGAGGAAATGGGAGTAGGTGAGGAGTCACTGGCGGACTGCGGCAGCCCCTGCTGTCTCCAGTGACAACGGTTCGGTTCTGGGCAAATGTCTGGCCTTTGGACGCTCTGTGTAGTGTAAGTCTGGCAGAGTTCCCTATGATTTTGCTCCCCACCCAGAGCAGTCCAAGAAGCCAGAATCACAGGGCCTTGATCTATGTGTCTGAGTCCTGTCACCCTTGCTCGGGGCTGCTTGGCCTCCAGTATGTCTGAGCTCAAGCTAGGGACTGAGCTGGGAAGATGGAGCCTAAGGAAGCACAGAGCTGTGGCTATCATTAAGAATGCCAGAGATGTGCTTTGTGTCGCATGCCTGTAATCCCAGCACTCGGAAGGCAAAGCCAGCGGATCTCTGTGAGTTCGAGGCCAGCCTGGGCTATAGAGTGAGTTCCAGGAAAGGTACAAAGCTACAGAGAAACCCTGTCTCGAAAAACCAAAAAAAAAAAAAAAAAAGATTTGCTTCTGGGCCTGGAGAGATGGTTCAGAGGTTAAGAATACTGGCTGCTCCTCCAGAGGACCTGAGTTCATTTCCCAGCACCCACATGGCAGCTCACAACTGTCTATATCTCCAGCTCCAGGGGATCTGGCACCTTTATACCAATGCACATAAAATAAAGTCAAACAGATTATTTGCCGGGCGGTGGTGGCACATGCCTGTAATCCCAGCACTCAAGAGGCAGAGGTAGGTGGATCTCTGTGAGTTCAAGGCCAGCCTGGTCTACAGAGTTCATCCAGGATAGCCTCCAAAGCTACAGAGAAACCCTGTCTCAAAAAAAAAAAGGGGGGGCTGGAGAGATGGCTCAGAGGTTAAGTGCACCAACTGCTCTCCTAGAGGTCTTGAGTTCAATTCCCAGCACCCACATGGTGGCTCACAACCATCTGTAATGAGATCTGGCGCCCTCTTCTGTGTACATGATAAATAAACAAATCTTAAAAAAAAAAAAAAAAAAAAAAAAAAGAATGCCGGAGCTGGCTGGACATGGTGGCTCGAGCCTCTAATCCCAGCACTTGGGAGCCCGAGGCAGACTGATGTCTGAGTTCGAGGCCAGCCTGGGCTACACAGAAAGTTCCAAGACAGCTAGGACCAGGTAGAGAGACTCTGTCTTGAAAAACCAAGAACCAAACCAAAACAAAAAGGCTCCTGGAGATACTAAAGGCATGGCCTGCCTGTGACAGTGACCACAAGTTTGGCCAAATTTTTGCAAGCAAGTTCCTTAAGCTTTCTGGCATCAAAATATCATTATATGAGGGTTAAATGAGTTAATGTGGGTCACACGCTTAAGATAAAGTACTTGGTAAGTACAGATATTTCATGAGCATACAGTTTGAGTCCCAGTTACTAGGAAGGCTAAGGCAAGAGGGAGGATAGGCTGAGCCCAGGAGTTCAAGACTACTCTGGGCAACATAGATAGGCAACGTAAGATAGGCAAACCTATCTCAAAACAGACAAACAAAAACTGTATTCTGGTTTGGTGTGGTAGCTCAATTGGTAAAGTGCTTGCGTGCCAGCATCAGGACCTAAGTTCAGTTCCCACAACCAGGCAAAAAGCCAAGTATAGTGAGGTTGCAGGGATAGTTCAGTGCGTTAAGAGCATTTGCTGCTCTTGCGGGGGACCCTCACAGTGGCTAGCAACTATCCAGCCATCTGTCAGGATTCTGATCCCAGGGGATCTGATGTTGTCTTCTGACCTTTGAGGGCTCCAGGCACATACATGGTACACATACATGAAAATGAGACAAAACACTCATACACAAAAAATAAAACTAAGAACCAAAACAGAAATGGTTAGAAATACTAGGCCTAGATAGCAACATGTATCTGCAATCTCAATGCTGGGGAGGAAGAGGATCCTGGGGCTCGCCGGCCAGCAAGCAGTCCAGACTGATTGGTGAGTCTGGGGTTGCTGTGTGTCACTCTTTCTCAAAAAACAAAAACCCGAACAAAACCAAACCAAGGTAGACAACTCCTGAAGACCAGCACCCAAGGGCTCTGGACACCCGAGGGCTGATACACACACACACACACACACACACACACACACACACACACACACACACACGTAGCTGCAGGCTCCTGAGCTAGACCCTCCAGGCTTGAAGAAGGAGGTACAGATTTCCCTCCTTCTGGTGTCCTTGCGAAGGACCAGGAGGTAACACAGATTTCCTAATAGGCAGATAGACAGGGAGAGGGGCCCTGATAGGTAATAATGATGGCTAACCTCCAAGATGGCTGGCTGCTTCTTCAGTGTCTTGACCTGAGACAAAAGCTTGCAGGTTTTGTCTAAAAAGAAAAAAAAAAAAAAAAAAAAAAGACAAGGTGGGCTTTTTTCTTCTATCTGTGGCAACACCCCACTTTGGACTGCTCTGACAAATTCAAGGCCAAATCAGGACATTCCCCAAAATTGTGGACCTGTTGGTCTCCCTGTGTTTCTTCAAATTGAACAACATTAAATTGGGGGAGGAAAATCCCCATAAAGACCCTTAAAACCCTCAGGCTTCAAGCTGAGCCTAGTGGTGCACACCTCTAAACTCAGCACTTGGGAGGCAGAGGCAGGAGAGTCTCTGTGTGTTCAAGGCCAGAGCGAGTTCCAGGACAGGCACCAAAACTACACAGAGAAACTCTGTCTCAAAACCCAAAAAAACAAACAAACAAAAACAAAAACCCAGCCCTCAAGAAGAGAATAGCTTTGGATCCTGACGTCCCCTCCGTTTTGCCGAGGGTCCTCCTCTCTGTGTGCCTGCTGTGTATGTGTAAACACACATACACCCCTAATAAAAACTTTTCTCTACCAGCTGATTCTGTTTGCTGTGTCCCTGCCCGCCTGGCTGCCCTGTAACTGTAGTGCTTGAGATTTTTTTTCTCCTGCCTTTTGATTCTTTTGTTTGTTTTTGAGACAGGGTTTCTCTGTGTTGTTTTAGTCTGTCCTGGCTCTTGCTATGTAGATCAGCCTGGCCTCAAACTCACAGAGATCCGCCTGGTTTTGCCTTTTGATTGCTGGGATTAAAGGTGTACGCCACCACCACCTGGCATGCCTTTTAATTCTTTAACTGACTGAGAAAGCTAACCTGATCAAGACTCCTGGATGGTAACACGGGCTAGTGTTTCATCCGACAGGACCAAGAAGAGGAGTCACTGGGGTTTTGGTCCTGGATGGTGGCCCTTCCCTGAGGTCCAGGGTAGGAGACAGTGGTCAGGTGACCACCGGCAGCTCTAAGACTG
Organism: Onychomys torridus; assembly: GCF_903995425.1. Classification (NCBI taxonomy): domain Eukaryota; kingdom Metazoa; phylum Chordata; class Mammalia; order Rodentia; family Cricetidae; genus Onychomys; species Onychomys torridus. Next base: position 147,462,063 of record NC_050444.1, read on the forward strand.
GGGCATGGAGACTCTCCCTTGACATGATGGGAACCTGCTGAGCAAGCTGTCTCTCTGCATCATTGTGGCTAAGGTCGTATGGCTAGAAATACTTCTCTCTCTCTCTCTCTCTCTCTCTCTCTCTCTCTCTCTCTTTCATTTTTCAACACAGGGTTTCTCTGTGTAGCCCTGGCTATCCTGAGACTAGACCAGGCTGGCCTCAAACTCACAGAGATTGGCCTTCCTCTGCCTCCTGAGTGCTGGGATTAAAGGCATGGGCCACTACTGCCCAGCTGACGTATTTCTAACGTAGCCTTCAGGCCCATATTGCACAAGTTAATGGTTTAGTCATCTACCAAGTATGTGACTTTGGACAATGCTTACAGAGCTCTCCTGCCTTCATAACAAGGACAGTGATAGGAAAGTTGTTATGAACTATTGTTGCAGGGAGGGGGGCTGCAGAGGGTGTCCTTCGGGTGCAGGGAAACATGCTGGGCAGATGCATGCCAGGAGGACATGGCGGTGGCAGCAGCCAGTGATTCACAACCCAGACGCTGCATCCACGTGGAGTTTATTACAATAGAGAGGCGAACAGAAAGATAGGAAAAAGAGACAGAAGGAGAGAGCGAGGGTGTGCACCTCCTGGGAGGAAAAGCACAAGAGAGAGAAGAAGGGGAGTTTTTCTTTAGAATGAGGCTTTTATGTCAGGACACAGGGAGGTGCCAAGGGGTAGGATTTCAAGGGGTGGATCAGAACATTAACATTCCTCTGTCTGGATTATTATAAAAAGAGGTGAGTTATGGGAGCAACTGGGTGAACAAGGGTGCTGAATTCTCGAGGCTACTTCAAGGTGACAAGGGGTGAAGGGGGGGCGGGAATCACGCATAGTGGAAGATCTCAGGAACATTCCTTGAGGGAACTGAGGAGGCAGGTTGCAGCAGTGATGTTCCAGGAGCCTGAGGGGAAAGGCATGCCAAATCAGGAGTATAAAAGCCATGGCATCTGCTATTTCTCTGGAGGTCAGGCGGGAACTATGAATTGGCAAAATATGTTAAAAAAATAGGTGGGGTCAGAAATGGGCTCTGGAGATTGTTAGATTTCATCAGGCCAGATTGCTTGATGCAGTAGCAAAACTTCTAGGAGCCTGTAGGTATCTGTAAGACAGCTGAAATGAATGTACATCACAGCAAAAGGGTTAAAAATTTGTTTAAGGACTCTTAGGAACTCTTTGTAGTCAATGCTCTATCAGATTATCAAAGCTGCATTTATCAGTATTAAAACTTTGAACCTCTGTAGTTATATCTAAAACTAGTCTATCATATACCATGAAGTTTGTAAAGGAGGCATACCCGTCTGCAATTAGAAAGCACATATATTATCTTGGGATTGGGGCTGTTAAACTGACACCCTAGTTATCCAACACTGTCAGATCTGAGAAGGATAAATGTAAGAAGTGAGACAGCTTTCCAGCTACCTAGGCAGCAATCCCAAGTCTCTCTGTGGTCATTTGGGGGTGGGGCAGATGCCCCAAAGGCAGCGCTTGTTCAGCTGATAGGCCCAGAAGATCTGAAAGATTTTTTTCTGTGGAGTAGAAATTTGGGGAGACTGACCCACCTTGACTTTGCAGTATGAGGCAGTTGGTCCTCTGTTGTTCCACTTATTCAGTCTGGACAGGATCTCAGCTTTTCACTGAGTGGCCAGCCTTGCCATGAGCTTCTGGGTGGAAGTTCTTCTGCGGCCATGTATCTTCATGGAGGAGATACAGGATGCTGCCAGGAGCTGACATGTCTCTTTATCATAGAAAGCTTTTATATTAAATGCCACATTCTCAGATCTCTACAGGTGTTTGAGGACTGGGGGAACAAAATCTGTTGATGCATTTATAACTTTGAGAGCATATATATGACTTAAATCTGAATATATGGGTTTCCTAGTTAGTTACAGCTTAATGAAGTTAGCAAGGACAGGGGACTGACCTTTGAGTACCTGCCAGATTATAATCCTGAATGACTTATATAGAAATAATTATTTCTTAAGCTGTTTTTTGAGAAAGCAAAGAAGAGGGACAGGGAAAGATACTAAGGCTGAATTAGAACAGGAGAAAAGGGGCTTGTGAGTCAGGGTGCAGCCCAACTCTGAGAAAAGGACCGTCTGAGAAAAGGAAAAGGATCCTCTTGGTGAATTCACAGCCAGGGTTTCTATCCCTAACCTAGCCCTGCAGCCTGTCCTGGGAACAGGGAGCAAAGGACGACGTGTTCTCCAAAGCTACTTCAAGCTAAAACAGGGCTCAGGTGGTCAGGGGGACTCTGGCTAGTTAAAGGTAAGGAGGGAACCCAAGCATGTGGTCATCTGACCTGGCTGTAGAGACAGGGAACAATGCGATTGGCTGGGCTGGTTCACACCCGTAGACCAGAGTCTCTGCTGACGTCTGTAGCAGGCAAAGCGCTGCAGGGTGTGTCCACATTGTTGCTCCGATGTTTCTGCCAGCCTGCTGAGATACAGACTAAAGACGGGAGTTAAAATTCACGAATTTATTTGGAGCCTTTTGGCCCATGGTCTTAGTGGTTGAGAAGAGTCCTAAGACCAAGAGAGAAAAGAATACCATCCTCAGGAATAGACAAGTGAGGAAAAAACAAACGTTTTAGATAAATTAGTATTACCAATCAGTACTGAAATCCAAATCGTGGAAAAGCAGGTAATCAAGTAGCCAAGGAAAATTTACAATCCTGAGCTTGTGACACAAAGTGTATCAGAATTGTATGACTGTTAAAATCTGAAATTTAAAATTTTAATATAATAATACTGCTTGCATGTGGTTTTGCTGACATCCTGGAGGGGAGGACATATGTCTTTGGGCCCCACCTTACATGAGTGGCTTCAGAAGACTTCTACCCTGCCCAGACGGCTCAAGCCTGAGAGAGGCAGCTGGGGAACACCAGACCACAGCTGGGGGACTTTTTCTCCGGCCTGTAAAATGATCATGAAACAATGCACGGTGGGAGGCAATTCTCTAACCTTGCTCCATACCATCAGCCTGAGCACCATGTGCCCCACCCATGCTGCCCTTAGTAAAGATGGTGGTGAGGTCATATGACCTGCCTGTCCTGACCTTAATCAAGATGGTGGCTAGACCACGTGGTTGCCCTCACTTAAGATGGCACCTTGATCATGTGAGTGTTCTTATTCAAGATAGGGGTGCCTGATCATGTGTTCGTACCTATCAAATGTGGTGCCTGGCCATGTGTTCATGTGGTTGTTTTGTTTTGTTTTGTTTTTTCCAAAATAAACTGAGCAGATAAGGAACAGATAAATTGAAGCATTTAAAAGTCAGTCAGAAAGAAATATAGGCCGGGCAGTGGTGGTGCACGCCTATAATCCCAGCACTCGAGAGGCAGAGGCAGGTGGATTTCTGTGAGTTCGAGGCCAGCCTGGTCTACAAAGCGAGTTCCAGGACAGCCTCCAAAGCTACAGAGAAACCCTGTCTCGAAAAACAAAAAACAAAACAAACAAACAAAAATATATTTTATATATATATCCATATTAATCATACATTTACATTTACACATAGGAAATAAACTTTGTGGAATAGACTTTACAGAGAAAAGTTTTTCTGGAAAACTTTCAGTTAATAAATTGGAGCTTGGAGAAACAGAGTAGCAGTACAGCTGGGCAGGAAAGAGAGACACCCCCTGGCTGTGGCATGGTGTGGGCAGCCGCTGAGAAACAAACCCAAGCCATGGGTCAGCAGCAGAGGTGGGAGTGGGGGGGCCATAGGCGCATTTTTCCACAATGAGGTATAAGGCCCAGTGGACTGACCTCCAGTGTCCCAGAAGGTCAGCGAGGGCCAATGATAACGGTGCAAGTTAGCCAATGGACCATTGCCACAAAGGCTATGGGCAGTGGGATTGAGAGGGCACGGACGTCTCCATATGCCGCTGCATAGGGACGGGGCCTGAGGGGCTATGAGACTGAAAGACACGTGGTACCAGCAAGTGAAAGAAGACAAAACTGACCTCCAGCATCCCAGAGAGTCAGTGAGGACTAATGAACGGCACAAGGTAGCCAATGGACCGTGGAGTCGAGTGGGCACAGGCCATATCCACATGCCTTTGTATAGGGATGAGGGCCAAGGGGCTGTGAGCCCAAAAGACACGTGGTGCTGGGAGAGACGAGGGAATCCTCAGTTGTGGGAAAATGGCCAAAAGACAGGCTTACCAAAGGAGGTGGGATGATGATGCTTACCCATTATGCTGGTGTTGGATGAAGTGAGTGTTGAAGGTTCCGGGGCTCCTAGCATGTCTCCGACCGCCTCGACAGGCTGGAGAAATGCACAAGGAGGACCTCTGCCTAGTCACTAGCACCAACGTTATCATATATTACAAGGGGGTCCCTGAGGGTATCCTGCGCATGCAGGGAAACATGCTGGGCAGAAGCAGTAGGTGGGGGGAGAGGCGGCGGCACATGGAAAGTCATTCACACCCAGGCGCTGCATCTGTGAGGAAATGGTTTATTATAATAGGAGATAGAAAGACAGAAAACACAGAAAGGAGAGAGAGAGAGGAAGAGAGGTGTGCGCACCTCAAGGCGAGAAGGAAGAGAGCAGGAGAGAGGAAAGGGGAGGAGTTCTTCCTTAGAATGAGGCTTTTATGTCAGGATGTAGGACAGCACCAAGGGTGGGGTTTCAAGGGGGTGGGTCGGAATATTAACCAAAGGAAATGGCAGGAACCTGGGTAAAAAGTTCCCTTAGCAACGGCTCAGGAGGGAGGCAGAATTTTTGCTTCATGAAAGAGTGGCAGGATTTCCTCAGAGCCTTGTCAGAGGGCCAGGTGTGGTGGTGCATGCTTTAATCCCAGAATGCAGGAGGCAGAGGCAGGTGGATCTGTGTGAGTTCACGACCAGCCTGGTCTACATAGTAAATTCCAGAACAGCCAGAGCTACACACTAAGACCCTGTCTAAAAAAGTCATTGGATCCAGGTACCATGGTGCAGTCTGGAACCATGGTTTGGCCTGGCGTTCTGGTACATGCCTATAATCCTAGCACTGTGGGGGTGAAGGCAATATGGGGGAGTTCAAGGCTAATGGGGTTATGTGAAACCCTATCTTCAAACTAACCAAATAATTAACTAAGTCACCAAAGCCAAGCATGGTAGTGCTGAGGCAGTAAGATCACAAATGAGTCTGTGGGAAACTGCCCTCGAGAGGCTTAGGTCAGGGTGTGCTGGCAGAGCTCATGTTGGCGGGGCTTGCATTGGTGGCTCAAGCAATGAGACGTGTCTGTACTACAGCCGGCATGCGAGACATGAGACTAGGAAGTCGAGTTTGGTTCCGTTTTTGTGTGTGTAGAACCTTTCTAAAAGCTTTCTGAGGTTTGATATGGATGTAGGTGCCAGACATTTGGGGGCCCTTTGTAGGCGAGGTTTTTCATCTGGACAGCCAGTCACCTCTATCTTGCCAGCTGTCTCCCAAATAACTATACAGAGACTTAATATGAATTATAAATATTTGGCCGATAGCCTAGGCTTGTTACTAACTAGCTCTTACAACTTAAATTAACCCATATTTTTTATCTGTGTTCTGCCTCATGACTCAGTACCTTATCTCAGGAAGGCATGTACAGCCCCTGCTTCCTCTGTATCTTGCTTTCAACTCCTGAGACTAGACTTCTTCCCAGCGTCCTCCTAGTCTGGCTCCCCTGCCCAAACTCTTCCCGCCCAGCTGAAGGCCAGTCAGCTCTAGATTAACAATGAGAGCACACATCTTCACAGTGAACAAAAGGATTATTTCACAGCACATTTCACATTCTCAAAGGAAAAATCCATCAAAATGATGTCTCAATTCTGAACATTTATACCTAAAATATAGGGCACCCACATTTGTAAAAGAATCATACTAAAGCTTAAATCACACATCAAATCCCACACATGAACACCCCACTCTCACCAATGGACAGTTCTTTCAGACAGAAACTAAACAGAGAAATCATGGAATTAATAGATGTCATGACTCAAGTGAACCTAACAGACATCTACAGAACATTTTATCCAAACACAAGATCATCTCAGCACCCCATAGAATATTCTCTAAAATTGACCACATGTTGGTCACAAAGCGAGTCTCAAGAGATACTGTGAGAAGTTCAGCTACCACCTTTCCCACCTTTTCTTAGGAGAAGGAGAGAGGGATAAGAAATATTAGGTAGAAAGAGAGACCTAGTTGATGAGAAGAAAGACAGAAACACAGGATAGCTTCAGGAGGGCCTGGATCAATACCCAACTGCCTTTTCCCTATATTCAAAAGGTCTTTTTATAACAATGCCAAGGGGCAGGGCAAGATCAAAACACACCACACAGCCAAGTGTAGACCCTTCCAAATATCTGGTAACCACACCTGTGGCCAAATCATCTCCTTATGCAGCTCTGCTGGGTAAAGCAAGCTCAGATTCTCTGACCCTGAGTAATTTGGGCCTCCACAAGATAAAAAATTGGAATAACCCCCTGTTTATTATCGGATTATCACAAATGAAAGTTATAATTAAATAACAACACAAACTACAGAAAGCCTACAAAGTCATGGAAACTGAACCTCTCTCAACTGAATTACCAATTGGGTCAAGGAAGAAACAAGAAAGCAATTAAGGACTTCCTAGAATTTGATGAAAATGAATGCACAACACACACACTTATGGGACACAATGAAAACAGTGCTAAGATTGAAGTTCATAGCCTACATGCCTACAAAAAGAATTTGGAGAAATCTCCCACTGACTACTTAACAGCACACCTCAAAAGCTCTAGAACAAAAAGAAGCAAACACACCCAAGAGGAGTTGATGGCAAGAAATAATCAAGCTGTATATAATTTCCCTCATGAACATTGATGCCAAAATACTCAATAAAATACTGATAAACTGAATCCAAGAACACATAAAAGACTTCATCCACCAAGATCAAGTAGGCTTCATCCCAGAGATGCAGGGATGGTTCTACAGAGGAAGACGTGTCACTGTAATCTACCATATAAACAAACTGAAAGGAAAAAACAAACAAACACATGATCACCTCATTAGATGCTGAAAAGCCTTTGACAAAATCCATCTCCCTTCATGATAAAAGTATTGGAGAGATTGGGGATATAAGGAACATACCTAAACATAATAAAACAATATATAGTAAGCCGACAGCCAACATCAACTTAAATGGAGTGAAACTCAAAACAATTCCAATAAAATGAGGAACAAGATAAGGTTTCCCCTCTCTCCTTACTCAAAGTTCTAGCTAGAGCAATAAGACAATGAAAGGAGATCAAGGGGATACAAATTGGAAAGGAAGAAACCAAAGTATTGTTATTTGTAGATGATATGATAGTATACATAAGTGACCCCAAAGATTCTACCTGGGAACTCCTACAGCTGATGAACACTTCCAGGGAAATGGCTGGATATAAAATTAACTAAAAAAAAAAAAAAATCAGAAGCCTTCCATATACAAATGATAAACAGTCTGAGAAAGAAACCAGGGAAACAACACTCTTCACAACAGCCACAGATAATATAAAGTATCTTGGGGTAATTCTAACCAAGTGAGTCAAAGACCTATATGAGAAGAACTTCAAGTCTCTGAAGAAAGAAATTGGAGAAGAATGCAAATAGATCTGTATCTATCACCCTGCACAAAACTCAAGTCCAAGTGGATCAAAGAACTCAATGTAAATCCCACTATACTAAACCTGAAAGAGGGGAAAGCCTTGAACACATTGCCACAGGAGATGATTTCCTGAACAGAACACCATGAGCACAGACACTGACAATAAATAGGACCTCATGAACCTGAAAAGCTTCCGTAAGTCAAAGGACACCGTCAATAGGCATGGGAATGGGAAAAAAAATCTTCACTAACCCCATATCTGACAGAGGACTGATGTCCAAAATAGATAAAGAACTTAGGAAACTAGATATAAAAAACAAAAACAAAAACAAAAACTGTTAGTTATTTGGTGCCGGGCAAGCCCAACCGTGTCGGCATGTTGTGACTTTATATCAAAAACAAGAGCAACAACTAAATAATCCAACTTAAAAATGGGGAACAGATCTAAACAGAGATCCAAACTGCTGGTGGGAGTGCAAACTTGTGCAGCCACTTTGGAAATAAATATGGCGGTTTCTCAGAAAATTGGGAATCAACCTACCTTAAGACCCAGCTATACCACTTTTGGGCATATACCCAAAGGACACTCAATCATACGTTGCCATAGCGCCTACACTACCACCACCCTTTCACCATGTCCGAGTGAGGGGCTGTGGATCGAAAAACAGAGACTAGAGACAGCCGGTCATTCTTGCCAGGGGATACCGAATGCCGTTTCTTGAAGAAGGGAGGGAACCTTAAATACAGGCTTACAGCACAAGGGAGGAACCCCGGAGGGCAGAAGTTCACTATTGATGTTTATAATCTTGCATCTAAGCTGTTTACATCAAATGCAGGATATACAAACAAAGGACTTCCGGTGAGCATTCAGGAGGGTGGAGACCAGCAGGGAATCAGCATAGGGAGGACATCTGGTCAAGGTCAGCAAGCAGGGCAGCAGTTACCCAACTTGGGAGTACCAGGGCCCTACAATCATACACAAGGACACTTGTTCAACTATGTTCATAGCAGCTTTATTTGTAATAGCCAGAACCTGGAAACAGCTTAGATGCCCCTCAACCGGAGAATGGATAAAGAATGGATAAACACAATGGAGTATTACTCAGTTGTTAAAACAATGACATTAAGAAATTTGAAGGCAAATGGAACTAGAAGAAATCATCCTGAGTGAGGTAACCCAGATCCAGCAAGACAAATATGGTATATACTCACTTATAAGTGGATATTAGTGCTAAAGTAAAACTGTGCTAGAACCCACAGTTTTAGAGAGGCTGGGTAACAAGGAGGGCCCAAGGAGTGATTCATGGGTCTCTTGGGCAAGGGCAAATGGAAGAGTTCTCATGGGTGGACTGGGGGTAGGTGGAGATGGGAGTGTGAAGGATCCGGTTGTGGGTAGATGGAGGGGTTGTTAGGGTTGGCGTCCAAAACAGAGATCTTCACTACAATATCAGGTCACAAAAGAAGCTTTATTTAGCACGAGCTCGTGGGCCACCAGTGCGAGAAGTAACTGATGACCCCGAGTCTAAGGCTCACAGGCCTTTTATGAGCCGGTTCTATCAGGGCAGGGGAGCGGGGTCATCCAGAGTGCAGACATCTGGAGGCCAGATGTCTCCCCAGTCTTTCTCAAAATCTGGGTGGGTAAACGAATTCCAAGCTTATCTAGCAAGGGGTTATTTTGCAAGCATTCTTCTCAAGCAATTTATCTTGCAAGCACAACCGCAGGCGGTTATCCTGCAAGCATCCTGTTAGCACAGCATGATGGGCTAACTTTTCTGGTATGGGGTGTGGGGGCAGAGTGCAGTATTTTCCACTGAATCTACAATTAGCAGAGCTGGGGGGGGGCTTGTTTCCCTTACAGTGGCCTTTCATTCCCCCCCCTTTTTTTGTGCTGACCTTTAATCCTAAAGGTCATTCCCTGGTATAGGCTGATATCTTTGTCTTAGGACCATCATTTTAACCCCGTCTACTTGGGAACAGACAAAGCCTGAAATCCGATTTAGGACATATGGTCCAATTATTAGTACTAGGATCAGAACAATTAGAGGCCCAGTGAGGGCTGAAAGCAGGGTGGTCATCCAGGGTGACTTTTCATACCACCCCTCTAACCAGCTTTGGGAGCCTCGTAGGGATTTTTCCCTTCACTTGTTATGGGGAGTTCGCTACCGGGTTCCTTCCCCTGCAAGTCCCAGGTGTCTAGTCCGGCTGCTAACTGACAGATATCTGGCTGGAGTGTAGGCCACCAGGTTCCCAGCAGGTAGTCTGCGCTAGACACTGTCCACACCATATCTCCCGTCCCAGATATCACTTGCCAAGTTTGTGGTTGTGGCCGGTGGAGGTTTGTCTGGCCGACTTCTGCGCCTAATGCAGAGCTTGAGGGGATGCTCAGTCTGCTCCACAGTCCAGTCCAAATCAGCATCCAGGGCAGGGGCAGGGGCAGGTTTGAGATGGGACCCATGAATCCAGGCAGCAATCCCATCCACCTTGACTGCCGTCGGGGTGGTCAGCAAGACTTGGTATGGTCCCTTCCACCGGGGTTCCAAAGTCTGATGCTGCTGTCTGTGGACATATAAGAAGTCCCCCACGTGGAACTGATGGGCAGCGCTGTCCCCGCTGGGTTGGTACGCAGTGGACAGTTGCTTCCACAGTGTATGCTGGACAGATGCTAAGGCTTGCAGCCTGTCAGACAGAGGGGAAGGCATGATTTCTCCTTGCTGGAGGGTTAGGTTCTTAACTGGGGGTGCACACCCAAAGAGCAGTTCAAAGGGGGTAAGACCCATGAAGGAAGGGGTATTTCTAGCTCTAAAGAGGGCATACGGTAGGAGCATCGTCCAATCTCTAGAGCCAGTCTCCATGGTCAATTTGGTTAAGGTCTCCTTAATGGTCCTGTTGGTTCCTTCTACCTGTCCTGAGCTCTGGGGTCTGTATGCACAATGCAGCTTCCAATCAATCCCCAGTACCTTTGTCAGTCCCTGACTTACCTGGGCCACGAACGCTGGGCCATTATCTGACCCAATTACCTGAGGCAGGCCAAATCTTGGGAAGATTTCTTCCAGGATTTTCTTAGCGACTATTGCGGCAGTCTCCTTTTTGGTGGGGTAGGCTTCTACCCATCCTGTAAAGGTGTCTATAAACATTAGTAAATACCTTAGGCCATATTTAGCTGGCTTTACCTCGGTGAAGTCTACTTCCCAATGCTGGCCAGTGAAGGTTCCTCGTAGCCTTTTTCCGGGGGCCAGTCTCCCAGGATATGCATTCACCTGCTGGCAGGCCCGGCAAGCAGCTACCACCTTCTCTGCCATTTGTTTCTTCTCAGATGGGGAGAGGGTCTTATCTTCTGTAGTCAGCTGGATCAATTTTCTGCTGCCCAAATGGGTTAATTTGTGGATCCTTTCCAGAGTGTCTTTCAGAAGTTCCGGGGGTGGAGCCTCTTCAGGAGCTGGATCCTCCAGAGTCAAGGCGTGAATGGCCAGGCTCCTTGGATCCCAGAGGGCAGCCTCCTTTGCCTCTTGATCGGCCTTCCTGTTTCCCGCTGCCACTGGGGACTCCCCTTTTTGGTGCCCAGGGCACTGTACGATGGCCAGCTCTCGGGGCAACATTACAGCCTCCAATAGGGCCTCAATCTCTTTTTTATTTTTGATTTCTTTTCCAGCCGATGTTAGTAGCCCCCTCTCTCGATATATTGCCCCATGCACATGTGCTGTTGCAAACGCATACCCGCTGTCAGTATAGATTGTGGCCCGTTTCCCTGCAGCCATGGTGAGAGCTTGCGTGAGTGCGTTCTGCTTTTTGGGCTAAAGTTCCTTCCGGGAGGCTACTAGACCAAATTACCCGATTTTTGTCCACTACGGCTGCTCCCGCTTTCCTCTGCCCCCCACTAAGGAAGCTGCTGCCATCCATATACCATATCAGATCAGAGTGGGCTAGAGGCTGGTCTGTTAGGTCCTTTCGGACCCCGGTTTCTTTGGCTAGGATGGCCTCGAAGTTATGGACTAGTTCGCTCTCACCCTCCTCCGGGGAGATTGGGAGGAGGGTGGCCGGATTCAAAAGGGACGGGGGCCCAAATGTGATGCTATCTCGGTCTAGTAGCGTTGTCTGGTAATAGGTGGCCCAGGCATTGCTCAGCCATCGTTTGGGCGGCTGGTGAACAATGCTCTCTAGTGCATGGGGAGCAATGATGGTCAGGTGCTGCCCCAGATTCAATTTGTCCGCGTCTCTCACCAGAGTAGCCGCTGCTGCCATTGCCCGTAGGCAAGTGGGCCACCCTCTAGCCACTGGGTCGAGTCGTTTGGATAAGTAGGCGACGGGCCTTTTCCAGGGTCCGAGAGCTTGCGCTAGTACACCAACCGCCACCCCCTTTTTCTCATGGAGGTACAGGGTGAAGGGCTTACTCACATCAGGAAGGGCGAGGGCGGGTGTCGACAGGAGTTCCTTCTTCAGAGTCTCGAACGCTGTCTGGTGTTCCTCTTGCCAGACAAAGGGGTTCTTTTCCCGAGCCGGAACTGCTGTGGGTTTTAAGGTGACCACAATGGGTGGCTGTTCTACTGCCAGTCCAGGTCCCCCCGTCTCTGCCCAAGCCTCCGGGAACCTGCGGGTCCATTCTTCATTTCCCAGTCCTGTGGGGACCATGGTCAGTTGGGCTGTGGGGATGGTGGTCCCATACAGTCGATATTCCTCTGCTGCTGGGAGTTCTAGAGTGAGGAGACGGAGGTCCCCGACCATGAGATGGGCAAACTTTAATTCAGGTCCTTGGGCAGTGAAAGTTATTTGGGCTCCTAATTTTGTCAGGAGATCCCTCCCCAGGAGAGGTGCGGGACAGTCAGGGAGGACCAGAAAAGAATGTTGCACAGTACCTTTCCCCAAGTTGACTGTTCTCTGAGTGGTCCAGGGTCTCTCTCTACTGCCGTTGGCCCCTTGGACCAGAGACTTGCAGGAAGATAATGGCCCGAGTGGTTGTTGTATTTCTGAAAAGACTGCCCCTGTATCTACTTCAAAGTCGACTGGGGTCCCCTCCACTTCAAAGGTTACCCGGAGCTCAGGGGGGGGTTCCGAACCCTGACTTCCTCAGTCCTCAAAGGTCAAGACTGACCGGCCTCGTCCTCTTTGTTTTTTGGGGCACTCTCGGGCCCAATGACCCTCCTCCTTGCAGTATGCACATTGGTTAGGCTTTAAAGGCGGGCGACCTCCTCTGCCTCGAGGCCCTGAGTTGTCTTTCACTGCCATTGCCAGGATCCGTGATAGATTCCGATTTTGCCGCTTCTCTCTTTGTCTTTCCTTTGCTTCTCTCTCTTTTTCTAACCTAGCTTCTTTTTCCTCTGCAGTTTCTCTTTTATAATAAACCTTTTCTGCTCCCTTGACTAAATCTCTCAAACTCAGTCCCTGCAAACTGTCTAATCTCTGTAACTTGCATCTTATGTCTGCAGCTGACTGTCCTATAAAGGCCATCGCTACCGCCCCCTTCTGTTCTTCAGACTGTGGATCGAAAGGCGTATACCTCCTGTATGCTTCCATGAGCCTTTCGAGGAAGGCAGAGGGGGTTTCGTCAGGCCCTTGGAGAACCTCACCTACCTTGGCCAAATTAGTGGGCCTTCTGGCCGCCTCAAGGAGACCCGCCATTAGAGTCTGGCGATAGAGGGACAGATGCTCCCTACCTTCTGGGGTATTTGGGTCCCAGGTTGGTCGTCTTAATGGGAAGCACTCATCAATCAGGGTGGGGAGTTGAGTCGGTCGCCCATCTGGCCTGGGGACTAGTTTCCTGGCTTCCAGGAGAATGCGCTCTCTCTCTTCTGTAGTGAAGAGGATCCCCAGGAGCTGTTGGCAATCGTCCCAAGTAGGTTTGTGGGAATACATGATGGAATCTAAGAGACCTGTTAATCTGGAGGGGTCCTCAGAAAATGGAGGGTTATTATTTTTCCAGTTATACAAGTCAGAGGAGGAAAAGGGCCAGTATTGGAGAGCAGGCATGTCACCCCCGGCCCCATCATCGACCGTTCCCTCAATGGGGCGCAAAGGCAGTGTGATAGCCGGGGGTGCCTCATCCGGGGGCCTTGCTCTCCTCTGGCGTGTTCCCTGTGCTGGACCCGATGGGGAGACCAAAACAGACTCGGGCCCAGTCTCTGCTGAAGGTCGTGGTTTGGGCCGATAGGGAGGCGGCCGTGGCGGTGGCGGGAAGTCTAAGGCAAATGAAATGAGGTCATTCTGAGATTCAGGTAAGGGGGGTTGAGGAGGGGATGGAGTCGGTAATGGAGTCGATTGGGAAGGTTTTGTCGCGAGAATCGGAGCAGAAGTGAGTGAAGGTGCTATAGGAGCAGTCAGGAAGGGTCGGACCCACTTAGGAGGGTCAGTCACCAGATCCTCCCATACCCAAATGTAGGCCTGCTGGTCCGGGTGTCTGTGCGAACCTGGAATGAAAATCTTTTGTTTGACTGCCCTAATTATATTAAGATCAAAGGTACCATCTACTGGCCACCCGACTCCAAAGGTGGGCCATTCAGACGAACAGAAAGTCTGCCACTTTCCCTTCCTCACCCGAACCGCCAGGTTCGATGTGCGGTCCGTCACTGCCGACCAATGAGAGAGGGTTAGGGACAAAGGGGTGGAGGCAGACTGTCCCATTCCAAACAAGTAGAAACAGACACAGAAGGACACAAAAATCGAGACACAACACACAAACAAGACAAGCCAGCAAAATGGTAGGGAAAATGAAACCAAAAGATTGTCTATTGGCCCGGGCCGTCTGAAAAATCTCCTAGGCAAAAGGGAATCAGATGGGGCCCCTGTCTCGGGGTCCCCACACTCCAGAGCGTCCTCCAGAGCTGCAGCCTGTGGGTTCAGGACACGTCTGTCCCCCACCGTCCAAGGGTCCTCACAGGCCACTTGAACAGCTGCTTCCCGCCGACTCACCACTGTCCTTACCAATCTTGGTGGGACCTCCAAATGTTAGGGTCGGCGTCCAAAACAGAGAGCTTCACTCCGATATCGGGTCACAAAAGAAGCTCGTGGGCCACCAGCGCGAGAAGTAACTGGTGACCCCGAGTCTAAGGTTCGCAGGCCTTTTATGAGGCGGTTCTATCAGGGTGGGGGAGCGGGGTCATCCAGAGTGCAGACATCTGGAGGCCAGATGTCTCCCCAGTCTTTCTCAGAGTCTGGGTGGGTAAACGAATTCCAAGCTTATCTAGCAAGGGGTTATTTTGCAAGCATTCTTCTCAAGCAATTTATCTTGCAAGCACAACCGCAGGCGGTTATCCTGCAAGCATCCTGTTAGCACAGCATGATGGGCTAACTTTCTGGTATGGGGCATGCGGGCAGAGTGCAGTATTTTCCACTGAATCTACAATTAGCAGAGCTAGTGGGGGGTTTCCACTGAATCTACAATTAGCAGAGCTAGTGGGGGGGCCTTGTTTCCCTTACAATGGCTTTTCAGGGTGAATACTGAAAGAGAGGACTGGAAAGAGGGGTGTATTTCAGGATCAGGTAGAAACTTGAGGAAAGGGAAACTCCAAGGAATCTACAAAGGTGACCCCAGCTAAGACTCCTAGCAATGGTGGATGCGTAGCCTGAGCTGGCCATCTCCTGTGACCAGGCGGGACTTCCAGTAGAGGAATTGGGAGGAAACCCAAGCCACACTTTTGACCTACAGTCTTTCTTGCCTATGGGATAGGAGGGTAAGGGGGACATGGAGATTATGGGAACAGTTCATCAATGACTGGTCCACCTCAGACTCATGCCAAGAGAGTGAGCCAACCCTGGCACTGCCTGGAGTGCCAGGACCCAGATGCTGGATGGCACAGACCCAGGGTAGAACAAAATACAATTGGAGAGAGAGGGAGAGAGAGAAAAAGTCTCAACATAATGATGTGTAATTGATATTCTGCAATACTTGTAGATTGGGGACTATCCCAATTGTCATCAGAGAGCCTTCATCCAGTAACTGATGGAAACAGAATCAGAGACCCACAGCCAAGCACTGGCTGAGCTTGGGGGATCCCACTGAAGAAAGGAGGAAGAAATGTCCCAGCTAGGGGGATCAAGGACATCATAAGGGAACCCACATAAACAACTGACTTGGGCTCATAGGAGCTTACAGAGTGTGGAGAAACAGCCAACGAGTCTGCATGGGACCAACCTGGGCCCTCTATTTGTGTGTGACAGTTGTATAGCTTGGTCTACTTGTGGGTCCAAACAGTGGGAGCAGGGGCTGACCCTAACGCTTTGGCAGGCTTTTAGGAACCTGTTCCTCATAATGGGTTGCCTTACCCAGCCTTAATACAAGGGGAGGAGCTTAGTCCTACAGCAAGTTGATATGTCATGCTTTGTTCATGCCCATGGGAGGCCTGAACCTTTCTGGGTGAAAAGGAGGAGTGGACTAGGGGGGCACAGAGGGGAGGTCAAGGGAGAGAATGAGAGAAGGGGGTCAGTTTATAACAAAAGATTAACTTAACACATATAACAAAAAAAGATGATAATTAAAAATCTGTACATGAGCTGGGTGGTGGTGGTACACTACTTGAATCCAGCACTTGGGAGGCGGAGGCAGGGAGATCTCTGTGAATTTGAGTCCAGCCTGGTCTACAGAAGGAGTTCGAGGACAGCCAAAGCTGTTACACAGAGAAACCTTGTCTCAAACCCCCCCAAAAAAACTATACATGAGTAATTTTAATTTACTACAATATACTCTCTATATAACTTGGATTCAACTCCTGTGTGAAAACAAATTGAAGCCAGGTGTGGTGGGAGAAAGGGGTAGGTGTAGGGGGAATGTCTCTGTGTCTCAGCAGCCACTTTCAAATAACCACACTGAAACTTATTATTTATAAATGCTCAGCTGACAGCTCAGGCTTACTACTAATGGGCTCTTACAACTTAAATTAACCCATTTCTATAAACCTACACTCTGTCAAGTGGTGTTACCACTCTTTCATCTTGCACCTCCTATTTCCTCTCCATGTCTTCTTGTGATACCCCTGACTCCACCCTTCTTCCCAGCATGTCCTCTGCCCACCAAATCCTGCCTAGCTGTTGGCCAATCAGCTTTTTATGCACAATGAGAGCAACACATTTTCAAAGTGTACAGTACTTCCCTTTTTTGTCTAAATAAAAAAGGAAAGTTTAACTTCAACATAGTAAAATTATATACAATAAAAAGTTATCAAGTAAGAATTACAGTTACAGTATCCAGTCCATTTGTATTTGGCAAATTTAGAGAAAATATTCTATTATTTATTTTATCTTTGTGAGTCTAATGTTTTATACCTAATTTACATTTTATCAAAACTAAGGAAAAGCTGGGCGGTGGTGGCACACGCCTATAATCCCAGCACTCGGGAGGCAGAGGCAGGTGGATCTCTGTGAGTTCGAGGCCAGCCTGGTCTACAGAACTAGTCCAGGACAGGCTCCAAAGCTACAGAGAAACCCTGTCTCAAAAAACAAAAAGAAAAAGAAAACAACAACAACAACAACAAAAAAAAACCTAAGGAAAATTGTAAGTTTAGCTATTTAGTCTTTAACTCCATCAAAGACAGATGTAATGTTACCTGATGACAAGGACATCTTGCTGCCTGGGTAGTCACCCTGGGTTCTTCTGTAATGTTGGGTTATCTCTTTGTATTATAGGCCTAGTGTATCTGACAGACTCTCCTGAGAAGCAGGAAATTTTGATAGACTGTCATACCTTGTCTTAGCAAAGTTTGGCAGTTGCTTTCTTTTGTGTCCTGCTGGTCCAGTTTGGACAACATACTGTCAACAATTGAGGCAAGGGCAGTTTCTTGCCCAGTGGCTAACGTCTCTCATGAAGAAAGTAAACTCCATATGGAGTTTCTTTGATGCCCATCATCTTCTCTGAAGTAAATTGGTGCTGCCAGGAGCAGATGTGTCTCACTGTCAAGAAAAGTCTTATGCTATTAAACATTTTAAATGACACATTTTGTAGGTCATTGAGTGTTTGAAGACCATCTATCTATCTAAATATATCTCTTTAACCTTCAAAACATATGTAATATGACTACAAGTTTAATTATTATAGATGACTACTAACTTGTATTTCTTAATTATACATTTTAAATGAGATGTATAAGCACAATACCCTAAATAAGAATAGAAACATACACATAGTAAAAATAAGTTTAAATTTGTATTAATAAACCAAAATCCATACTAATGTAAAATATGAGTTTGAGATCAATAGTTGTTTTTTGATAAAAGTAGGTTCAATAATCTACCCTTTTCCTTTCATTCCTATATTATATCCCCCTTCTTTCCTTTAAAAAGAGATTAAATTTAACTCTTTTGTTTAGCTTTTTTTTTTTTTTAACTAAGACCAGTAACAATTTGTAACCAGCTCCCCTTAAATGATAATAAACATGCATAACCCACCTATTGAGAATGTGGATGTCGTTTTCTAGACTACTTCCTGTTGTCTGTGGATACCGGTATCTTTGGGGGAACCTTGAGAAAATCAGGATAATTGTTAGTTCTTGGCTGGAGTAGTTTGTGAGGCTGGACCATCTCAGCCAGCAACTTTGAAGCTGGTTTCTGTTACAGGCCATAGAAATATGAAGTAGGAATTCAGCCGACTATGGCAAAGTTATTACCTGGAAAAGTCATGGGTTTCTCCAGAGGAAGCCAAGTCTCAGGGAGTATTGGTGTTATTTTGGCTTTTTAATATATCAGCTGTTTTCTGCTATGAATTTCATGAGCACTATCATAGCTTACCCAGTTGATTCTTTTTCCTAAGAACGTCTAAAAAGTGTGGATTGATCATTCCGTGGTATTTGGATACAGTTACGCAGGCAAGGCTTCCTGCCTATAGCCTTTCTGCTTCTTTTTAGCATTAGGATTCTGATGTCTGCCTTCTGCAATTATCTCCTCTAGCAAGCATCAGAGCCAAGGCCAGCTCCGGACAGAAGCATCCAAGGACAAATGGCAAACAGAAAAAGCTCTCCAGACCACCCGCTAGTCCCTGAATTAAAGTAAACATCCATATGGAGAAGATGCCTAGGACAGGTGGATGCTAGGTAAATAGCTTTGCTTCTTGTGCAAATTAATCTCAAAACCTCCTTTCTCTCACAGCCCAAGTGGCACCCCTAGACTTCCCCCTTGAGCAACTTACTTAGAACAAAAGGGCTTTTCTTAACAGGTGCAGTCAAGCTATGGGGCAGGTTTCCTGGCTCTGAGCAGAATTACCCACCCAACCAGAAAGCGTCAGGGCCAGAGTATTGCTAATGGTAGGTGTATGGAGACTGTCACAGGGAGAGGAGAGGAAGGAGCAAGACGGAGAGAGGAACCAGATGGAAAGAACTTAGACAGAACTGTGAGAGGACAGGAGGAGAAGGGGCAGAGAGGAGCTGACGAGGAGAACGGAATTAAAGTGTGTAGACAGAATTCCTTCTTAGAAGAACAAAGCTCACCAGGTGGTGGTGGTGCACGCCTTTAATCCCAGCACTCAGGAGGCAGAGCCAGGAGGATCTCTGTGAGTTCGAGGCCAGCCTGGTCTACAGAGTGAGTTCCAGGACAATCAGGGCTACACATAGAAACCCTGTCTCAAAAACACAAATAAACAAAAACAAAAAACAACAACAACAAAAAGGAAGAATAAAGTGAGTGGACTAAAGAGTTTCATTTAAGTAAATTTGTTAGTTATTTAGCGGCACTCTAAACGTCCCGAAACACGACAAATCCACAGAAGAGTTTTTATTAAGATAGGAGAGAAAGAGACAGACGTGAACAGGCCTGTGGGAAACACACGTGGTCAAGAGGGAAAGGAGAGACCGGTGCAAAAATGACGCTGGCTTATAAAGGGTGGGCCTCGCGTGCGTACAGGAATGCTTGTGGCTACTCCACACATGCGCGTAGATTACATGGCTGCACGAGCGCTTTACGCAACCATGCAAAGCCACGGAGTCCTAGTCATGTGAGATGTTTTGACCCGGAAATAGCTATTTTGAACCGGAAATAACTAGGCGGAAAATGGCTATTTTGAACTAGAAATAACCAGGTGGAAGTGTCTAGGTTGGCCGAGCATGCCCAACCATGTGGGCATGTTGTGACTTCATATTAGTATTCTCCACCACCACTCCTAGTGTCTTGCCCAGGACTCGGGGAGAAATCTCCTCAGGGCAGGCACCTGAGGGGCTTTCAATATTTTTGGATGTGGAATTTTGAGGAGGCCAGGTGGTGGTGGTACATGAGTTTAATCCCAGCACTTGTGAAGCTGAGGCAGGAGGATCTTTGTAAGTTTGAGGGCAGCCTGGTCTACAGAGGGAGTTCCGGGACAGCCAGGGCTTTTACACAAAGAAACCTTGTCTCAAAAATGTAATAAATAGGGGTTGGGGATGTAGCTCAGTGGTAGAGTGCTTGCCTAGCAAGCGCAAGGCCCAGGGTTCGATCCTCAGTTAAAAAAAAAAAAGTAATAAACAAACAAATAAATAAACAAATTAGTGAGGAGACTGTGTAACAGAGGCATTTTGAGATGCTGGATCACCTGGGCCATTAGTTTTCATTGATGTCTGGACTCCTTGTTCTGAAAATACATAAACTTTTAAAAAAATATTTATTTATTTATTATGTATACAGCATGTTTGACTGCAGGCCAGAAGAAGGTACAAGAGCTCATTACAGGTGGTTGTGAGGCACCATGTGGGTGCTGGGAATTGAACTCAGGACCTCTGGAAGAGCAGTCAGTGCTCTTAACCTCTGAGCCATCTCTCTAGCCTGAAATACATAAACTTTTAAAGGTAACATACACTACAAGTATGGAGTATAGGATGTGAACAAGTCAGTTAAAGATGCTTTTTTTTTTTGTTTTACATATGAGCAGTTAAAATTTGCCAGATTTCAGGGGGTCTTCCCTGATAAAACCAGATCATCTTTAACCTGGAATGAATCTACGGCCTCTCATTTCTTGCGGAAATAAAATCATGACCTCTTCCCCAAAGTAATGTATTTTTTGACTTCCATTTTGAAGTCAAGACATTTTAAAAATATATAGGTTGGTTTAATCCAGCGGTTTTCATAATCCAGTGTGTCTCAGCAGCAGTCATTCCTTCATCAGCAATCAGAAAATCTAAAGACAACACAATAACATACAGGAGCCAGACTCTCCGTGTATTTACCATCTTTACGTGTCTTTTTCTTTTATATTACATTACTCCCTTTTAAAGGACTTTATTATTTTAAAACTACATATTTTTATGACTGTCTCTATCCTTTTATTTTTCTCTCCCAAGCCTTTGTACATTTTTGTTTGTTTGTTTGTTTGTTTGTTTGTTTGTTTTTCGAGACAGGGTTTCTCTGTGTAGTTTTGGTACCTGTCCTCAATCTTGCTCTGTAGACCAGGCTGATGAACTCACAGAGATCCACCTGGCTCTGCCTCCCAAGTGTTGGGATTAAAAGTGTGTGCCACCGTGCCTAGCCCTTTGTACATTTTTAAACACACATTTAACCCTTTATACATTTTTAACCCATTTAGAGAATTTTTCTGTCTGGATCTATTTTTATTGAGCACCTGTAACCTTTTCTGTCTGCATGAACAAAACCCCAAACCTGCCATGCAGCATGCTGGCTGAGCTCACAGCCCACCGATGGTATCTGGGAGCCTTTCTATATCATGGCCCAAGTGAGAGACTATGGAAACCTGCCATGCGGCTTAGCTTTTGGCATGCTGGCAGCTCTCAGAAGACATGTACTGTGGCCAGTATGAGAGACACAAGGATAGGAAGCCATGTTTGGCTCTGTTTTTGTGTTTTTAGAACCTTTTTTTACACTTTCTCAGGTCTTATGTGGATATAGGTGCCAGACACTGGGTATCGTTTGTAGGAAAAGTTTTTGTATGTCTCAGCAGTTGCTCCCAAACCACACAGAAACTTATTAATTATAAATACTCAGCTGATAGCTCAGGCTTAATACTAACTAGCTCTTACAACTTAAATTAACCCATTTCTATTGATCTACATTCTGCCATCCTCTCTGTGTCTTGCTGGCAACTCCTCTGACTCTGTCCTTCTTCTTCCCAATGTGCTTAGTGTGGCTCTCCTGCCTAACCTTATCCTGTCCAGCTATTGGCCAGTCAGCTTTTTTATTAACCCAGTCACAGTGACATATATTCACATGGTGTGAAGCAATATTCTACATGTAGGTGGTTCTCCAGGTTCAAGGCTAGCCTGGCCTGCAAAGTAAGTTCTAGGACAGCCAGGGCTATATAGAGAAACCCCATCTTAAAAAACAAACAAAAAAGATGTTCAAACACCATTTACTTGCCTGGTGCTGGTAGTGCACACCTTTAATCTTATCACTCGGGAGGAAGAGGCAGGTGGATCTCTGTAAGTTTGAATCCAGTGTGGTCTACAAAGTTACAGAACAGCCAGGAAGTTATACAGAGAAACCCTGTCTTGAAAAATAAACAACAAAAAACAAATACAAAAACAAGAATAATAATATAAATAAATAAATAAATAAATGGAAAAAATTCTCAGTAACAGGTCTTCTGGATGACAACTTTGTCTCAAATATCATGAATTGAAACAAATATCTGCTGGGGATGTCTTTCTGTTTGCTGTGAATGTGTGTTGCTCTGATTTGGTTGATAAACAAAATGGTGATTGGCCAGTAGCCAGGCGGGAAGTATAGCATAGGCAAGATAAGCAGAGAAGAGAATTCTGGGAACAGGAAGGCTGAGTCAGGAGTCGCCAGTCAGACACAGAGAAAGCAAGATGTGAATGAAAAGGTACCAAGTCATGTGGCTAAACATAAATAAGAATTATGGGTTAGTTTAAATCTAAGAGCTAGTCAGTGGTAGGCCTGAGCTAATGGCCAAGTAGTTTTAATTAATATAAGCCACTGTGTGTTTACTTGGGTCCAAGTGGCTGCAGTACTGGTGGGTGAGAGGGATTTGTCCTGACCATGGGCCACATAGAACACAGAAAAACTTCAGATACAAATAGCTGTTCTTTTTTTTTTTTTTTTTCTGGTTTTTTGAGATGGGGTTTCTCTAAGTAGTTTTGGTGCCTGTCCTGGATCTTGCTCTGTAGACCAGGCTAGCCTCGAACTCAGAGATCCACCTGGCTCTGCCTCCCGAGTGCTGGGGTTAAAGGCGTGCGCCACCACTGCCCGGCCAAATATCTGTTCTTAAATGTCCTCAAATTCATTGAACCTGCATTTTTCAAACCAGAAATGCTGTCATCTGATATGTAGAAAAATTCTTCTAATAATTTTGCTAAGTCTAGTTTATACTTTGAATAGAGGAAGAAGCCTAAAAAATTCCATTTAAAAAGCCATGGCAAAAGTGATGCCCAAAGCAAAACCAAATGGAAGAGGAAACAACAGAGACCGTCTCATGGAGGAAAAAGTCAGCGCAGGCCCTTCCTGGCTTAGGGCTGGTTGCCTCTCTGGCCAGATTTTGATGCCAACCTGACAGCCTTGAGCAGGGACCAGCACCCCTGGTTGGGTCTTCTGATTAAAATATAACTGAGAAGGACCAGCAGAGGTTTAATGCCATGAGGCAGGATCTGGCCAGAGTTTGGGAAGATGAAAATTGCAAAAATCTATATTAGTCTAGAAAAAAATGAAAAAGCTAGATTTGGAGCCACATCCACAAGCACAAAAGCTTTAGGTGTTTTTGTTTGTTTGTTTGTTTGGTTGGTTGTTGGTTTTGTTTGTTTGTTTGAGACAGGGTTTCTCTGTGTAGCCCCGGCTGTTCTGGATCTCACTCTGTAGACCAGGCTGGCCTCAAACTCAGAGGTCCACCTGTCTCTGCCTCCTGAGTGCTGGGCTTAAAGGTGTGTGCCACCACTGCCTGGTGGTATTTTTTTTTGGTAAAGCACACAGGCGCATCTGAAGTCTGTCACTGTGCCTAACAAGCTTCTCCTCTGCCCCATGGATTACTTCCTCTTTGTTATTAAAAAAAAAAAATTCGTTTGCTGCAGACATTGCAGAACGTTATATGAAAATGATGTCTAGGTAGACTTAGCTATCTCTAAATATGCATGAAATTGTTATCACTTGAAGAGCCGACAAATATCTTAAAAGGTTTTCATAGAATTAGGCTTCTAAACCCAGAGTCTAGATAAAAATCGCTATAAAAGGGCTCCAAAGCAAAACAGTAGAAAAACGATGAATAAAGGCCAAAAATATAAAGAAACTGAGAGGGAATGAGAATTTCCAAATGCCGGTCTGCAGGGAGCCTAGAGCATTGTAAAGTCTGTCTGGCCTTGAAACATAGACTAGAACTTTGGTAAGACACACAAGCCTGTGGCCAGCTCTGCATGCTATGTGAAAGGGTGAAGGCCCAGATACTTGGATGTGCAGGTTCTGGTTAGCAGCAAATTATGCAAAAGCTAAGGAGAGGCTCCTACTGCTAGATGAAGGCAGGGTATCGCTGGCTGCTATGTTCCTATTCAGCTCCATCACACCCAGTCTGGATCCCCCACAGCAAGGCCAACCTTTCTAAGGGCCAGTGTTGAAATGAAAAAGAGCTAGGTTTAAATCCTAATATAAAAGATACTGACTTGTTATAAAAAATAATTAAGACATGCAAGTTAATAATCACCTTATACTCCAAAGCTACACAGAGAAACCCTGCCACCCAAAACAAAACAAAACAAAAAGTCATCTTATAAGTAACCAAATTCTTGGGTTTTTTGAGACAGGGTTTCTCCGTGTAGCTTTGGAGCCTGTCCTGGAACTCATTCTGTAGACCAGGCTGGCCTCAAACTCACAAAGATCCACCTGCCTCTGCCTCACCAGCACCCAGCTAATAACCAAATTCTTAATGTGTTCAGAACTACCCTTGGGATCATGCTGGGTATAAAAGTAATTTATTTACAGGAATAAACTTTGTTTAGCCTCCTATATATACTTTCAAGGTTAAACTTGAAAGCTAACAACTAAAAACAAGTAAAAAAACATTTTTTTTCCAGAGTTGAGGACTGAACCCAGGGCCTTGTGCTTGCTAGGCAAGTACTCTACCACTGAGTAAAATTTAAAACCAGGTATACTTAATAGATGGCTCTCAAAAGTTTTCAGCCATCTACTGGATATGACATTTAAAATGTTTAATGAAAAACGTTTCCTATGATAGACAGATATGCCAGATCCTAGAGGTGCCCCATAAGTTCTCTGAAAAAGACAGATGGGCACAGACCTGGATTGTGATGATACTAACCACTGAGAAGAAGTGCCCTATGCCTAGGCTGCTGCCAAGGCTCTGCCCAAACTGTTGGGTTGACTGCCCTACTCTGCCTAAGTAAACGTAGGCCAATTTTCCCAAGTTCCTCCTCCATGTGAAAATCTCTCAGACCTGGATCTGGGAGTTGAAGGCATATGCTCAATGCTGTCCTGTGTGACAGCTGAAGACTGACCTCTGTCCCCACTTAACTACCCCTGGAGCCTAATGTAACCATCAAGGTAACTGTAAGTCTCTTGTCATTTAAATTGATACATAGGCTATTGGGATTATAGTTCCTGCTATAAATTATCCTTCTGAGATCTCTGAGGATGTTGACAGCTAACTGTAGCTTTATCAATTTAGCAGCAGTACCTGGTCAATGCATTTCATATATAAAATCCAGGCCTTCCTTTCCTAGAGCTATTAGGTCATCTGATGAAAAAGACAAATTCACAGGCTTCATACTCAAGGATAAATGGTTTTCAGATGCAACTTTTACTATTTAAAGGAACTTGCTTAGCAAAGACTGCTCTCAGTAATCACCATTTACAATATGTCTAATAGTAAATAATTGGATACAAAAGTTTAGGGTTTATATAAATTATAAAAATATAAAATAATTTGGGTTGGGGAATTTAGCTCAGTGGTAAAGCGCTTGCCTAGCAAGCACAAGGCCCTGGGTTCAATCCTCAGCTTAATAAACATCTAAGGATATAAAGCCTAAATAAATTACAAAGGTCTAAGAAAATGATTCAAGATATATAAATACAAGCTACTCTATACTATTATACTACAATTTCAAAGGTTCAGATTTAAATCAATCGAGTTCTGGTAAGTTGATAAAGCATTGGTTCCTATCAGTCACAAGCTCAAGATTTTAAATTTCCTTTGTTTGTCTTAAAGGTGCTTCTCATCCTACTAAAAACATCTCTGTCCAATCTATTTATCCAGTCCTATGGACAGGAAAAAAGGATGTTTATGCTGTATTTATTATTATTTATTTATTTTTTACCAAAGCCATAGCTTTTGCTGTCGATCAAAGGCAGGAGTCTATTCTACAGTCAACTGTTAGCTGCTTTTTTTACAACATGGATTTCAATATAGATTACAGTGTTTTTTTTTTTAATTTTTAAAAGTAATTGTTATTATTCAATTATTAGATTTATATTTATTTAATGTATATCACCATTTATTTAATTTTTTTTTAAATGCCAAATGCCGTTTATTGAAGGAGGGAGGAGGCCTTAGATACAGGCTTACAACCCGAGGGTAGAAGTTCACTACCGATGTTTTACAATCTTGCATCTAAGCTGTTAACACCCAATATGCAGGATACACAAACAAGGAGATTACAGACAATGTTAATGCTAGTATAACTACAAGTTTTATCTCTTTTGTAAACAGAAATATTCATGTAAGCCTCAGGGAATTGAGGAAATCATAAATTTGGATCCATCTCTCACAGGTCAAACAGACTCAGTGCTGGGCGCTCACCTTTAATCCCAGCACTTGGGAGGCAGAGGCAGGTGGATCTCTGTGAGTCTGAGGCCAGCCTAGTCTACAGAGCTAGTCCAGGACAGGCTCCAAAGCTACAGAGAAATCCTGTCTCGAAAAAAATCAAAAACAAAACAAAACAAAACAAAATAGACAAACAAACAAACAAACAAAACAAAAAACAAAAAACATAGGACACTGGGTAGTGGCGGTTCAAAACACCAGCTCAGGGGAAATGAGGCCAAAGGTCAAAGTGTGTTGCTGGATAACAACACAGGCAGAATCACATGAGCTAAGAAACTCCAAAGATGTTGTCATGAGGTATCTCTGGCAGCCATGGAAAAGGTCTAGAACCATTTTACACTAGAGGGAACCCCTGTGCTACACACTATGTAAACACAACACATCAAAGGACTATGTTTAAGAGTACAACAATGGAAATGTTTTGGAATACACAGGTGAAAACCTTCTTGACCCTAAATGAGGCCATTGTTTCTTAGGTATTCTAAAGAAAATAGCAACCAAAGTAAATAAATTGTATCTTCACCAGAACAAGTTTTTTTTGTTTTGTTTTGAGACAGGGTCTCAACTATGTAGCTCTGGCTGTCCTGGGTCTCACAGACATCAGCCTGCCTCTGCCTCCAGAGTGCTGGGATTAAAGGCTCACACCTCTACACTTGCCTTAAACAAAATTTTTATGTGTGGTACTGGAACTGAACCAGAACCTTAAATGTAGTAGGCAAGAGTCTACCACTGTGTGAGTCGCATCCCCAGCAATAAAATTTGCTTTTCAAAGACATTCTCAGCTGGGCACAGTAGCTGACCACTGTAACCCAGTTATAGGGTGGCTGAGGCAGAAGGACCAAGATCTGATAGCAGCCTGGCTGCACAGGGAGACCTCATTTCATAACAAACCAGCTGGGCATGGTTCAAAAACTCTGCACTCGATGCACTCTGGAAGTAGAGGCAGGATGAATCAGAGTTCAAGACCGTATTGGGCTAAATGGGGGCATGTGTTTCAAAGCATCAAACACACCCCACAGACATGACAGCTTCTGCTGTAATCCCACATTTGGCAGGCTCAGGCAGAATTGCTGTAAACTGAGGGCAGACTGGGTTACATAGTGAGTTCTACTGCAGTGAGACATCCTGTAAAAAATAAAACCCATAGAATGAGAGTTATAAATTATATAAGGACTTAAAGTCCAGAATACAACGCTCTCACCTGCCCAGTGTAAAAACAAACAAATATGGGCAAAGGATTTGAACAGAGGCTTTTAAAAAGATACAAAGTGAGGCTGGGGCTATGGCTCAGTTGGTAAGGAGGAAATTAAAAAAAAAAAAAAATCAGGTAAGAATATTTTTTTAAAGGCTGAGATTGGTTGCTTTGAGTTGGGGAAAATCCTTTATTAAAAAAAACCAAACCTTGTTTGCATGTTATGTCTGTGTACCATGTGTGTGCCTGTTGTCTGTGGAGACCAGGAGAGGATACTGGATTCTCTCGAATTGGAGTTAAGTGTTAGGTGTTAGCAGGTCCTGTGTGTGCTGGTAACCAAACCTGCATCCTTTGAGTCACTGAGTGTTCTTAACCACTGAGCTTTGTCTCCAGCCCTGGGTCCACTTTTTGCTACTGAAATGGTTTTCATGTGGCCAAGTCTGGTCTTTAGCTCATGTAGCTTAGGATGACCTTCAACTCCTGATCTTAACTAAGCCTCCCTAGTGCTTAGGCCATAGTATGAAAGTATAGCCAGGTAGCACAGGGCAGACAGAAGTGGTCCAATAGGTAAAGCTATAGGATTAAAATTCAAAGCTCAAGCTCAACATACTTACCCCAATTATTTGGCAACAGGTGACCAGAACAGAAAAACTACAGCCAGCTGACATATGGAGATGTCATTTTATAGACTCCACCCTAACAGTAACCATGCACACAGCCCACATTTCCCCTCTAGAATCGTCTCACCAGCCAAAATGAAGTAGCTTTTGAATAGAAGTCTGAGATTCCTAACACAGTTTGAAAACTCATTTCATTGCTCAGTATGTTTATTAACAGCATGTTTAGGCCGCGCGGTGGTGGCGCACGTCTTTAATCCCAGCACTCGGGAGGCAGAGCCAGGCAGATCTCTGTGAGTTCGAGGCCAGCCTGGGCTAGAGTGAGATCCAGGACAGGCTCCAAAGCTACACAGAGAAACCCTGTCTTGAAAAATCCAAACAAAACAAAACAAACAAAAAACCCTAAAACAGTGCGTTTATGACTGTCATTTCTCATGTTAGTTTCTTCATCCAGAAAGTTCAACACACCTAGCGCCCACTGCCTCAGAAGACCCATCCTGAAGCTTCAAGAGCTAAACGGTCAACTTGATCTTTTGACAGAGGAAGAGAATGAGGCAATTTCTGTAGTCTCCCAAGTTATTTCCCTCACATATAGGCACATGAATTCTGTGAAACAAGTTCAAATTGAAACCACAAATCCATCAGGTCTGCATTCCTGTATCTTTCGACTAGCCAAAGTCTCTAATATTGTTGCAGGTCAGTAGTGGTAGACCATACTGATCTACATGGTCAAACACAGGAGCATTGCCCCAAGTGACAGTCAGCAGATTGTCTGTTAATCAGAGGGGTGCCCAGCTGTTAGTGACCAAACCTTTGACTTGCCGATCTTTGCGTGCATATACTTTAAGGATCACCACTTACAAGAACCATTTTCCTGCACCCACTCTCCTCAGTCCACTTCTGGGACCCACACCCACCTCCACTAACAACTGTGTCTGGGAGACTGACTGGATCTAAGACCATTCAATCAAACCAGGAGAGCTGGAAGCCAGGTTCCCCAATGTTGGAAAAAGATCAGAGGCAGCATTCCAAGCCAAACTGTATCCAGCTTTATTAAAGATACTTTCCATAAACAATCATGGTTTTTCAGGCAGGACATGGGCAGACAGTCATTAACAGTATACAAGAACTTCCAAACTCCCTTCTTGTATAGACTACCAAAATCAGAAAGCCACTATAAAACCCGATGAGTCTTCATTCGATGCTTTGCAAAGGGGGAGAGCTTAGAGTTGAGGGCTGATCGTTCACATTGAGGATGTTGTTTAACAACTTTTCACAAGCCGACCTGACTTTCAGGAAACCAAACGACCACGGCAGAATTATCAATCTGAAGATCCACAATCTTTTATAAAAGGAACCGCTGCTCTTTTGAGAACACAATGATACCACTGCAAAGTCCAGACTGCCTAATAGACCGGCAAAACCAATTTTGGGGGTCAGGTTCCAACAGGTCTCTGGTTTGAAGGGAGTTAAGTCTATGTTGGTGGTACAGGGGAGGAAGACACAACAATGAATTTAGAGTTTTCCACACAAGGCATTTTGTGCCATGGTGGCCACATATGTCAACACCAGGACGTTTCTCTTGTGAGCCAAGAGGAGTCTTTCAAAATTAGCAGGGAAAGATGTTTTCCATCATCAACCATCATCAATCCAGCTTGGGAGACATTTTGTTAGTGACACATGTTCCTTCCCCCCCAAAACAATGAAGTGTTCTGTGTGCTAACAACATAGCTTAAAAAAAAAAAAAAAAAAAAAAGTAAAACAAAATTCTGCATTTTTATAAAACTTGATAAAAAATAGTATTTCAAACTGTACAGTCACCAGAAGTACACAGTTATCAAAAATGCACACATTTCACTTGGCATCTCCAGCACCTTCAGCTTTTTGTGCCTAAAAAAAAAAAAGAGATAAAAATCAACACATAAATTACTCAATCACCCCCTCCACTGACTAACTAGGGAAGAGACAGGATCAGAAGCCCCAAGGTCACTTCCAGTTTTAAAATTCCACACTGAAGCATGAGGGACACTTTGGGACAGGCCAACACAGTGAGTGCCTTTTAGATTGTAACAGTTTCAGAACTGAGGATTCAGATAGGAAGAAAGTCACAGCCCACCAGAGTGATCCAGATATAAGGGGTAGTAAACAATTTTGTAATCAATGACTCATTGACTGCATACCCAACGCGGAGCAAAGCTGCAACTGTACCTGGTCTGTTTTGGCGTCTCCGTTTTCTGCAGGATTATTCGCATCCTTCCCAGCATCGGCCTTCCCCTTCTTCCCCTTGGGAACCTTCTCTCCCTTCTAAAACCAAGGAAGGGCGGAGAGAACAGTTCTTCATTTTGTACACCAGGATATAACCTACCAAGTTCTGCAAAGCAGGCTTGCCTATGAAGGTACACCCCTCCACTGGGCTAAATTACAACTTACACTGCTCAGCATACAACGTCCTTTAAATCTAAGTTACAGAACACATAGCTAAAAACACTCTTAACAGCCAAGTATAGTTTTCTGGAATTCGTGCCAAGGATACCAACATGACAAATACCAGGAATAAGGCTATCAAGATAACTTACAACATCCACTGAAGGAGTCACCATTATGTTGAATTAGGTTAAGGTGGTGAAGGACAGTTCTCTTTCTGTGAAAATCACCAATCTAGTATTAGCACCACAGTCTCCGAGTCCAGCTTACCTTTGCAGGGGCCTTTTTAGGCTTGGGCTCTGGCTTTGGAGGAGCAGGTTTCTTATTTTGGTAGGCAGAGGGGAAGAGGAAACTATTAGTATGATGGACCAAAAGAAACAACCCCAAACCACAGCTAGGAACGCCCCTCTCCTTGGGATTGCCTTTCTTTTACAATCTAAAAGTGAGCTTCCACTTTGGTCATAACCATCAGAACTCACGACAACGGTAAACTCCAGATGTGCAACACCACAATTTACCTAAAACCAGCCACAAACTATAATTCAATGAAACCAAAGGGACCCCCAAAACGTTTCCCAACCTCGGGGTAAGTAGGAAGAATTCAAAGTAGTGACACTTACAGCAGACAACCTTGCAGATCTTCTCTGTGGCTATTAAAATAAAAACAAAGCCAGAAAAATAAGCACGAGTTTCACACAGGTTTCTTTACGCACTGAAGTGAACAAACAAAACAACTCTAGGGTAACTTCCAGACCAGGGGTTGTGGTCAAATACCAAATACCACCAAAGGCGCCCAGCGGTGTTGACTACCCAAGGCTTTGTGCGGTCAGACTCACCTCGTCCTTCACCTTGGCTTTATCTCCTTTAGTATCCCCTTCAGCCTACAAAAAGATAAAAGACCGAAATTTGCAACCTCGGAGGTAAATCTCGGCCATCGAGAACTTCATAGCAGACGACACCACGTTCCTAAGACGTATTCACTCAGTTTCTCTTAAAAGTAGCTTCAGTGGGGATGGAACCCCGCAGGTCCGCGGTGAAGCGCGGGAGACGCTGGCGCGGGGCCGGGGAGCCGGCCGGCCGGCGCCACCAGCCAGGCAGCAGCAACAGCTGCAGATTGTGCAAACCAACCCCTCCGGGGGCGGAGCCCCGCGCCGTTGCCATGGCAGCCGTCGAGGGCGGGAGCTCGGGGAACCCGTGGGCGGCGACGCGCGGCCCCAGCGCCGGGAACGTGGGCGGCCGGGGGGCGGGGCCAGGCCGCGGCCCCGCCCCTCGCGGCGTCAGGTTTTTGGCGGCAGAGCGCTCCCCCGCCCGCCCGCCCGCCCGCCCGGCCGAGCGCCGCCTTCCCGCCCTTTCGGGTTTGAATCGCCCGCCCGCCCGCCCGCCCGGAGGAGGGGAGGGGGCTGCCGGTGGGGGAGGGGGGGGCGGCCGCGAGCAGCGGGGTAAACAGCTGCCAACATGGCTCCTCCCGCCGCCGCCGCCGCCGCCGCCGCTCCTCCAATATGGCTTCTGGCGCCCGCGGGCAGCGCGCCGCGCAGGGTTCGCCCGCGGCCCGACTCGGGCTGGAAGCCCGCGCCGCGCCTGCTCTGCCCGCCGAGTTCGGCGCTCGAGGCGAGCGGTGGCGGCGGCGGCGGCGCCCGGGCGCCCGCGCCACGTACCTTTCTTTTGGGCATGGCGGCGGCGGGGGACGTCGGCGCTGAACGCGGGGCTGCAGCGGTGCGCGGGTTTGGTCCGTCCGGGGGTCGTTCTCGCCGCTTCTTCACACTGCTCGGGCTCCGGGGGGTTTATAAAGTTTTTATAGCGCTGGGAGCCCCGGACCGGTTAGAACCGGATTTCACCTCCCGCCGCCGCTCATTGGCCCAGTTGGGGTCACGTGGGCGGGGTTTAAACTCACCTCCTCTGGAGTGAGGAGGGGGTGTAGGGGGAGGGGGAGCGAGACGGCGGCGCGCCTTGGGGGAGGGGGCGCGGGGAGGGAAGGCGCGCGTCGGAGGCAGTAAACGAGGGGCGGGCGAGGCGGCGGGCTCGGGGTTCCGCTCCCGCCCGAGCTGGCTTTTGCAAACTACCAAGTTCCTTCCACCTTATGCAACCCTGCTACCCACTTCTCCGAGCCGTGCGACACTGGGCACCTCTCGGCCGCTTCCCTTCCTGCACCCGCTGGGGCCCCGGAGAGGGGGTTGCGAGGCCTGCCCGCGCCGCCCAGCTCCACCGGCGGCGGGAGGCGCGCCGCTTCGGGCGCGGGCGGCAGCTCCGGGGCCCCGGGCTCCAGTGGCGTGAGAGCGAGGAGGCTAGCTTGGCGCAGTCGGACGTGCACCCTGCCGAGCCGCCACCTTGGGGACCCCTCCGTGCGCCTCACCTGGAAGGCAGTCCCCTGGAGGTGGGGGCGTGGGCTTCAAGTGGAGACTTCCCACACAGGGGTGCCTTTCGGGGACGGCGGGGCAGGTAGGAGCTGTCCTTTCAGCACCTCCTGCTCAATCGCCTCCCCAGACGGTAAACAGCCCCCCAACATCGGTTGCGTGGCTTCCTTAAGTCCCTGCACGTCCGGCCCCCTGGACCCGTCACAGAATGGTGGCGAAAAGCCGCCAACACGGTCTGCGGGCACTCCCCTCCCCCTAAGCCCTCTGGGTCTCGGATAAAGCTAGCCCAGCTGCCCCCATTCGACAGAGGCCACCAAACCTGGGCTTTGCAGATGCCACAGCTGGCGAAATCCCTCCCGGTACACTATCATGCCCGCTTGCTTTCGCTTGCGTGGGGCAAAAGCCGTTGAAGGAAAGCGCCGGAAGGTTAGGAAACAAGCAGACGAACAGGTGTGATGGCCAAGGGGCCCTTCCAGTGCACCCCAGCCCAAAGCCCAGTGTTCTGGAGCTAGTCAAGCGCACCGGAGGGAGGCTGCTAATCGCAGAAGCAAAGCAAGGCGTTCTCTCGGTAGTTACTAAATAAACCTTACATCTAAGAATTAAAAAAAAAAAAAAAATTATATTTGACACCCAGAACACAACCGGCTAAACATCTGCAACAGGGTGTGTGGCGCTTAAGTGGAAAACACACAAACAGGTCCCACCTTATTTTTTGAGGCAAGGGTTGAAGCTAGTTTGCACTAAGCACACTAGCAGAAAGCAAACCTCCAAACCGAGCATTTTGCAGCCTTTGCTTCTGGGCAGCAATGGATCTGCCTCTTCTTTCCACTCCCACAGTGCCTCCGGAGGCAGCCCCCACCCCCACCCACTCCACCCTGTGCACCTTTCCCAGAATATAGGTCCCCAGGCTGGAAGATACCTTCCCCATTAATCACCTGTACCGTACTCCAATCGCAAGAGAAAGTCAGCCAGGACTCAACAGCCATGCTTGCTGGGCAGATTCCTGCTGCCTCCAGCCTCTCGTTCCCGCCTTAATTGTAGGGCTCTGCATTATAGCCACATAATTCATGCCTCCCTAATTAAAGCTGTCGACAGCCTCATTGTAAAGCTGGAAAATGTACAGCACCTGCTCTTGGGGAACTCTGTGCCAGGGACTGATTTTGGGGAGTGCCAGGTGTATAGGGGGCCTTGCCAAAGGGTGCACTGATTGGCTTTTGGGTGGTGTCAGGCTTTTATACTTGATTCTGGAGGAAGAATGATGGCCAAAAGGTCACCAATGACAGGTATATAGACACAAAACGGGGGGGGGGGGGGGAGCAAGGCAAAGAAAGTTAGGAATCTCAGAGCACATAACAGCCCACCCCTTTCTGGGAGGGAGGTGCTGGGGGAAGGGTTTGCAGACAGAATGAGAAACCCAGAGTGGCATTTGGTCAGAGTTCCTGGCTAGTATTTACTGCTCTGGAGGCATCTGAAGCAGAACAGCTCTGCAGACCTTTCTTCAAAGGTAGTAACCTCTCCTCAACCTTATGGGGTGGCAGGGGATCTCGCCTCCTCCAGGAAGTCAGCGTGAGCCCTCACAGGCCGAGGGCCTGCAGGAAGCTCTGCCGTGAAGAGTACATTGATTGTCTCAGGGCCCACTTGGGGGGTCAGTTCAGAGAGCTGTGTGGAGCAGCCTTAAGGTTGGGAGCGGGAATCAGTTTGAGTTGGCAAGGGAAGGAGACAGTCAATCAGGAAACGCTAGGTTCTGTTCAGTCCTGATGTGTTACAAGTTGGCCTGTGTTGGATTAGACTGTAGGACCTCTACACGCCCTTCTGTACCCTGTAGCCATGGAGGGGTTGGGTCTCACTGGGGAGTGGAGCCTGGCCCCGTGCCCTGCTAGGGGGAGTAAAGCTGGTGTGGGCTGAGTCAACAATAGGTAATTGGATTGTAATCGCCCGCCTGGCTTCCATGAGCCATTGGGGGCGCTGAGCCTTTCAGTGAGCAATCAGTACTGGTGGTGGGAGGGATGGAGATTCAATAGCAAATCCCAGGTGGAGAGCCAAGGGGAGGAGCAGCAGATGGGCAAATTTTCTTCCTGTCCTTCCCACCCCTTTCTTTCCTGCCCAGTGATACTGGCTGCCTATCAGTTATTTACCAGTAGATTCAAATCTTTTGTAAAAGTCACGTGGGGGGCTTAGGCAGGATGGGTAAAGGCCTAGGTTTTAGGAAGACCTCTTCTGCATGTTGAAGGATATACTAGCGGAAAAAGAACATGCATCCAAAGACGGGGACAGGAAACACAGGTCATGAGTTAGGGTCCCTGATCTTCAGATTATCAGTACCTAGTCTTGGACTTAGTGTAAGCCTGGGAGACCCTCCCTCAAACTCTAGTGGAGGTCACTATCACAGGTAACCCAAGGTGTCTGTCTACAGGTAGTAGGCCTTGCCTTTGGGGCTCCCTGAAAAGCAAAGGGAGCATAATTCATCAAAAACAGGTGCCTTTCACAAAGAAAAGAAAAGGAAGTTGGGGCCCAAGAGGCACAGGGCAGGGCAAAGTGGCCAGTAGCCAGCCTCACTTAGGCAGATGCAGTGCCCAAAAGTGCCAGCCAGTCAGCCCGTTTAAGTTCCAAGGCCTGCAGGAAGCCCTGGACTCGCTCTTCCCGTTTGGCGGAGAGTTTGTGCAAGCATGCCCGTCGGAGGTGGGCATCCCCGCTGGCCTGGCCCTCTCGAAGCAGCAGCTCTGTCACTGCAGCCTGGTCCCTCTCCAGCTGGCGTTTCTTCCTCTCCTCAGCATACGAGTCTCGGGCCTTCTGCTGGAGAAAAGCAGGGTTTGGGGTAGGAAGATAATTTTAGGTGTGGGTGGAGATGGGATGGAGAAGATGGGAAGAGGGTATGGAGTGGAGAGTTTCCACCAGTGTGGAAAGGCACCCCTGTTACACAGACAAGCCAGCAGGAGTCCATCTTGGCCTGTTTTGTGTGGAAATATCTGTATTTCTTAAATTCTTTCAAGCTTACACTTGGAAACAGGTCAACAGTCTGACTTCTGATTCTCTGTAGCTGCAGGAAGATCCTCCTCGCCAACAGTTTTTTTTTTTTTTTTTTTAATTCATCTATAAAGTGGGGGCTGTGCCTACCTTGAAGAGAGGTTTAAGGGATTAGAGGTAATAAATGCAAAACCCACTCTAACATACTAGCAGGCAGAGAAACAGGGATTTTCTATGTTGCTATCTACTGTCTGAGATGATATTCTCTGGGTCTTCTTATGGTTCCTGAGTCAGGGTAAGGTGCCATTCTCTAGCTCCCTGGTCTATTTTTCAGGGTCCAGCTCTAGACTTGCCTCCTATAATGAAGACAGGCTTGACTCTCTGAGAAAACAGCCCTCCTAAGAACACTGAGAAGCAAATTCAACTCTTAAGCTACTTACTACTGCCTAGACTGGGTATTAGTCTCATGTCTGCTCTGATGGAGAAGAATCCCTCCAGAAGCAGCAGGGCCCCAGGAATCAATTGTGACAGCTGGTGGTGACCAGAGTCTCTGCAGTACCTCTGAGACCATGCATATATATGCCTTCAGACAACAAACTCTTCAAGAGGGCAGAGATGACTTCCTTTCTGGCACCTGGAGCACTCTGCATATGAAGCGTTCACTCACTCCACCACACGATCACAAGAGGACAGGAAGGGTGCTTGTGGCCAAAGCGGGGACTCCCTTTGGAACAGAAGAGGCCGGCTCGTCTCACGGACTGTTCCCGCCAATCTATCCGGCCTACAGAGTCTTGGCAGCAGACCTACTCACGCGCGTGCGTGCGGGCGGAACCTGTCCTGTCCTGATCAATCTATAGGCCCTGACTGCTGAGTCTCCACTTTTTTCTATATGTCATGCTCACAAACACTTCATCCATGGTCTCACTGACCTCAAAATAGAGCTGTGAGCAGGTCAGTGTGGTGGTGCACGCCTTTGATCCCAGCCCCTAAGAGGCAGAGGCAGGTGAATCTCTGTGTTCTAGGCTACTCTGGTTTACACATAGCAACCAGGACAGCCAGAGCTACATAACAGGGAGACCTTGCCTCAAAACACCAAAAAACAACCCCAAGAAACAAACAAAAAAATTACTTGTGTGTGTGGGAACACCTCAAGTTGGATCCCCAGAAACCAAAGGTGGCAGAATATGCCTATAAGCCAGGCACTGGTAGGGAGAGAGGACATCCCTGAAACCTACTGGCCTTCAAGCCTAGCAGAATAGATGAACTTCACCTTTAGAGAGATCCTGTCTCAAAACATAAAGGTACGGGGCTGGCAAAATGCACTGGTAGGGAAAGGTGCTATTTCATCCTGACAACGTGATTCCATCCCTGGAACCCACAAAAAGGTGGAAGGAGATCTGGTTATGGTAGTCCACACTTTTTTTCTTTTCTTTGGTTTTTGAGACAGGGTTTCTCTGTGTAGCTTTGTGCCTTTCTTGGAGCTCGCTCTGTAGCCCAGGCTGGCCTCAAATTCACAGAGATCCACCTGCCTCTGCCTCCCGAGTGCTGGGATTAAAGGCGTGCGCCACCACTGCCTGGCTTTTTTTTTTTTTTTTTTAAACGAAGATTTATTTATTATGTACACAAAAGAGGGCACCAGATCTCATTACAGATGGTTGTGAGCCACCATGTGGGTGCTGGGAATTGAACTCAGGACCTCTGGAAGAGCAGTCAGTGCTCTTAACCTCTGAGCCATCTCTCCAGCCCAGTAGTCCACACTTTTAATCCCAGCATTCAGGAAGCAGAGGCAGGCAGATCGATGTAAGTTTGAGGTTAGCCTGGTCTAACCTAACAGAGGGAGTGGCAGGCTAGCCCAACCTACATTGTGAGTTCCAGGCTGGCCAGAGGTACATAGTGAGACCCTGTCTCAAAAACAATAAAGTGGAAAGTGAAAATCAATTCCACAAAGCTGTCCTATGACCTCCACATACATACTGTGGGACACTGTGTATCTACCCACATTACACTTAAACATATACACTAATAAATAAAATAAAATAGGATGAGAAAGATCAAGGAAAGACACGTGATGTACGCTTACATATACACACACAAATAAGTACATATATCATATACATACACTAATCACACTACACATAAAAAAGTAGCATGAATTTTCTCAGGTCAGAATCAATTTGCTTGAAGCCCTGAAATTTGAGAAATTCCTGTCCAAAAGACTCTCACTTTTCTAAGACTATATTTCTTCTTCTAAAAAAAAAAAAAGAAAGAAAAGAAAAAAAGATTTATTTTTCTAATTGAGTTTTGTGTGTGTGTGTTGTGTGTGAACATGAGTCATGAATACAGGTGCCCACAGAGACTAGAAACATTGGCTTTGCCTCGGAGCAGGAGTTACAGGTGGTCATAAGCCCTTGAGTGAGGAAACTGATCATCTTCCTTTGGAGGAGCAGGAAATCCACTAACAGCTGAGTCATTTCTCCTGTCTTCCTTTTTTTTTTTTAATTTTTAAAATTTTTATTTTTATTTTTTTTTCCTGTCTTCCTTTCTTTTTCAAGTAAACTTTTTATTTCTAGGAAAAACCATAAATCATTCATATCACATACAAGAAATTTTCTTTAAGAGTAATTCTAGCTGGGTAGTGGTGGCACACATTTTCAATCCCAGCATTCAGGAGCCAGAGGCAGGTGGATCTCTGTGAGTTCAAGGCCAATGTAGTCTTGGTCTATAAAGTGAGTTTCAGCACAGCAAGGACTACACAGAGAAACCGTGTCTCAAAAATCAAAAACAATCCTGAGCAATTACACTTTTTATTTTATAGACCAGATACTGAAATGTGGTAATATAACAAAAATCTCTAGTCAAATATTTTTATTAGCTATTGAATATCTTACACAAAATTTTTCAATCAGTTAAAATAAACCAGCTATAAAATTGTATAATTTATTTTATTTTTGGCTTATAGCATAATTTTAAAAATGACTTATTTATTTAAAGACAGGGTCTTGCTATGTGACCCTGGTTGGCCTGAACCTTCGAATAGAAGCAGACTGGGCTCAAAGCTGTGGTGACCTCTGGTGCCAGGGCTGGGTCACAGTCATGTCTCGCTCGCTATGCCAGGCTCCAAGGCTTGCTCTCCTTCTTAAAATTAACATTTTGTACAT
Source organism: Onychomys torridus (assembly GCF_903995425.1). Classification (NCBI taxonomy): domain Eukaryota; kingdom Metazoa; phylum Chordata; class Mammalia; order Rodentia; family Cricetidae; genus Onychomys; species Onychomys torridus. The sequence continues at coordinate 147,501,064 of NC_050444.1, forward strand.
TAATTAATTTTATGAGTACGAATGTTTTGCCTGTATATATATACATATATATATATGTATGTATATGCACCTGTGTATGCCTGGAGAGGACAGAAGCGGGCATCTTCTTTTTTTTTTGTTTGTTTGTTTTTTTGTTTTTGGAGACAGAGTTTCTCTGTGTAACAGCTCTGGCTGTCCTGGAACTCACTTTGTAGACCAGGCTGGCCTCGAACTCACAGAGATCCTCCTGTTTATGTAGTCTTGGCTGTCCTGGAACTCTACAGACCAGGCTGGCCTTGAACTCAGATCCTCTGCCTTCCAGTGCTGGAATTAAAGGTATGGATACTACACCAGGCTTAATTTTATTTATTTTTTAAAGAAACAAGTTCAGACAAGAAAGAAGGTTTTTTGAAGACTTACTTATTCTATGAGTGTTTGCTTCCATGGATGTGTGTGCACCTTGTGCATGCCTGGTGCCCCTGGTGGTCTGAAGAGGGCACTGCATTCCCTGGAACTGGGGTTAAGGATGGTTGTGAGTCACTATGTGGGAGTTCTGCAAGTGCCCTAAGCTTCCAAAGCACTTCTCCAGTCCATAAATAAAATCTAAAAAATAGGAGGAAAGGAGGGAGGGCTCAGGGTGAAGAGCACATGCTGCTCTTCTTGAGTGAGGTTCCCAGCACTCACATGGCAGGCAGCTCAGTTACCAGTAACTCCAGCTCCAGAGGATGACGCCTCTGGCCTCTGTGGGTAGCTGCACTCATGTGTATATAAACTTTAGTTAGTTACTAACACTAACAATAAATTAAAACAACAAAAAGCAGGTTTAGGGCTGGAGAAGCAGATCAGTTGGTCTAGTGCTTGCCTAGTTATGTGAGGTCCTGGATTTACTCACCAGCACCAAAGGGGCTTAGACTCTCAGCTCTGCCTCTGGCCCCTCAAAGTCTACGTGACTTTTTCTTTACCAAATGCCCATTAGATAGTTAGATTCTGTCCATCCCTAAGTCCTCTGCTTCTGTTACTTCCACTCCCAAGCTTTGCATGACTGAGAGGCCTGCCTGTGTGTCTGGGGCCTGCGTGCCTGGGGCGCGTTTCCCAGGCCTTCCCTTGGCATTCCCTCAGGTAGGCGCTGCCCCCTCTCATTGTGTCCTATCATCACACTGGGTGGGTGTTCTACATCGCCTTACCACAGCTGAGGATTCCCTGCCATGTCTGCTTGTTGATTGTCTATCCAACTGAAAGTGGAAAGCCCCATGAGGGCAGAGGTCTTCTCTGGCTGGGTAACTGCAGGTCCTCCTGTGCTTGACAATATGCCTGATTCAGACCAGGGAGTCAGTAAACACTTATGAAGACAGAACCTGTGTCAACTCCTCTACAAACCACGTGCAAAGCCCTGAGAAACCTGAGCTAAAAAAAGGCTTCTGGGCCTTCCAATTAGAGGTCTACACACAAGACTATCAATGCCCCAAAGCTTCACACACAGGCTCTCTGGGCTTCCTGCAGAGCCAATTTACTCTTACTTTATATACACAACTACTGTGCTTAATTACCTGCTTTCTCTGCCTATAGCCGATTGAAAACAGTAAACAGGAAGGAGAGCGAAGAGGAGGGATGCTGTCACAATCAGCCACCCACACAGCAGGAGACGAAGAGGAAGGACTTAGAAAAGCACACGGAAGTCTCAAAGCCAGGTATTTCAGGGCCACCTAGCTTCACATCAACAGTCCTGCTCTTCAAAGGCATCACTGTACAATGAAGTGCTTGAGACAGGAGTTACCACTACCATCATCATTAGAAAGTGATTATTCTAATCATCATCACCACTAGCAACTGCTAGGTACAGTGTAGGTGCCAATGAATTACAAGATCTACTTCAGCAAGAATGTTTCCATTTCAGAGGGAGCTTCAGTCTCATGGGAAAATCCTCATTGGCAGCAGGTAACTGAAGCTTTGCTGGTTTTCTTTTTGCTTGTTCTAAGCTGCCTTGTTCAAATCCACTCGTATTTTGAGACTCAATGATAAAATCTTCATAATTCAAGTCACTAACGCCAGGAGTTCAGAACGGGGGTTCCTGGACAGGTTTCAGGGATTGTGAACCCCAAAAGTATTCTATGTAGCTGAGTGTAAGTACAATCCTATGGAAAGTAGACCTGGTTTTCATTGGACATGTTCTATGGTTTTCATTAGTTTCCCAAAAAGGGCCCTAAGACCAACAAGCCTCCTGGCTTACATCATTCCTTCTTCCTGGCCATTATTTCTCCAGACTTAAGAAACAGCTGATTTCAAAATTCAAGTTCCTGGCTCTGTGGTCCTGGCACAGTTGGTCTCTCTGTCCCTGTTTTCCTATCGCAAAAATGAGGACAGCCAGTCCGTTATACTTAGGGAAGGCTAACTAGATAACTATACAAGAACCAGCAGAGCCCCTGGATGTCAGCAGTGGTAATCCCTACAAAGACAGGCGACAACAGGAAGACAATGCTGCTCATGAGTTCTGCAGACTTCTACCGTCACACCTTTATTAATGGCCTTGAGAAATCCTCCTGCCTCAACATCCCACTAGTAGTACAGGTGGGTGTCAGCAGCATCTATGACTTTATCTAGGCTAACATCTTCAGGAAATACTGGACAATCTGAGAAGCTTTCTCCTGTCTCTTTAGGACACTTTATTCTTATATCATATTGGTTTCTAAACAATGTTTCGTTTCTTTTCCTTTCCTTCCTTTTCTTTTCTTTTTTTTGAGACCAGGCCCTGGGTGGCCTGAAATTTGATATGTAGGGCTATGGATATCACTCTGTATAAATAAAATGCTGATTATCCAGTAGCCAGGCAGGAAGTATAGGCGGGACAAGCAGAGAAGAGAATTCTGGGAACAGGAAGGCTGAGGCAGAGAGACGCTGCCAGCCGTGCCATGAGAAGATGTTAAGATACTGGTAAGCCATGAGCCACATGGCAACTTATAGATATATAGAAATGGGTTGATTTAAGACATAAGAACAGTTAGCAAGAAGCCTGCCACGCCATACAATTTGTAAGTAATGTAAGTCTCTGTGTGTTTACTTGGATGGGTCTGAGCAGCTGCTGGACTGGCGGGTGAGAGAGATTTGTCCTGACCTTGGGCCAGGCAGATCCAGGAAAACGCTAGCTACAATGTAGACCAGGTTGGCCATGAACTCAGACATCTACCTGTCCCTGCCTCCCAAGTGCTGGGGTTAAAAGCCTATAGTACCATGTCCCAGTCATTTTTCCTCTCTTTATTCATTTGTATACGAGAGACTAAGAAGACCTACCTGAGTGAGTTCTTGGGAGTAGTAAGTATTGAGGTGCTGCATTTGAACTATTCAGCGTCTGACACACAATAAATGATCAGTGGGTGTGGTAGGTATTATGATTGTAATGATTAGCATTAGGTTTGTCAAGAAATGTTTGGTGGGCTGGAAAGATTGCTCAGTGGGTAAAGACACTTGTCACCAAGCCTGACAATCTGAGTTCAATCCTTGAGACCCACATGAAGGAGAGAACAACTTCCAAAGGCTGTCCTCTACATATACACGATGACACATACATGCATTAATTATGGCACGTCTATGCACACAAACACATATACAAGTAAATAAATGTAATAAAGATTTTTTAAAGTACACAGTGAGGTATAGCACAAGGTAGATCTGTCAGTGCCTACCTCTCCCCATCCTACCCTGCCCAGCTCGTACCTGAAGTGCACTATAGTTCATCTGAAACTGCATGATTGCCTCACAGAGGTTCCAAAATGTATACTCCGGCCACAGAACAGGCTGGAACACCAGGCAGGAATGGGAGGTCTGGTGAAGCAAGGAAGAGAGTAGGAGTCAGTCACACCCATGGAGCTGCACCGCTGGTCAGTCCTCCACTGGGGGCCAGCTGAGGGGAAAGGCCTGGAAACAAGACAGCACAGGTTTCCAGAGCTCGGAATGTTCCTGCTGCCAGCCCATTTCCCTCATTGTTAGAAGACAGAGCATGTTAGAAGACAGAGCACGGGGCAATTAGATCACCCGCCTGCGGCAAAGCAGGGCTGGACCAGATAAATGTCTACACCAGTCTTTTCCCTGTTTTCGTCTTTATTTGAGAGAAAGTCTCACTGTGAAGCAGTGGCTGGAAAGGAATTCATTATGTAGAATTCAGGCTGTCCTGAAATTCACATTCATCTGCCTGCCTCCTGAGATCTAGGATCAAAGGTGTGTGCACCGCACCCAGCTCCACCACACCTCTAAAAGCCAATTTTAGGACTAGGAAATAACATCTGGATTATGTTATTGGCTCTAGGAGGTCATTTGAGATGCACACAGTCTGACAGAGTCGGCCAGAAGGAATGGTAGCTGCTCTTGTTATTTTAAGAGGCAACAGTGTGGCATCAGGCTTAAGCCCATGGGTTCTGGAGTCAAGCTGCCTGGGTCTATCATTACCACTGACCTGGCTGAGTTATTTAACCTCTCTGGGCCTCAGCTTCCTCAAGTCTAAAGCAGAAAACACTGAGAGTCTGGTTTTATTACCTATGAAGATTAAATGTATGAAGGAAAGTACAGAACGGTGTGGACATGAACTATCATGACTACCACTGAGCTACCCCAGCCCCGAGTAGTCCTGAAAGCCCAGGCTTTACTGTCTGTTGCATTAAACAACCAAATGGGACATGGGACAACTTCTTTGCTATTCTAGACCAATGTCACCTTCCTCACAGCTGTTACCAAGATACAAAGTATTTTCTCTGGGACAGGAGGAAGTAACCCACAACAGGGTTTCTCTGTGGAGCCCTGGCTGTCCTGGAACTCACTCTGTGGACCAGGCTAGACTCAAACTCATACAGATCTGCCTGACTCTGCCTCCCAAGTGCTGGGATTAAAGGTGTGCGCCACCACCACCTGGCTGAGAAACTGCTTTTTATTTTGTTTTGCTCTTAAATTGTGAGACATTCTCACTATGAAGCACTGGCTGGCCTGGAATTTGCTGTATAGAACAGACTGACCTCAAGCTTCTTCCCATGGCTGCATGACTTGTTGAAAGTCTGGACTTGCCCAATGGTTTCCCTTTTATAGAAAGTAGGAGTCAGTTCTGAGCTGACCACTGCTACACGTCCAGCACAAAGCGGGGACTCAAGCGTTTTTTCTGAGGAAATGTGGTGACGACTGTGGATCCTAATAAACTGCCTAGAGATCAAAGACCAGAACAAGCCACTAGATTGAACATACAGGCCAGGCAGTGGTGGCACACACCTTTAATCCTAGCACTTGAGAGGCAGAGATCCATCTGGATCTCTGTGAGTTCAAAGCCACCCTGGACTACATGAGATTGACTCGGACTAGGAGAGAAACCGAGCCAGGCAGTGGTGACACACATCTTTGATCCCAGTACGGGGAAGTGTACACACCTTTAATCCCAGGAAGTGATGGCTGGGCGGAGAAAGATATATAAGGCGTGAGGAGACAGGAACTAAAGGGGTGTTTTTTTGACAGAAGCAGAGCTTTTTCAGCTGGAGGCTTTTGAGTGAGGACTCAGAGGATTTCAGAGGATTCGTGGAGTTCGTGAGGTAAGATGTGGCAGCGGCTTGTTCCTTTGTCCCCAATATCCGGCTCTAAGTTTTTTATTAAAGACCTTTTTAATATTTGTGTTATAGCAATCAGTGAGCTTCTGTGGATGACTGTCCTCTACTAAGTCTCCCTTTTAAAAACATGGGATTCCTTCACCTGTACGGTGACCCTTTGGTTCTTTACCAGTATGTTTCTCTGTCTATCTTTCTTCCTACCGTTCTAACTCCTTTCCTCTCCTTCCCTTTCTGTCTTCCCCAAAAAGTTCCAGGGATCGAACCAGGGCATTGAGCATGGTCAGCAAGCAGGGTAACACTGAGCTATACATCCAGCCCCACAACTATGGTTTCTTAAGTCTCAGCTCAACATAAACTTTAAAAATGTGATCTGAGCAGAATAGCCACAGAACCATGTAAATGTACACTGTATTTCCTTGAAGATACACAAAGACTAAAGAAAGGCATTCTCAGCAGCTAGCGGTTAGTTCCCTGGGCTCTTTTACTGGGACTGGATCTTGCAGATCAGGCGAGGCTGGCTGGCCAGAGCTCCAAGGATCCTCCTGTTGGCAGTTTGTGAGCATTGGGATTTGGAGTGTGTACCGTCACAGCAGGCTTTTTATACGGATGCCCAGGCTCAAATTCAGCTAGGTATACTTATGCACCAAGCCTTACCAAATGCCCTATCTTCTTAGCCTCTCACTTTTAAGACCGATCCATTAAAATTCCTGGACTTTGGATACATGAGGTATTTCCAAATTGAGTCTCCCTTAACCTTCCCCCCTCTTTTTCTTTCTTTCTTTCTTTTTTTTTTTTTAGTTTTTTGACCCTATGTTGTCCTTGCTGTCCTGAAACTCCCTCTATAAACCAGGCTGGCCCCAAATTCAGAGATCCACCTGCCTCTGCCTTCCTAGTGGTAGGATTAAAGGTGTGCACCATAATGCAGAGATTTTTCAACAATCAATAGTCCTAATTGAATGCAAATTTTAGGGACTACCTATGCTGGGATAACTGAGCAAAAAGGCATCAGTAAGCCTGAGAGTCTGGATACAAGTCTCTCATAAAACATGCAAGCAGAGATGTAGCCCATGTTCTGAAGAGGACACTACTAACAGAAAGGTAAGGTTCCTGTGGTGCTAGAGTGACTGCCAGGTTAACCACGGTTTCAAGGGCCCATTCTTTGAAAAGGGGCATTTGGGCAGTTTTCATTAGGGTAGGATGCTTTGCTTTCCCTTAGGACGAAAGCCCTGCACTTCGGATAGCAAGACCCACGTTATACGCGCAGGGTCAGGTGAGGAATGGAAAGTGAATGTTAGCAGGCACAGCCTACAGGTATTGCTCTGCATGTTAGCCCTCACTCCTGCTCACACAACGGTGTAGAATGGGAATGAATCACTCTCCTTCAGGGTTTGGGTACAGTTCTACTATTCAGCCCAATCCCAAAATAACATGCTCCAAAATGACCTACCTGCCAGAGCAAGAAGTCACTGAGCCGAACTTCTCCCGAGGTCCGTATCAAGATGTCCGGATGAGGAGAGTGGTTGCTATAGAGACACTTATCGAGCAGGGACTCAGAGACATCACTAAGGCCATCGGGAAACAGAAGCACACATCTCTTTGTAGTACTCTCTTGGTGAACTTCCATGCGCAGCTTCCCAGTTCAAAGGCCATTATCAAACACATTTGCCAGTGGATCACCAACCCCAAGAATGACTTTAAATCTGCACAACCACATACAATACTTTTTGGGGGGTTGGGAGCATTACTAGGATTGAACCTAGGGTCTTGGTACATCCCAGGCAAGTACTCTAACACTATACTATATCATCCTAAGCCCTGCGTAAGGTATTCATAATCTGGTTTTATAGATACAGAGATGAATAATTTGCCCAAACACATTTACCTACAGGCCTAAACCAGATGTGTCACTACGCTGTTTCTCTTCATTTGAAGTGTTGTTTCAAAGGCACCCTGTGACCTAGCAATGTGAAGAAGCACTCTGCAACTAGGCCTCTTGCCTTTGTAAGAAAACTTAGGGCCAGGTGGTGGTGGCACACGCCTTTACCAGCACTCAGGAGGCAGAGCCAGATGGATCTCTGTGAGTTCGAGGCCAGCCTGGGCTACAGAGCAAGATCAAGGAAAGGCGCAAAGCTACACAGAGAAACCCTGTCTTGAACAAAATAATAATAATAATAATAATAATAATAATAATAATAATAATAAAACCCTGGAATACAGAAAATTTGAATGGCCTTGTGCTTACTCAGTAAATGGTCACAATTATTATTTATCACACAGGACGGAGGGCCCCAGGAGGCCAAGCAGCCTATTCAAAGTAACTCCTTGACAGTTTCCACCCTTGAATTCCTTATTCCCTAATTCCAGGCTCACAAACAACCTGTTAATTTGTTTTTGTCGTTGTTGTTTGTTTGTTTTTTGAGACAGGGTTTTTCTGTGGAGTCCTGGCTGTTCTGGAACTCACATTGTAGACTAAGCTGGTCTCTAATTCACAGAGCTCTGCTTCCCTCTGCTTGCTGGGATTAAGGGCGTGCACCACCACCAGCCACATTCAACCTGTTAAGAGGTGCTGAGTTGAGACATCAGCCTCTTGACCCTGGAGATTTTATCTACCCTGTCAACACGAAAGCCCCACAGAGGCAGACTACAAAATGATGGAGTCAGGAAGACAGTCAGGAAAGCCTTCCTGGGAAGTGAGCAAGATGTAAGGTCAGTGGGTTCTGAAGCACAGGGTGAGGGTAAAGCATGTGATACCAGGAGTCAGATCAGTTCCTAGGAGCAAATATATATTAAGTCTGCTTGCTAAATTAAGATTATTCTTTCTAGCATAAATATTTTCCATTATTACTTCAATTATTATCTTATATATAAGACTACTCAAAACATGAATCATAAAGCATAATATAATGAACAACTATGAAATTACCTCAAAGCTAATTAACAATAACTTGCATCTACATATATATGTTCTCATGTTTTCTCTGTCTTTTCCTCTCTCTCTCTCTGAGGCTAGGAAGTGATAGAAATTGAACCCAGGGACTTGCACACATCAGGCTCAAACATGTCCCCACTCCTGTGTGTTCCCCTTTTGCCTTAACAGCTTGACTACCTCCTATCCCCACCCACTTAACCAGTGCCTCAACAGCCAATTTATAATTTACAACTTAATTTACCCTTCTAGAGCATTAGCACCATCATGCCAACATGTGCCAACCTCTTTCTCAATCTGTACCAACAAATGCCCTTTTGTGCTCTGTAACACAGAGTGTAAGTGCCAATCAGGCCTACAGGCTCATAAAGAGTTTCTCAGAACTCCATCCTTGGCCTTCTACTCACAGGAGACTCTCTTTAGCTCCCTCTTGCCCCTCGTCAATCCATCACCCTACATGACCTTCCTGCTGGAGTACCTCTGGTTGGTCCTGACCCCCCTGGACCAGTGATCCAACATCTCTGTTCTGACAAACCCAGAACCAAACTATTGGTTCCGTTCCTTAAATGGGATCCTGCCTCGGGTGCCCTAGCACAGTGGAGGGCACCAGTGTCCACTGTTAAAATCCAGGGGTCAAACATCCTGGATAACACATCCTTTCTCCAGAATCAGTCCATTCAGTTCTCCTAAATCTTCCTCTCTGCAGCTCGGTGCAGGGTGTTTTATCCATTCGAGCACCATTACAATCCAGGTTCCTTCCAATGGCATCCCACTATTCAGGAGTTGCTATAACCAAGGCTCAACTCATAGTCCTGCCTATGGCTGCTGCTTCTCTCTTAGGTCACTTTGCCTTTAGGACATGTATCACCACTATGTCTGGATTAATGTCTGTTTCCTTACCAGAGCTCCAAAATAGAGAAAAAAAGTAGATCTTTACATTCTTACCACTGTATCTCCTGATACAGAGCAGTGTGCTTACCTACAGCTGGTACTAGAAAATGAATAACTAAAAGGCTGAGCCAGGCATAGCAGCTCACATCCTTAATCCTGACATGTGGGAGACAGAAGCAGGCAGACCTGGTGAGTCCAAGGTCTAAAGAAAAGTTCCAACCAACCAGAGCTACATAGTGAGAGCTGTATCAAACCATGAAGAAAGAAAACAGTACTTTCTGGGGCCGGAGAGATGACTGCTACTCTGCCAGAAGACCGAGTTCAGTTTCTAGCACCCACTGGGAGCTCCAGCTACAGGGGAGCTGATACCTTCTTCTGGCCTCTGAGGGCACCTTCATTCATGTGCATATCGAGGCCCCACCCCACCCCCACCCTGACACACACACACACACACGCACACACACACACACACACACACACACACACACACACACACACACACACACACACACACTAAAAAAATAATCTTAAAAAACAAAACAGTACTTTCCGGGTGAGCAGTAGTCATTTTTTTAAAAAAAGGGCAACCTGTCTTCTTTTTTGTCCATTTCCTCTTTTATGGTGCCAGAGATCAAACCCTAGGTGATATGCCTACTAAGCAAGTGCTCCCCAACTGAGCTACAACCTCACTGTAACATCTTGTGATAATTTTGTTGTTGTTTTGAGATAGGGGTCTAGGCTGGCCCCAAACCTACAAGTGTTCTAAGTAGTGGGATCACGGTTTTGGGGCACCATGACCAGCCCAATTTCATGATTTTTAGTTTCCAGCCAATCACGCTACACTAGAAAAGCAATCAGGAAATTCCCTGCATCCCAAGAGCTCACATAATAAAGATGAAAGTCAAGGACTCTGGAATTGGTGTCTGGCCTTGGATATGCAACTCTCAGTTTCCACATCTATAAAATGAAAAGACTTGACTGTCTCACATGAGGTCAACAGTAAACAGGGAATATAACAATATTGCCTCAATTATTTCTGCTACCATTATTTTACTATTGCTATTATTATTTTACTAACATTATTAAAGATTATATTAGTAAAAACATTAGAAGGGCCAAATAGACAGATGGCTTCAAAAATTCCTCCATTCCTCCAAGCCTTAATAATTAGGATTCCGCCGGGCAGTGGTGGCACACGCCTGTAATCCCAGCACTTGGGAGGCAGAGGCAGGCAGATCTCTGTGAGTTCGAGGCCAGCCTGGCCTACCAAGTGAGTTCCAGGAAAAGGCACAAAGCTACACAGAGAAACCCTGCCTCGAAAAACAAATAAACAAACAAACAAACAAACAAACAAAAATTAGGCTTCCACTATGCCGGTAATGATTAAAATTTCCCCTTCCTTTCTTCCTTCTCTTCACCCTCCACCCATTCCTCACAATACCTTCATCCTGTGCTATGAAATTATAATAGGAGAAACCTAATAGTCTCCTCCACACAAAGCATAAAAAGAATGACTGGAGAAGTGGTAACAAGGGACAGGATGGCAGCGGTCCTGCTGATTCTCAACGGTTTGCCAGTGTGCCGTATACTCAGATGCTTCTAGCCTGTTTGGGGAACATCTCCTAAATCTTCCCACGTACACCCCTGATGTGAGCTCTGGCCAAGTATATGGCTCAGAAAAGGTTTTAACATAGTGCACCCCATCTTTCCTATCAGCTAACAGGAAAAGACACTCCGGATACCTGGGTTCCAGCAGACCTTGCTCCACTCCCCAGGCCATCTCTCTCACGGCATTGGTGATCTCATGACGGGATGTGTATGCAAAGCAGACATTGAGGAAACACCTGAGGATGGCAGAGCAGAATAAGTCACCAAACAAGGACAGAGTCTGATTGTGGTGCAGCTACCCCCTCGCAGGACACAGGCACTTTGAGTTTGCAGCACGCTTTTGAAGGGTGAGACTGTGGATTGTTTTATGATTTCCAAGAGTTCTTGGAATAGGCATGTTCTTCACTTAATTAGATCAAAACTAAATGATCTCTGATTGCCCTCCTGACCCTCCTCCTCTACTGACAACCAGCTCAGAGGACAGAACTCCACTGTGATATTAGCACAGCATAGGAGATCGAATATAAAATAAACCAGACAAACAGTAGTACTTCAAAGCCACACAGTGTTGTGTGGATTCCTGTACTTTCTCCTCTAAATCTGTCCATGGGCCAAAGAGTGGGATAGAAAAGATTCTTGAGCCAGGTGGTGGCGCATGCCTTTAATCCCAGCACTTGGGAGGCAGAGGCAGGCAGATCTCTGAGTTCAAGGCCAGTCCTGTTTACAGAGTGAGTTCCAGGACAGCCAGGGCAACACAGAGAAATCTTGTCTTGAAAAACCAATCAAACAAACAAGAATAGATTCTTAAAAGGCATATAGACAAGGATTAGGACTGTCGGATTTCTCTTTTTAGGCAGGGTCTCTCCATGTTGCCCAGGTTGGCCTCAAACTCACAGAGATATGCCTGTTCCTGCCTACTGAGTGGTGGGATTAAGGGTGTGTACCACCACACCTGGCCTAGGACTAATACCTATCCCAACTCTCATCAAGTTAAAGTATGTGTGGTTTGTCTGTATGTGTGCATGCACGTACATTTATAGTTGCATAAACACGTTGGGGTGGGGTGGACAAGCGATGAGGAACTGGGTTTGTATGGGAGTAAATGGTAAGGCTGCTGGTGCCCTCTCCAGGTGCAAGAAGCATCACAAACTACCCTTTGGTTGTACTTCATACCGAGCACAGACCAAGGAAGCTCTGGGCCCTCCCTTAAGGAACAGCCTGAGAACTTACTTGTTGTAGTTCTTGGTAGCCTGGACAGCCTGTGCAATCTTCTGCTGGAGGTCCAGAGGCAACAAATGCAGGTCGCCTAACACACGGATACACACCCCGTGCTTCTGGAGCTTCTCCCTGACCAGGGAGAGAGGCAGCATGTGACACAGCACCTGACGGGCAGCAGGCACTCAGGCAAGGAGCACCTGGGTGCTCTTGACACAAGGCACTGTTGAATGTGCAGGATTTCAGAGCCGGTGTCAACACTATGAAAGGCGATCAGTATAGCACGGAGGCTCAGACAGAAACTGGCCAAGGTCATTTCCTGTGTCATACCTGGCTTGAACCAGATCTGCCTGACTTGAGAATACAAACTCTTGGCCACATGACACTATCTCAGCTGACCTTACAGACAGTTGCATTTTATACTTTCTGTGACATCTGTCCCATTCTAGCAAGACAGTAAATTGCTCCAGAACAGAAACTGTATCATTGGTGACACCTGTTATTTTCTGCTGAGGTAAGATAATAATGGCAGCTGAGAGCACATTTTGTAGAGTTAGGTGGTGGTTGAAATACCTGGCTCTAACCAACAAACTCAATCACTGCACCATACTCTGAGGTACATACTGTAAGTTCCCCTTTGCAAACAAGGAAACTGAAGCACAGAAGAATCAAATGTTTAGAAATCTGGATGAATGAGAGGCTAGGTCTGAACCCGGGGCTCTAGTTACAGAGCCCGTACATATACTCATTCACAGTGCTCCCACAGTCCCTCAAGCTGCACACAGTGAGTACTCACATTTCTACCCAGTCTCTCACCTGGGAATGCCACAGAGTAACTGGTGTTTTAGGTTTGCAAAGCATGAGCTTATTGCTGTGGGGTAGGAATCTTGGCAGGTCCTGAAAGACCTGACCCAGAATTACAGGCCAGATTCATAACCACCCTATATAACCTTCACCACATTTTGTCAAAGTCTGAAAAACAAGAACTATTTACCTATTTTTGAAGATATACTAGATTATAAAAGATCAATATAGGGGCTGGAGAGATGGCTCAGAGGTTAAGAACACTAGCTGCTCTTCCAGAGGTCCTGAGTTCAATTCCCAGCAACCACATGATGGCTCACAACCATCTGTAATAAGATCTGGTGCCCTATTTTGGCATGCAGACATATATGCAGGCAGAACACTGCATACATAATAAATCTTAAAAAAAAAAAAAAAAAAATTGGTGCTGGAGAGATGGCTCAGTGATTAAGAGCACTGGTTGTTCTTCCAGAGTTCCTGAGTTCAATTCCCAGCAACCACATGGTGGCTCACAACCATCTGTAATGAGATCTGGTGCTCTCTTCTGACCTGCAAGCATGCATGTAGACAGAACACTGTATACATAATAAATAAATAAATCTTAAGAAAAAAATCAATGTATAGTTTAATCAAAGCAAAATCTGAATAAGACCTAGATTTCAACTCAAGTACCCCCACTTTTGATGATCCTTGCACATAAATCCTGGCATCTCTGAACTCAGCCCCTATTTGTCTCTCAATCTCCCACTACCTGCAAACTGGAAATAAGCAGCCCTACCATAGTCCCCACAAGCTGGAAAAGTGCAAAGAGATGCCTGGGAATGCTCGTTCTCAGGGAACAGAGGCAAGAAGTTCTTGAGGTTCCCAGAGGAACTGCAAAGGCCTGGAGGAGCCAGGGCTGGGGTCAGGGAGGGTCAGTCTGGACAGCATCTTACTGTTCTTCCATCAAGCAAGTGAACTTCTGTCGGGCTAGATCCAGTAGCCCGTCAACCTCACTCTTGGAGCGTTTGAAGTTCTCAATGCTGAACGCATAGACAGTCACTTCTAGGATGCCCAGGTTCAAACACCAGCGTAGAGTCTGAGGGCGAGAAGGTGAAGAGCTAGGACACGGGGGAATGGGAGAAGTAAACAATGTTTCCGCCTGAGTCAGGGTTGGAGCAAGGATGCTTCTCCTCCCTAGACCAGTAAAGCAAGGGCAACATCAGCACTTATGTTAGAATAATGAACCAACCAGGAAGAAGAAAATCACCATTCAAGAAACCGAAAAATCTGAGGCTGCCTATGGTGGCTCAGTTCTATTATCCCAGTATTTGAGAAGCTGGGACACATGGATCAAGGCTAGCCTAGACTACATAGTAAGATCCTGTCTCAAAAACAAACAAACAAACAAAAAAACCTACAAAAAATAAACAGAGGCTGGAGAGATGGCTCAAAGGTTAAGAACACTGGCTGCTCTTCCAGAGGTCCTGAGTTCAATTCCCAGCAAGCACAAGGTGGCTCACAACCATCTGTAATGAGAGCTAGTGCCCTCTCCTGGTGTTCAGGCATACATGCAGGAAGAATACTGTATCCATAATAAAAAAAATCTCAAGGGGTTGGGGATTTAGCTCGTGGTAGAGTGCTTGCCTAGCAAGTGCAAGGCCTTGCTTGGGTTTGATCCTCAGCTCAAAAAAAAAAAAATCTTTGGGCTAGAGAGGTGGCTCAGAGGTTAAGAGCACTGGCTGTTCTTCCAGAGGTTCTGAGTTCAATTCCCAGCAACCACATGGTGGCTCACAACCATCTGTAATGAGATCTGGTGCCCTCTTCTGGCATGTAGGCAGAACACTGTATGTGTAATAAACAAACAAACAAACAAACAAATAAATCTTTTAATTAAAACAACAACAAAAATAAAACAGAATAAATTGATCCAGGCATGTTGGTGAACACTTATCTGAGCATCTGGGAGGTAGAGGGCAGGAAGATCATGAGTTTCAGGTCAGACTTGGACCACATATTGAACTTGAGGCTGTATAACCCTGAGTTATATACCCTCTCTCAAAAGTAAATAAACAAGTAAGCAAATTTCTGTCACTAGAGTATCGGTAGAAAGGTAAAAACAAAAAGCCCAACAAATATAAAGTCACTAGGATGATATATGTCATTTCAAAAGTTGATTTTGTCGCGTGTGCAGTCATGCCCAGCAAATGTGTATGGGGTTAGAGGAAGGGCTGCTGGAGCCAGGTCTCTCCTTACACAACGGGTGTTCCAGGGACCGAGCTCAGGGTGTCAGACCTGGTGGCTAGCGCCCTTCCCTGGTGACCCAGCAATTTTATAAATGTTAAGACATTTAGTAGTAGCCTGGGTGAGACATAATAACACAAAACAATCAACCAAAAGCTAGCAAGAGACCAAAGTGTGTTATTGATTCTAATATTCTGGGATCAGTTTTGTTAATGGCAGTCTGAGACTCTTGGTGGCAAACAGGCAATACAGCAGAACAAAAATAAAAACCACTTAACCCACAGCAACTCCAATCTCCCTCTCTGCTATCTAGTCATGCCGTTCACTTAGGCTTTGTCACCACACCCACCTCAGCCAGCTTGTTGAAGCCCTGTGAGTGGCCCTCCTGCCGTTCCACCTGGCACTTCTTGGCATAGCGACGGTTTCCGTCCATTATGAATGCAACATGTTTGGGCACTGGGCCAGCCTAGAGAGTAAGACAAATGACAAGCCAATTTCATTCTTTTGGGGATAAAAGGGGAACAGTGGATCCTTAACTCAGAGGTTTGAACAATCAGATGAAATGCCTGGGCTGGCAAGATGACCCGGTGGGTAAAGGTGCTTCCTGCTAAGCCCAATGACCTGAGTGTGAGCCCTGGGACCAGTGCACAAACCGGAAGAATAACCAACACCTACAAGTTTTCCTCTGACCTCCACATATGTGCTGTGGCATGTATGTGCCTCCATTCAACACACATACATACACACACATACAAACACACACACAATAAACAAATGTCATTAACATACTCTGAGACAAAAACCTCAATTGTACAGAATAAAGCAGTTCACGATACCTTTCTTAGCATCCTTTCCTCCCCTCCCTCCCCCACATTGCTAGCGTCACCTCTGCTTTGACTTTAAGGCTCACCATTTCCACATATGAGAAAAAATACAAGTGGGACCAATTTTTGTAAGATGGGCTTATTTCATCTAACGTGATGACCTCCAGTTCATTTTCCTATAAGCTACATGATTTCATTCTTCATGGTTAAATACAACATTAGTGTGTATATATGCCACATTAAAAAAAAAATCCATCTCTTACTGAGAAGCACTAGACTGATTTGGAAAGCTGGCTACTGTGAACAGTGAGCAATAAACCTGAGGTGGTTGGCATCTGACGGGGCTGACTTTGATGCTTGTGAGCTACAGGAGTGACCTGGCTGAACCACCTGGAAATTCTACTTTTCATTTTCTGAGGAACCTTTCTAGTGATTTAAACAATCACCACACTACATTCCCATCAGCAGTGTGGAAGGATTCTTTTGCCTGTTTATCTTTGCCAAAAACCTGTTCTTTAAATTTTTCTTGACTGTCATCCTGTCTAGGGTAAAGCAAGATACTTTTTGGGGGGGGGGGTTTCGAGACAGGGTTTCTCTGTGTAGCTTTGGAGCCTGTCCTGGATCTCACTCTGTAGACCAAGCTGGCCTCAAACTCACAGAGATCTGCCTGGCTCTGCCTCCTGAGTGCTGGGATTAAAGGCGTGCACCACCACCGCCCAGCACAAGGTACTTTTGCAAATTTAATTTTATAACTGTAAGTGTATGGATGTTTTCCGTGCGTGTATGTCTGTGTACCACATGTGCACATATGCTCCTGCATAAAAGGGTATCAGATTCCCTGAAACTGGAGTTACAGTGAGATGCCCTGTAGGTGGTCCTGGGAACTGAACCTAAGTCCTCTGCAAGAATAGCAACAGCTGTCAGCCACTGAACCATCTCTCCAGCCCTTTCTAATTTGATCTTAATGAGTTTTGATTTTTGTTTTGTTTTTCAAGACAGGGTTTCTCTGTGTAGCCCTGGCTGTCCTGGAACTTACTCTGTAAACCAGGCTGACCTTGAACTCACAGACATTTGCCTGCCTCTGCTTCCGAAGTGCTGGGATTC
Organism: Onychomys torridus; assembly: GCF_903995425.1. Lineage (NCBI taxonomy): Eukaryota > Metazoa > Chordata > Mammalia > Rodentia > Cricetidae > Onychomys > Onychomys torridus. Next base: position 147,518,211 of record NC_050444.1, read on the forward strand.
AATGTGTGTGCCACCACCACCCAGCGAGTTTTGAGTTTTGTTTACCTTGTAGCTACAGATACTAAGCATTTTTTTTTCAGATACTAATTGACCATTTGTATTTATCTTAAATCTGTTCAACTGATTTAACTCTTTTATTAACTCATTATTTGCTCTTTTTGGTCTCTAACTTTTTCAAATAGCACGCACACACTACAGTTCTGATGTGGAGGTCAGAGGACAACTTCTTCTTCTTTTTTTTTTTTTAAAGATTTATTTATTTATTATGTATACAGAAGAGGGTGCCAGATCTCATTACAGATGGTTGTGAGCCACCATGTGGGTGCTGAGAATTGAACTCAGGACCTCTGGAAGAGCAGTCAGTGCTCTTAACCTCTGAGCCATCTCTCCAGCCCCACCCCAGAGAGCAACTTCTAAGAGTCGGTTCTCTCCTTATGCCCTGTAGGTAACGGGGTTGAAGTCAGGTTACTTGGTGGGGAGGAACCTTTATCCACTAAGCCATCTTCCCAGCTCATCCCTCCACTGTCTTCTCCTTTTGTCTTCTACAGAAAGCCTTTTCAAAAATCTAACCTAGTCAAGCAGCTCATATTTGCCAACATGAAGCTTTCATACATAGTTTCCTGAGGAGAGAGTTTCCATTTCTGGCCTGCTTTGTGATTACTTGGTATTCGTATGTGAGTATGTGAAGATACAAAGCTTACTGGCTGAAATCCATTGTTACATGCTGCTTGACTGTAGCCGAAAAAAAAAATCTCATGCACACAATATGACATGGTTGTGATTCCTGATGAGGCCTTTCGAGATGGCTCAGCTGGTAAAGGTGCTTGCCCCAAAGCCTGGTAATTTGAGTTCAATCCCCAAGACCCACTCCCAAAAGTTGTTCAATGGCCTCCACACGTATAGCATATACCCTGATACTAAGATAAATAAAAGAGTAACACTAGAAATTGTACAAATATTTGGCATACATATTTCATTTAACACTCATAAAGGCACGTTTGTTAAGCTACATAGCTGATAAATAACAGGAGCTTCCTTCATGGTTGTCTGCCTCTAGAGTTCAAAGTCTTAACCATCAAAGAAAGATTTACTCAGTAGATAGTGTAAGGAAGAGTGGATGGAAGCTCTAGAGCCGTGGTTCTCAACCTTCTTAACGCTGCGACCCTTTAATACAGTTCCTCATGGGGTGGTGACTCCACCCATAAAACTTTTCCCGTTGCTACTTCATAAATGCAATTTTGCTACTGTTATGAGTCATAATGCAAATATCTGATATGTAGACTATCTAACATGTAACCTTGTGAAAGGGTCACTAGACCCCCAGAGGGGTCATAACCCATAGGTTGAGAATACTGCTCTGGGGAGACAAATTTCAGTTCACGCTAATTCAAGTTCACATTCTCTCTCTTTTTTCAAACTCAGGTTCTTGTACATACCAAGCAAACATCCTACCAGTGAGCTCTTTTGACATTCCCAACACCAAAATTTCAATTTTCCAGAAGGAAAATCTAACAGTCTGTGTTGTCCAATGATATTAAGAGATCCTGGTTCTCCTTTAAAAAATAAGTCACTCAGAACAATAAACACTAGAAATGCAGCCCTGCAAGCTACATTATAATTTTAAGATTATCGCGTTTCTTTGCTAAACTCCACTTAACAACAGGGATTGCTAAAATTTAATAATGAATTTTAATAAGATTACTCAACTATCCAAAAGGTCAACTTGCCCTCTGGGCTACTGCTTACCTTTATGATATTGGCACAGAACCGTTCCCAAAGTGACAGCTCTCCTTCTTTGATCCATGACATAGTTCTTGCTATGTCAGAAATCACCCCAGAACAAAATAACAACCAGATAACCCTGAATAAATGAAAAAGAGAGAGAAGTCGTCCATGCTTGCAAATAAATAAACCAGACTTTTAGGGACTCTGTTGGACTTTGGCAAGCGGCCAGCATCTGAATCCAGAGACACTTGTCTAACCTCTCACCACTCAGGCCTGTACAAGCCAGCGGGAGACCTTTGGGACAAGGTGGTTCCCACTGTCTTTTCCTTCTTATGTGCACTGATTTCTTCCTAACATCCTGCCACATCATGGTGCCTACGTCTTGGTGGCTTCCCGTAACTACTACTCTTATTTCTTCCGCAAGCCATTTCTCACTCCGAGTTACCCAACCATTACCCCCCATCGGCTGCCGCACCTGTTACCCTGGTGGTCTTAGACTCACTCCTCCGGCCGGACCTTAATGTCTGTCGCGGCCGACTCCGCACGCACCGTCCCCTCCTCTGGGTCGCTCTGTTCACTCTAGGACGCCGTGGGACGCCTATTCCTACCACTCCTGGGCGACTCACGACGTGGCGCTGGAAGAATACGTCACCGCTCCGCGCTAGGACACACCTCCTCCGTCCATGGTGGGCGGAGCCACGCCTTGCGCCTGCGGACTCGGAGTGGTGCGAACTCTTGAGAGTCAGCTATTGGTGAACGCTCCCGCGGGGGGCGTGGACAACAGAGGCCTGGGAGGCCGAGGTCACGTGGTCCGGCGAGTTTAATTAAAGTCCATCCAGGTCTTGATTCCCGCACACTGCCACCAATCCTGAGCGGCTTCTGGTGCAGGGGCATTTACCCACAGGACGGCCGGGAGAAGTGGGGCCAGGGCGGGGCGGGGAGGCTGCTGCACTTCAGAAATTAGTTTCTTTTTGGATGACTGCTGTGGGAAACACGGTAACATCGTACTGTCGGCAATCTCCTGCCGCAGTCTCCAACTACTGGAATTATGATCGTAAACCGTGCCGGGCTGAACTCTGCTACAACTTAGTCTTAAAGTTGTACTTTTAGCGGAAAATAGTGGCTCACTGTCACTGAACTCAGCACTCAGGAGGCTGAGGCCAGGATTAGCTCAAGGTCTTCTCTGCTACATAGTAAATTTGAGGCCAGCTTGATCTATACAGGATATTGCTTCTTTTTTAAAAAAAATATTAACGTATTTCCGCTTATCACCTTTTAGTGCTATTGACTGATCAGAAAGAGGTTCCTTCCTCTGGTCATCCAGAGTTTATAATTTGCAGATTCCCAAGAACCCCGTAAGTGAATTTAAAAGCCAGAAAGAGTTTTACTCTAACTGGCTGTTGCGCTGGGGAACAGAGCAGAGGTGGGGCTTGCCTACCACATCAGTTCTGGGTTCAGTTTGTAGCCCAGCATAAAACAGAGCATGGTGGCCGTGGAAGGCAGGAGAATCAGCACTTTAGGTGACTGGAGTGTGAGGTTAGCATGGGCTTCACTGGGAAACTCAGCCTCAAAACTAAAGAAAAATAGAAACAATTTAAAAAACAGAACAAGAAGACCATAGTCAAGTGAAGTGAGAAATCAAAAGCATTGGTTGTATACCTAATCTTGCAGGACTTATGGATACCAAACAAACTTGGAGCTACCATGGGCTTCAGGGGACATCTCCAAAGTACTATCTATTTTCTTCTCCTTAGTGATGCTGATTGGGAAGAAGTTGTTCTTTCTCAAAGCTTAAAACACACACACACAAAAAAAAATCCCTGAACTTTCGGTATCTGATGCAACTAGCATTGGTTTCAAATCAAACTTGCATGTGTACTACAATTTCCCAATTCCCTCGAACCTTTGTGCCTCATTGGCCCTGCAGCCTCAAGGATACCGGCAAGGAAGACTCTGCCTGTCCCTGAGCTTTCCCTGATGAAAGTGCAGTTTTAACAGAAATGTGATTAAACAAAGCTGTGGAGATGAATAACCCATTCATCAGGTCTTACACTTCCATTCTCTCTCCTCTGCGAGCTGTGAAGCTTCTGCTAATAATACCTTTTCAGGAAGCCCGTTAGTTCAATGAAGTCCAGTAGTTAGCGTTGCTAGGTTTAACTTTTGGTCAATTAGTTAAAGGGTCACAACCCTCTGCTAACAGTGTGAGGATTTATTTAATCCACTTTCTAATACTTAGGGTTTCCCTCTGGTCAAGTTCTTCTCTCTCTCCCCAATTCCCCCTCCCCCGTTAAAATCTTCCTCTCCTTTGGAAAACATTTAAGCATTCATTAGAAAGCTAGCAAACTGAATCTCAAAATACTGGTTTATAGTCAGTGAATCTCCTTTGGCCTCAATTTCCCCAGTTCTGTCTGGCATTTTCCTTTTTGGGGTGTTGCAAGGGGTTAATTAGGATTTGTAAAGGGCTTTGAGGAGTAAAGGACAAAGTGTTATTGGGGTCTCATGCCCTAAGCCCTGGCCCCATCCTTTCATCCCAGCCAGTGGCATAGGCATCCCTATTCTTATGCATGCCAGGCCTCTAATCCCCTCTTGAATGTGGCAGCTTCCAAGGAAGGGACAAGAGGCCTTAACTAGAAACAAAAATCCAGTGTAATGAGGTGCTACAAGGGCTGAACTTTCAAGATTCATCCCTAACAAAGTGGAAAGGGGAAAACTCAATGCTTCTGTGACTTCCCAATCCAAGGTGGGGATTATGGGAAGAGAAAAGCAGCCTATATATCCGATGAGAGAACAGTTTGAGGACCAAGCTTTGAGTACCAATAAGTCTTTATTTTCCCAGGGAAGAAGGAAAGGGAAAGTCAGCATGTGTTACAAAATGATTATACGATAGGAATATAAGTACCCGGGTACAGAATAAAAAAAATAAAATAAAAAAAAAAATCAACCATGAAATAAACACCCCAGTGTTGGGGCCACCAAAGCCCGAGGGGCTCAGTCTCCTGCAGTTCAGGACAGAGAAGGGATCAGGGAAAGGACAGACAAGTACACACTTTCCCCACCGCCCTCCCCATAAATTCAAGATTTCTCACAAAGCTTTGGTTTCTAGCAGTAAACATGGAGTTACATTCGTCCGTCTCCTAGTAACAATCTTGTGGCCACTTTGACATAAGTTTCTTGCACCGGCATTAAGTTCCTGAGTGACTTGACTTATACATTCATATTCCTTTTCTGGTCTTCAGGTGGAAGGCCCCAAAATTGCTTCTCTCTACCTAAGAGTTATAGATTAAGCTGGTTTGATCCAGCCAAAGGTGAATCACACCAAGAAATGGTCTTGACAGGAAGAAGTGGCTCACCTGGGAGCCCTGCACTGAGGAGGCTAAGGCAGGAGGAGAGCCAAGAATCTGGGGCTAACCTGGGTTCCAGAGTGAGACCCTGTCTCAAAACAACCAACCAAAACTCTTGACTGAATTTGGGAACAAGGGTGAGTGAGGTTCATGGCTTCTTCAGATTTTTCACATGGGTCATTCAGGAGTTGTAGAGACATTCCAACAGGGAAATGTTTGTAAGTTTTCTTATGAGGGTAAAGAGGGTAGGTTAGGAGCTGTTTCAAGGTCAGAGAGTGGGTCCAAAGTGGGAGACGGGGAGAGAACAGAATGGGGAACCATGGTTCCAGAGGCTCACTTTGAGAAGGGGACCCCACCCTTAGGTTTCCTGCTGTCATCTGGTGCAGAACTTTCTGTCAAAGATGCTTTGGCTATTTCTCTCTCAATACAAAAAGTTTTGTAAACAATAAAACCCCAAAAGAACATGAAGACCAACACATTATATTTACACAACGAGGCCACCTAGCAATCACCAACTCAGACAGTGAAGTCCTACAAAGGCCAGACGACTACAATAACTGGGGGGCAGCATTCGGGGGAGACAAGGAACCAGGATCAGACACACACCACCCAATGTGCTCTATTGCATTTGTCCCGTTTCAACACAGTGAGGTAGGTTTGCGGTGATCTCACAGCATGTAAACGAAACCCCCTTTTTCCTTTAGCTATGAACCACGACACTGCAGCAGGACAGGACACTCGCCACAGAGGCCCACACTCCTAGAGACCCCCTGGAAGCCAAGACTGTCAAAGGCTAAGGATTTGAGTCCTTGTTTCACGTGCCTCTCCCTAGACAGCACAGAGTGGGATTAAGGCTGTTGGTCTTAAGTTGCATCCTTACCAGGAGAACTCAGTGGCAGGACACATCCTAGCACAAATGAGGCCCAAGGTTCAATCCCAGTATCTAAAAACAATCAAACAAAAAAACCTCATCCTCATAAATTTGCATTAAAAAAACCCAACACACACAACACACAACACACACAACACACACACACACACACACACACACACACACACACACACACACTCTGCTGAAGGATGGATTTGGGATGGAAAATTACTCTTGTGCCTTTCACCTGGCCCAGCCTTTTGACATCTCTGTACCACCTTTTCCTGTTTAGACTAATTTCCTATCTTTTGCCCAAAAAGTGAGATAAAGTCATGGGTAGCTTAATTAAAACCTAGCCTCCTGTGAGACATTTTAAGGTGGACGGAGGTTTTAAGGACTATATGGCAGAAAAGCCATCTGTAATTGGCAAAAATGAGGTAGTTCAATAGGCTGTGCATTCCAATGGTTGGTCTCCATGGTGATCTAAACAAAAAGTATTCCTGCTTCGCAGACCTGGAGCTGCTTGGACTTATCCCTGAGATTGCTTGTGTACCTGAGAGCACAGTGCAGGAATGAGGGCCTTAGATTAAAATATACAAAAATACAAACCCATTATTTATATTAAGGAAAAAACTAAAACGCACAAGATACGTCATTCGCACACAGATAGTGCAGTTGGCATCCTGGAGAAAGTGGGACCCAAGGTGCAGTTACCCAAGGGCGCAAATAAATTAAAATCACATTGGCCCAGAAAGGGCTGGGAAGGAGGGAGCATAGCAGGTCTGCAACTGTCCCCCGCCCAACTACCCCCTTTGCCTGTCATCACAACCCACTGCCGGATACTGTTCCCAGCACCGCACCCCAGGACTGGGTTATGAGTAAGCAAGATATGGAAAGCAAACCCTTGCCTGGCTCCTAGGGTCCCTCCCACAGAATGTAGTAGCTGGAGGGTTAGGTTCATTCCTGTGGTTTTACACTTGTTTCACACCCTGTCTGGCAAGGGAAATATCACACAGCCTTCTACAGAAGGACTTTCCTATCCCAGCCACTTTCAAAAGCATGTCGTTTGGGGTTCAAGCCTCAGCTAAGGCATGCAGGTTCTAGGGTGGTTCCCCACAAAAGCCTTCACTTGCATGTAGATAAAGCATGGTTGGAGTTTCCATTGACTCTCCCTTTCCCCCCACCAAGGGAAGACAGGGTGATACTGGAAACCCCGGCCTGAGACATATGGCAATGCCAGCTACCCGCAACCCACCCCATCCCACTTTCTCCATTCTGCCGATTGATGCCTCCTCCTTGAAACTCCCCAACAGCAAAGAATAGCCCCTATTCCTGGGCCTCAATTCTGGGCTTCTGGGAGCAGGGCAGGGCTGTGGATCTCTTCCTCTTCCTCCCGGAAGTAGGCAGGCTTCCCCTGAGAAGTGGGGGCCTGCTGGGCCTTCAGTGGACACGAGGCCACCATATGGTTGATGCTTTGGCAAAAGTGGCACTTCTTGGGCTGGGGCGGCAGCTTGCATTCCTTGGCATGATGGTCTAGACCACCACAGTTATAGCACCTGGCGCAAGACAGAACAGTAGAGGTGAGAGAAAGATACAGGAAGAAGTTTGAAGTCTCCTAAGGGATGACACCCTCATCTACGCTTATCACTATAATCATCTCCCTCCCCTTTCTAGATCTATTAGATGACCTTCAGACTTACATCAACTTCAAAAGACCAAGAGAATGAACAAACGTAGGTCCCAACTGTGAAGGACAGTTTGAGGGATGGATGAGGCTTCCTCTGAGTCCTCTGCAGGAGCACAAGTACTCTTAACCACTGAGCCATCTCTTCAGCCCTATTTATTTTCAGCTGAGACGAAGTGTCACTACATGTTCCTGCCCGGCCTGTCCTTTTTGTCCCTGCCTCAAGTCCTGCATTATAAGCATGTACCACCAGACCTGACTAAAGAAAGGACCCCCCACCCCCTTTTGTGAGACAGGGTTTCTCTGTGTATCCCTGTCTGTCCTGGAACTCACTCTGTAGACCAGGCTGGCCTCAAACTCAGAGATCAGCCTGCCTCTGCCTCTGCCTCCTTTGGGATTAAAGGCGTGCACAACCACCGCCCGGCTAGGAGAGAATTTTTAAAGCCAAATTATATTACCTCTAGAGCTAAGAGGTTTTAAGCCCCATAAGCAAAAATGCAGACACTAAGCATTCGGCAAGGTGGTAAAGGAACAGTAGGTAACGATATGTACCACCATACCCCACACTCACGGTAGCCTTTGCTTCTAAAGTCAGTATGGACAGCCAGTGGCACTCTTAAGCAATAGAGCCTCGTCCCAAGGCTGAGGGAGTTGCAAGCCAACCATGACCGTGTTGCCAAAGCTTAAGTTATCTTTGGTAACCTGGTTCCAGTGGCACCTGAGTGAACACCAGTCTCAGCAACTTACACAAGCTGCCTTGTGGCTCTCACCTGTCGCCTTTTGATCTTCGTTTCTGTGTGTTTTTCCCCTTTGGCCGCCGCTCACTCCCAATACAGAACACTCCACCAGGGCCAGTGACACGGATGGATTCCAGACCCTTGGCAGACTTCTTGAAAGTGAACTCTACCGCTTCCCCCTCCTTGAGGCTCCGGAAACCTTCCATGTGCAGCTTACTCTAGCAAAGGGAAACACAAGATTATACTATCTGCTTTTGTTACTATAGCATAGAACAAAACTGCAAACCTGGTACCTGTTCCTGTAAGGCAGGAAGGAAAAAGACAACACTCCCGTTTCCCAAATGAGAAAACTCAACTCTGAGCATGGTGGCACATACCTGTCACCCAATTGTAGGATCACCATAAAAACAGGTAGGATCACCTCCATTCTTAGGAAACACACAGCAAAATACTTAAACAGAAACAAAACATACTTAATGCTATATTTACAGTTACCAAGGTGGTATCACGGAGCCACATGAGGTGGTTCAAGGCTTTAATCCCAGCACTTGGGAGACAGAGATCTAAGTTTGAGGCCAGCCTGGTCTACATATAGGGATGAGTTCCAGGCCAGCTAGGACTACTTAGTGAGACCCTGTCTCTCTCCAACCCCCTCCCTGACCACCAAACAAACAAACAAACAAACAAAAAAACCCAAACAATAAAAACTGTACAGAGATAAGGATACAGTAAAATGGTGAAATGTTGAATCTGGGGAAAGATCATAAGGGAATTTTTCTATTCCTGAAATCTTTAAATGTGAAATCATGAAAATAATGTTACTAAAAATTGAAGTCAGCTTCAGGGCAAGGACTAAAATGGAATGTCACGAAGAGATTAGATTGCAGGAATGTGTGCAGAAGCCAATAGATGACTATCTCTGGCTGTCCTGGAACTCCCTCTGTAGACCAGGCTGGCCCCAAACACAGATCTACCTGCCTCTCTGCCCCCCAAGTGCTGGGATTAACGGCATGTGCCACCACACCACTACTCGCCAGCTCAAAATACATCTGAAGGAATTAAATCCCTAATTGCTAAGAAAATGGCAAGCCAGCAGTATGACACAGAACTAACCACAATGTTCAGGAGAGAGGCTGAGAGACAGGAGGAAGGCAAGTTCAAGGCCAGCGTGGTCTCAAAACTGAACAACAAAAATGTAAAGTCAGACCAATCTACCGAAAGCTACTACGTACTTAGGGGGCACTGCACAAACACACCTCGACCCACTCCACAATCCCAGCACTCAGGAGGTCTTGACAGAGAGCTCTGGCTGGAGACCTGCCTGAGCTACAAACTTCCTTCAAGGCCAGAACACATAGAAGGACAGATATTTTAAAAGGTTTATTAGGGGGCTGGTAGGATGGTTCAGTGGGTAAAGTCAGTTACTGCCAAGCCTGAAAACTTAAGTTTAGTCTCTAGAGCCCACAAGATGGAAGGACAGACGTGACATATGTGTATACTGTGACATGTGTGCTGTAAACACACAAGCATACACAAATTAATAAAGTACAAAAGCCAAGTTTTTGTTGTTCACGCCACATTTGGTACCTCATTTGGGTACATTTTTGGATGAATTAATGAAGAAGTATGGGTTTCTGGTTTTTGTCTAACTATGCCACTGGCTGTCCTTGAACTCACAAAGATCCACTTGCCTCAGCTAAAGGTGTGTGCCACCACCACCTGACCTTTTAATTAAAACAAAAATTAATTAAACTTTTGTTTTAAGTGGTATTACACAAAACAAAGCCTCCATCAAGGGTGTTGGTGAAGAGTACAGGCTTGTGTGCCATATGCATCCTCCATGCTCATAACTGTGAGCTCATCAATTAGGCCTTAAGATTCTTCAGAAAAATAGGTAAGCACTGGTTTTCTCCTTCCTTCTTTTTCTTTCTTTCCTTTCTTTCTTTCTTTCTTTTTTTTTCTGAGACAGGGTCCCACTATGTAGCCTTGGCTGGCCTAGAACTCACTATGTAGACCAGATTACCTTGAACTCAGGGATCTGCTTTTTCGTTGTTGTTGTTTTGTGGGTTTTTTTTTTTTTTTTTTTTTTTTGAGCTGAGGATCGAACCCAGGGCCTTGCGCTTGCTAGGCAAGCACTCTACCACTGAGCTAAATCCCCAACCCTGAGAGATCTGCTTTTTTTAAGCAGTGTTTATCCCGATATGTAGTCCAGGCTGGCCTTGAACTGGAGATCTTTCACCTGAGACTCCTGAGTGCTAGAATAACAGATATAGGCCCATAGTAGGCATCTTAAAGCAAGCAAAACGTTTCGACTTAAACAGACTGTTAAGTCCAGATTCCGATGGGCATGGACTTCCTAAGCTTGCAGTAAATACTTTAAGATCATTTGTAATTGTTGCATCACAGAAATATTCCAGATACATTCTTTCACTTTTTATAAAGGGAGCTTGGGATTAAACCAAAGGCCCTACACATGCTAAGCATACTCTACCCAGGTCCTCTCTAGTGTTTCTCATCCACAGGATCATCCAGGGTGTGCTGACTTCTTAACCCACTGCCCTCAATTTGATGTGAGCAGAGGAGAAAACCTTCAAAGGAAATAAAAGTAATACAGTGTTCAAAAGGGCCCACCTCTCTGCCCCATCTGCACAGAAACCACCCTAAAACCAAGAGGAGCTAGCTAGGGAGGTTCTGGAGGAGGCAAACCAGCTGTCTTCTCCCCAGGCAATTTCTGCCTAGGCTGGGTCCTGCTGTGATCCAGCAGATAACTGGTTAAGAGTTGAGTCTGGGAGCCTGTTCCCTCCTTGCTCATTTGTAAAATGGAGTATATACTGATTTTATGGTGATGATGTGAGGTTTTACACATGGAAAGTAGTTAACACTTCACCAGCCATGTAAAATCCTCAGGGAGGGCCAATTAGCTCCCTTTCAGGCTGGATGGAGACAGGGTACCAGAAAGAGCCAAGTGCTGGGATGCTCAGATTAACTCTGCTTTGCCACTAACCATTCTCAGGAACTCAAAAAAACCGGCCCCTCTCTGAGGTCCAGTTTACTGAGAGCAAACTCTCCCTCGTCCACTCACTCCTACCACTTGAGAGTCCAAGGGGGACAGTATAGATGGGGAAGGAGACTGACTAACCCCCTCAGCCCCTCCACCACCAGAGAGCTGCTGAAGACCGCCCCTGCAAGCACCTCAACATAAAGGCTAGGCAGGATTTAAAGTGGTGGTCTCCAGGGGCGGCTGCCCATCCCCTCCCCCACTCCTTTCTAAAACATAGTTTGAATTCTTCTCTTATCAGATAGGTAATCAGTGTGCAGCCCCACCAAGCCAGACTCCCAGGGCCAGCATCTAAAAGGAGCCAGAAAATTCTTCTACCACCCCCAACCACACACAAAGCAGGGCCCCGCCCCTCTCCCCATCCCCTCCAAAAAGAAAAGGCCCTGGGGGGAGGGGCATGGCCTGAGCTCCCCCAATAGAGCCCAGCCCCAGGGAACAAAGGGTTGACACTGGTTGGTTCTGGTGGTCGGATTCCTGGAGTTCCAAGGCACAGACCCCCCCCCCCAGGATGGCTCTCTCCCACCCTCCCCCACATTCAAAGCGGACCAGTTCCTTCCTTCCTTCCTCTACAATATGGTCAGGGTGGGAGGAATGGCTGAAGAACCTCTTCCCTGGTCAGACCCCAGGAAGGGGAAGTTGGCTTGTCAACTAACAGCCATCTTCTCTCCCCATACCCTCCCTGTACCTTCAGGATGGACTAATAAAAAGGATGCCTCCACCAGGAGACCTTCTGTCAAGCCCTTCCCGCAGCAGATAAATATTTCAACCGGAAGGCGGGGCAGGAATCCCATTTTCCTTTTCCAACCTGTTGAAGTGAGTCAGGTGGACGGCCAGCTTGGGCCACTGCAGGGGGACAGACGACACAAGAAGTTACAGCATTTCCTCCCTGAGTTACAGCACTTCCTGGCTTCTGCTTCTTTCTTTTGACGAATCCCCACCTCCCCACACATCAAATACTCCACCTCACCATCGACACTTGACCAAACCCACAAAGACCGTGTCATCTAAGAAATGTGGACCGAAAATAAGCAAAGGCTGGGATTCCGTTATGACTGTCCCGCCTCTTCCAGCCCGCACACAGCGCTTCACTGTTTCTTTCTTTGTGGGAGAATTTCTTCGTACTCCACCCAGTTGACCAGGACCAAAACTAGGGCTTCTCTCTTCTCCAGCACCCTGGGGACATTCCTATTTTGAGTGACCAATTCTGGGTTTAGCAGCTCAAATGCATATCAGTGTATAGCAGGGTGCTCAATACTCCTACCAAACTCACGTGGCACTTCAACCAGAAGGTTCATAAATGCCTTGAAGGTTAGGAGCGTCCTTTAGAGGAGAAATCTGAGCAGAAACCCTAATGAAGTGGAGACTAGCCAAGTATATATTTGGGAGAGTCAGGCAGAGGGGGTGTCCTGGACAGAAGCTCCATAGGAGCTTCAGATAAAAATAAGCACCTTGATCACAATATCAAGAAGGGACAAGGGTTGGGCTGACTGCCATGAGCCTGCTTTTTCCAGCCAGCAAGATCCAATAAGGCAAGGCGACTATGATATACTTTTAAATTCCTAAATAATACCTTTGAAATTTTGAGATTCGACACAGTGGCGACACTTTGGTGTCAAAGCTTTACCCAAGCGCAGAGCTTGGTATCACAAATGTCCCCAGCCCAAGGTTAACTGCCATTCCCCTCCGCTCAGTGGCCCAGGCTAAATTGCTCCTCCGCAGCTCTCCACCAGATGGTGCATCAGCCTATGTGAGGCTCTGAGCCGAGGGGTCTTGTGGCAGCCCTGACACCTCAGCTCCTCAGGGTGGTTTTCTTGGTCCTTTCCATCCTCCAAAAAGCTGGAGCTGCAAAGACACGGGGCTTTCTTCCCATCCAACCCCGATCCTAGGCCATGAGCAAGAGGTGCAGGGTGGGAATGGGATGAAGAACCCCCTGGAGTTTATGCCAAAACCATACCAATAGCCACTGTACTGCTTTCTAACAGGAACTAGAAATCATGCTTAAAAGGTATGTCCAATTAGGAAGGTTTCCTGCTTAGCCTCCCAGACTTGACTACACAGGCCTGCTACTCTGCATGCAGGTGTCAATATCTCAAAAAAAGAAAAAATTTCATATATGAAGTGTTTGTTGTTGCTTTGTTTTGTTTTGAGACAGGGTAGTTTTGGTGCCTCTCCTGGGGTGGTGGCAAAGCATTACCCAGGACGTTCTCTGGAAGCATGCCTCATCAGAAAGAGGAGGACAAATATTTTTTAAAAATGCCAAAATAACACATGGACTTCTTTATACCAACTTTACAAAAAAAAAAGTATTTTTAAGCCACATTTTCCTACTGACATGGGAATAACAGGTAGTGTCCTGGTTTTGATTCCAAGATGATATTAATGAAGGCAAAGTTTGGGAGTTCAGAGTTGTGAGCTGTCAACATGTACCCCAAAATACGGCACTCCATGGTGCCAGTCCATATCCTAATCAACCCAGAAAGAAAGCAGCTTCACCTGCAGCCTTTCCTGTCTCCTCTGGAAGACACAGCCTCCACTCCTGATCCTCCAAGGTCCTCCATCTTTGTTCTCCTTCCCACATTCATTCACTTAGATCAAGAATGTACTATAAGATCACCCAGACCATCAAGTTCTTCTCTCGAAAGGACATTCTCATTGGGCATGCAGTGCTATAAACCAAGAAGGCAAGATCCTATACACATTCTGCAACCCAGCTGTCTGAACCTTGACCCTCAGGTTATTTATTTTCTGCCATCCCTCAGGTATGTTCTGAAGTCCAAGCCATTGTGGCTCAACCAGTTTTAGCTTCAATTTTTGTCCAAACCCAACTTAGTTCTTTATAGTCTTTGCCTGTAGCCAAAAAGCCAATAAAAACTCATCTGGGCCAGATGGTGGTCGTGCACACCTGTAATTCCAACACTGGGGATAGAGGGAGGAAGATCAGGCCAGCCGGGGCTACAAAAGAGCCTACCTTAAAAACATGAAACTATGTTCTGAGGAGCTGCTGAAAACCAATACATCTGTACTTCCATTTTGAACCACAGGAAAGCAGAGTTAAACCCAAACTTCAAGTGCTCAGCAGCTCCTAAGGATTTCGATGAGTATCTGCTGTTTCTCAGTTAGAAGTGGTTCTGCCTCCCAAGGGACACTGGACAAGATATGGCAACGTTTTGGTTTTTATAACTCAATTCCAGACATAGGTTTCAGGTCTAAAAAGACCCATGGCTGAACACTACGGGTATTAGAGAAACCTGTGTCACAGCCCCTCACCCTCAGCCTTCTCTTGTACTGGGAACAGAATGTGAAGGGTATGCAAATCAGACACTAGAGAGGCCAAAGCCAAGGAATGTCACCAACTGCAGGTCAATGTGGCTAAGGTGACTTCCAGGCCAGTATGTGGACTGGGACAAGGACGTCTTTAACAGGGTGTTGGGGACCGTATCAACCCATTCTTGGATCCCCTCCCTTACCATGGGTGACAAATGTCTTGACAGTTCTTCCCTTCCACACCATCCCACCCCATCACCAGAACAAAAAGTTCCATTAAAGATTTCTTACCCTCTCTACCTCATGAACACTCTCCTTCTGAAATAAACAAGTTTTAGAGATTGTCCTGTATCTACAACATTCCTCCGGCAGAGATAACTGGAGTCACCAGCCTAAAAGATGCTGGGGTGGGGACCAGCTTGAGCACCAGCAGCAGGCTGTGGTAAACCACCAACTACAGGGTGGGAGTGCCAGCCAGGAGCCTTGGCTTTTAATCCCAATATCCAGGAGGCAGAGGCAGGCAGCCTGGTCTACAGAGCAAATTCCAGGCCAGACAGTGAGGTCCTATGTCAAAAAAGAAAGAAAATAGAAAACCAAACACAGAAAAACTGCAAATTTGGGCTGGTGGACATAGATCTCCAAGCGTTTGGCTCTGTGTTTCTTATTTAATAAGACCGTCTAGAATTTCATCTACATGGTGGACATAGATCTCTAAGTTGGTCTGTATTGACAAATGGTGCTTACCTCCAGTGACTCTAACTTCCCAATTGTTATGAATCCTAAGACTAAGTCTGAGGCACAGCTACCAATCTGAACCTCAGCTCAGAGGATACATTCTCCTTAGTGTCTCCCTACTTAGGTTTTGGAAGGAGTCAAGAAAGCTTTGTACCTACTTTATATCCCAACCTCCCCAAGTTGGGAAAGCTGTTGAGCCCATCTTCAGACCAGGAAAGATTTTAATCTCTGTGATCACATAAATGGAGGAGTGGGGAGGCTTGCCACCCGCTGAGGAGGGCCATTCAAAGTTGGTTCCTGTAATAAAGTGATTTAATAGATCTAAAGAGGCCAATTCCCTTCTCTCTCACAATTACTTCCTGTGGGTTATCATTCACATATGTAAATGAAATGGGGGGGGGGGTACAAAGTGGTGACCATCCAGAAACCAGCAGTCTGGTGGTAGTGATGGGGAGGGGGGGTAGTTCAAGTAAGTAGCTAAGGGTACTGCTGCAGGTCCCTTAAGCACATGTTCCAGAAGCCCAGTGACCCTAGTACACCAACAGCAAGGAGCTGGTCCCCAGATTCCTTCAACCCAAATCTGCATAGTTTCACCTCCTCAACCTCCAGACTGGAGGGCCATGTTCAGTCTTCACAGCAGCAACCAGCCTCCAACCAGTCGATCCGGCATCTCCTTCCCCACCCCTCCCCCTCAAGAACGCCATCCCTCAGGCTCCAACTCTTAATCCCCACATCCTCCTTTCCCCTCCCCCACAGCTCCTAAAGCTAACCTCCCTGAAGTAACCCCTCCCTGCCCGGACCGGGTGTCAAGCTCCAGGGCCAGGGATTAGCAATTTCTTCTTTCCTGGTCCAGCCTTAACCACCAAATGAAGAGAGAACCTCCTTCCCACCCAGGCCCGGGGACCACTTGAATGCCCCTAGGATGTTGAGAAGGGCAGGCATGTTAGAGGGAACCTGAGGTCTCTACTCCCTTCCTTGTTTAGGGTTAGGAAGGTTAGGGACAGCGATCAATGACTGTCTGGGGCCATAAATGCCAAGCTGAGGAGAATAGGGCCAGAGGCCAGCCTCCTACCACCGCCTGGCCCCTCGACACTGAATTTCACTCCCCACTGCGTTGCCCTTCTTTAACTGAGAACTTGGGATTGCTCGGACCCAAGTCTCCCAGACTGGCCCAGCCAGGAATGAAGGCCTGGGCTCTTACGGTTTTCCTTCCTGGCAAGACCTGGTGGACAGCAGGAAAGTCGGCGGGTCCTGAACTGTAACCAGCCCTCTAGGGGAGCTTTTCAGCCCACACAGTGATCCTTCCGGGATCTGCCAAACTTACACTGGCCACAGGACCTGGCTTTTTGGGTGGTCACCTGACTGCGGTCTGCACTTAAATCAGGAGAAGATCCTGACTTCACAGGTTCATGCCCGTAGCGTAGGGTGGCAAATTGCCCACGCCCTCCTACCCTGGAAACTCCATTCAGACCTTCAGGACTCAAGGCGCTAGCGCCCGGCTCAGGCCCTGCATGTGCTTCCCTGGTCGGCCTGCTCGCCCTCCCCCACCGGCAAGCACAATACAACCTTAGTTTCTGCCACATGGGGTCACCTCCCTGCCCCCTGCTCCCTTCCCAGGGGAAAGAGGTAATAGACACGTGGTAAGCCGGAGGGGTTCCCGGAAGGGGGCGGGGAGGGGTGCTGGTAATCAGTGATGCCTCCTCCTTGCTCCACCGTAGTTACTCGAAACTCAAAATTGGGGTGTCCCGGCAGAGATAGGGACGCACAATGAGGGTCCTTTATCTCCTCCAATCCAACAGGGGCGGCCATCAGCCAAGCCCATGCGCACAACTCCCAGTTTTCCTTTTTTTCCCAGCAAAGTTACCAGTACCAGTCTCACCTGGTGCACAAAGACGTCCACCGGGGGGTCGAGCGCGACCCCGGCGCGGGCGGTCATGGACAGGAAGCCGAACCCCATGCGCACGTTGAACCACTTACAGATGCCGGCCCCGTGCAGCAGCTGCGGCTCCTCTGCCGCCCGGGCCGCGTCAGCCGGCGCCTCCTCGGGCGCCTTCTCCGCTGCCTTGGCGCAGCCACCTGGAGACAGGGAGGGCCAGGTGATCAGCTGGGGGCAAAGCAATCGCAGGGCCCTCTTGGGGACCCGACTGGGAGATCTCGGTGTTGAGCCCGCGGACAGACACCCAGGAGGAGGCAGCTACCCAACAGCTGGGAAGAAGAAACCTGTCCTGGCTGCCTTCCCAGGGTTACACCGAGGATGCTGATGCCCCGAAAGTTTTGCTTGTCTTCCCACAACATGTTGCCCGTGCACACGCGGCGGGACAGGCCCCTCCTCTTCTCTCCCTCCGCCCCCATAGGCTCGGCGCACAAGCCACTGGAACACCAGGGTTCCCTGCTCCAGAGATGGCCCCAAGAAGCAGGAGGCCGCAGGGACTTGGGGTCCCGCAGGCAAGTCCGTGGGACACTTTCCCACCTCCCTTCTATTTAGCTCTTGGGCGCCCTGCACCCGAAGGTGTGCCCGCTGAATCGCAAGCTCGAACCTGCAAACTGCTGGTTGGACACCGAGCCCATGGTCGTCGGCTGAGCCCGTGGCCCCGGGCCCCAGGTCGGGCGGCTGCTGGCCCCAGAGAAGTCCGGAGGCAAAGGGGTGGTTCGGAGAAGAGGCTGCTACATCTTCCCCCGCACAATAGCGGTGGGAGGGCCCACGGCTTTTCAAAGGCTCCCAAATTCTAAAAGACAATGACCCAACCCCCCGCGGGCAGCCCCCTCCCCTCCCCTCTCTCCTTACCCCTCCCTTTCCCTCCGGCTCTGGCTCCCGCCCTCCCCCACTGCTCTGGTCTCTGACACCTCTGGGGTGTCCCTTCCCAGAACCTTGAGACTTGACACCCCCTCCATATACGCATATCTGGAGATGGGGGTCTTTTGCCCTAGAAGTCTTGAGTACCCCAGAATTTGGGATCCTGCACTTTGAGGACTCAATGCGGGTACCCAAAGCAGACACAGGTGGGGGGACTGGGGGGGGTAGTTTTATTACCACGTGACTACACACACACACACACACACATACTACACACACACACACACACACACACACACACACACACCACCCCCACCCCCCGGGCAGATAATTATACATTCCAGAGAGTTGGGGGAGGGAGGTGTGAGCCTGGTGGCGCTGTCCAATCAGAAACACAAACCACCTGTCAAGGGAGAAATGGATGAGCCCTCCCCCTCCCCCAGCCCCTCAGCGCCCCTCCCCCCCTTCCCCCTCAGGCCTCCGAGCTGACCCGGCTGCTTGGCGCTGACCTGCTCTCACCCCCCACCCCCGTGAGCTTAGATAGACCTGGAGTTCTGGACACTAGGAAGCCGGGATAGGGGTGCAGGGAACCGGCTGGAGACCCCACAGAGCTGATCTGTCTTAACCTAGGGCTGCCTCTTGAACTCGGCCTGCCTCTAACTACAACTAGACGTCTCCATCTCCACGTCTCAACATCAGTTTCTGGGTTTGTCCCAATCAGAAACAAGCTCCTAATTGGTTTTGTGCGAAGAATCCTTTGCTTCCTTCCAAGCCTGCAGCTCAAGTTGGTCCCAGGTAGAGAGCTTCTGGGAGAGCACGGGGAACCCTGAAGGGTGCCCTCTATGATAGCTGCCTTCCTGCTCATCCTGTCCGCAGCGTCCCGTCCTGCCCCATTGCTGGCAGAGGGTAATAGATTGTGGGTGGAGGCACTTCCTCCAGTACCCGGGACACTGATCCCAGACCCTCCTGTTCTCAGTCACCATCCTAAGTGGTGCTACCCTCCGGGTAGTGTGGCCCGTGGAAGGACTGCATTGGGGGGTTTCTCATTTGAAGAGGTAAACTCCCTACTAGAAGATAAAGAGGGTGGACCGGGGGGTGGCCACTGCCCTGGTCAGAGATGGACAATGGCCCGGGGCTCAGTGCACGGCCCTGGCCCTGCCCCTTCACTTCCGGTGCTCAGTTCAAACTGGACAATGCCAGCTCCGGTCAGTTCCCCTCCCCCACGGCTACAACCCATTTAAAGGGACAGAGGCTGCTTTCAGGGACATCCGCTTACCCTGAATTCAGTCTTATCCACAAACGTGTAGAATATCTTGTGGTTCACACGCTGCAACTGTGTGTGTGTCGGTGCGCGCTCATGGGCACGTGTGTATCTGAGAACGAGAAAAAAGATGATGGGGTAGGGAAATGGAAGGTGGGTAGGAGAATCAGTGGCCATAAAGAGTAATATTTTCCTCTTTCCTACGCAGTGCTTTGCACGAGACTAAACTTTTGAGCATAAGATGTACGAGATAGGACTTCAGGGTATAAAAAAATACTATGGTGAGCCTTCTGCTACTTAGCTGAAAAAATGTAAGTATCATTAACTGTGCCCTATTCCCAACTGGGGAATATTAAATCTTTCCGGAGTTCTCCGAGTGTAACCACCAAAGCCATTTTTTGCATAACCCGCTCCCGCTAAGTAGCGCCTTTACAATATCTGTTGCCTGTACCCCTGCTCCTGAGGTTCAGAAGAAAGTGGCTGAGGTCTTCTGAAGGGAAGTGAAAAACCAAGGTGAGCGCTCAGGCTTCTCTTGGTCAGACTCCAACGTAGTTTGGTTTCCCCAGCAGGCGGGATCGACTGCTCTGTCCAGGGTCCTGAGGTAGCCTGGTGCTGAGGTACCTCTGTCCCTGGTGCTGAAAATACCACGCTCTCCTTCCCTGTTTCCTGCCTTGAGACCTTTCTGCGTCCTCACCTCCAAGTCCTTCACAGAAAGCCCGATTTTCACCCAAGGTCCCTTACATACATGAGACAAATAGAGTCTTTATTTTTGCTTTTTTTTTTTGAGACAGAATTTCTCTGTGTAATAGCTCAGGCTGTCCTGTAACTCACTCTGAAGACCAGGCTGGCCTCAAACTCACAGAGATCCACCGGCCTCTGCCTCCCAAGCTCTGGGATTAAAGGTGCGCACCACTACTGCCCTGCTTTATTTTTGCCTTTTATTAGCACAAGGCCTTGTTACTGGCATACGCTGACTTCAGTCACATTGTAATCCTCCTGCCTCTGGCTCCTTAGAACTGGGATTACAGATGTAAGTCACCTTGCCTGGCTGAATCTTTCTTTTTCATTGTATTTTATTATATTTTTGTGTATGTGTATTTGTATGCCATGTGTGTGCAGCTTCTTCCCTCAGGAGCCAGAAGAGGATGTGGATTCCTAGGAGCTGAAGTTACAGATAGTTGTGAGTCATCAAATGTGGCTTCTGGGAACCAAATTTATGTCTTCTGGAAGAATAATCCATGCTCTTCACCACTGAGCTTTCTCTCCAGCACTGAATAGTTATTAAACACTGAAGAGGACATTTCTAGAAGTAACTGATTCTGTCAGAGCATTGCAGGTATTATTTTGGAATGCCTTTAGGAAAAACCTTCAGGAAAAAAATGTTCAGGCCTACTCATGTGACCATAAAGAAAGATAATATCTTTGAATATAATTTAAAATTAGATCCATTATTGAAAAGCACTTTATGTTTTGTTTGTTTGTTTGTTTTTGGTGTTGTTGTGGTGGTGTTTTGGGTTTTTTTTTTTATTTTGTTTTGCTTTGTTTTTTGAGACAGGGTTTCACTGTACAACCACCCTGGTTGTCCTGGAACTCTCTGTAGTCCAGGCTGGCCTTGAACTCACAGAGATCTGCTTGCCTCTGCCTCTTGAGTGTTGGGACTAAAGGTGTGCGCCACCACCATCCAGCTAAAAAGTACTTTTTTTATTGTAGTTTTGAAGCGGGGTCCCTGTAGCCCAGGCTGGCCTCAGAGGGACTATATAGCCAAGAATAACTTTGAAGTCCTAATTCTCGGCCTCCATCTTCCAAGTGTTGAGATTACAGGCATGCATCACCATACCCACCTTTCCACTTTCTAAAAGCACAGGGGCATTCACATTGCCCATGTTTGTTACAACTTCTTGATTTGGGGCAACTTTCTTAAGCTCTGTGTGCCTCAGTTTCTTCCTCTGTCCAGTGGAGATAATGAGAATACCTTAGTGCTCAGAGATGTTGTGAGAATGAAGAGTAGGGACTAGGTATTCCAGGGAAATGTTTTCAAAATAGTTCCTGAAATGTAGCTTTTAATCACATAAGTCATTACCGTTATAATGGGGATGCAGCTCAGTTGGTGGAGTGTCTACTTACTATGCACAAGCCCTGAGTTTGATCCCTAGAGCCAAGGCCTGAGCTTGATACACATTACCTCATAAAACTGGGTATGGCAGTTGAAGAGATGGCTGCTCTTCCAGAGGACTAGAGTTCAATTCCCAGCACCCACATGGTGATTCACAGCCATCTGTAACTTCAGTCCCAGGGGATCCAACACTCTAGAGCTTCTGGTATCTGCTAGCACTGGGTACACATGAGGTACACAGATGTACATGCAGATAAAACACCCATACATAAAACAAATAAAATTTAAAATCCTAACTCTGATAAAACATGCTCATCCCTATGTTTTATAAAGCAGTTACAATATTATTTTGCATCCACAGGGATGTGATATAGCACTGCCCTAAATCTATAATGCTAGAAGATACAATTTAAAAATTCATGTGTGTGTGTGTGTGTGTGTGTGTGTGTGTACCCCAAACATCCTACTACCTAAAGCAGTAGTTGGGCTGTGGAAATCACCGAGGAAGAGTTTCCTAAACAGGCTATTATTTTTTGTTGTTTTTACTAGGTTGGTGGGCTTTTTGAGGTGGAGTTACTCTCTTTAGCACATGCTGTTGTGAAACTCACTCAGTAGCCCAGGCTGACCTCACACTTATGTCAATCCTCCTGCCTCAGCATCCTGAGTGCTGGGATTACAGGTATGAGCCACCACACCCAGCCTGAATAGGTTTTAATTGAAATAAGGTGCATCATCAAAATACTCCTAATTCTCATTTTCCTCTGCTATATTTTTAAATTCTATTCCCAGAACAGCTCTGAGTGTAGAGCCCTGGCCATCTGCTAACATGAATGATAGTGTGCCCTTGAGAAAACTGTTCCCCAATGTGTCCCTCAAGATACCTGTCCCACCAGCTGTGTGTGCACACACACACACAATCGAGTGCACTTGCACATATCTGTAATCCCAGTACCCTAGACAGGGAGACAGAAGAATCTGAGGTTCAAGGCCAGCCTGGGCTACATGAGAACAGTGTCTCAAAACAAAACAGAAAAAGATGCCAGCTCCTTAGGACCTTTGACACATCGCACCATGCTTTAAAATAAAAGTGAAGGCTGGAGATGTAAATCAGTGCCTGGTGCCTGAGGAGCATGTGCAAGAGCCCTAAACTAGGTCCCTGTCACCACATAAGCCTGGTTTGGTGGTGCCTGTGTTGTGTGACAGTTTCCTCCAAGGTCCAAGCATTCCCTTCTGCAGGGGAGCTCCTGAAACAGGAAGGTAAACAACTAAAAGAAATGCTTCAAGACCTCCCTGAAACTGACCAGATTCACTAAGCCCCTCCCTGCTCCGCTCCAGTAAACAATTCCACTGGGCTACAAAGAAAACTCTGAGCCCAGACCAAATGCCTGGAAGAAGCAGGAACCAGCCAGCTGCCTAGAAAAGGTTTAGACAAACTGAAGCACCTGGAAGGGAACTCTCCAACCTCTTGAGCTGCCTGAAGGCTGTGCAGTGTGCTCCAGGTTCCCAGCTTTGTGAGCTGTCAGCGTTGCTAATGATGGATGGGCCTTGGTGACTCAGCTGTCTTTGAGTCATGTCTGTTCCTGTAAGTAACCCTCCCCCATACTCCTGCAAGTAACCCCTCCCCCATACTCCTGTAAGTCGTCCCAGTAAAACTCATTGGGTCAGCAAGTTGGACTTTGGTCTGTCATGGGTTCCCTATCTAGGGTGAGTAGACAAGTGTGTTGTGTCTTCCCAGGAAAAGTTTTGTCACACCAGAGTATTCTGTAAACCCACTGCTGTGGATGTGGAGGCAGGAGGATCAGAAGTTCAAGGTCAACATTTGCTGTACTGGAAGACTTGAATTTTTTGTTTTGTTTTGTTTTGTTTTGTTTTGTTTTTTCGAGATAGGGTTTCTCTGTAGCTTTGGAACCTGTCCTGGACTAGCTCTGTAGACCAGGCTGGCCTCGAACTCACAGAGATCCGCCCTCCTCTGCCCCCCCCCCCCCCCCCCCCGCCCCCAGTGCTGGGATTACAGGTGGGCATCGCTGCCGCCGCCACCCGGAAGACTTGAAATTAAAAAAAAAAAAAAAAAGTAAAAGGATCCAAAAAGCAGGATATTATGTTTCCTATGTAGTATGTCAATGCGCTGCTGAGCTTCCCCAAGAAAGGGGTCATCTCTAGGGGGGCTCAGTGAGGAACCTGCCACCTAGCCTGATGATTTGAGCTTGATTGCTAGGACCCACATGGGGGAAGGAGAGAACCAAGTTCCAAAAGTTATCTTCTGTTATCCACATGTATACTGTGGCACACATACAGCCATGTACATACACACATGTGTGTACACTGAAAAGAAACATTCCAATTGTTACTTTAAAATGGAGAAGTCAGGTGTAATGGTACACAACTTTAATTCCAGCACTTGGGAGGCCGAGACAGGTCTCTGTGAGTCTGAGGCCAGCCTGGGTGAGTTTCAGGACAGACAGGAATACAGAGAGAAACCTTGTCTCAAAAAAATAAAAACAAAAAAAATTTTTTTTTTTAATTTACAAATTTTAATTTACAAATGGAGGCACCGAGCCAGGTATGGTGGCACACATGTTTAATCCCAGCACTCAGGAAGCAGAAGCAGGCAGGCACATCTCTGTGAGTTTGAGGCCAGCCTGGGCTACAGAGTGAATTCCCTGACAGCCAGGGTCATATAGTGAGACCTTTTCTCAAAAGTAAAAAAATGGAGAGGCCCTCAAGAACGTTAGTAGGTAAATAACCTGCTGTCAAGCCTGATGGCCTGATTTCAATCCTCGAGACCCACATGGCAGACAGAGTTAGCAGCTGCAAGTTGTTCTGTGACCTTCACATGGGTACCACAGCATGGCTCAACACACAGACACTCGCACATACATGCACATGCAAACACACTAAAATGTCATTAAAAGGGGGACATGATGTGTGTGCAGTTCATCAACTCATTGATGATACTTATTTATAGATCTATTTATATTTATATATAGTATATATAATATATACTAACAGATACTTACTGAGCATATGTCTACTTTGTATTGATGGCACTGTGTGAAATGCTGGGGATACAATAGGAGCAGAAGAAATCAATTCCTGTCCTCGTTGATCTAGAAAAGACAGACAACAAGCACAGGTTGGTATACAGTGTGTGTACTTCCAGCCTGTTCGTCCCTGTGATGGCAAGAGAAGATCACAGGTGTTTGTTTATTTCTGAATCAGGATCTCACTATGTAAACCAAGTTGGCCTTGAACTCACAGAGATCCGCCTGCCTCGGCCTTCTGTGCTGGGATCAAAGTCATGTGCCACCATGCTCACTCAGCCAAAGAGCCATCATGCTAACCCTTCACATGGGTGCCACAGCATGGCTGAACATACAGACACTCACGTGCATGCATGCACGCCCCCCCAACACACACACACATGCACATCCACAGTTTTATTCTTTAAAGTTAAATTGAGAGTTGGAGTCATTGGTGACAAATGTGTCTTCTAGAGCTGAAATTCTGAAGCAGGGTGTGTGTGTGTGTGTGTGTGTGTGTGTGACCCCATTCCTAACTACAATGAGGAACAATCTGTTGTCACCCCATGCTGTCATCCTCATCCCGCTGCAGGGACCAGCGCTTCCTACATCCATCAGGGCTGTGTACCTCTCACCTCATAGGCCTGTTGAATTGGCAGGAGAACTAGTCAGGGCCCCCCCCCTTCCTTCTTTCATCTGCTCCCCATGCTGGCCCTGCTTCACAGAGCAAGACGCCAGGCACTTGCTTTCACCAATAATGGCTTCATTAGATTGAAAGGAGACGAAAGTGACCTCAATGAAATAGACTTCCTGACCCCAGCTGACCTCTGACCCTCACCCTGACAGCCTCTAAATCTTTTCTTTCTGACACGTCCCCCACAAGAGAAAATGATGAGCACATGATAGCCCTCTGTCCAGGGTTGGTCCTTCTCCAGCTATCCTCTGCAGGAGAACTTCTGAGACCCAGCTGGGATTTGCCAGCTGGTTGCTGCTGCATTCATGAATCCTCACCACGGTTCTAGTCCAGACTGGCAGGGCGGGGGGTGGGAGTGGGGGTGGGGTGTCACAGCCCATCCGGCTGTCATTCACATGCTGTCCATTTGTCCGTATCTGATGGTTGTCATGTACTGCAGAGGCAGGAGGCAGGGTGATGACCAAAGGGTGTCATTTCCTAAATGTCATTTTGACCCACTCTCCCGACTCGGCAGTGACGGTTTACATGGTTTACATGTGAGACTAGGTCTTACGCTCAGTGCTCACTGTCTGTTCCGGTCCTCAGCCACCAAACGTGACCCCAGCGGTACTGCACAAGACACAGCCTCAACTTACAGATCACAAATGAAGATACTCCTCTCTATCAAAACAGATAAAGTAGTCAACGCACAGCATTCACAATCAGTTTGTGTGGCAAGAATTACAGTGAGAGAGTGCCCTGCCAGGCCGCTCTTCCTTCCCTTAGGCTGCCTCTCTTTGAGCCATTTCTTAGGAGGATACTTCTGTATCTCTAAATAATCTACATGGATGTCTGTTCCTTGATTTATTGGTTTTAGCTTTTCTCTATTGATTTCCTGTTATGATGGATGAGAACTTACCCCCTACAGGGCCCTTTCCCTTTCCTCCCAAGTGCAGATATATCACCATTTTCAGCTAAATTGGTAACCAGTGTTTACTTTGTCATGACTATGGAAATGTCCCACAGTGTGTTGCCAAGACAACCCTCTCCTTATTTGGCTACTTCTTTTCCTTGGACTCTCTAGCCACCCTTTCCACTGATGTGCCCTTCCTTACTCCCAAATCTCCAAATCTCCAAATCTCTTGTTTTCTTTTTCTGAGCCCTTTCCTGGAGCCTGTTTCTGCTCCTCTCCCTGCCTGCTCTCTAGGCTTGTGTCCTAGTGTTCATCTTGGGGATTCCTCATTGCTTTTCAGGTTAGAACTAATGTTTTTGGATCTTTTCACTTTTCTTGGACAGGGACTCTCTCTATAGCCTTGGCTGACGTAGACCTTGCCGTGTAGGCCAGGCTGGCCTCAGACTCACAGAGATCTACCTCCTGAGTACTGGGATCACAGCCATGTATCATCATACTCAGCTTTCTGACTCATACATGAACAGGTTTTGGGTTCAGCATCAAAGAGAATATCCTCTAGTAAGTGCCCAAGAAAAGGTTTATACTGGAGTAGGCTGGGATGACAACCTGGTGGGAAAAGTATTTGCTATGAAAGAATAAGATCCTGAGTGGCTTCCCAACACCCACATAAAAAGCCAGGCATCACAGCATCTGTCTGTAAACCCAGTGCTGAGGGTGGAGGAGACAGGCAGATCTCCTGTGTTCCCTGGCCAGGCAGTAAGCTTCAGGTTCAGTGAAAGATACCTGGAAGCTGGATATAGTGGTACACTCAGGAGCAAAAGCAAATGGGATCTCTGTGAGTTCAAGGCCAGCCTGATCTATATAACAAGTTCCAGACCAGCCAGGACTGCACAGTGAAACTGTCCCTTTCCCCCACCCCTCAAAAAGGAAAAGCTATTGAGGAAGAACCTCAGTGTTATCCTCTGCCTCTATACACAGACAGACAGACAGACAGACAGACACACACACACACACACACAAAGAAAAAGAGAGGAAGAAAAGATTCCTGGCAGACCTTGCATGTCCAAGCTTGCTCTGCTATCCTTTGTCACTGTGTTTTGTTTTCCCAGAGCCTTGAACATCCTTGGAGGCAGCCAGTGTTCAGGTGCTGAGCTTCACCCCAGCCTCTTCCCTTAGTTTATGATTCCGGAGTATGTTCTCTAATACTGTGCTCGGCACACCGTAGCTATTGAAGGACACTCTGGGGCTCGCTTTGAGGACACCAAAGTTGCAGATGTCTTTTCCAGATTCTGAGTTGTCAGTGGAACAAAACATATGACTGCTAGCCTTTTTTGAAGGCTCACCATGGGCCAGGCAATGTGCTGAATGCTGTACATAAACTATCTCATCCCTCCCAACAAGCTGGGCAAAGTGGCACAGCCCTTGCATCCCAGAACTCAGGAGGCAGAGGCAGGGGGATCTCTGTGAGTTCCATGCCAAACTGGTCTACAGAGAGAGTTCAAGAACAGCCAGGACTACACAGAGAAACCCTGTCTCACAAAACAAAACCAACCAACCAAACAACAACAAAAGTTAACCCTACCAACAAATTTCTGAGCTAGGCATGGCTAATATTGCTATGTTAATAATGAAGTGGCGAGATGCACAGGTTAATTGGCTTACTCAAAGTCGTGGAGGAGGCTAGTTGGTTGGTTCTGGAATTGTCATTTTGCGTCAGCACTCTCTGCCTCTTCCATTAGAAGAGAGGGAAAGAGCCTGGAGAGAAGGCTGCTCAGCAGTTAAGAGCACTTGCTGCTCTTAGAAAGGACCCAGGTTAGGTTGGGTCCCAGCCCTCAGGTCAGGTGGCTCACAACTGCCTGTAACTCTAGCTCCAGGGGACCTGACAACCTAGCCTGGCCTCCATGGGTCCCCCACACACTCGGCGTAGACTCACACAGACACATATACACATGAACACAAGTAAAAAGAATTCTTGGCCCGGCTGTGGTGGTGCACGCCTTTAATGCAAGCACTCAGGAGGCAAAGCCAGGCAGGTCTCCAAAGCAAGTTCCAGGAAAGGGTAAAGCTACACAGAGAAATCCTGTCTCGAAACACCCCCCTCCAAAAAAAAGGGGGCTGGAGAGATGGCTCAGAGGTTAAGAGCACTGACTGTTCTTCCAGAGGTCCTGAGTTCAATTCCCAGCAACCACATGGTGGCTCACAACCATCTGTAATGAGATCTGGTGCCCTCTTCTGGCATGCAGGAATACATGCAAACAGAACACTGTATAGATAATAAATAAATCATAAAAAAAAAAAAAAAAAAAAGAATTCTCTTCAAAGAAGAGGACTGTTAGAGCCGTGGATAGTACACACAGCTGAGTAAGCTCCAAGTTCAGTAATCCCAGCACTTGGGAAATGGAGGCAGGAGGATCAAAGGTCAGGATCAACCTGGGCTACGTGAGACCCCATCTCAAAACCAAAGAAGAAAGAAAGAGGCTTGGGTCTCAATGTTGTTTCTTTGTCTCCCCTCCCCCGTTTAGTGGACATGGCCTGCTCTCTCCAAGTCATTTGTTTGAGGTCTCGGCCAGTAGACGACTAGAAGTAGGCATCCAGCTGTTTCCCGTGGGGTACCCTCATCTTAGTGGGATATTGTCCCAGTCACTGTTCTATTGCTCTGAAGAGACACCATGACCAAGGCAACTTGAAAAAAGAAACATCTCATTGGGGTCTTGCTTATAGTTCAGAGGGCTAGCCATGGTCATCATGTGGGGAACAAGGTGGCAGGCAGATACGGAGGTGGACCGTAGTTGAAACCTCACATCCAATCTGCAAGATGGAAGCCGAGGGAGACTGGGCCTGGCATGGGCTTTTGAAATCCCAAAGCCCACCTCCTGTGACACCCCTCCTCCAACAAAGGCCACACCTTCTAATCCTTCCTAAACAGTTCCACCAACTGGGAATCAAGCATCCAATATATGAACAATATATGGTTACAATTCTCATTCAGATCTTCGCAATGTAAGATCACATTCACATTCTCCTCTCTGTGTAGCAGGGCTAAAACTAGTAGAACAAACAGAAGAATAAACACAAACTCACCGAACTGTGATTGGGACACAGTAGACACTCTTTCTCTCTCTCTTTTTTTTTTTTTTTTCCTTTTTTTGTTTTTTTTTTTTTTTTTTTTTTTTTTTTGTTTTTTCAAGACAGGATTTCTCTGTGTAGCTTTGTGCCTTTCCTGGAACTCACTCTGTAGACCAGGCTGGCCTCGAACTCAGAGAGATCCGCCTGCCTCTGCCAAGTGCTGGGATTAAAGTTGCTTAGGTTTTGCTTTTTTTCCTAGACAAGGTTTCTTTGTGTAGCCCAATGTGCAGGCCAATCTGGTGGAGGCATTTTCTCAATTGAGGTCCCCCCACCCCCACGCAGGACTCTAGCTTGTGACAAGTTGACAAAAAAAAAAAAAAAGGAAATTGGGGACTTTCTTGTTCTTCTTTTCTTTTAACCTTGGGGCATCTGTGGTTTGAGAAGGATCACAGAGAAGAGGTATAATGCTGCCCACTCTCCCCTCCAGACTCTACTGAGTGTTTGCGGTACTGTGGGGTTCTGTGTAACTGATGTCCTGTCAGGAGGAAGAGGGTGGACTGGAGATGGTCACACTCCAAGGTCCTTGCAGACAAGGCTTTCAGACCTCCTGTAGGTCATCTGCCCCCACAGGGGCAGTTTGATGTCCACCATTGTCTAGAAGACTTCTAGCTACAAGGAGCTAGCCCAGTGCTACTGAGACCTGCGGTAGTGATCAGGAGAGTTGCTTCTTCCACGGAACTGAAGCTGATCTCTGGAGACCCTGCCCACGAGTCCTCTGCAAAGACTTGGGCTTGAGGAGCATGCTCAAACGCTGGTCCTACCCTTCCCTAGCTGTGTGGCCTCAGACAAGTGCTTTTTTATTTTTATTTTTTAAATAATCTTCAAGCCAGATTGAGGCAGCTCCCGTCTTGGTGATCCCATTTCTCGTGTCCCTGGATCCTAGAAACTTGGGCTGCTGGATCAGGAGGGGCGTGCATAGTTATGTAAGATAAGGCAGGTCTCTGCCCCAGTTCCAAGCCTTACGTCCAACCCTCAACTCCTTGGTCTCCCACTCCCTTCTACCATAAAATGATACTCTCAGACTTTGACACCCTTGGCTGTCTCTTCCTGGTGTTTCCCTGTGATCTTGTCTCTGCACGAAGAGACATTTCCTAGGCTTTCAGTTTGTTGATTACTATTGTTGTTATTATTTTATTTTTAAATTTATTCTTACGTATTTAGATATATACAGTGTTCTGTCTGCATGTGTCCCAGCAGGCCAGAAGAGGGCACCATTACAGATGGTTGTGAGCCACCATGTGGTTGCTGGGAATTGAACTCAGGACCTCTGGAAGAGCAGTCAGTGCTCTTAACTGCTGAGCCATCTCTCCAGCCCTCTTTTATTTTTTTTTCAGAGGGTGTCATTAAGCCCAGGCTAGCTTTTAACTTTTGACGTAGCCAAAGATGGCCTTGGATTTCTGATTCTCCTGCCTCAGCCGTCCAGCAGGGACACCATGCTCAGCATCACTATGCTTTTGTTGTATTTTCTCTCCCTCTCTCCCTCCCTCCCTCCCCCTCTCCTCTTGCTGTGGCTAGCCCATAACTCGGTATCTAGAACAAGCTGCCCTTAAAAGCAGAAACTCACCTGCCTCTGCCTTCCAAGTGCTGGGATGAAATGCAAGTACCGCTGGACAGCCTCTGTAAAACATTCATTTATTATGGTCTATGTGCATGAGATTGCCTGCACGCATGTCTGTGCACCATGTGCATGCCTGGTGTCTGTAGAGGTCAGAAGAGGGTGTCAGACCTGGGAACTGGGCGAAGGTTGTGAGCCACCATGTGAGTGCTGGGAACTGAACCCAGAGGTGGGCCTCTGCAAAAGCCCCAAATGCTCTTAATGGCTAACCACCTCTCTAGCTCACTTCCTCTGTTTATTTTTGAGGCAGAATCTCACTCTATAACCCAGGTTGTCCTTGACATTTGTGGTAATCCTCCTGCCTCAGACTTCATTTTTAAAAATTTATTTTATTAACATATCATAATTGTGTGTGTGTGTGTGTGTGTGTGTGTGTGTGTGTGTGTGTGTGTGTGTATGTTTAGGGACATTCATGTTGAAGTCAGAGGACAACTTCATTTTTTCGGTTTTTGGAGATAGGGTTTCCCTGTGTAGCTTTGCGCCTTTCCTGGAACTCACTTTGGAGACCAGGCTGGCCTCGAACTCACAGAGATCCACCTGCTTCTGCCTCCCAAGTGCTGGGATTAAAGGTGTGTGCCACCACCGCCTGGCTATAGGACAACTTTTTGAAGACAGTTCTGGGGACTGAACTCGGGTCCTGAGGCTTTGCGCAGTAAGTGCATTTACCCGCAGGGGCGCCTCACCTGCTGTCCTTCTTCCTTCTGAGTGCTGGCATCACAGACATGGGCCACCACATCTGGCCACTGTTCAGTTCTTAGTCTTCAACACAGCTGTCACTCCATCCATTCAGGGCTCTCTTTGCCCCGCCCCTCACTTATCCCCCACCCTTGCCCAGTGTTCCTTCAATACTGAACACTTCTGTGACAGGACACTTGTCCCACTCTATTGAATTTACCTATTTTCTTCTCCATCAACTATTTGAATATAGACTCAAGAAGCTAGGGTCTATATCTGTATTGAGTATGCAGACCCAGCCAATGACTTGGATTATTCCTTGTTAAATATTTGCTAAGTGAATTTGCCTACATTCCCACAGTAAATAATGGCCAAAATTAGGATCTACGTTTTTAATTCCAATAACATCTTTTTTGCCATCTCCTAACCTAACCTCTTTTATTACCTCAGCTCCTGTCTGCCTTCCTTAGGATCAGATGTGGGCTGAGGGGATGGCTCAGCAGGTAAAGGTGCTTGCTACCAAGCTTAATGACTGGAGTTCAATCCCTAGGACCAACTGGTGGAGAGAATTTACTCCTTCAAGTCGTCCTCTGCTCTCCATGTACATTCTAGGAAGTGATTACCCACACACATACTCATATAAACAAGAAATTTAAGTTTAAAAAGAATCAAATCTTTTATTCGCAAGGGACCTTAGAGTTCCGGGATTCAATCCCATGTCTTATGGATGAGAACGCCGAGACCCTGAGGTTCGGTAGCTTGCCAAAAGCCGCGGAGCAGAGTTGTCCCCACTGAATGTGAGTTTGTAGCTTTCCGGTCTTCATCAGTGCTTTGGTAACCACAAAGTGCGTTTAGCTCATTATCTCACTGGATTCTAGGGAACAGGAAATCCTGGATCTCCAGGCCTTTGTCGTTCGGGAGAGGGAGCAGTAAATTAATCCCTGTTTGAGTCCAGCGTTTGTTCCTTAGACACCCCAAGTCCAGATATCCAAAGTCTCTTGTGAGGTATTGCATCAGGATGGGGTTAAGGAGGGCCAGGCCGGTGTGGGTAAGAACATGGGGAGCTGAGGATTCAGACGTGAGAAGCCGGTGCTGCCGGTGCTGCCGGTCCTCAGCGTCTTGGGGTCCCTCCAGCTCCCGCCCCTGCCCTGACCTGCGGGGCCAGAGGTCAATAACCTGGGCTTTGGTATCAGCCCCCTTTAGCTCGCCAGTGACCACGGGTGCTCAAAAAAAAACTAACGGGACTGGGGTCATTAAGTACCTGTCACTCTCCCCAGTTCCACTTGGGGCATAGCTGGGGGAGGGGCTCGGGATGGGGAACCGGATGGAGAGACACAAGTGTGGTCCCTTCTACGTGCCCTACTGCTGGGAAGGCGACCTCCATCTCCCCTTGACCCTGCGCCCCACCCCGTGTTTTACTCTCCGCCCTCCTCACTCTCCCCTGCATCGCTATCCGCTGCACCCCCTCCTTTGAGCCCCTTGCCTCTAGTTGCACAGACTCAGAGTGTATAAACTGGGGCTATTAGAATAAGCTGAGTCCTCAGGCAAAACCAGGATCTGGCGGCTCCTCATTCACCTTTGTCTAAGTAGCGCATCACATGAGTCTTTACCCACTGTGCCCCTCAGCACCAAGGAGCCGTTCCTTCCTGATTCGGCCGGACCTTCAGCATTTCAGACTTCCATTATTCTTTCACAGTAGGTTCTTGTCTCAACAAAAATAAAAATAAAACATAAAAACAACTCACTACACTTCCAACCCCAACCAACTTCACATACTGCAGCCCCTGTGTCTCCCCCACCCCCATCCCAGTGCCTCAGCCAATCACTCTGATTGATTGATTAGGAAGGAGGGAGAGCGAGGATCGATGGAGGAATCTGCTCCTATTCTTCTTCAAAGCTGAAGGCCCAGGAGGGAGGGAGGGATATTAATTGTAGGTAGGATTGGATGGAGGTCACTGGAGCTTGGGCCGATGGAGTCTGCAGTGTGGGGGAGGGTGGGGATAAAAGCCAGACTATTGGGGGTCAGGACTAGACAGACACCAAGAAGGTTGGGCGGACGGTGATCGTGGAGTTGATGAGGGAGAACAGGCCGAAGTCAGGAATCTGGGCGTGAGATGAGGGTTCCCAAGACTGCTGCGCCTCCCAGTTTACTGAGGCTGTTCTGGGCTCCTGGCACCCTGTGTCCAGCAGGGGGCGCCCTTTCCCCACGTGGCTCCTTTCTTAGCAGTTCCTTTGTTCATTCATTCGTTTGAAAATGTTTGCGTGCCACTGTGTGCCAGGCACGGTGCGCCAGATCCAGTGCGCGGACTGGAGAAATACAAGCACAAAAGACACGCAAAGTTCCAGACCTCATGGCACGTGCAGGGTCGGGAGACAGCGAATGGATAAGTATAGCGATTTAATGTCAGGGATAGGAAACCACACAAAGCTCCTGAGAAACGGAGACTTAACAGATGCCTCCTCACTTGACCAGGTGCAAAGTGGGGAAGAAGGTGATGCTGATGATGCTGAGCTTGGGTGTTGGGAGGGCTCAAGCAGAAGGGACAGTTTGCGGAGACCCGGAGGCAGGGAAGATTTGCCCCCCCCCCCCCGAGTGGGGGGCAAGGTGGGCAAGCCTGGCAAGGCTGAATTAAATTTGGCTGTGGCCCAGACTTAACCCTTTCTGTGGCAGATCCTTTTGTACTATGGCTGGGTCTCCTCAACCTCCCACCATTCCATTTTCCTGGCAGGTGCTCCCCACTCAGCAGATGGGGGGGGGGGGCTTTTCTAGAGTAACCAAGTACCACAGACGTCGTCCTCTGGGTGAGTGGATCAGAGGTGTTCTCAACGTCGGTTTTGGCCCTCCTTCCTGGGAGGGATGGGCGCTAGGCCTGGATGACGTTTTAATTACTACTGGAAATTTAATATGCAGGTAGATAGCCAGCAGCGAATGACTTGGAAAACAACGTAGTGGTGTGCCCATCAGCAGTATTATTACTGTTGTAATATTTGATAGTGCTATATATTTATGTTAATTTTAAAAAATATTTATGGTATTTTCAGCTTTTAATGTTTGTCCCTTAAGACTTCTACATAAACGTACACTCTGGACACATGTGTCTATGACCTTGAATTCTTTTCCTTATTTTTCTCAAAGGAAAAATAGTTTATCAAATGCACTGCAAGAGGCCAACAGGCTGGGCAGGAACTAGAATACCACCCCCCCCCCACCACCACCCCTGACACACACCCTGTGTGTGTGTGTGTGTGTGTGTGTGTGTGTGTGTATGGTGTCTGTGTGTGTGTGTGTGTATGGTAGAGCAGAGGAAAACATGGATGCCTTCCCCTGTGGAAAATAGCAACTTCCGAGCCAATGGGGCTGGACACAGCCTCACAGTGGAGCCCAGACTGACATTGAACTTCCTCTACCTCTGTTAAACACCTTTTCCACTGAGCTACACCCCAGCCTGGGTTCCCTGGGGGCAGTAAGTCTGTGTGACTCAAGATGCTGTCCATCTGTCCTAGTTAGCTTTAACTGTCAGTTTGGCACAGCCTAGACCGGCGTCTCAGCTGAGGGGTTGTCCAGATCGGATTGGCCAGTGGACATGTCTGTAGGGAATTGTCTTGTGTCGTCTCTTAACCATCAGGCCGTCCCTCTAGACTTCTGTTCCAATGAGTTCTCTTTCTTTCTTCCTTTTTCTTTTTCTTTTGTTCTCTTCCTTCCTTCCTTTCTTCTTTTTTTGTTCTGTAGACCATGCTGGCCTTGCACTCATGGAGAATCATCTGCCTCTGCCTCCAGAGTGCTGGGATTAAAGCCGTGTGCCACCACTGCCTAGCTAATTGAGTAATGAGGTTTTTTGTTTTTTTTTTAAGATTTAATTGTTTTTATGTGCATTGGTGTTTTGCCTGCATGTGTGTCTATGTGAGGGTGTCAGATCCCCTGGAACTGGAGCTAGAGTTTTGAGCAGCCATGTGGGTGCTGGGACTTGAACTTGGGTTCTCTGGAAGAGCACCCTGTACTCTTAACCACTAAGCCGTCTCTCCAGCCCTCAGTTAGCTTTCTATTGCTGTGATAAAACACTGACTATGACTAGAAGCAACTTGGAAAGGAAAGTTTACAGGACCTGAAGCGGAGGTCATGCAGGAATGCTGCTGACTAGCTTGCTCCCCAGGACCTGGTCAGCTTGCCTTTTTTCATGTAACTCAGGACCACCTGCCCAGGGGTACTGCCCTCCTACATCAATTGTCAGTCAAGAAAATGTCCCCATAAACTTGCCTACAGGCAATCTGATAGGGGCATTTTCTCAATTAGAGTCCCCTCTCCCCAGATGACCCTAGTTTGTGTCAATTTGACAAAAACAAAACAAAACATCCTACCAGCACACCCCTCTGTGGTGGTATTGTGTTCCCTGAAATATTGTGCACGCTAATAAACTTATCTGGGGTCAGAGAACAGGACAGCCACAATATTAAACATAGAG
The DNA here is from genome assembly GCF_903995425.1 of Onychomys torridus. Taxonomy (NCBI): domain Eukaryota; kingdom Metazoa; phylum Chordata; class Mammalia; order Rodentia; family Cricetidae; genus Onychomys; species Onychomys torridus. The sequence goes on from NC_050444.1 coordinate 147,554,276, forward strand.
GTTAGGCAGTGGTGGCGCTGCCTTTAATCCTAGCACTCAGGAGGCAGAGCCAGGCGGATCTCTGTGAGTTCAAGGTCACATTGGAAACAGCCAGGCATGGTGACTTACGCCTTTAATCCCAGGGAGTGACGGCAGAAACCAGAAAGATATATAAGGCGTGAAGACCAGAAACTAGAAGCATTTGGCTGGTTAAGCTTTCAGGCTTTGGAGCAGCAGTTCAGCTGAGTGAGATCCATTTGGATGAAGACACAGAGGCTTCCAGTCTGAGGAAACAGGATCAGCTGAGGAACTGGCGAGGTGAGGAAGCTGTGGCTTGTTCTGCTTCTCTGATCTTCCAGTATTCACCCCAATAACTGGCCTCAGGTTTGTTTTTATTAATAAGACTGTCTAAGATTCCTGCTACACCCCTCAACTAGTCATTTTAAAAAGATTTGTAATTTTATGTGTGTGGGTATTTTGCCTGCATGTGTCTGTGCACTGTGTGTTCTGGTGCCCATGGAGGTCTGAAGAGGGCATCAGATCCCCTGGAACAGGAGTTACAGATGGCTTGAGCTGCCATAGGTGTTGACCATCAAACCTGGGTCCTCTGAAAGAGCAGCCAGTGTTCTTAACCACTGAACCATCTCTCCGGCCCGTGACTGTTTTCATGGTTACCAAATGGTGGTTTATTTTCCTTTTCCTCCCTCCTCCTTTCTCCCTCCTTCCCCCTCCCCCGTTATCTCTCCCTCTTTCCTTCCTTCCTCCCCTCCCTCCTTCCTCCCTCCCTCCCTGTTCTCTCTCCCTCCCTCCTTCCTCCCTCCCCTCTTTCTGCCACCCCTCCCCCTTCCCCCCCCCTCTAGATGTGACTTCTCTAAGTAACCCATGCTGCCCTCATGTGCATAGACACAGCTTGGTGACACAGCTTGGTGACACAGCTTGGTGACTTCCTAGATACATGGAGAGGGGGAATGTATCAAAAGAAGCATTTCCAGTATCAGAATGCATTCATGAATTCCCCTTTTCAGAGGGTCATCTTCTGTCACTCGTCACTGATTCATTCTTTATTCGTTTATTTATTTTGAAGTATGAGGGATGGAAGCTGGGGCCTCATACATGCTAAGTGAGTATTCTACCACTGAGCACCACCCCCAAACCACTCAAGTGTCTGATATTTAGACTGTTCCAGATCGATCCAGTGTGAACCACCTTCACACTGGTTCCTGGGTCTTGTGACATGTCCTCATCTTTCTTTGATTTTTTTTTTCTCCATGACACTTCATGTGATCAGGACTTCTGATGATGTAATATGGGAACCAGATTTGGGAGGATGTGTACACACAGGAGGCACAGACACAGATCTTCACAGCATCCCTCACCTGCCCCATGCCTGTGAGCAGGAGGGGCTCGGTAGCAGCTGTCGAGAAACAGGACAACAGCTGTAAGAAGTTAGCATGTGCTTGGCACACAGCCAGACAGCCAGAGATGGGCACTCTTATCTTTTACTGGGTGTGACCAGTCCTGTGAACCATTCTTGTGTGGCTGGAGTTAATTTCCAGGAATGTGCTGTTAACGAGTCAACCAGAGGTTTCTGCCCCTGGTAGAGGGTGGGAACAGACAGAGAGAACTAAACCTGGCCTCGGGTGTACTGAAGGGAGCAGAGTGGGAGTCCAGAGGGAGTGGGAGGCTGGACTTGATGTGGAGGGCCTGCAGGAGTGGGAGGCTGGACTTGATGTGGAGGACTTGCAGGAGGGGGAGGCTGGACTTGATGTGGAGGGCCTGCAGGGAGGGGGAGGCTGGACTTGATGTGGGGGACCTGCAGGGAGGGGGAGGCTGGACTTGATGTGGAGGGCCTGCAGGGAGGGGGAGGCTGGACTTGATGTGGAGGGCCTGCAGGAGTGGGAGGCTGGACTTGATGTGGAGGGCCTGCAGGAGTGGGAGGCAGCAGTGGTAGTGTAGGCCCGACCTCCTGAAGATGGAGAGAAGTTGCACACACAGTGGAGGAGGAGTTTTCCTTGTTTTGTGTCTTTTTTGGTTTTTTGTTTTGGTGATTCAAGACAAGGTCTCTCTGCATAGCCCTGGCTCCCCTGGAATTTGCTCTATAGACCAGGCTGGCCTCGAACTCAGATCCTCCTGCCTCTGCCTCCCAAGTGCTGGGGTGGAAGAAAGCTTCATTTTGAGGCTCTTATAAAAAATTTCTAATCTGATAGAAGACATAGAACCTACCATTTGGGGTCTCCTTGTCTCAAGGGGAGACCATGAATCTGCCATTAGGGAACCTTCAGATGGGGAGACACAGATCTTTTGGCCCATCTGATCCTCTGACCTTTTAGCCATTAGCCTTGCCCCTCCTCATTCCTCTCCCTGACCCCCCTCCAAACCTGGTGGACCCTTTAGATTCTTGGCATGTCCCCAATCTATGGAGGATGTCTTGTGATTTTGGACCAAGGCTGTTAGGAACTTCTGGGGGTTTCTTGGAAGTGGGGGTGGTGATAATATGCTTCAGAGTGGCCACCACTCTTTCCTCAGAAGCTATTTAGGGAGATGACACCTTCCCTTGGCCTACCACAACCCTCTCAAAGGTTCCCCACCTTGCTGCTTCCACGGCGGCTCTAAGAGCTGAGGGAAACCACAGACCAGAAGTCAAACTTGTCTGCTCAGGAGAAGCTAATGGCGGAGGGGCTAGAGAATAAGGTCCCTGCTCTACAGGCCCAAGTGGGCCCAGAGTCAGGTGGGGGTCAGAGGCTGTGACTATCCCCTGCCTAACAGGCTGTCTCTAAGAGGATCCTGAAGAGTGGGTCTCCTTTTCCTTGTACCTATTTGTAGCATGAATTGTTAGAAGGTCTTAATAATAAAATCAAACCTGAAGCTAGGTATTGGGGTGAACGTTGAAAGATCAGAGAAGCAGAACAAGCCACAGCTCCCTCACTTCACCAATTCCTCAGCTGATCCTGTTTCCTCAAACTGAACGCCTCTGAGTCCTCATCCAAATGGATCTCAGCTGAACTGCTGCTCAAAAGCCTAAAAGCTTAACCAGCTCTATAGTTCCTGGTCCTCACACCTTATATACCTTTCTGCTTTCTGTCATTACTTCCTGGGATTAAAGGCGTGTGTCACCATGCCTGGTTGTTTCCAGTGTGGCTTTGAACTCACAGAGATCCAATGGATCTCTGCCTTGGAAATGCCAGGATTAAAGGTGTGTGTGCCACCATTTTCTAGCCTCTATGTCTGTCTAGTGGCTGTTCTGTTCTTTGACCCCACATAAATTTATTAGGGTGCACAATATATTGGAGAACACAGTATCACCACACCTATTACTTTTTTCAAACATTTATTTATTTAGTGAGAAAAGTGTGTGTACACACATGCATTTGAGTGTGCCACAGCACTAATAGGAAGGTCAGAGGACAATTTGAAGGAATTGGTTCTCTCCTTCTATCTTACAGTTCTGGGGATCGAACTCAGATTCAAACTTGACTGCAAGCATCTTGTCAGCCTCTCTTGTACCCATTCGAAGATGTGGAAACCAAGCAAGTCATTTCAAGACACCCCTATGGCACATTAAGGTCAGAGAGAGGCTAGAACCAGGATGTACCTGCTCTGTCTTGTTCCCTGTATCTACGCCCCAGTTACCCCTCAATCAGGAATCCATGGAATTTATAATTTTCCAAAATGTTTCCAAGAACTTCATTCATGAAATTGGGTGCATCTCCCCAGGCAGGGGATCAGGATCTGTCCCTGGTCTATGGGCAGGCTTCTGGAACCCGGTGCCTATGGTGTGACACCTTGCACAGCCTTGGTGCAGTGGGGAGGGGCTTGGACCTGCCTAGGCTCAGTGTGCTGGGCTCTGCTGACTCCCCATGGGAGACCTCGATTTGGGGGATATGGGGATGCGAGGTGGCTTGGGAAAGAGGGTGGGGGGTGGGATGTGGGAGGATGGGGGGGTCTATGGATAGCATGTGGAATGAGTAGAAAATTTCTTAATAAAGAAAAATGAAAAAAAAAAAGAAATTGGGTGCATCTCTGTCTCTTTCCCTCCCGCTCCACCCCTCCCCCTCTCTTATCTTTTTTTTTTTTTTTTTTTTAAGACTTACTTTATTTTACATGCATGAGTGTTTTGTCTCATGGATGTCTGTGGACCATGGGCATACTTGGTGCCCATGGATCCCTGTAGGACAAAATGCAGGTATGACCTAGTGGCCAGCCAGGTGGCACACTGCACTTCTAAATAAGAAGCATGGCACAGAACACTGAATTCTGAAGTAGCCTGAGTAGCCAGTAGCTGGCCTGTGGTCTCCAGGTCTCTCTGTCTCTCTTTTGGTTTTCCAAGATGGGGGTTTCTCAGCCGGGCGGTGGTGGCACACACCTTTAATTCCAGCACTCAGGAGGCAGAGGCAGGTGGGTCTCTGTGAGTTCGAGGCCAGCCTGGTCTCCAAAGTGAGTTCCAGGAAAGGCGCAAAGCTACACAGAGAAACCCTGTCTTGAAAAACAAAAAAACCAAACCAAAACAAAACAAACAAACAAACAAACAAACAAAAGATGGGGTTTCTCTGTATAGTTTTGGAGCCTGTCCTAGAACTCGCTTTGTAGACGAGGCTGGCCTTTGTGGTCATATTGTGTCCCCCAGTATATTGTGCACCTTAATAAACTTATCTGGGGTCAGAGAACAGAACAGCCACAATATTAAGCATAGAGGTTAGGTAATGATGGCACACATGCCTTTAATCCTAGCATTTTGGAGGCAGAGATCCATCTGGATTTCTGTGAGTTCAAAGCCACACTGGAAACAGCAAGGCATGGTGACACGCACCTTTAATCCCAGGAAATAATGGCAGGAGGCAGAAAGGTATATAAGGCATGAGGACCAGGAACTAGAGCCTGGTTAAGCTTTTAGGCTTTTAGCAACAGTTCAGCTGAGATCCATTTGGATAAGAACACAGAGGCTTCCAGTCTGAGGAAACAGGATTAGCTGAGGAATTGGCAAGGTGAGGGAGCTATGGCTTGTTCTGCTTCTCTGGTCTTTCAGAATTTACCCCAATACCCAGGTTTGTTTTTAACCTTTTAAGATTTGTGCTACAGACCTTGAACTCACAGAGATCCACCTGCCTCTGCCTCCCGAGTACTGGGATTAAAGGTGTGCACCACCACCGCCCGGGTCCAGTTCTCTTTAATGTGCTTCTTCCGCATAGAGACCCTGATGGTATCATTGCTCACTATCCAATCCAAGATAATGTGCTAAGCAATCACAGTGGACAGGCTTCCATTATCTAAGTGGTTGCTCATGTGCAATAAAGCAGACACTGTTCCCTGAATCCGTCTCTGGAGAGGTTCATCTCACATCATTTACCCACCCATGCCATTGCTGCCTTGTTGGAGGACACCCTGGTAATGGCAGCTAATGTCAGAAGGGGATATCAGATCCCCTTGAAAGCGAGTAACTGAGGGTTATGAGGCACCATGTGGGTGCTGGGAATAAAACCCAGGTCCTCTGGATGAGCAACAAGTTTTCTTACCTGCTGAGCCAACTCCCCAGACCTCTTCTTTTAAAGTTCATTGGAAAATGATACATGTAATGAGCACGATTATACACAGCTGGTATTGCTGTCCCTCAACTGGTGTCTTAGGAAAGGGTTGGTCATCTCCACGTGCCATGCCTCTCCCAACTGTCACCACAGTCTCTTCAAGGCCACGTTTCCCACTGGCTGTCCCCAGGGAGGGACACAAAGACAGCTTTGGTTTTTGTTTATTTCCTTTTTGCTTGTTGATTGGTCTGGGGATAGGGTCTCATTATATAGTCTAGGCAGACTGGAGTTCATGATCTTCCTCCTTCAGCCTGCAGGGATGGAAGGCATGTACTCCACGCATCTGCTACAAAGGAAGATTTAGGCAGTGGGCTGTTGGTTCTGCCTAAAGTTACATTATTATAGTTTTGATAATTTTGCTACTTTCTTATTTTAGGTGTTTGTGTCTTGCCTGCATGTGAATCTGTGCACCACACGTGTGCCTCTTGGTGCTGGAAGAGGGTGTTGGATCCTCTGGAACTGGGGTTACAGAGAGTCGTGAGCTCTCCCCTCATGCTGCTTGTATCTGGGAACTTGGAAGTCGGGATGGCTGTGACCACAGTCAGTGCCTGACCGCCAGGTCCCTAAAGGTGAACCCTCAAGTTTTGTAGGTGATCTCTTCCCCCGACTCTTCCTTTTTTTTTGTTTTTTGTTTTGTTTTTCAAGACAAAGTTTCTCTGTGCAGTTTGGTGCTTGTCCTGGCTCTCTCTCTGTAGACCAGGCTGGCCTCGAACTCATGGAGATCCACCTGGCTCTGCCTCCCCCTACTCTTATCTTTTATTATTTTTATGATGCAGGAGACTGAACTCAGGACCTTGTATCAGCCCAGCAACTGGTCCACCACCGAGCTGTTCCTCACTTCCTACCCTGGAGGTTTTGGTCAAGAAGAAATTATTTTGGGGGCTGGAGAGAGACTCAGAGGTTAGGAGCACTGGCTGCTCTTCCAGAGGTCCTGAGTTCAATTCCCAGCAACCACATGGTGGCTCACAACCATCTGCAATGAGATCTGGCGCCCTCTTCTGGCCTGTAGTCATATATGCTGTATACAAAATAAACAAATCTTTAAAAAAAAGAATTTATTTTGTTAGCTCGACAGAACAGATACTTGCTTAAGTCTGGCACGATGGTGCATGCCTGTCATCCTGGCACTTGGGAAGTGGAGGTGGGAGGGTCAGAAAGCTAGAGGTTCTTCTCAGTTACAGGATGAATTCTAGTCCAGCCAGGGCTACTGGGGACAGGGGTCAGTCTGGGGAACAAAGCCAGGAATGGTGATACAAGCCTATCAGAGGCAGGACCATCTTTGTAAGTTCAAGGCCAACCAGGGCTACATAGTAACATCTTCTGTGTCTCACACACTCACAAACAAAACAAAACAAAACACCCCCATGTGAGGTGTGGCCTGAGGGACAGCTCAGGAGTTAAGAGCATTGATTTCTCTTCCAGAGGACCTGGGTTTGATTCCGAGCACCCACATCGTGACTCACAGCCATGTAGGAGCCCAGTTCCAGGGAGACTGAAGCTCTCTTTTGGTCTCCATGGGGACCAGGCACTCAAGTGGTACACATGTAGGCAAAACACCCATACATATCAAATAAAATATCCTAAAAGATACAAAGAGATTAAGAAATACGTTTACCACTAACAGTGCCTCCAATTGTCTTGAATACCCTCAGAATTTGTTTAAAGCGTACACTACACTACCACACCCACCTGTCACAGATGGTTACAAAGTATTCCCATCTGTCTTCCTTCCTTCCTTCCTTCCTTCCTTCCTTCCTTCCTTCCTTCCTTCCTTCCTTCCAAGATTTATTTATTATGTATACAGTGTTCTGCCTGCATGTATGCCTGCAGGCCAGGAGAGGGCACCAGATCTCAGTACAGATGGTTGTGAGCCACCATGTGGTTGCTGGGAATTGAACTCAGGACTTCTGGAAGAGCAGTCAGTGCTCTTAACCTCTGAGCCATCTCTCCAGCCCCTATTTTCTTTTTTGAGAAAGGGTTTCACTATGTATGTAGCCCTGGCTGACCTAAAACTCCCTATGTAGACCAGGCTGGCCCCAAACTAGCAGAGATGTGACTGCCTCTATAGACTTGGTATTTTTTAAATGTTTAGTAGAAGCTGTTGGGCTTTTGGAGACACCAGACAGACTGGAGGGCTGTGGGATCCTGGACAGGGGCTGCAGAAGCTGGTACACAGTCTGTCTGATTGGCAGGAACATTGCTTTAAATCACTCAAACTATTTTTTTTTTAAAACATCAAAAGATGCTGAACATAGTGGCACACACCTTTAGTATTAGCTTTTGGGAGACAGAGACAGGTGGCTCTCTGGTAGTTCAAGGCTAGCCTGATCTACAGAGCAAGTTCTAGCACAACCAAGGCTACAGAGAGAAACCTTGTCTCAAAACAACAACAACAACAAAAACCCACCAATAAATAAATAAAGCAGAACAAAAGTTGAGAGATTTCCCCAGAAAAAACTGTGCTCTTCCCATTTTCCAGAACAATGAAGACTGGTCTCTAATTATGGTGCAGCATGGCAGTTCCAAGCTTGGCCCCTGCTCCGAGCTGTGCCTCAGTCCTGTGCCTCCCTGGTGTAGCCTTGACACCAAGACTGAATGCCAGGTGCTGTTTCATCTGTTTCTCTCCAGGCTGCCTCACCACTCCTGGAGTTGAAGCTATCTGCTGGACCCCCAGTCTTTGGCTGCTCAGCTGTAAAATGGGGACATTAATAGTTGTTTCCGTCAGCTCTTTGGGTGCTGTGGGGAGATGGCTCAGTGGATAAAGCATGTATATGCAAGAGTGAGGGTCAGCGTTTAGATCCCCGGTTATGTAACCCCAACTCTGGGAAAGTGGAGATAGGGGATTCCCTGGAGTGAGCTGCCTAGTGAGACTAGCCATATCCAAAAGCCCTGGGTTTAATTGAGAAAACCTGCCTAAAGGAATAGAGAGCAGCGAGGAAGGCTCCCTGGATGTCAGCCTCAGACCTCCACATATGCATTTGCACCTGCACACATAAGTGTGAACATGCGTATGCATGCACACCACACACATTCCTGGCTATTTTAGGTTCATGTACTATACTCACACACAGAAGGTCACTATGAGGTGATTACTATGTTAATGTTGAATTGATGGCTATTATTTGACTGTAGTAACCATTTCACTGTATGAATTTGTGTGTATACAAACACATAAAAAACTTGTTGTAAACCTTTATATATATATAAATCTAAGTTAGGGTGAAAAGTACTTTAAGAGAAGGAACATATAGACTCCGTAAGGAGGTTTGCTATGGTAAGAATAACCATAAAACACCCAGAAAAATCAAGATGGATAGAGCTGTGGAATGAGCATCTGGTATCCCTCAAGAACCTGCCACTCACCCACCTAGTCACATACTTTAAGACATGGTCTCATATAGCCCAGGCTATAGCCCAGCATGACCTTGATTGAATTCCTGATCCTCCTGCCTCTGAGACCCAACTACTGGGATTAACAGGCATGTGTTGATAGGTCTGGTTTTCTGTGCTACTGGGGACCCAAACCAGGGCTTCGTCCATACTAGGCAAGCACCCTGCCAACCCAGCCCTCACTCACATTTTTCTTGATTGCTAATGAGCTATCAGGCACTGGACTACTTCCTGGTACTATCTCTCACAGGAATAAGGCCCAGACCTTGGGGGCTGCAGACTTGCTAAGAAAGGGCTTGCTGGATGCTGTGGAGTGAACACTGGTGTAGATTTCAGGACATAATGGCTGTTAGGGCCTGGCTTTGGGGAGCAGAGCCAAGCAGAGTCGCACATTAAGAAAAGAATGCCATGGCAGCACAGGCAAATCCCCTCCACCCTCAGCCCTTTGTCCCGCAACCACTGGCGCTCCAGAACCAAGGCTGAGGAGCCTCCTGCCAGCTGGCTCTGCACATGGCTCCAAGAGTTTGCCACATGGATATTTTTGAGGGGTACTATGCTGGCACTCCAGGTCAGGAGAGGACCGGCCACTGCAGCTGGCCCAGAGGGAGAGCACATATGTAGGACATGATGCTAAGGACTGGACTATGCCGGGCGGTGGTGGTGCACGCCTTTAATCCCAGCACTCGGGAGGCAGAGCCAGGCAGATCTGTGAGTTCGAGGCCAGCCTGGTCTACAGAGCGAGTTCCAGGACAGGCTCCAAAGCTGCACAGAGAAATTCTGTCTTGAAAAACCAAAAAGAGAAAAAAAGGACTGAGCTCCCGGGGCTCCCCACCAGTTCTGTGGGTGACACCTTCCTCCCTCTGCCTGACACCTTCTTGCTTATCTCCTAGGACAGCCCAGCTGTCAGTCTGTCAGATGCACTGAGTGGGCCCCGACTTCACACCCAAGGGTGAGGAAGAGATCTTGAGATAGGGTGTTTCACCTCTCACATTTGCAGAAGGACATGCAGCCTCTTGCATCCTTTCCCTGTACCCTCGGTGACTTTCCATTCTTTCTGGGTATGGAAAAGTCCAACCTTGTCTTCAAGTTACACCCAAGGCCATCCCACCAAGCCTCTCGTTTTAACCATTGCCAAGGTTTGGAAACAAAAGGCCACATTGCTGGCTTTTTATTCTTTTGCATGCATATGAATGTGTATGGTGTGCAAGCATATGAATGTGTATGGTGTGCATGCACACCACACCTGTAATCCCAGCTTTTGGGAGGTAGAGGAAAGAGGATCAGCTTGTCTTACACAGTGAGTTGAAGGCCCAGGTTACTTGAACCTGTGTCTCAAAACAAACACACACATAAAAATGTGCTTAAAATAGATAAAGAGATGCTGGTTCAATCTCAAACACCACACACAAGAAGCAGCTATAATCTAATACTAATAGCTAATTCTCAGTATATTCTAAAATTCATTTTCTCTTTCTTAAAAAAATTTCTTTGGGGGGATACAATGGATCTCATAATGCTGGTCAGAACTCTCTAGGTAGACCAGGGTGGTCTTGAACCCACAGAGATCTGCCTGACTCTACCTCTCCAGTGCTGGATTAAAGGCTTGTGCCACCAGGCCCAGTAAGATTTTGTGAAGTTTATGTGTATGTGTCTGTGCACATGTGTGCAGGCTCTTCTGAGGCCAGAAGAGGGGGCAGTGTTGTTTGGCTGTGGAGTTACAGGGGGTTTCTAGCTGCTGGCTGTGAGTGCCAGAACACAACTCTGGACCTCTACCACCGCACTAAGTACTCCTAACTGCTCAGCCATCTCTCCAGCCTCGCCCTCCCGCCTCGGCCTTCCTTTCCGCCTTCCTTCCTCCTCTACCCTTTCTGTTTTCATTTAGAGTTCCCAGGCTGGCCTAGAACTTGTGATCCCCCTGCTTCAACTTCTGCATCAACCACTAGGCCCTGCTCTCTCCAACATTCTTAGCCATCCTTCTCATTCCACCTCTAGGTGTAACTATATCTTTGTACCCTTTGGCTTACCTCGAACCCCTGCCAAAGCGCACACCTTTAATCCCCCCCAGCACTCAGGAGACAGAGGCAGGTGGATCTCTGTGAGTTTGAGGCCAGCCTGGTCTGCAAATTGAGTTCCAGGACAGCTAGGGCTACACAGAGAAACCCTGTCTCAAAAAAACCAAAAACAAAACAATAACAACAACAACAACAATAATAATAACAACAACCAACAAACTCCTTTCCACCCTTTGTTCTGCCTTCAAATCTGGAGTTCTGTGATGCTGAGTGAATCACTTTCTCTTGGTGAGTGTCAGTTTTCTAGCCTGTAAGATGGGACAATAGCATCCATCTTGAAGGGTCATGGTACTGACGGGGTGGGCAAAGCTTGTAGAAATATCTTACCCAGTTGCTGGCACACAATGAGGGCTGCCATGCCGTGAGGTGCAGTGTAGCTGGAATTTTTCCTGTGTCCTGTCTTGTCTGCATCTGCTCAGACCCAAGTAAACACACAACAGAGGCTTATATTAATTAAAACTCCTCAGCCTTTAGCACAGGCTAACTATTGACTATCTCTCACACTTAAACTCAGCCCATTTCTGTTAATCTATATATCGACATGTGTGACATTACATGCTGATCCCTGGATGGTGGGCTGGCATCTCCTAACTCAGCCTTCCTCTTCCCAGAATTCTCCTTGTCTACTTATCCCTCCTATACTTCCTGCCTGGCTACTGGCCAATCAGCGTTTTATTAAACCAGTGTACAAAAGCATTATCACACAGCAGCCGGCATTGTGCAGCCTGGACTGGGGCAGACTGCATTGCATGAGGGCAGTGGTCCCCCGCCAGGAAGGGGTTAATGAACAAAGCCATAAAACAGAACTCAGTCTTCCCAAGTGCATGCAGCCCTGCCCATTTGAACCCTCTAGGAAGCTGTCTTAGGCCCCTGCCTTACAAGACAAAGGGTGATGTAAAACACTAACGGCTACTTGCTTGTTCCAAGTGCTTGCTGGGGGCCAGGCCCGTCCTAAAGGCTTTACACTGATTGTTTTGAGTAATCCTGGACAAAGCTTCATGAAGCAGAGATTGACAGATGAAGAAACAAAAAAGATCGGGGATTTACGTAAGGTGGAGTCATCCAGCTGGGTGAAATCTCTAGCAGAGCTGGATTAACAACTCCACATGTTGACTCTGGGGGCACTTCCGGCTTCATCTCGGTGCCCACCAATAGGGAATGCCATACAGAAGTTTCATCTCCATGCCCACCAATAGGAAATGCCATACAGGAAGCTTCGTCTCCGTGCCCACCAATAGGGGAATGCCATACAGGAAACACACACACTTCTGCAAAGTCATGCTACCAATGTGTGTGGAAGAGAGGTAGGAGACTAGTGTGCTGGAGCACAGCGTGAACCAAGAGAGGCACAGTAACAGTGCCAGAGAGAGAAAGAGCAGCCGGCATGCATCATATAATTACACGCACAGATTAAAATCAAAATTTAGGGGCTGGCGAGATGGCTCATGGGTTAAGAGCACTTCCTGTTCCCAGTGCCCATGCTGGGTGCCTCACAACCACCTGTAAATCTAGCTTCAGGAGGGTGCCCCTGGCCTCCTCAGGGACCTATGCTTACTTGTTCGTATGCGCTTAACCTGCACACGTACACACACAGTTAAAAGTAAGTCTTAAAAAACAACAAGTCCATTCATCTGTTTACTGGTTCATTTGCCCCAATTTACGTTTGGAAATTGCAAGTTTCAGCAATGCTGGGCCTCTGTTAAAAATGTTAATAAAAGTTTTGTTGCACAATAATCAAGAAAAAGGCAGGGCGGTTGGTGGCGCACGCCTTTAATCCCAGCACTTGGGAGGCAGAGGCAGGCGGATCTCTGTGAGTTCCAGGCCAGCCTGGTCTACACAGAGAAAACCTGTCTTGAAAAACCAAACCAAATAAAAATAAAAACAAACAAGGCAAGAAAAAAAAAAGGGAGTGGTGACAGTTGGGGCTGGAGAGATGGCTCAGAGGTTGAGTGCACTGACTGCTCTTCCAGAGGTCCTGAGTTCAATTCCTCACATCTACATGGGATCTAATGCCTTCATCTGACTTTCCATGAACATAGCACACACAAAGTTCACAGGCATTCATGCAGGCAGAACACTATACACATAAAATAATACAAAAAATATTTAGCCAGGCGTTGGTGGCGCACGCTTTTAATCCCAGCACTTGGGAGGCAGAGGCAGGCGGATCTCTGTGAGTTCGAGGCCATCCTGGGCTACAGAGTGAGTTCCAGGAAAGGCGCAAAGCTACACAGAGGAACCCTGTCTCAAAAAAAAAAAAAAAAAAAAAAAAAAAAAAGCAAAAAACAAATTAAAGGGTGGGAGGTTAAACAGCTTGGAAGGTCTGACCTGAACCCTGGTCCTTCATTTTCTAGTCAGAGTGTCACATGGATTCCTGGTTGTCATGGCTACAGTGGGAGAGCCTTTTGCCTCACCCTGCAGCAGACAGACAAACAGACAAACAGAAGGCCAGCTGTGGAAGTGCATGGCTGCAGTCTCAGAATTTAAGGGGTGAAGGCAGGAGGATTATCAGGGTTCAGAGCCAGCCCAGGCTATAGAGGGAGTTTGAGGCCAGCTGAGCTCCATGAAACTGTCCCCAAACAACAATAGCAACATACTGTACCAATAGAGGCTGGGGACAGCCACAGCCAACTTCATACCCCAATCCTGGCGTGGTGAGCAAGGTACACGTGCCCCGATACCATTGCTCGGGAAACGGAGGAAGGAAGAATGGAAGTTCAGGGCCAGCCTCGGCTGTGGGAGACCCTGTTTCTTTTCTTTCTCTCTTTCTTTCTTCCTTCTTTTCTTTCTCTCTTTCTTTCTTTTTTCCTTCCTTCCTTCCTTCCTCCCTCCCTCCCTCCCTCCCTCCCTCCCTTCCTTCCTTCCTTCCTTTTATTTTGTTTTTTGAGACAGGGTTTCTCTGTCCTGGAGCTCACTCTGTAGACCAAGCTGGCCTCAAACTCAATGATCTGCCTGCCTCTGCCTCCCATCCTGAGTGTTGTGATTAAAGGCGTGTGCCACCACTGCCTGACTGAAACCCTGTTTCAAAACGAGAGAAAATCCAAACAAGAAGACCATGCCCTAGACCCAAAGGGCTCTGGGCAGCCCCCTCTGAACCCTCTCTTTCTTTCCTGGAGGCCTATTTAAGGCAACTTCAAAGGCATTGCATCTTCCTGTCTTCTCTCTCACCCCCGGGGCGCCTCAGACCCAGGCACTGCTGCCCGCCTGCCCAACCTCCTTCCTTCCCAGCCGGAGAGGGCTGCTGCAGCACCAGGTGAAGAGCTCCCATGGCCAGCCGGTGCCTTCCAGGCCATGGTATTTGAGACCTGCGGCAGGCCTGGGGAGAGGGAAAGGGCAGGGTATTGTGGGGCTGGGTTGAGGGTTTTGGAGTCTGCGGGGCATTTGGGGGCACTTAGGACAGGACGGGTGAGGTGCCAGTTGCCTGGCTAAGTTGACCTCTGTATTGTGTGACCTCAGAAGAAGACAGCAGAGCAGCAGGGTGTTGACTGGCTGCCAGGTGGACACTGGGATATCTTCTTGTCAGGCTGGACAGGTGGTACCTGGGGCCTCTCCTTTCTAGCTTCACCGCTGCTGAGGGAGTTGACCTGCTAAGGGTCACAAGACCCTGATGTTTCCCAGAAAAGCTACCTTGGTGAGCCTGGATGGTGGGGCCTCTGGTTGCTGTGGTCCTGTTCTCTGTGGAAAAGTCAGGCTCCTCAATTCCCGATGGCCTAGAGGAATCCAGAATGTTCCCTCAGAACCCCCATGAGAACTTTGCCGTTCATTTAATATCCTTTCTGTACCTTCCAGGGAAATGTCATTGGCTTCTAGATGTGAGGACTAAGCAGTTGTCACATGTTAGCTAGGGCCATATCCATTTCTCTTTACTTTTTTCGGGGGCAAGGTCTCACATAGCCTTGACCGCTCTGTGTAGCCATGGATGGCCTTACAGTCCTGACCCTTCCCCTTCCACCTCCTGAGTGCTGGAATTACAGTGTTCTCCACTATGCCCAGC
The DNA here is from genome assembly GCF_903995425.1 of Onychomys torridus. Lineage (NCBI taxonomy): Eukaryota > Metazoa > Chordata > Mammalia > Rodentia > Cricetidae > Onychomys > Onychomys torridus. Next base: position 147,569,290 of record NC_050444.1, read on the forward strand.
TTATGTGTTGCTGGAGGTCGGACTCAAGGCCTCACACAGGCGAGGCATGCACAAAGGACCCCATCTCTAGTCCTTTGCCCTTCATTTCTCATAGAGAGACACTGAAGCCAGCAAGAGAGTGACCTGCACACAGCCTCATCTCAGTGAGTGTGTCTTCACAGCTCACCTGACTCACCCATTCTCCCCATCTGGGAGTGGGAACATGAAGGGAAAACCAACTGCCCATTTGGGTGGTTACCACAAGACTTCTGGGTGGTTCGGGATACTCCCTGTCCCCCAGCATGGGCTTCCAGCTCTGTCAAGATGACCAGCTAGAGTGGGACATGCCCTTCTCTCTGAGAATGTCTGCCAAATTAAGAGGAAGGGTAGAAGCCTGAATGGGCTAAGTCCTCACCTTTCTGCTCCAGGCAGAGACTCCAGAGACCTGTGGACATGCTATAGAGGCTTAGATTGTCCTGTCAGCTAGAAGAGGGAACAACCACACAGAACGTGTGGATGACCATGGCCTTGAACTTTACTGGGGGCTCAGAACCATTCTGTGGCCTTTGCAGTCTTGGAAAGGGATTTCCCTCCAAGTTGACTCTGGTCCCATTCAGAACAGCACAACAGATGAACACCAGGGTGATCAGGAGTGGGGGCATGGAGGGATAATGGGGCAAATTATGTAGGGAAGAGGGGACAGGCTAAGGTCAATGAAAAAAAAGCTCTTGGAGAAAGAAACCTTTGGAGGAGGGAAGGGGAGCCATTTGAATGAAAGATATGGTGAGTGGGTATCCATGGTTTAGCTTCTTCCCTTTAGAAACCCAACTGGGGTGTCTGTGCAAAAGACTCCCAAGTCCTGGGCCCTCATGCCTTTTCCCTGCTTCCCAGGTCTCGCCTGATACTCCTCAGCCGCTTCCAGACACAATGGCTACTCATGACCTGTCCTGGGCCAACTGGATGTGTCCCTTGCCATTGGCACCAGCTAAATCTTCCTTGCTGGACTGCTCACAAGGCTCAGACCTGTATCCTTATGCCCCGCAGAAGACACTCCTGAGCATGACCCCACAGGATCTCAGAGAGGATACCTCAAACCTGAGTGAGTCTGGGCCTGGGGCTGACCTCAGAGCTCTGTTGGTGGGTCGAAGAGGACATGGGTTTTGGGATGGGGATGAGGATAGAGACTCAGGCACACTTTCCTGCCACATTTAGTGTTGGGGTTCTAGCCAGAGTTGTCTGTGGCCTTTCAAGACAGCAGCGTAGCAGCTGGGTGAGGGTAACTATTGGCCTAGAATGTTTGGGCTGGAGCAGGCTTTAATTCTTTTTTGCATTTATTTAGTTAGTTATGTATACAGGCATGCGCAGAGGACAGCTTGCAAAAGTCAGTTCTCTCCTTCTACCTTATGGATCCTGGGAATCAAAATCATGTTGTCAGACTGGGTAGCGAGTGCCTCCACCACTGAGCCTTTCTGTCTACGTTCTTCAATATAAATGTTCTTTTTTTGCCAATTAATTTTTGCACGTGTATGTGTATGTGGTGGGTGTGTGCATGTGTGTATGTAATTGTACACACCCATATAGAGGCCAGAGGAAGAGGATGTCCATAATCCTACCCTCTGACTTTCTGCCTTAGTCCCTTGAGACAGGGTCTCTCACTGAACCTGAAGGTAGGCTGGCCAGCAAACCCCAGTGATCCTGCACACGGCCATGAAGGGCCCTTTATATTGGTGCTGGGATTTTTGGGGGGGTGAGGATGGGCAGAAATTGGGCTGAGGATTTGAATTTAGTTCTTCATCTTGTGCAGGGGGTACTCTTACTCACTGCTCAAGTCTTTGCTTGCTTGCTTGTTTTTCAAGACAAGGTTTGTCTGTGTAGCTGTGGCTGTTCTAGAACTCACTCTGTAGCCAGGCTGGCCTCGAACTCACAGAGATCCACCTGCCTCTGCCTCCTGAGTGCTGAGCAAGTCTCTTAAGATGACAGGAGCACTGGGCGGGATCAGAGCTGGGCCTGAGTTCTCCCTCCCCCTTTCTAGGTCCCCAGCTCCGGGCACGCCCACGAGCTCTGCAGGTCTCTTAGACCATTCTAGGCTTGTTGTGTTGGAATACTCTGAGACTCCCGGAGGATGGGGACCGACCTGCTCTGTCTTTTATTTCTGGGACTCCAGCAGGACCCTAGCACAGAACACAGAGTGAAACAGCACCTTAAAACTGATGGAGGGGAGCTGGAGAGATGGCTCAGTGGTTAAGAGCACTGGCTGTTCTTCCAGAGGACCCAGGTTCAAATCCCAGCACTACATGGCAGCTCACAACTGTAACTCCAGTTCCAGGGGATCTAACACCTTCACACCAATGAACATAAAATAAAGTTAAATAAATTATTTAAAAAACAAAAACAAAAACAAAAACTGGGCCTGGAGAGATGGCTCAGAGGTTAAGAGCACTGACTGCTCTTCCAGAGGTCCTGAGTTCAATTCCCAGCAACCACATGGTGGCTCCCAACCATCTGTAATGAGATCTGGCACCCTCTTCTGTATACATAATGAATAAATAAATCTTTAAAAAAAAAAAAAAAACTGATTGATGGAGGCTGGGCAGTGGGGATCTCACTCTGATATATATATCAGAGTGAGATCAGGACAGGCACCAAAACTACACAGAGAAACCCTGTCTCAAAAAACCAAAACCAAACAACAACAATAAAACCTGATTGAGGGAGCCAGGTTTGGTGGTGCACACCTTTAATATGAGCACTCAGGAAGCAGATGCAGGTTTATCTCTGATCTGGAGACCAGCCTGGTTTACACATCAAATTCCAGTAAAGTCAGGGTTACATAACAGAGAGATCCTATTTCAAAAAAGAGTTTTTGATTGAGGCTATAAATGGAGGTCCAAGCAGATAATCAGATCTCCCTTTTGGTATTATCCCCCCCACCCCATGCTGGGGATAGAACCCAGAGTCTCCCACATGCTGGGTAAGCACTCTACCTCTGAGCTAAGGACCAAAACCCCAGGCCTAGTATTTAAATATTTATGATCCTAGCCTTACCCGCCCCGCTGCTGCCCAGCCCTGGCCATGCTGTCTTTTTCATGCCTGCTCCTGTTCTTACCCTTAAACGTTTTCACAGCTCACGGTCAGTCTTCAGCTGGCTCCTCTACCCCATGTCCTCTCTCTTTCTTGTCCTCAGTCTTCCCATTGTGTCCTCTACCCCTTCCTCCTCTTCCTTTTCCTCATCTCCTGCCTTCTTCACTCATGCCCTCTCCTTTCTCCACTCTGTTCTCTTTATCTGGAGTAGTACTGTTCAAAGGAAATTCGTGCAACAACGTGAATATTCCATACCCAGCTGGTCAATGCCTGCTGGCTTTTTTCCCTCACTGTATCACCTAGGCTGACTTTGAACTCATGTTCCTCCTGCCTCCTCCTCCTGAGTGGGGTCACAGGTGTGGGCTACCAGGCCAGCTGGGGTCACAGGTGTGTGTTACCAGACCTGCTGGGGACACAGGTGTGTGCTATCAGACCTGCTGGGGTCACAGATGTGGGCTACCAGGCCAGCTGGGGTCACAGATGTGGGCTACCAGACCTGCTGGGGTCATGGGTGTGTGCTACCAGACCGGCTGGGGTCATGGGTGTGTGCTACCAGACCTGCTGGGGTCATGGGTGTGTGCTACCAGACCTTCTGGGGTCACAGATGTGGGCTACCAGACCTGCTGGGGTCACAGGTGTGTGCTACCAGGCCAGCTGGGGACATAGGTGTGTGCTACCAGACCTGCTGGGGACACAGATGTGGGCTACCAGACCTGCTGGGGTCACAGGTGTGTGCTACCAGAGCAGCTGGGGTCATAGGTGTGTGCTACTGTGCACCTTACATGTGGCACTAGTACAACTAAAAAACTAAATTTGTTTGGTTTTGTTTAATCTTTTATTACATTAAACATTTTTTTTTTTTTTTTTAAATTTAGTAGCAGAGCAAGGTGGCGCACACCCTTAATTCTAGCACTCAGGAAGCAGAGACAGACAAATCTCTGTGGGTTCCAGGTCAGGGAAGGCTCTATAGTGAAACTCTGTCTAAAAAAAAAAAAGTGTGTGTGTATGTGTGTGTGTGTGTGTGTGCGCGCGCGCGCGCACATGCATGCCATGATGCACATGTGGAGGTCAGAGGATTGTCTTCAGGGTCAGTTGTCTCCTTCTAACAGGTGGGGTTGGGAGCTTGAACTCAGGTCAGCAGGCTTGGGAGCAAGCACCTTTTCCTGCTGAGCCGTTTTGGGGTCCCTATTTTTTTTTGTTTGTTTGCTTTTATTGACACAGGGTCCCATGTAGCCTGGGCTGGCCTCATACTTACTCTGCAGCCAAGGATGACTTTGAATTCCTGATTCTCCTGCCTCGATATCCTAAGTTCTGTGATAATAGGCATGTACCACTATGCCCAACAAAGAACTGAATATTTTACTAAAGTTACTTTAAGGCAAATTTAGTTATATGTTCAGCAGCTGCCCCTTACAACCCTTGTGTAACCTCCTCTTGACCCGAGACATCCAAATTTATATATTTAATCTGGTACCTCTCTCTTAAACTTCATTTCATCCGTCTGCACACTTGACCCCTACTCCCCATGTCTAATGGGATATGCCCTTGACCCTTCTCCCTGATGTCTAGTAAACTGTTTATACAGTTTTTTCTCCCTTAAATTGTCAGGTGTCCCTGCACACTGGTAGCTTTTTATTACAGGCTTAGTAGCGGAGGGGAAACTAAGTCTCAGAGGCAAAGGGAAGTGCCCAGTCGAGTTGCCTCATCACCTTGCAGGTTCTTTCCCCAACTCTGAGACGGGCAGGCTAGGGAGGGGCCACATGTTTGGTCCAGACTGTGGGGGACCTGATCATCTTCCCTTTCTGATTCAGAGCACCAGCCACCAGGCCTGCACGGAGACTCTACAGACAATAAGAAACTCACAAGCAAGGACTCAGTGAACAGAGAAGACATGGGAAACCAGCCAGAAAGAGGCTTCTGCCTACCCCTCCCTCCTCACACCAGCTCCTCCCCAGATGTCAGGCTGGACAGAAAGCACCCTAGTCCCTTGACCTTCTGGCCCTGGCTTCCTCCCACCATCGTCTCCAAGGAACTCCCTCTCCACATCTGCCCAGTCTTCCCTGGGTCCCCACTTCTCCTGCCTCCCCCTTACCTATTCACTTATGGGGCCCTACCTTCTGTCCAGTGTCCACAACTCCTCATGCTGCCCCCAGACACCTCATACCCCACCATGGCCACATCCAGCTTGCTTATGACAGCCAATGGTGCTGGGCCCCATATTACCCAGGAGAAGCCCCCGCTTCTCAACTCAGGGGCATGCCAGAGTGCTGGACACACCCTGACCTCCCAGGTCAGGCATCAGAGCTTTAGAGATGCCTCGACCTTCTCCCCAGTACAGGCTGCTGTGGCAGCTCCTGTAAAGCGGCCAGGCTCCCAGGCTGGTGTCCTAGCCCTGCCCTACCCTCTGAAGAAAGAGAATGGTAAAATCCTATACGAGTGCAATGTGTGTGGCAAGAACTTTGGGCAGCTCTCCAACCTGAAGGTATCAGCTTTCTGGGTCCTGCTATCCCCTCCCATCTTCAAATGACTCTCTTGCCTTTCCCTTTGCTTCTAGAATCAAGTCCTAAAACCTGGAAGCCACTCCTGGGCATCTCCTAGGGCCAAGTGGCCTTGAGGCTCACCCAGGTGGAAATACAGGACAAGCTGGGTTTGGCGGTGCATACTCTCGGAGACTGAGGCAGGAGGGTGACAAGGCCAGTCTGCGCTAATGAGACTCCACCTGTCTTAGGGTTCTGTCACTGTGAAGAGACACATGACCACAGCGACTCTTATAAAGGAAAGCATTTAACTGCTGCGGCTGGCCCAGTGGTTTAGTCCATTATTCGGGAAGCACGGTGACATGCAGGCAGACAAGGCACTGGAGAGGGAGCTGAGAGTTCTATATCTGGATCTGGATCTGCAGGCAGCAGGAAGAGACAGTGAGCCACTGGCTAGGCTTGAACTCCCGAGACCTCCAAGCCTGCCCCTAATGATAGGCGTCCTCCAACAAAACCACACCCACTCCAGCAAGGCCACGCCCCCTGGTAGTGACACTCTCCATGAACCTATGGAGCCATTTCCTTCTCCTTTTTGTTTGTTTTGTTTTGTTTTTTGAGACAGGGTTTCTCTGTGTAGCCCTGGTTGTCCTGGAACTCACTCTGTAGACCAGGCTGGCCTTGAATTCAGAAATCCACGTGCCTCTGCCTCATGAGTCCTGGTGTGAGCCACTGCAGCCAGGCTTTATAGGGCTGTTTTTATTCAAACTACCACACCATCTAAAAATAAAAATAAAAAAAGCCAGGTATGGTGGCTTTTAATCATAGCACCTAGGAGGCAAAGGCAAGCAGATCTCAGTGGGTTGGAGGCCCCTGGTCTACATGCCAAGTTCCAGGACTTCCAGGGTTACATAGGGAGGTCCTTCTCAAAAAATAAAGGGGGTGTGTGCGCACATCAAAGTCTCCTCCATCCTGAAAGGTTGCTGTGAGATCACTTTAAGTTAGAAATGGGACATCGAGGTCCCTAGCAGACAGGAATCCAAGGTAACCACAATTGATTAGTGGGTTTGAGCGTAACAGACATCAACTGTAAAGTTCTTTCCCAGACAGCATCCTCTCTGGGTCCCCAGCTAAGCCTCCTTCTTACTTCTGAAGATCAAAAAGGGGGAATGGGTAGGTTTTGGAGACTCAAGACCACAGTCTTACAAACAACCTTTTTCAAGTGGGATCCCACAAATCAGGCCTGGTGCTGTAGGTGTGATCATGTACATCATCCAGCAGGGGATGAGCATGGGGGCCCTCACTATTAGCCAAGACCACAAGCTATGTGCAGGTTACAGTTACTGGGGAAACAGCTGTTCTGGGTCCTCTAAGCCTTAACAAACCTCAAATGACTCAGAGAGCTAACAAAACCTGCAGATTCCTGGGCTCCAGCCTCAGCTGGTCTAGACTCCGCATTTTTAAAATTTTATTTACTTTATGTGCATCAGTGTTTTGCCATGGGTGTCAGGTCCCCTGAAACTGGAATTACAGACAGTTGTGAGCTGCCATATGGGTGCTGGGAATTGAACCCTGGAAGAGCAGTTGGCGCTCTTAACCATCTGAGCCATCTCTCCAGTCCATAGACTCTTTTTAGTATGCTCCCAAGGTCATACCAAAGCTGCTGGTCTATGAATTGTATTTTAAGTAGCTATTCTAGGGGATACCTAGGGTACCCTTTATCTATCTTCCTGAATTTCTGCTACAGGGCAGACCAAATAATGAGTGTCCTGGGTATTGGTAGTGCGTGGGGTGTGTGTGTGATAGAAAGGCCTAGATGCCAGCAAAGGATCTGCAGAGGGTGTGGGTGGAGATTTGGCGTGGACTCTGAGCCCTGTTACTATTTCTTCTAGGTCCACCTGCGTGTACACAGTGGGGAGCGTCCATTTCAGTGTGCCCTGTGTCAGAAGAGCTTCACCCAGCTGGCCCACCTGCAGAAGCATCACCTGGTGCACACCGGGGAGCGGCCCCACCAGTGCCGGGTGAGACTTTCCCCCCTCACAGGCACACTTGCAGCTTGTGGAGTTCTAGGTCCTGGAGGGATGGCACCTGGGCCTCTGTTTCCCAATCCCGAGGAAGTAAAGATGGAGAGGAGAGGGTAGAGAGCTTGTGCGTGTGTGTGTGTCTGTCTGTGTGTGTACTTGAGCACAGGGCAGGGCACTGGAATGGGTGGTGTCGGAGGAGAAAATAGAGCGGCACATCTGTGCATGGAGAATACTGAAGTTGAAGATCTTGGAGCATGCACACCCTCCCGACCTTCCTGGGCTGTCGAAGGCCATAGCACATGCAAAGAATCCAAATAGGCAAACAACTGGCTCAGTGCAGCTCCTTGAGTCTGCCCTCATTCTTGGGGAGGGCAGGGGTGCGGGGTGGGGGGGGGGGGGAACTCCTCCTTTTACAGGGGCAGAAATGAGAGCAGTGTAGTGGCTCTGGGTCTAAGCGATGGAGTCAGACCGCTGTTCAGATCCTAGCTTCTCCTCCCAACTTGCGCGGCCATTGGCTAGAGGAGTCCTTTCTCTGAGCCTCTCCCTGGTGTTTAGTAGTCATGCTTCTTGGGAAGACTATGCGAGGTCAGTTCCTGGCTTGACCGCTCCCCAGTAAATGTTGACCACACCCACTGACACTGCAGCCCCTCGTATCAGGGTCCTAAGTGACTAGCCTTACTTGGTCTTCCCTAACTAATGAGGTTAGGAACCAGTGCTCATCTAGCACTGGCAGAGAAAGAAAGAAACTCAGAGGGAAGTCACTCACACAAAGTCACACAGGAACAAAAGGAGAATGCCAACCCCAGCCTGCCAGGCTCTGGCGTGCCCTGCTGTGGGTTCCAGGGAGAAACAATCAGAAAAGCTTCTGATCTGCATTGACAGGGACGTGGGTTAGGGGAGGTGTGTCCAGGATGGTTGGGGTGGGGAGAAGGCCCTGAGCCGGTTGGAGGGCAGGGATGACGTGAGTGCCCATCCACTGTCAGATATGCCACAGACGATTCAGCAGCTCCAGCAACCTCAAGAGCCACCTTCGCCAGCACTCAGGTGCCCAGCCGTTCCAGTGGAACATCTGTTCGAGTCGCTTCACCCCGCATGTACATCTGAAGCTGCACCATAGGCAACAAGGTCCTCGGCCCCTGGCCCACACCCACCTGCCCCTCGCCTCCCTCACCTGCCTTGCCCAGTGGCACCAAGGAGCACTAGATCTTGTGGAAGCCTCATCAGAGGAGATGGGCTGGGATGTGGACAAGGTCAAGGTGTCCAAGGTATCTCCGGGAAAGCAAGGGCAGCCAGCCTGAGCAGTGGTGCAAGGGTTTCTCTGGGAACGGAGTGTTGGCAATTAAAAGATTCTCTCAATGCTGAGTCAAGGCCTCCCAAGTATCTCTGGTGGAGGGGAATGTCTCCATGCACCCTGCCAGATCCCATCCCTCACCAGGGAGCAGGGCAGGGCACACAGCCCATACGGGGTGGATACATGCAGCCATCTTCCTCAAGCTAGGTTTGGGTTCCACTCCCCGTCTGTGACCTGTCTGGGACTGAGCTCTCCGTCTCAACTGACCAATGGACAGTGCTGCCTTTCAGGACTGGTTGAAGGCAGTGTCCTCAGAGGCAGGAGGACTGGCAGCCATTAGATTATTATCAACCACTTAATTGCCAAGTCTGATGGACAAAGCACCTGGAAGTCACCGGAGAATGAAGCAAGAATTGATTTGTGTGCAGCCCAGGACATGCTGCCCTCCTTCCTGAACACCTTACCCAACACCTTTCCCATTGTCCCTGGGTCCTGCTTGCCACTTTCTAACTCAGTTCCTACTCAGCCAAGGCAGAGAGGTCAGCTGGTATTACCTGCCATCTCCACGGGGTGGGGGTGAGAAAAGACACAGATATTCCTGTCCTCTCGTGACCCAGAATCATGATGTACCCTGTGTACTGGGACCAGAGGGCAATGGGGTATCTAGCCAGTTAGGACTACAGACAGGGAAGAACCAGCAAAAGAGTGGGGTAACAACCCTAGCGATGGCGCATCTCCACGGGAATCCCCTCAGATGTGCAAAGTGTTCCCTTCCTCCACGCGTGAGCCAGGCGGCATAAGGTGGGAAGGTGAACCGCCCGGGGAGGATCAGGTTAGAGCCACCATAAAGGAAGGCTGTGAAGAATGACTCATTTTTAGCCACTGTGAGGTTCCTTCGGCCGACTTGCGGCAGAGGGCGCCAGTCCCGCCTCTGTTGGTTTCGTGTGCCTTCCTCGTCTCCGTAAGGAGTGACAATCCTACTCCACGTGGTAGGTGGCTCCAAGACCGAGAGAACCCTCCTAGGGAGTCCCTCACGCGATGGCAAGGTGGGCTTCGGCCGCGCCGGCAACGAAGGTTCGGGTTCCGCTCACCTTTGTCACAACTTTGGGGACCGGGGATGCCAGCCCCTCGGGCGAGGCCCCTCCTAATTAGCAGGAGTCTACCCGCTTCCTTGTCCGCGCTCCGCTCCAGTGCAGTAGCAACTCCCAGACCTTCCTAGGTTCAGTCCAGCTCCCCGGCCCCAACGGGTCCCAGACTCCTTTCGTCTTTGCTCAGGTCTAGCTCCCCGAGTGCTCACACCAATCCACCTCCGACATCCCCAGAGGCGTGAAGTTGCAGGGCGGACGGAACAGAGAGCAGGAGCTCGGGAGGGGGAGGTCTGTGTGGGAGTGATCTGGACTGAGACCTGGGGTGAGCATGATCCTCTGAAGGTGCATCTGCAGGCCCAGGGCACCGACACCATATGGATCAGGTCCCCGCCCGCGGCCGGTGCGAGCGAGGCTGCTGTTTGCTCAGGGGGACGGGCCGGAGGAGGCGCTTCTCTGCCTGGACAGTGGATCCGGGTGCACCTGCAGCCAAGCGCCCGCCGGCTCAAGCCCCAGCCCTCGATCTCGCCATGAGAGAGCCGCGCAGGGGCTTCGGGGCTCGCCTAACCCGGCTCTTGACTGGACTAGGGGGCCGAAGGGAGCGCAGGGTCAAGATCTCAAAGGAGGCCAGACTCCCGGATAGGTGAGGCGAGATGGAGAAAGGCTGGGTGGGGCGTCCCTGGCCTAGGGATGTGCGTTTGGGATTAGTGTGCATAAAAATTTAACCGGAGTTCAAATTAGCATGCGAGAGTATTTTAGAGCACAGAAATATACGTGACAATGTGTCATGATTTGGGTCTGTGTACTGTGGGGTTTCTCCGTGGACATTTTATTTTTCCTTTTAGAAGATAAGGTAGCCTCATGTAATGAATTGTGTATAGAGCAGCTCTGGCCTCAAACTTGTGGCCAATCTCCCAAGTGCTGGGATTTACAAATATGCTCCATTACATTGGGCTGTCCTTGTGCCTCTTTTGGAAAACTTAAAGCAACTTTGAGAACTTCCTGTCAGGCAAGCTGCTTACCAACGATTTTCTACCCAGTTATCTCCTCCCACTGCCTGCTGAGGCCATCTGCTGTGGACTTTGGTTCTCATGTCACAGGTCAATGTTTCTCTGGCCTTTATGGTCCTTTGTTGTGAGTCTGACAGGCTCTGGAGCTGGCGCTGCCCTGAGACACTACACATGGGTTTCCCCGTCATCCTGGAACCTGAAGATGGCTCTAGGCTGTACCCACCATGAGCCTTTATATGCATACCACTTGCTTCCTGCTTTCCCTGAATGATCTGAAGCAACCCTCCCGGCAGTCCTGTGAGGTGTGGATCCCCTGTGACTCAGATCCAGAAGTAGAGTTCAGAGACATGAAGTCACCTACCTAAAGTCACACAGTTGGGAAGAGGTGAAGCATTAGCTGACTGACTTCTGAACTTGCTTCTCCAAAAGTTCTGTTGCTATGGAGATGGCCAAATGGGAAAGCTGTGATGGTAGGCTGCTACCCTTAGTTGCCTGATGGCTGAGTACCATGAGTGAGTTCCTTCGCCTCTCTGGGCCCTTCATGGTAGGTTGAGTGCAGAACAGCCTGCCCTGTGGATAGCTGAGCCTGATGGTTTCCAGGGGACAGTGAAGATCCCAGAGGCCCCTGTAGCTCACAGGCCCTGCGTGAGCAGAGCATGTGGGTGTGCTGATAGTACTGGGTGTTGGGTGTTTATATGTCTATGTAGTTACTGGGCAATTTGTCTAGATCTTATCATGATGCAGCTGTCTTCGGGCCTGCTGGCCCAGGAGGGATGAGGGCGTGGTGGGGGCAGAGGGGAGGGGTTTGTATTGCTCTCTCATCCTACAGAAGGGAGGGCCCAGCCACCCTGTGCCTGGAAGCCTGAGTGCCCTGAGGTGTCTACACCCTGCCTGTGCTCTGCCCACCCCCACCTGGAAGACACACCCTCTCCCTTACCCTGTCTGGCAGAAACCTGCCCTATAGGCTCGATAGGTTCTCCCCACCCGCCTCCACACTCAGAGAGGAGGCTGGCTTGGGGTGCGGTGAGTCAGGAGTGTGGAGGGCAGGAGAGGGAAGGCAGGGCCAGCGTGATGATACATGCATGCTGGGTATTCAATTGGACCCCATTCTTACCAGCCGTGGGAATGGGACCCTGAACTGAGGCACAGGCCTCTGATCCCTGCTGATTACTCAGGAGAGGGGCCAACGGTTGGGTAACACACTTCTAAATCTTTCTCCCATTAATGCAATATCTAATCAAGCTTTGCGTAGGGTAGTCATGGCAACCTTATTCTAAGGCTCACTAGCTGTGTACTCTGGAATAGGTGACTTTGACTCTCTGTGCCTGTTTTTCTTATCTGAAGTAAAGAGGCACTGATCGTTTTCTGAGACCTAGCAAGTAGGCACAGACCCTAGGGTTAAGCCTGGCACCCACAGGGTGCTGGGAAACATGAAGCGTTAAAGTCAGCAAGGCACTGCCCTCTTGTTGGGTGAGTGTGTGTGTGCGCGCATGGGAGTGTGTGTGTGTGTGTGTGTGTGTCTGTGTGTATGAGTGTCTCTTGTGTGTGTGTCTGTGAGTGTGAGTGTGTATATGTGTGTATAAGAGTGTGTGTCTCTGTGTGTATGGAATGTATGTGTCTGTTTCTGTGTGTATGAGTATGCACTGTGTGTGAGAATGTGTCTGTGGGTGTGAAACTGTGTGTGTGTGAAAGTATGTATGAGTGTGTGTGTGTCTGTGTGTCATGTGTGAGTGTATGTGTGTGAGTGTGTGTGTGTGTCTGTGTGTCATGTGTGAGTGTATGTGTGTGAGTGTGTGTGTGTGTGTGTCTGTGTGTCATGTGTGAGTGTATGTGTGTGAGTATGTGTGTGTGTGTGTCTGTGTGTCATGTGTGAGTGTATGTATGTGAATGTGTGTGTGTGTGTGTGTGTGTGTGTGTGTGTGTGTGTGTGTGTTGAGGAAGCAGAGGAGGCTGTTGGTAGACCTTCTCCAAAGGTTTGGGTGGCTCACCCTGCAGAGTTGTAGGCCCTGGATTAGGTGGGTGAGGGGCTGCTAGACTCAGTCTGTGTGACAACGGGATTCTGCTTATTCTTTGCCCCTGTGCTTCCTCCCCAGGCCCTGGGGTGGCCAGAGCTGCCCTGACCTTGCTCAGGATCAGGGCAGTAACAAGGACGTCGGCCTCAAGGTACGATACTACAAAGTGCAGGGTGCAGGGCAGGAGCTCTGGAGGGCTGGGCAGGGGGGAGGGGGGACGACAGGAGCTCTGGAGGGCTGGGCAGGAGGAAGAACCCAGACTTGTGGGCTCTCCCTCTGCTTCCACGGCCTTGTGTGGCCCTGGAGATCTGTCCCCTCCTCTGCCAAAGGACACAATAATGTCTCCCTCAGAGCTGTGGGGAGGGATTCAGTAATAGAGGCAGAAGGCCAACACAGGGTCTGGGTGTCAAAAACGTGTGCATTCGGTGCTGGCGAGCCAGCTCTGCGGTTAAGAGCATTTGCTGCTTCTCTAGAGGGCCTTACACCTGTTCCCAGAACCCGTGCCTATGACATTAGCTTCAAAGAATCCAACACCCATCTTCTAGACTCCATGGACACCTGCACGTATCTACACGCAGACATATGTGTGTACACATAATTTAAAAGTAAAATCAATATCCAATGAGTAAAAGGATGAAATGTTTAAAGAATAAATAAAGGTGTGCTCTGGGGTGCTGGGGGAAGCATGTAGCTCCAGGGCTTTCAGGGCGTCCTGTTCCTCCAGTGCCCCTGACCGTCATTCCTCTAGGCCTTCTCTTGTTCGCTTCCTGCCCTAGCCCTAAAGATGTGGTACAAGGCCTGTGGCTTAATCTTTTGGATGGTTTCCCTCTCTGCAGTGGGGGCCTGAGCCATGGGTAGGACAGGGGCGGGTTCTCCCTTTGGAGAACAGACACTTACCTCCTCCAGAAGTCCTTTTCTTCTCCCTGTATAACTGAGTGTTCCTGTGCTTGGGTACTCCCTGCGGATTATCTCGAACCATCTCCGTAACACCGCAAGAGTCAGGTCCTGCTATGATCACATCCAGTTTACATGCCTGCATATATCAGGAAGTGGAGGTGTGAATGGTCTACCTCTGCTAGCAAGTAGTGGAGCTGGGACCCAGGCCCAGGCTGCCTCCATGGTCATCCTGTCCTCTGTGTTTCCGGGTGTCTAGCCCCTGGGGAATGAGAGGCCACATCTATTTTATAAATGAGTAATTTAAAGATGATGGAATCAAGCTGGGCAGTGGTGGTCCATGCCTTTGATTCCAGCACTTGAGAGGCAGAGGCAAGCAGATCTCCATGAGTTCAAGTCTAGCCTGGTCTATGTAGTGAGGACAGCCAGAGCAGCATAGTGAGACTCTGTCTTGAAACAAACAAAGATGAAGGATCAAAGGCCCCTGCTAGGTGGGGTTTTGCCCTTGATTTGGTTCTCCCAATGCCAAGGACACAAGTCCATCCTTGAAAACTGGTGGTGTGAGGCCAGTGTCCATTTTGGTCTGTGTCCTTACCTTCTTCTCCCTTGTTCCCACAGCCAGACTGTATCCCAGGGAAGACAAAAAACAGGTCAGGGGTTGTCCCCTTTCTGGCATTGGGATGGGGGGCTCTCCCTTGCTTCCCTCATGCCCCGTGTGTATCTCTATGCCCACATGTGCCCTCCCAGGCATACTGTGGGAACTTGGGGCTGGGAAGCTTGAAGGGAAGTGGCCTTTTGGTGGCTGGGAGCAGGCAGAGGCTGTGTGCAGCTGTGCCAGCTGTGCCCACACACTCTCTAATCCCTAGATTAGGGCCAGAGGCTGGGGACTCTGAGAAATCAGTAACAGGGCTGTGAGGAAGCTGTAGGAAGGGCAGGCATGGCTGGGCCCAGCTGCTGTCCCTTATCCATAGGGGCAGAGTGTGGTGCCGGAGAGTAAGGAGTCCTCACCTCCCTGCTGTGTGACTGTCTCCTCCGGGCCTCAGTCCCCCCAGTGTAAGATAGGAGAACAAGGGCTTGGCCAGGGGCCTGCCCCATTTTCTAGCTCTGAGGATCCCACTCAGTTTCCTGTGGGTCAAGGAGGTTGGCCCAGAATATGCAGAGGTACCTAGATTCCAGAGGGGAGATGCCATCACTATGTCCCTCACTATGTCCCTCACTGTGTCCCTGCCTCTGCTTCCCATCAGGTCCAAACCCAAAGCCACTCAGAATGGGACCTTCAGGTCAGGAGCCATGGTGGTTTCTGGAGTCAGAAGCGACTACACATCTCAGGAAGAGGAAGTGAACCCCTGGGGAGGCTACAGAGGCCAGCTGTGGGCAGTGCCTGTGACTTGGCCAGCTGTGGCTCTATAGAGCATGTGTGTCCAGCATCAGCAGGCTCTGCTGAAGCCATTGGTGGTCCCGGCCATACCTCCTGCCCAGAGCCTGCTCCGCCTTGTTTGAAACAGGAATCTCCAGGCTTTACCAGCCAGCACCCCCAACACAGCACCTCAGAGGTTCTGCTGAGGCCAGAGCCACCCAGCAACCTGGAAGACGCACCCCTACTGCCCCGCCCGGTGTCCTTGCTCACAGAAACAGGGGCAAAGGGCAAGCCTGACACCCCAGGGCCAGCCCAGCCAGAGCCAGAGAGCTTGTATACTCGTCCCTGTGTCAAAAGGACCCGTTACCACATCACTGTCACCCTTCAGGGGTGCGGGCAGACACCTGGGAAGGAAGGGAAGGAACCGGCCGGACCAGCTCCCCACCCCTGTGGCCCTGAGGAATCCAGGGGCTGGCAGGAGCCTCCCCAGGAACTCCGCCCCATCACCGGGTGTCCAATCAACCCGCCTGAGGAGCCAAGGCTGAGTGTCCCACAGCACCAGGGAAGCGAGGCCCAGCAGGAGCTCAGAGTGGGCTGGGAAGCTGGATCCCCACACAGCAGGTGAGTAAAGGTTGGAGCCCGAGGGACATGATGGTGGAGGGTCGTCTGGTGTGGCAGCTCCTGCTTGGGTCTCTCTCTCTCTTGTTCCCGGGCTTCTCAGGCTTGAGGTTCCCATTCATCTGGTACCTTGAGTGTGAGCCAACTCTGTGCACTCCCTGATTCTATCCTTCTCTCTCCCAGGCTGCCCCCCTAAAGCCCACCAGGGCTTTCCTCCCCAAACCTCCATTAGGAGGGGAAATCTCATCACCGAGAGGATGGGCTAGTCAAGGTGATCTTCTTTTCAGCAACTGCTGTTACTCCTGGGTTCTTTGCGAGAGATCGCAGACCTGGCCTGGGAATGGGCTCTCAGCCAAGGTGCTGGGTGCTCAGGCACAGGTTACTTAACCTCTCTGGGTCTTGCTTTGTTGAATGTGTATGGTAGTCAGAGATGAGGAAGAAGGAGGTGGCTAAGGGAACATGCTTTGAACTCCATTGAGCTGGGCTGCTAAAATAGCAGGGATGCTTATTAATTACACGCCATTGGCAGTGGTAATTATCCCACCTGGCTCTGCGGCAGCCACAGGAAGAGGCGCCAAGACTCCCAAGCTTAGGTTTTTATTTGTGTTGAAGTGAGTCTTCAGCATAGGCTCAGAGCGGGGATGTGTGAGTTCCTCAAAACTCACCGAGGAGGAAGGACATGGGGCCTCACTACGAAAGAGTCTCGGGCCACCAAAGGGGTCTCTGAGAAGCTCCGACTGATGGTGGTGGCAGCTGTCATCAATGGTGGGTCTTCTCTTTTCGGAGCTGAGGATCAAACCCAGGGCCTTGCGCTTGCTAGGCAAGCGCTCTACCACTGAACTAGATCCCCAACCCAATGGTTGGTCTTTTTAAGCATAATTTTATTTAATCCATGAAATAGAGGCTGACTTTTCCATCACCCCAGCTAATTAGAGCGGGGGTCTGGGCTGAACAAGGAAAAGCCAACTGGACAGTCAGACCCAGGTTTGTCTATGTGCCAGCGAAGCTCCCCTGCTCCCCGCCCCTCCCCCCAAAGAGGCCTCTGTGGCTATGCAGAGCTCAGCGTGGTCTGTGGTTGCTGTGTGGAACATGTTGTGGATCTGATGATACCCCTGACAGAGGCAAAGGCATGGAGACGCAGGTTCCCCCCAATCCCCATAGGAGTTTGTGTGCCTGGTTCTGTGCCTGGGGAGGAGGACATGGATGGTTCAGACTGGCCCTGAGAGGTGCCAGGGCACCCCAGCATGGGAAGACAGCCTGTAAAAGGATGAGGGGGTGAGAAGTGAGCTAGGCTTAGAGAGAGCCAGGCAACAAATGGTAGGGTGGCCGGGGGAACACAGGGCTCTGGTTGGCTGGAGTCTAGGTGAATAAAGACTGGGGCTGGAATCTAGGACCGACTTAGAGATGAAGGAGGGTGATCCCCAAAGACATCATCCTTCTGTCCCCACTTTCTGCTGGAGGGTTCTCGACTAATCTGGGGGGAGGGGCAGAGAGCAGCCAGGGAATGTGGGAATGTATGAGCTGTGTATGCACCAAGTGTGTATCCCTGATCAAGGGCAATGGAGAGATCGCTTGTTTGTGGCTGTGAACTGAATGGGCATGTACTGGGGATATGTGCACATGTGTGTTACCGTGCCTGTGTGTTTCCTGGTGGAGCATGTGGCTTGCATGCCTATTGTACCTGAGGGTGTCTCGGTGTGTTTGTGTCTCTTGGTGTGTGCCCTTGTGTGTGGTGGTGCGTGTTCCTGGCTGTGTTTGTCTAGGTGGGTGTCTGTGTATTTTGGGGCTGTGTGATGCGGTGGGTCTTTGGCTCTGTGCATACCTGTCTGATGCAGCATGTGTTTGGCAGCATGTGGGCCCGTGGACTGGTTTGGCCTAGTTTGGGGGTGACTCACAGGTAAGCAGAGAGAATCCCAGGACTTGTTGGGTTAGATGAGATTTTTTCCCACACTCCCCCCACTCCCTCCTCAGCCTCTCCCTACCCATCCCCACACACCTTGTTTAGAGGTCATAGGTCACCTTGCTAGCAAATCCATTTGTGGGCTCAGGCCCTTGAGAAGAGAGGGCTCTGGGAACGGGCACCTCTGTTTGCGGGGGAGGTAGCTAGGTTACTGGGGTGTGTCTCCAGACAAAGACAAAAATGGGGAGCTATAGGCAGGCACATTCCAACACATGTGAAAACATTCTAGCCGTCATGACTGTCCAGGGATGGGACCGGTGAATGATCAGGAGGTGACCTCCCTGTCCCTAGAAGTATGCAGGCAGAAGCTGTGACCGCATGCTTAAGGAATGAATGGCCATCGGGGGGTGTTGTCTCAGGCTTGGGCTGGGCTCAGAAAGGCATGGAGCTGATTGCTGGGAGGTCATCAATAGACTCTGAGCTGACTGCAGTTGACTTCTCTTGAGCTGCTTTCCTGTGACTTTGCCGAGCCAAGGGGACTTTCCAAACAGCTGATGGTTTAGCTGTGGACTACTGGGATATCACCTTCATAAGAAAGCTAGCTTTGGGTGAGTCTGCCCAGTCCTTGGCACTTTGCCTCGAATAATTAGCCCCAAATGAATGAATAAGTAAATGGATGAGTTATAACTCAAGCTTTGCCATTTGCCATCAGTGACAGGGATGGCAGGGGGTAATAAAGGAAGTGGCTGTGCTCAGAAATGGAGAGGGGGACTCTGTGAGGAAAGATTTTGGCAGTTGAGTGAGGGATAAAGTTCTGTGGGAGAATCCTAGCAGAGAGGACAACTCTTCAGTGAGGGGGGTTGGGTTGGGCTTTTGTGAGGAGCTGAGTTCAGGCCTCAGGTATCTAGGTGCATCAGTTTTCAACACAGTCTGACTGGAGAAATCTTGGGGGTCATCCAAGCCTCCCCATCACCATTCACAGGCTGTTAGGGGCCCCATGGGCTCTATCCTAGACGCTGTGGTAGCCATCAGCGGTCCTGGAATTGAGTCAGGCATCTCTGGGCCTCTGAGCCTTTCATCTTGGCCCCTCATAAAACCTGAGTCACTGCTGGGGCTACAGGGTAGGTCAAAGTTCTGGTTTCTTCCGGTTTCTCAGGAAGGAGGGAGGTAGAGATGGGGAAAGAGAATTAAGGCAGTGGACCTATTTCTCACTCAGAGGATAGTCTTCCTGGGGCTGGCTCATGGAGATGAGGTACAGACTGGAAGATGGACTGGCCCAGGTTAGGTGAGCAGACAGACCTCTTTGGACTCTTCAAGCCTAAAATTGGCCTTGCCATGTTGTGCTTGGAGATAAGTGGTTAAGGGTAGATTGCCCCTTAAAGTCTGATGAGGGATCTTTTAAAGGTGACTCCCAGGGCTGGCATGTACCTCAGTTGGTAGAGTTTTTTGCCTAGCAGGTATGAAACCCTAGGTCGCATTCCGACTCTGTGAAAACCAGAGTAGTGGTGCATGCCTATAATCCTACCACTCAGAGGAGGTAGAGGCAAGAACCAGAAGTTCAAGGTCATGGCTCAGGAGATTGTTAAGTGGACAAAGGTGGTCTGCTGTCAAGCCTGACAACCTGACCAGTCTCCTCGGTCCATGTAGTGCAAGGAGAGACCCAACTCCCACAGATTGTCTTCTGACTTCCTCACGTACATCGTGGCATACTACACACACACACACACACACACACACACACACACACACACTCACACTCACACTCACTTACTGAATGTAACTTAGAAAATAATTAAGTTCAAGATGCTCTTTGGCGACCTACATAAGGGGTTCAAAGCCAGACTGGTCTACATGAGGGCCCGTCTCAAACAAACAAACATACCTCAAAATGAACCCCAGCCAGCCATGATAGCACAAGCATATCATTCCAGCACTTGCTTGGGAAGCTGAGAAGAAGGATCAGTATGAGTTAGAGGCCACCACAGGCTCCATAACTCCTACCAGGCCCACCAGAGTTACATATCAAGATACTATCTCGAAACATTAAAAAGGGCCAGATGTGGTAGCACACACCTTTAATCCAAGCACTTGGGAGGCAGAGGCGGGTGGATCTATCTGAGTTCCACAGAGGCCAGACTGGTCTACATAGTAAGTTCCAGGACAACCAGGGCTACATAATGTGACTCTCCCTAAAAGAATAAAAACAAACAAATATAAAAAAATTTAGAGTACCCACCAAATCAGAGACTTGGTTTACCAGATAAATATGTAAACCTATATATACATATGGGGAGTTGGGAGTGTGGTTAAGTTCTTAGGATTGGGGTACAAATCTCCACTGCTAAGGTGTGACTCTTGTTCAGAGTCATGGAACCTTTTAAGTCTCATTGGCAAAATAGAAATAGAAATGTTTGTTTATAATTTAGTAATGATTTATTCTTTTTAAAAAATAATTTATTTTTATTTCATGTGCATTGGTGTTTTGCCTGCATGTATATCTGTGTGAGGATGCTGGATCCCTTGGAACTAGAGATCCCCTGGACAGTTGCAAGCTGCCATGTGGGTGCTGGGAATTGAACCAGGGTCTTCTGAAAGAGCAGCCAGTGCTCTTAACTGCTGCACCATCTCTCCAGCCTCTGTGATTTATTCTTTTTAAAGATTTATTATTTTAATTATGTGTATGTGTATATCTGTGTGTGGGTATCTACAGGTGCCCTGGAGGCCAGAGGCATTGGATCTCCCAGAGCTGGAGTTACAGGTGGTTGTGAGCATCCACATGGGTACTGGGAACTGGGTTTGAGTCTTCCGCAAGAGTGGCATTCACTCTTAACTGCTGGGCCATTTATCCAGCCCACACTTTATTCTTCATGATGTCTGGTCTCCTAGATTCAGGCTCAGTAGGACAACAGATAGCAAGCATTTAGCCAGGTGCCTCAATGTGTGGCTGCTGCTGTAGCTACCAAAACAGGAATCCCCGAGCGAGCCTAGAGTTCAGCTTGGCAGCTGTTACTCACTGCCTCCCATAGTAAAGGGGGTAACAGAGACTCGGGAAGATGAGGGAGGGGCGTAGCAAGAGGGCTGAGAATATGACTCAGCCCTAGTGTTTGCCTAGCATGTGTGAAGTCCTGGGTTTGATCCCCAACACTACAAAACATAAAGAAATGAGATCCGGGGAGTCTGGAGGGTTGGCTCATCTGTTAAGAACACTTGCTGCCCTTGAAGAGACCTGGGGTTCAGTTCCCAGCACCCATGTGGTGCCTCACAACCATCTGTAACTCTAATTCCAGGAGATCCAAAGCCCTCTTCTGACTTCCCTGGGCTCCTGCATGCATGCAGTGTACAACAGGCATATACTCAGGCACACACACACACACACACACACACACACACACACATAAATAGCAGGGTGTAATGGCACATGTCTTTAATCCCTCTCTGTACCTCAATTTCTCCATCTACCCAGGAGGAAAGAATGGCTTCAGGGGAGAGAAATCTGAGGCAAAGTGCATTGTAAGGCCCAGGGTATGTGTAGGGTCTACTGAGACCCATAGAAGTGGTCATGGCTTGTCCTCTGGTCACGTGACTCACATGCACACCTGCCAAAGTACAGTCGCAGACCTTCAAAGGGACACTGGGAAGCTCAGAGCCGCGTTAGTTTAGAAAGCTAGTTTATGTTCCGTCTCTTCTACTTGACCCTGACCAGACCTGTGAAGTATGAATTTGGTCCTCCAGGCCTGAGGTTGAAGAGAGCTTGAAGGAACAGAGACAGAACAAAGTTGGGAAGGGTTCTGTTTCCTGTTTCTTAACCTTTAGCTCCCTGCTTAGAGACCCAGCCTTCCTCTATAAGCCAGTGGGTCAGGAGTTTCATCCTCTCTTCTCTCACCTTCTGGGCTCAGGCCCGAGCTTTCCCTGTTGGGGACCTGGACAGAGGCCATCCCTTGGAAGAGCAGCTCAGATGAGCAGAGAGTCTCACATCCATTTTACAGATAAGGAAACAAAGACCCAAAGGTCATGTGACTTGCCTGAGGCTACTCAGCCAGGTCCCGGCCTGGTAGTTGCTCTGTGCTTTTGGGGATCCTGCCTTCTACTCCATGGTGCTCACCTTTCTCCCTTTTATCATGCACAGGGAGCCAGGCCACAGTGTGACAAGGACACCTCAGGTTTTGCTGGGGCCCAACATGGAAGAGACAGCTGGGACCCCAGCTGGAGCTGAGGCCCGAGTGGTAAGTGCCACACTGACCTGGCGCCAACGGCCTCCTGTCCAGGAAGAGACCAGACACCGTTTTCACAAAGTATCCTTGGTGTCGGGTGCCCGGATGGAAGCCCCACAGGAGGACGTGTTTGAACATAGCTTCCGGAGAGAAATCAATGGCTTTGCTAAGAAGGAAGAGGAGACTATAAATTGCCAGGGTCCTGGGAAGGAGCCTGGATCCGTGAACTTTCAGAGCCATGGGCCCATTTTTTCCAAGAAATACATTCCACCCCCCAAGGAGAAAAGGCCAGTGGTGAGGCTGCAGGAGGCTGTGGATTGGGGTGATGGAGGTGCCCAGGCTCCGAGAACTGAACCACCAGGCATGGGATCCATGGCTAGGGCTGAGTTATTGGTGCCCTTGCCTGGGCCACGCGAGCCGAGTCCCCATCCAGGTGTGGGTGTCGCAAGCGGGGTTTCCAGGAACCGCGAGGAATGGCGGGTGACGCGCACAGTGAGGACCACCACCACCACTGTGGTGGGAGGACAGGTGGACCGCCGAGTGAGCAGCTCTGTGAGTGTGGGGCCGTCGATGTCCGGTGAGGCCCTGACAAGGGGCCGCAATGTGACCCGAACGGTCCGGGCAGTGGTGGTGAGCCCCAAGGCTGAGGGCTCGCCCAGCCGCAGCCAGGCCCTGGAACTGCTGAGCAACCTCGTCCCAGCTGAGCGCAGCCCTCCTGCCAGCCGAATCCCAAGGCTCACGGGACTTACTTCACGGAGCTCAGCCCTGGGTGGCTCGGTGGGAACGAGCCTGGGACAGCTACTTGAGACTAGCGCGGCTGAGCTGAAGAACAGCTCAACCTTGGCCCCGGTAGCCATCCCTGTGGTTGATCACCCCACTCAGAACCAGAATGTCCCTGTCGCCCACCCAGTCCAAGACCAAGGCAGTGCCTCGGATGCCAGGGCTGGGGAATTTTCGAGGCTGCAGGGAGCCTCCAGTCCTGTCCTGCTCCCCAACCAGACTTCTCAGAACCATATGCCAGCACCCTCTTCTCCCAAGCCCCAGGACCGTGCCTCCCTGGTCCATCCTCCAGAGCAGCCATTGGTACCCACACAACTCAAACACCTCAAAGACCAGCCCACACCTCGTGTCCTGCCCCCTGTGGAGGAGAAGGTTGCAGGTCTCCCCATGGCCCCTGTTCTGCCCGTGGTGAAGGGCAGGGTTACAATACCCGAACAGCCTCCTAGCCCATCCTCTGTGAGGAGGAAAGCTGTCCCTAGCCCACAAGGCCTTTCTGCTCCGGCTTCACCAAAGAGGAAGTTTGATCAGGACCCTGAAAATGTGCCTGCTTCTGTTCTTACTCAGAAAGAGGTACTTCCGGGCCCTGGTATTCCTGCCCACCCCGATACCCCAAAAGAGCTTGTGCAGGCCTTTGGTGCTTCTGCCACCTCATCCTCCGGGCCAGCCAAAGTTGTCCAGAGTCTAGAAAAAGGTCCTTTCATCAAGAAGGAGGATGGCCAGGATCCTCAGGATAGCCCTTCCCATTCACTTCCTCGGAAAGAGACTGTTGAAGGCCCCACTGCCCCTAATCCCCTCACCTCCAAACAAGATGCGGTTGTCCAGGATTCTCAAGGGAACTCTTGCTCATCCACCACCCCAAACGAAAGTTTCCAGAGCCCTGCCATGCCCCTTGCTCCGTCCTCTTCAGAGGTCAATGTGTCCCTCAGTCTAGAAGGCTCTCCTGCCCCAAGGCCAGCTGGAGCAGAGGCCAGCATGGAGTCCCAGCTCATCCCAGATTCCGCTGAGGGGAATGAGACCTCAGAACCATCCAGGGAGGAGGAGGAAGCAGCCCTGACTGCTGACCTGGAGATTTTTCTAGACACACTGCGGAGCATGGAGCCCCCTGAGATCCTCCGAACTCACCGACTGCCCCGAGCTCCTCGCTCGTCCTACCTGGCCATGTATGCCACGTTGCCGGTCATTGAGGAGGATCAGCTGGGGCCATCCATTCCAAGACCCAGTCCTCAGGAGGGACCCGCATTGGAAGAGGAGGAGGAGGAGGAGGAGGAGGAGGAGGAGGAGGAGGAGCTGGAGAACCCCTACCTGAGCGATGACGAGAAACTCCAGCGCAGACAGGAGAAAGCCGGGCCCAGCCCCTCCCCAGATCTCCACCCACCCAAGCCTGCCAAGGTCTCCTGCTCTCCTCTGGAGATGATGAAGAAGCACATAGCAAGTCAAGGCCCCGAACCTCAGCCCAGCAACCGGCCGACTTCGCGCCTAGGAGGCAGCCTTCTCTTTGGCAATATGGTGTCAGCCAACAAGCACACCCCTGCGCTGGAACCACTAGGGTCGAAATTATCTGCTCTGCCACCCCATGGAGCACCAGGGGTCAGGAAGGTGCCTGGACAGTTGCCCCTGCTCTGCAATGGAAGGCCACCACCAGAGATTCCAGCACCTACCCAGCCTCCGGAAGGGTGGGTGAGTGAGACCTCGTCAGGGCCTGGGAGGTACCTGGCTTCCCCTTGAGCCGTTGAAGAGAGTGATGTTGGGGGGCCGGGTCCCAGGAGGCAGAAGGCTCAGGTCTGAGCTTAGTTGAACCTGACAATGCACATCACTGGGGCCTTGGTGTCCATGATAGTATAGCAGGAGTGTATAGATTCCAAAAGGCTTGCTGGTTCTCACTGCCTGGAAGCTGGGGAAGGAACATCTCCCAGCTCCTAGACAGGGTGATGAGGCCCTGAGAGCAATGGTGGTCATCTCTGTGGACTGTGTCCTTGGGGTGGAGGCCAAGAACAGGGTATGGGATTCTCAGAAGAGCAGTGTGGGGGAAGTGATGACCCCATAAGATTTCGAACACCCGCTCTGTTCCAGAGCCCAGCACTGAAGCCCCAAGGCAAGCTGAACACCAGACCTGGGAAGGTAGGAGAATGGAGGTAAATGGAGGCTGGCAGGGGGCAGTGCCCGGTGACAGGGCCTGAGGACACCCGCTGTGTTTTCCCAGGTGACTCTCTTCTCAGAGCCTGGCTGCCAGGGCAGAAGCAGGGAGGTCTGGGGGGACACCACAGATGCCTCAGGCTGGGCCCCTGTGGCCTCCATAAGGGTGGTGCGAGGCTGGTAAGTGGGTGCCCAGGGAGGGGGGCCCTCACTGTGAACCTGGGGGTGAGGAAGGTGGTGAGGCCTGTAGGAGCCCCACCAGCTACTCAGGGACTGGGTGCAACTTTCTACCTTGTGACCCTTGGCTCTCTGGGCCCACAGCTGGATACTATATGAACACCCGGAGTTCCAAGGCCAGAAACTTGTTCTACCTGAAGGAGATGTGGAACTCAGAGCCCTGGCATCCACTTGGAGTACCCCAGGCATCGGCTCCCTGAGGAGGGCTGTGCGGGTGAGTGGTCAGGCTCCTGGAGTGGGCTCCTGGGGGTGATGGGGCAGAGGTCAGAAGGGGGTCAGTATGGAGTATCTCCAAGTTCCTGGCCTTGGAGGCACTGAGAGAAAAAGGCATTTGGGGATGTGTAGGTAGATGGGTAGGTGGGGGCTGTGCCCCTGTGTAAGCAAGCTGGGGAAGTGTGAGCTAATGCTAAATCAGAATTAGGTCAGAGGAGCAGAAATGGGCCAGAGTCACCCACCACTCTGGGCAACGTGCCATGGAGCTTATTTACTTACTTGTTTACAGACATTTCCCTATCTTGTGTTTTTAATTAAAAGTTTTATTAACTTATTTATGTTTGTGTGTGCGCGTGAGTGTGCGTGCACGCACCCACATGCCTCAGCATGAATGAATGAATGCAGAATCGAAGGACAGCTTGAGAAGGTCAGTTCTCTCCATCCTCCGTGTGGGTTCTGGAGTTTGAACCCCGACCATCAGGCTTGGAAAGAGACACCTTTACGTGCTGAGCCATCCTGCCAACCCCACAGACATGTCTCTTATCCTCACTATGTGCCAGGCTTTGTGCCAGGCAACTGGGTAGGGGTTTCCTGCCAAGATTCACAGACTCGGAGAGCCAGGGAGAGCTAGACTGTGGACTTAGGAATCTCTACCACAGGGGTCCTCAGTCTTCCTAATGCTGTGACCCTTTAACACAGTTCCTCATGTTGTGGAGACCCCCCCCCAGCCATAACATTACATTTGTTGCTACCTCATAACTGTAATTTTGCTACTGTTATGAAGAATAGTGTAAATAATGGATACGCAGGATATCTGATATGTGGCCCCTTTGAAGCGGTCTTCTCAATGGGGTTGTGACCCACAGGTTGAGAACCAGGAAGAAAATGACAATGAACTAGAAGGAGTGTGATTTCTGGCCTAGAGATGGGCTCGTTTTTTGTTTTTTGTTTTGTTTTGGTTTTTTTTTGTTGTTGTTTTTTTTGGTTGTTTTTTTGTTTTTTGTTTTTGTTTTTTTGTTTTTGTTTTTGTTTTTGTTTTTTGTTTTTTTGAAACCAGGTCTTAGATAAAATAGATTAGTCTCAAATTCACAATCCTCCTGCCTCAACCTCCTGAGTGCGGGGCTGACAGCTGTAAGCCACCACACTTGTCATTTTTGAGACATAGGCGTATGGTTTGAAAAGCCAGCATAACTTGGTGTTTGTAAAGCGGAAAGAACAGCATTGTTTTCATAGCACAACGCAATAAACCACTGATACTGAATTTGACAAAATGATATCAACCCCTGGAGAGAGGCAGAGCAATGCTACAAACAAGGTCCATCAGACCCTCGGTGGTGTGTGTGGGGGGGGTGGGTTTTGTTTTGTTTTGTTCGAGACAGAATCTCACACTAAGCCCAGACTTAGCTAGAATTTACTATGTAAAGTTGGCTGGCCATGGCCTTGCAACAGACCTTCTGCCCCAGCCTCCCACTGCTATGCTTATAGGCCTACAGGCACGAGACAACACGCCTGGGGACCTTTTTTTTTCTTTTTCAGTTTTTTTTTTAAAGACAAGGTCTGATGTTAGCCTAGGCTAGCCTCAAATTCACCATGTAGCAGAGGCTGATCTTGAACTCCTGGTCTTCCTGCCTTCACCTCCCAAGTGCTGGGGTTCCAGGTGTGCACTGCTGCACCCAGCTAGCCCCCAGAGCTGCTGTCCTCTCTCTGGTAAGGGTGATGAGGTCCTAAAGCTCAGGACCTAGTACTAGGTTGAGCACACTCTCGGTAAATTCACCCCTGTGTAGGAGGGCAGTAGACGTAAGAGGCAAACAAGAGCTCCAAGGTCACACAGTACTGGAATCAGATGAGTCACCCAGCACTGAGTTGGCACCTACTGTGTGCCAGACTTGTGGGAGGCGCTGGGTTGCAACACTAAACAAAACTACCCTTCTTGGCTGTCTGGCTTATAGGCTGCGTGATCCTGGGCATGTTTGCTTAACTTTGCTGGGCTTCACCTTCCTGTCTGTTTCTATATGGAGAACTTTCTTTGAAGGACTAAACAGTCCCATTTAGGTAGAATATGGCCTTAGCAGATGATTTATCATCTGATGAATGAGTGAGCAAATGAAAATAGTCTCAGTGAGGGAGAAAGACCCAGAATGCAAAGACACCTGCCACCTCAGGATGAGACAGCCAAGGCTAGGCTGGCTATGGAGTGGGAGGAGCGGGCTGGGAATGTAGCTCATTTGGTAGGGTGCTTGCCAAGCAACTGTGAATCCTGATTTGGACTCCCCGCCACCACGTACAACCAGGCATAGTGCCACATGCTTGTAATCTCAGCATCCAGGAGGTCAAGGCAGGGGAATAAGTCGAAGGTTGGGGCTGAGGAGATGACTCGGTGACTTGTCACCAGGCCTGATAACCTGAGTTTGACCTCCTGGACCCACCTGGTGAAAGGAGAGAACCAATTCCTGCCACTTGCCCTCTGACCTCCAAACACGTGCTGTGGCATGCCTGTGCCCTCTTCCCCCGACAAGCAAATAAATCTAATTTAAAAATAAAGAAGTTTAAGGTCAACATCAGCTACATTGTGAGTTCAAGGCTAGCCTGGACTACAGGAAACATTGCATAAAAAAAAAAAAAAAAGCCACCCTGGAGCATGGGGTGTGGTAGAGACCTTGCCTAGCACCTGCAAGGGCATGGATTCTAGACACAGCACCCACAGGAACAAAAAGCCGGTCTGGTCAGAGGTCAGTACTGTACCATCAAGGCGGAATCAGGAAGTGGCTATCCATCTTGCTCCCTCCAGCAAGTGGGAAGTCGGCCACCCAGAGAGGGGATAGATAGCCTTGACACTGTGCAGATTCTGGGAACTTTGGTTTTGGGTTCCAGAAGTCCAACAAGGTACCACTGAGAACTTTGGTCTGGGGTTAGGTTTGCTGGCCTGGTAGAGGACACTCTTCTGGTTTCTGAGAACACAGCCAGCTGGGCTTTTCCAAAAGCCCCGGGAGCCCCACCAGGCTGCAGGACCAGAGAAGCAGGGGGTGCAGAGAAGCCTGCAGTTTGCCCTTGAACATCCCTTCTCCCTCTGCAGGACTACTGCACCCCGGGAATCAGCCTGTTCTCTGAGGAGGGCCTCAAGGGCAAGCAAGTGATGCTGACCGGAGACTTGAAAGACTCTCAAGGACTAGAGAGACCCCTACAGGTGGCATCTGCTGCTGTCACTGCAGGACTGTGAGTCTTCTGGAATCCCTTGACATTCACCCTGCCTCATGCTGGAGACACAGGGCAGACAAGATAGACAGCCCTCCACAAAAGCATTCCGTCTGAGGCACACGCCTTAAATCCCAGCACTTGGGAGGCAGATCTCTGAGTTTGAGGCCAGCCTGGGCTACCGAGTGAGTTCCAGGACAGGCTCCAAAGCTACAAAAGCTGCACAGAGAAACCCTGTCTCGAAAAACAAAACAAACAAACAAAAAGCCTGTCCTCCCCTCTAAACCTGCCCTTCCATTCCAAGTCTGTGTCCCAAGGAGTTCAGTGGCTTCTCTGTTTTTTCCCCAGGTGGCTGCTATACCCCAAACCATTCTTTGAAGACACTCCCTATATCCTAGAGCCTGGAGAGTACCCTACCTTGGAGGCCTGGGGCACATCAGGCCCCAGTGTGGGTTCACTAAAGTCCATGACATTGGTAAGGAGTGGGGGACACTCACAGCCACTCTATCCATAGTCTCACATGGGGTGGCCCTGCA
This sequence comes from Onychomys torridus, assembly GCF_903995425.1. Taxonomy (NCBI): domain Eukaryota; kingdom Metazoa; phylum Chordata; class Mammalia; order Rodentia; family Cricetidae; genus Onychomys; species Onychomys torridus. The sequence goes on from NC_050444.1 coordinate 147,598,317, forward strand.
TCTGTGAGCAGGAGATGGGGGACTAACCATAGGTCAGTTCCTTGGAGACTCAGTGCCCCAGAGCTCCTATTAGGAACTGGACTAGAGGAGAAGAGGATTAGCCCAAGGTGTGGGACAGGGGAGGAGATAGGCTTGCAATTTTTAGGAGTCTAAGGATCAAGAAAATCCTAGGTTTCCAGCCTCATCTGTGTTTAAGAACCTCTGGGCTAGCATTTCAGCCATATCTCCTTTGCAGGGCTGCCCAAGCGTGGAGAAGCCAGGGGAGCCCAAGGTAAGGGGACAGATTCAAGGTCAGAGGGTATTTGGTATTCCTGAGGGGTAGTCACTGTTGTAGTCTGGACAAGAGATAAGGGCCCTGTGGGGCAGAAGCTGGGCGTAGTGGTGAGTGAGGCTTGATGGGCTCACTAGGCAGGCCCTGGCCTTGGTGTGTGAGTCAGGTCAAAGGCAGCCTGGCCACGGTGCTCAGAGAGGGTGGGGCTTCAGGCTGGTGTTGGGTCAAGCCATCCCTAGAAAGCCAATCTCTCTGTGTCTGGGTCCAGACGACATCTGTCACCCTGACACCCCTTTCATCCAGGCTGTGGTATATGAGGCCCCAGGTTTTCAGGGGCAGAGCTGGGAAGTAAGCGGAGACATCTACAACCTTCAGCAGCCAGAGGACAGCCAGAGTCCCCAGCTGACCTCGGTGGGGTCCCTGCGAATTCTTGGGGGCTGGTGAGGACTTCAGAGATTTTTTTCTATCTGCCCTGTCCCTACAGGCTTTTCCTCGAGGGTGGAGAGTGACTTAGGCTGTCTGGTGTACAGTGGACTATCTTATTCATGGGTGCCTTGCTCATCTTTCCCTTTCCCTCAGCTGGGTAGGGTACGAGAAAGAGGGCTTCCGGGGCCACCAATACCTGCTGGAAGAGGGCGAATATGCGGACTGGTCACACTGGGGAGGCTACGATGAGTTCCTGACTTCCCTTCGGGTCATCCGGACGGTGAGCAGGGGCAATTGGCTATCTCTCTGTCTGGCAGCACCCCAACTTCCCCAGCACAATCTAAGGGAAGAATTTACACCTCTCTGCGGTTGTTCCTGGCAGGGTTCCCCCAGCCATCCCCAGAGGTAGTCTCTCTCCCTCTGAAGGCTCTTCCCCAGAACACTCCGGCCCCTCACACCTAATCCCCTGGGTGGGCTGCTTCCTTGAGGTCTGGGCACTCTCGGGAGTTTGTATGTCAGTGTTCGGGAGAAACCTGACTGTCCCTGGGGGCCCAGGACTTTGGAGACCCGGCCGTGGTGCTGTTTGAGGACATGGACTTCCAGGGGCACTGCGTGGAGGTGAGTTCCGCTTTGCCAGACGTGGAGCTAGCGCAGCACGGACCCAGCACGCAAGCCATCCACGTGCTCAGTGGCGTGTGAGTAATCCCCGCCCCAGGCGCAGGGCGGGCCCCGGAGCAGTGCCGACCCCGCCCTCGCCGACCCAAGCCACGCCCTCCCTGCAGGTGGGTGGCCTATGAGCAGGTGGGCTTCTCCGGCGAACAGTACATCCTGGAGAAGGGTGTGTACCGCAACTGCGACGACTGGGGCTCCGGCAACTGCGCCCTCGGCTCCCTTCAGCCCGTTGTGCAGGTGTGTGCCAGAATGATGGGTGTGTCGCCTCGGAGGCGGGGCCAAGGCGGTGGGCGGGGCCTGGCGGGCAAGCCCGGGCTGCTTGGCAAGGCTGGACAGAGAACGGGCGTGGCCAGGAGGGGAGGGGATAGGGAGTGGGCGTGGTATTGAGGGCGGGGACGGGAGGGCTTAGACCGGCGTGGTCACCCGTTGGACTAGCCGAGGTAGAGGAAGAGGCTAGCCGTGTCACTCACAGCTCTTGGGGGCGGGGCATCTAGGAGGGGTGGAGCTTGTAGCTGCAGGACCGCTGTACAGCCGCAACGGTTTGGAAGCTCAGGGGCCTAGGCTGGCCGCCTCCTCCAGTCACAGCGTTAATCTCTCCCTTCAGGTTGGGGAGAGCGATCTTCACTTTGTCTCGAAGGTAAGGAGGGGGCTACGCGGGGATCTGGTGGGATCTTGACAGCCTTCGCGGCAAAGCTCTCTTCCCTACCCGACTCCACCCTTCGCTCTCACCTCTTCATCTCTCTGTCTCCAGATTCAGCTTTTCTCAGGCCCCAACTTTCTGGGCGACCATATTTCCTTCGAGGATGACCAGGCCTCTCTGCCCGCCTCCTTCCATCCCCAGTCGTGCCGGGTCCATGGTGGCAGGTGAGCAGGAGGTGGGGTTGGAGCACCGAGCGCTGGCAGAGGCCAGGGTCGGGGAGCAGGGAGGGAGAGGGCGAGGGTACACCTTTCAGATGATTTTCTTCCTTAATATTAGCTGATTAACTGTTATGTCCTGAGTCACTCAACTGTAAAACAAATAGAATAACATTTTGATACGAAATATAACTCTGGAGATAGTAGGTAGAATAAAGAACCCCAAGTTGAGCAAAGGGCATATGCTGGTAATCTCAGATTTGGGAGGTAGAGGCAGGAAGCTCAGTTTAAAGTTAACCTTAGCTCAGTTACATAAGGGGTTCAAGGCCAGCCTGGGCTGCACGAGACCCTGTCTTAAACAACAACAAACATTTTTGTTCCGTTTATAAGTGCACTTTAAAGAAATCCGAGGCTGGTGGGACAGCTCAGTGAGCAAAAGCAATTGCAGTACAGGAGTGATTGCCTAAATTCAGTCCCAGGTCCCACAGTGGAAGGAGAGAATCAAATTCTGAAAGCCCTCTGACCTTCACATGAGTACAGTGGCACGTGCATGTCCAAACACAGTGTCTCTTTTACACACACACACACACACACACACACACACACACACACCAAAAAAACAAAAACAAACAAACAAACAAAAAACAAAAAAAAAACCAAAAAAATCCTGACCCCTTCCAAACTTTCAGGGCCGGAGAGGTGACTCATTGGTTAAGAGCACTTGCTGTTTTTGCAGAGGACCCAGGTTTGATTCCCAGCACTCTTGCCAGGCGGCTCACAACCACCTGTAACTCTAGTTCCAGGAGATCTGAAGGCACCTACATTCACATGCACATAACCCTGCCCCCCTCCCCACATAATTAAAAATGATAAAAACAGGGGCTGGAGAGATGGCTCACATGGTGAAGAGCACTTGTTGCTACTGGAGAGATCCTGGGTTCCGTTCCTAGCACCTCCTTCTGTGACTCCAGTTCCAGGGGATCCAATGCCCTCTTCTGACCTCTGAGGTCACCAGGCATATACATGGTGGCTGTCTTAGCTAGAGTTTTTATTGCTGTGAAGAGACACCATGACCATAGCAACTCTTATAAAGGGAAACATTTAATTGGGGTTGTCTTACACTTCAGAGGTTTAGTCCAGTATCATCATGGCAGGAAGCATGGTGGCACACAGGCAGACATGATTCTGGAGAGGTAGCCAAGAGTTCTACATCTGGATTGGCAGGCAGCAGGAAGAGACAGTGAGCCTGTAGGCCTAGATTGAGCTTCTGAAACCTCAAAGCCTGTCTCCTCAGTGACATACTTCTTCCAACAAGGCCACACCTCCAATATATAACGTGCATGCTAAGTATTTCAAAATTATTATGCTCTTATTGCTCCCCAAAATGGAGCCCCTGAGATCTGCGGAGGGCTCCCTGTGGTTCTTTCTGTCTTTGGGACATTCTTGTACATCTCCATAGTTTGTAGTAGTCAGAAAACTATCTTTTAAAGAAATTTGAAGCCCATATAGTAACCCCCAGGACTTAGAGATGGAGCTGGTGGAATCATGCATGTGAAGCCAGCCTGGGCTCTGAGACCTGATTTCAAAAAAGCAAAAACAAGCAGACAGAGCTGAGCATGGTGATTTGTGACTTTAATCCCAGCACTTGGGGGAGTAGAAGCAAGAGCTCTGGGTCACCCTTGCCTGTGTTGTGAGTTTGGGGCTATCCTGGAACATGTGGGAAAAAGAAAATCTGAAAGAAGTGTGAAATAATCTTTTTTAAAAAGATTTATTTTTATTTCATGTGTTTGAATATTTTGCCTGCCTGTATGTTAAGGTATGTGTATCAGGTACATTCAATGTCTGTGGAGACCAAAAGAGGGCATCAGATGCCCTGGAGCTGGAGTTCCAGGCAGTTGTGAGCCACCATGTAGGTGCTGACAACCAATCCCAGGTCCTCTGGAAGAGCAGCCAGTGCTTTCAACCTTTGAGCCATCTCTCTGGCCCCTGAAATAGTCACTTTAGTCTGTGATTATGTCACAAACTTAGTATATAAGTTAGATTAATTTAGCATGTTTTTAATTGTTAGGAACACTTCATGTATTTGTTTGCCAGGGTAAAGGTTGGTCCCAGGGCCTCACATATACTAGGCAAGCATCCTACCAGCTAGCTACATACCCGACAGCCAGAGCTATATAGTTAGACCCTGTCCCAATAAATAAATAAATTAATTAATGCAAATAAGCTGAATAGTTTTATCTGACGAGATATAATTCAGGATGCACAGGAATGCAGGAGGTAGAAGGCCTGGAAAAGGAGGGTTGCCAGCTTGTTTGGGGCTAGTGGCCAAGGCCCTAAGGTCAGAAGACAAATTTCAGGATTCATGACTCAAGGCTTTTAGACTACATGAATCTATCTAGCTGAAGACATGGTGGGGAGAGGTATCTCGCAGCCTGGCCTCACTTTGGAGAACACACACAAACACCACAGTTGGCCAGGAACTTTGTTTGTTTGGTTTGGTTTGGTTTGGTTTTTTGAGACAGGGTTTCTCTGTAGCTTTGTAGCCCTGGCTGTCCTGTGAACTCACTGTGTAGACCAGGCTGGCCTGGAACTCAGAGACCTGTCTGCCTCTGCCCCCCAAGTGCTGGATTAAAGCTATGCACCACCACAGCCTGGCTGAACCTAGTTTTAATGGCATAAACTGTTTCCCTGGTTCCTGTTGTAGCCCAGGTTCATCTAACAGGATGTCATAAACTCTGGCTTCAAAAGAAGAAAATAATCATTTTTGTGGTTCTTTTTTCTCTCTGCCTTCTCCCTTACTACAGAGACCAGGGCACTGGTCTCTTCCCGTTCTTGAGTCTGGTGCCTTAGACCCCTTGGCCATCCCAACAGCCCTCTTCCTGTTCTTAAAAGGACACTCATCCCATCCTGGGGCCCAACCTCCCAACCTCTTCTAAACCTAGGTACCTCCTGAAGGCCACAGAGGGAGAACAGAGGTTGGCCCTCTCCCTCCACCATACAGGTTCCAGAAATTGAAGTCAGGGGTCCAGCTTACCCACTGAGCCATCTCGCTGAGCCTTACTTTTTGTTTTGAGACAGGGTCTTACAAAGTTGCCTAGACTAGTCTTGAACTCATGTAGTAGCTCAGGTTGTTCTTGAACTTGTGTGATCCTCCTCACTCAGCCTCCCGAGTAGCCACCAGTCCCAGTGTTAGCCAGTCCCCTACTGATAGACCTCTGGGCCCTCCCACCCACTCCCTGCTTTGCTATAGCAGTGCTGAATGGATAGGCTTTTTGCATGTGTCACTTCTTATTTGAAGGGTGACATCAGAAAAGACTCCTAGATGGTGCATTGGCAGATTGATTGCCTGCAAAGCCTTGTGGGATATCGCCAGATTCCCCTCCAAAGGGCAGCATGAGCTCTGTCGGGTCCTTGTTTGTTTTTGTTAAGACGGGGTTTCACTATGTAGCCCCGGCTGGCGCAGAACTTGCTAGGTAGACTAGCTTCAAACTCACAGAGATGGGCCTGCCTCTGCTTTCCTGAGTGCGCCACTGTGCCTGGCTCCTTCTCTTTATTCTTTCTTTCTTCCCCTCTTTTCCCTTTGAAGTCCTTTCTCTTGACCTCAGCCCCTGCGGCTGTGGTGCCTATCCACCCTGGACCACCATCAAGTCCACATGCACTGTGGACCCTCAGGTATAAGGTAAACTAGGTTCTGGTATCACCTTCCCCTCTCTGTCCCCTTGCAGCTGGGTCCTGTTTGAGGAGAAGAACTTTGAGGCCAACCAGCACATTGTGTCAGAGGGAGAATTCCCCACCCTCACAGCCATGGGCTGCCTGGCCTCCACGGTCCTGGGCTCCCTCCGGAAGGTTCCCTTGGTGAGTTCCTCATTCTGACCCTGCAATGGCTTCCAGACTCTCAGGGGAACCTTGATTCTGATGCTCCTAAGCTAGCTCAACTGACCAGCTGTTTACTGAACGTTCACTGAAATAGCCCTGAAACACCAAACTTAATTAGATACCAGACCTAAGGTGACAGTGGTATATCCAGATCAGAGGCAGTGCTGGCATGGGAGAGGCAGACACTCAGAGTGGCTGAGAGGCGGGACCAGCTTTTGCCCAGGTGATGACCCATTCAGAGATGGTTGTCAGGGTCAACTGGGAAGCTAGCTGTGCAGCGGCGAGGCAGGAGGGGCAAGGCAGGGGGAGGCTGCCTCAGTGACCCATGATAGAGGTAATATGCTGTTCCTGGGAAGAGGCTGTCGGAAGCTACATGTACACTGTGAAGGTGGAAGTGTCTGTGGGGGCCAGGAGAGTGCCTGGTGGTGCTGACAGTTGCTGGGTGACCCTTTTCAAAGCTTTGTAAGGCTCATTGTCATTATTTTTGATGTGGAAACCAAGTCCCAGAGCCAGTCTGCTTTGCTCCAGCTTACACAACTGGGAGTGGACAGAGCAGGCTGCCTGGCTGTACAGCTTGTACTACCACCACATACACTGGGCTCTGAGGACAGTTAAGTTAGACCTGGGTCTAAAGCCCAGATCTGGGGCTTCGAGTCATCGGTCTTACCTTCTCCAGCCTCGGTGTCATCTCTGCTAAACAGAGATCATGAGAGCACCTACCTCTTAGGGCTGTTGAGGAGCTGGAATGAGATTGGAAAAAGTGTTCTACCAAGGATCTGGCCTGCAGTGAGCCACAATTAAAGGAGGGTGGTTATGAATTGATGTGATTGTTAGTTATCATCATTGAGATGATATCACCAAGAGATGATGTCAAATGAGCCCCCAGTTTTCCAGCCTGGCCATGGCCTCATTTCTCCTTCTCTTGGCTCCAGCACTTTTCAGAGCCTTCCCTGTCCCTCTTCGGCCTGGAGTGCTTCGAGGGTAAGGAGATTGAGCTGACCGGGGAGGTTCGAAGCCTACAGGCTGAGGGCTTCAACAACCATGTGCTGTCTGTGCGCGTCAAGGGCGGCATGTAAGTGTGGGGGGCAGGGCTTTTAGCTGGGTTGGGTGAATGGTGGGCTGGGGAACCCATTCCAGGCCAGGAAGGGGGGAGAGCAGTGTGGACTGAGGGCCTCTGGCTCCCAGAGCTTGGTTGGATGCTGGGTCCCCCAAACCCCAAATCTACTTATTAGCCTCTTTCTCCCACTGCAGGACCTCTTCCTAGTGTGGGGGAAGAGGAAGCAGTGCTTCTAACACCTGTGCCTTGTCTGTCTGACTGTCTGTCTGTCTGTCTGTGTTCCTCTGTGTCTCTGGCATCGGCGGGGTACAGCTGGGTAGTGTGTGAACACAGTGACTTCCGGGGACGACAGTGGCTAGTGGGTAGCTGCGAGATCACCAACTGGCTGACCTACAGCGGTACCCAGAAGGTGGGCTCCCTCTACCCCATCAAGCAGGTAGGTAGCAGTCAGTGTGAGTGCCTCTGGGGGTGCCTGTCCCCATGTACCTCTGTGTGTTTCAAAGCTTGACATTTGTGTTCTTCTGTCACGGTTTGTCCTTAGCTTCTTCGTACATCATCATCTCAGTAGATTCCTCTAAATCAACTTGAAAATGAAACACCTTTGTCCTTGTCCTCAAGGACTGTATGATATATACAATAGGCTGATTGACCCAGAACTGAAAAGCATCTCACGTACCACTTACCAATAGTCGGCACCTTTGGCTTTGGGAAGCATGAAGCTTGCCTGAGAGCGTGCGTGTCTGTACCTGCTTGTTAAGAACTTGACTTCATTTCTGCACACATATATATCTAGGATATGGCTGTGGCCTGTGTGTCTCTGTGTGTGTATGCGCACATACATACGCCCGTCTAAGAGTATGTCATTTGAGGTCATGCTTCTAAGTACTCTGGAGGGGATTTGTATGTTTTTGTGTGTATGGGCATGTGTGTGTGTGTGTGTGTGTGTGTGTGTGTGTGTGTGTGTGTGTGTGCCTCTGCCTGAGAGCCTTCTGAGCATATAACATCCATGTACCAGGGCATGTGTTTAGTCTGTTTGTTCACAGACTCTTACGACAGCAATTCTGGAAGAAATCCTAGCAAATACCTCTGTCTTGGGAGGAAATAAAGACCCAGGGAAGTAGACAAGGAGTTGATTTGCAGTCTTGGGCAAGCACTGTCCCTCCAGGAACCTTGGTTTCCGTGTGTGTGTGTGTGTGTGTGTGTGTGTGTGTGTGTGTGTGTGTGTGTGTTTTCTTACACTCAGCTGTACTTGGAGCAAGCATAGGTACTTGGCACTGAGCAGACTGATAGGATCTGTGTGTCAGTTATGATGTATGAATGTGATGACTGCATGGACCTGTGGAATTGCCTGTGCCTTCTGTAAACTGTGCCTCTTTGCAGACTGCAAGTATATTTGCAAGGGTCCCTAGGTACACGTGTAGGTGTCTGTGGTCACAGAACTATGCACATGTGTTACACAGGTGCCCTCAGTATGGGTGTGTAAAAAAAAAGTATGACTTAGAAGCAGGGTCAAGAAAAGTTTGGAGGCAAGGAGGGTTTGGGGGTGTGGGTGTCCTAGGGGGTCCAGGGTTGGGGGTGGTGGGCATCGACCCCTGCAGTCTCTCAGCCTGTCTTCATCATCAGCGCCGAGCCTATTTCCGCCTCTGGAATGCAGCGCTAGGGGGATTCCTGGCAGTGCCTGACCACGTGGAAGACATGAAAGCAGGCCGTGTAGTGGTCTCTGAGCCCCGAGCCGGGAGCAGCTTCGTCTGGTACTATGAAGATGGACTGCTGAAGAACCAGGTATGATTCTGGAACTGGTTCTGCTCAGCTCCAGGTTTGCCAACCTACTTTGGGAAGTCGAAGGCCGATTCGATCCAAGATGCATGGAGGAAGAAGAGAATGGGGCTCTTTTCGTTTTCTCATGCAAACTGGAGAAATGGCACACAGTTCAAAGCACTTGTTTTTGTGAGGACCTGGATTCAGTTCCCAGCACAAAGACGATGCTTCATAGCCATCCCTAACTCCATTTCTAGGGGATTTGATGCCTTCTTCTGGTCTCTGTGGGCACCAGGTGAATATGTAGTGCACAGACATACATTCAGAAAAAAACGCTCATAAAAAAATAAATCTAGGTTGGAGAGATGGTTCAGAGGTTAAGAGCACTGGCTGTTCTTCCAGAGGTCCTGAGTTCAATTCCCAGCACCCACATGGTGGCTCACAACCATCTGTAATGAGATCTGGTGCCCTCTTCTATTGTGCAGACAGGACACTGTATACATAATAAATAAATAAATATTAAAAATAAATAAATAAATAAATAAATAAATAAATCTAAAAAGGGATAAAGAGACTTGCATAGGGCCACAGTTGTAATAGCCAGCATTCAAAACAAGCTCACAAGCTGGGCATAGCAGCGCTCACCTTTAATCCTAGAATGCAGGAGGCAGAAGCAGTTGGATATCTACGAGTTCAAGGCCAGCCTGGTCTACATAGTAAACTCCAGGCCAGCCAAGGCTGCAGAGTGAGACACTGTCTCAAAGACAAAACAAACAACAAAAATCCAGTATATGAAGGATTGCTTGAGCGTGGGAGACTTCCGGTGGGGAATGCAGTATCTAATGATCTTCTGGGGCCTCAGATGGCCCCCACCATGAGCCTACAGGTGATTGGACCTCCTAGTCCGGGTTCCAAAGTCGTGCTTTGGGCTGAGAGCCGCCTACCACGCCAAACTTGGAGCATCAGTGAACTGGGTCACATCTGCAGCCAGATGTTTGAAGGCCAGATCCTGGATGTGAAGGGTAACGTGGGCTAGGTGTGTGGGAGGGGGCATCCAAGGGGACTGGGGAACATTGCTGTCTCCAGCACCCTAACCACCTCTCAATCTCACCCTCAGGTGGCCGAGGTTATGACCGGGACCATGTCGTGCTTTGGGAACCTACCAAGGACAGGCCTTCCCAGGTCTGGACTGTTCACGTACTTTGAACAGCTTCACCGCTAGTTTTCTGCTGGAGATGTTTGCTGGGATGAGATGTTTTTTGTAAATTGTTGCTGTAACATAAGCTGTTTTCTATCACGCGCCCTGTCATCTCTCTTTGCACCTTGCCAAGGAGGAAGATGCCCCACTCCCACCCCCACCCCACCCCTGTTGCCCTTCTGGCCCCTCCTCAGGTTGATTTCCCTCCTTGTACAGCCTCCTCTTGTCACCAGAACCAGACTAACTGGAGTGTCCCCCAGTTCTGCTTCCCTGGCTGTGGGGGCAGGGCACAACCATTAACTGAGCCCCTTTTGCCCATCTCAGTGCAGGGTTCTAATGGGAGTTCAGGGCGCAGAAGGCTTCCTCTCTTGAAGAAGCACCCCTAGCTGACAGACAGGATGAGAAGGAGTTAGCCAGGCCAGATAGAGGAGGCAGAGGAAAGTATTCTAGGGTTACAGATATGTCCAAGGTGAAAACCTCAATGGTCATGGCAAGAGAGATGAAGGGGGTTGACACCCCAAGAAGCCTTGTCCTTGGGCTCCTCCCTGCTTCTTCCAACTCAAATCTGGAAGCCTGAAGGTTTGGCCTTAGTCAGAAAAGCCAGGAAAAGGAGCTAGGTCCCTAGCAAGGTGACAGGTCAGGTTATCAGAGACCTGGAGCCGTAGTCACTTAGGTCCTCCGCTGGCCCAGGTTCCTGGGAAGACACAGAGGCAGGAGCCTTTGGAGACCAGTCTGGGCTTCCTTCTTGATTTTCAGCTCCAAACAGCAGCCCCAAGCCCAGCAGGGGAGAGTGGTTAGAGCAGCTGTCTGCCCTTCCTGCCTTCTCTGGCTGTGGGTGTGGGTGGTGACTCTTGCCTCCTCATCCTCTATCCCTGTGATAGGAGATATGTGGACAGGCGACTCATGAGATGCTCTTCCGTGAGCCTTCCCAGATATGGGGGTGCTTCTGGGTCTGCAATTCTCCAGCCGGGAAGTTGAGAGAGACAATGATCTATGGTTTCCCTGCATCTGTCATTATGAAGACACCTAGGTCATGGGGTGGGAGACTGTCTGAACCTGAGGCGTCGAGGGCCTGAAAAGTGTGGGTGTGGGGGGGGGGGTTGGGTCCAGCACTCCCAAATACTCAGGCACAAGTGAAGCAAGTACAACCAAAGGTGGTAGTGAGGGTGGCAGTCTCCTGTCCTTGTCCCTGCAAGGTGACTCTAAGGTAGGAACCTGGGGGAGTGTCTTGGTAGCACCTTCCCTGCCGGTGACCGTAAACTTGACTCCTGGGATCAGTAACGACCAGTGACCACATGTGTGGCCCCATCTAAGCACAAGTATGACTTTATTGAGCCCCAGCTGGGTGTCACTTTGCCCCCTCTCATTCGTACCTCCCCGTTTTGGCCATTGGCCATCAATTTCAACTTCCTGGGATCTCTGGTGTCAACCCTTTCCAAGGACTGGGTTGGGGTATCTCTTGCTACTGATGGTGGCAGCGGTCTGGGGAGCATAGGGCTGTGGAAGCGACATCGTCACCTCAGCCGAGGTAGAAGAGACACATGAAGGTGTTGGCAAAAAAGAAGAAGCCGCAGGCACCCACACTGATGAGGGACGGGGCGTCACTCTTTGCGGGTTTCGGAGGGAGTTTGACAGTGACGACTGAAGGAGTCGGAGGCTTCACCTGGCTCTCATTCTGTCCCAAGACTCCTGTTTGTATCTGCAAGAGAATTGTGGTGCTCAGGAGCTTTGAACCTCATGGTTCAGCTCTAGGTTTCCCCAACTCTGGGCCTCCAGAAAGCTTCCATCATAGGCCCTGTTGGGATGTCTGGCTTCCTGCCTCATCACAGGCAGTGATGAGGCCGTCTCTGCCCCTGTCATTCTCCTGTCCCCACAGAAATTTCCTGTCATGTTTCAGACCACCAGGTCCTCCAGCACAGAGAGAAGCAGAAACCCATCCTTGACCTGAGCCTGAGGAAGGGTTTCCCCTGCCAGAGACATGGGGGTGCTTCTGGGTCTGTGGTACTGCAGTTTGTCTCCTGTCAAGAAGAGACCATCGTAGCCTGCAGTGTCACAGGAGACAGGGCTGGATGAAAGGGGCAGAATGCGGGGTGGGAATGACCAGATGTGACAAGCTGTCCTTGATGCTTGATTGGGCAGCAACTGATTCCTGATGGGAATCACACTAGTTTTGGTGCCAATCAAACTGCCCTTGACGCTTGATCGAGATGTTCTTGATCGAGAACTTGATGGCTCCGTTTCCTGTAGTAATCAGGTCCCTCTGGGCACACAGGTGCCTCGAAGCCTGCCTCCCAGAGTGACTTAGAGACTGACCGAGAGATTTCCGTCTCTGCATTCCCACACACGAAGGCTTCTCCATAGCAGGGCCAGGGACCCCCTGCCTCCTGTGGTAGTCTCTCAGCCATCTCCTCACCCCTGCTAAAAGGACTGTTCCTACAGCTTTCCTCAACAGGGCTTCCTCCCTATGCTCCATGACCCAGAATTGCACAGAACCCTTTGAGTACCTCCATGTAGCTGACACCCTATGAAGTTTCCCCACATGGGACCATGGGCTTCCCCAAGGGCAGTCTGTGGTCACTAAGGAGTGCAAGGCCAGGCCTACAGGCCCTCCTGGTATCCCAGGTCTCCTGTTGGTGACCATCTATCTCTGCCCCGGTGGTAGAAGACTAGCTACCCCAGGATCTTGCATTCCCTCCCTGACCCTAGCCCAGCCAGTCAGTAGAGGCCTGGTGTTGGAGGCATGAGTCTAAGAAATGTCCTTACCTGAACTGCCACCAGGAGACTGATGGTGACGACGAGGAGGAAGCCGTTCATTCTGGATCTTCTCTGGTAGCCGCTTTGAGAGATGAACTCAGGGCTGTCTGCAGGCCTCTGAGTTTGGATGCTTTTGAACTAGGAGGCAGAGGAGCTAGGGAGGGTGAGGGGAGGAGAGAAGGAGGGCCTGGGGGCAGGGAAGGGAGCTTTCAAACGTGTGGGTGGATGAAACTAGCCTCAAGGTTCCAAGACTTGGTAGATGAATTCTGGCTTTTCAAAAGCCCAGGCAGGAGATGAGGGTAACAAGAGGGCAGTGCACAGCATTGCCTGGGCTTGGAACCATGTCCTGGCCACGAAAATTCACTTTCATCACTTGACAACTCGACCTCAGTCTTTAACGAGAGAGAGAGAGAGAGAGAGAGAGAGAGAGAGAGAGAGAGAAAGAGAGAGAGAGAGAGGAGATGCTGGAGGATCAAATGCAGTGATAATCCTTATTTTTATTTATTTTTTAAAATTTTTTGAGGTAGGGGTTTTTTGTGTATCCCTGGCTGTCCTGGAACTCAATCTGTAGACCAGACTGTCCTCAAACTCACAGAGATCTCCTGCCTCTGCCTCCCAAAGGCTGGGATTAAAGGTGTGGACCACCACCACACCAGTGATAATCCTTAATTTTATTTATATATTTTGAGACTTGGTCTCTATCACTCTGGCTGTGTTTAAATTCAGGATCCTCCTGTCTCAGCATCCTGAATGCCGAAATTACAGGCCTGCATCACCCTGCTGGCTAATAAGTTATTTTAAAAAGAGCCAACAAAGGGCTGGAGAAATGGTTAGGAGCCCTGGCTGCTCTTCTAGAGGACCTGGGTTCAATTCCCAGCACCCACATGGCAGCTAACATCTGTAACTCCAGTTCCAGAAGATCCAACAGTCTCACACAGACATACATGCAGGCAAAACATCAATGTACATAAAATAAAAATAAATCACTAAGAAACAAAAAGAGACAACAAGCCTGCCTCTGCTTTCTGAGTGCTGGGATCAAAGGAGTGTGCCACACTATTTATTTTAAAGAGTACTAGCCAGGCATGTGGAAGCATGCCTTTAATCCCAGACCTTGGGAGGCAAAGGCAGGTGGATCTCTGTGAGTTCAAGGCTAGTCTAGTCTACAGAGTGATTTCCAAGACAGCCTGGACTACATAGTAAGATCCAGTCTCAAATCAACAAAACCCCCTGTGTAGTAATAATACCCAACACTAGAAACTGTTATATAGATGGTAGAAAGACTGAGTTCCTGTAATATCATGACTCAGTGAGGTAGAGCAGGATGAGGGATCAAGGGCAGCCACAGATAGACAGTGACTTTGAGGCCATCCTGCACTACCTGGGCATGTCTAGAAACAGACAAAGGAACTAAGAGAGTGGGGTGGATACTGCCATCAGTTTTGTGAAAGCTCGGGATCACTTAGATTCAGGACAGGGTGTCAAGGATGGGTGAATTTTTAAGTCAGGCTTTATTCCATCTGGGCCTCAGGCTCTTCATTTCAAGTGGATTATTTTGCAATAAATATTTGAAAAAATAAATTTTTAAAATGTGTGTGGGTGCCAGGCAGTGTTGGCCCACGCCTTTAATCCCAGCACTCAGGAGGCAGAGGCAGGTGGGTCTCTGAGTTTGAGGCCAGCCTGGTCTACAGTGAGAGTGAGTTCCAGGACAGCCAGGGCTAGAAATCCTGTCTCAAAAAAAAAAAAAAAAAAAAAAAAAGTGTGTGTTTCATTTGCATGTACATGTGTGCACCATGTACGTGGTGGTACCTGGGAAGGCCAGAAGAAGACATCAGATGCCCTAGAACTGAAGTTATAGCTGGCTGTATGTAGGTGCTGGGAATTGAACCCAGATCCTTTGCAAGAGCAGCAAGTGCTCTTAACTGCTAGGCCATCTCTCCTGCCCCTTCCTGAAGTCTCTTTGGCCCCGTTTTGGGATTTGGGTGAAGAGAGGAGCTGAGCACTTCATGGCACTCTGGGAGGGACAAGTGGGCACTGCGGACAAGCAGGCGAACGCAGGCTAGCTAGCACCCAGGAATTAGGACGAGGCAGCACTGTGGGAGAGCTCCAGACTGTTTGGACAGTGCCCTAACTTATTAAAACAACAACAACACACACACACACAAACAAAACAAAACAAAACAAAACAAAAAACAAAAACACCCGTGGTCTCAGTGATACTGGGAAATAATTACCCCATTTGGCTGATGAAAAAAAAATGACTCGTCCAAGTTCAGAGCCATTTGGACTTGAGTCTAGGTCTGTTTGATGCCTAAGCCATGTGTGGGACGTCCAGGGAGTGCACTGACGGAGTGCTTTTCGTTGTTTTGTTTGCCTTTAATGTGATGCTGAGGCCCTCGCAGGAACTAGGCAGGCACTCCCCAGTCCCCGATTAACTCTTGACTCCCTATCCTGATTCCTTGGCTCAGCAGCCCAGCTCCGGCCTCACCCATTCCCTCTGGCTTAGTCTATTTGGTGTTGTATTTGCATGCCACAGGGTAAGGGGATTCCCTGGTTTTTCTTATGTGGGTCAGGGCCTTTGTCATAGGCCTAGGTGAACCTGGGTGGCTTTAGGGACCTTGATCTCCTGTGATAAAGCTGAGGGGACTAAAAAAGTGAGAACCAAGCTTAAGGGAGAAAGGCGGGAGCGGAGGGGGGGTGTGACAGTCAGCCCCTCCCATAGCTCTCTGCTGCTCTCCCAGGAAGAGGTGACTCTTGGGATGCCTGGGAGCCAAGGGAATAGCAGGTGCGCAGCAGCAGGAAATCAGAGGCCCATGCTGAAGCCCACGAGTGTCCTGCCAAAACTGGCCACTGACTGGACAATTATCTCCTTTTTTTTTTTTTTTTTTGGTTTTTTTCGAGACAGGGTTTCTCTGTGTAGCTTTGCGCCTTTCCTGGAACTCACTTGGTAGCCCAGGCTGGCCTCGAACTCACAGAGATCCACCTACCTCTGCCTCCCGAGTGCTGGGATTACAGGCGTGCACCACCACCGCCCGGCTCTCCTCACTTTTGGGAAGAAGCTAGCACGCCTGAACCCCAGAGCTGACCTGCCCACCCAGGTTGTCCAGAAAAGGGTGTCCAATCCTCTGGAATTGGAGCTACAGACAGTTGTGAGCCACCATACATGGGTTTTGGAGTTCGAACTCAGGTCCTCTGGAAGAGCAGCAAGTACTCTTTCCCGCTGAGCCATGTCTCCAGCCTGGAAGTAAACTTTTTAAAAAGTATCACTGTGGGGCACACATGTGCCCATGAGTGTTGGAGGACACCTTTCAGGAGTTGGTTTGTTCCTTTGTACAGTGTGGGTCCTGAGGATTGAACTCAGGTCGTCAACCTTGGCGGCAGGCACCTTTACCTGTCCAGTCATCTCACTAACTCCTTAAACTTATTTATTTATTTTTTCTTTTGGTTTTTCAAGACAGGGTTTCCCTCTGTTAACAA
Source organism: Onychomys torridus (assembly GCF_903995425.1). Taxonomy (NCBI): domain Eukaryota; kingdom Metazoa; phylum Chordata; class Mammalia; order Rodentia; family Cricetidae; genus Onychomys; species Onychomys torridus. The sequence goes on from NC_050444.1 coordinate 147,614,661, forward strand.
CTCTAGCTGCCCTGGAACTCACTTTGCAGACCAGGCTGGCCTTAAACTCACAGAAATCCACCTGCCTCTGCCTTCTGAGTGCTGGGATTAAAGGCATGCACCACCACTGACTGGCTTATTTTTATTTAGTTATTTTAGATTAATAAAAACTCATTTTTATTTAGTTATATTTCCAGCCCTGAGTATTGAACCCATGACTGCACAATAAATATGTGTTCTTACTAAACATGTGCTCTACTACTGATCTACACTCCCAGAAATATTATCTTGCAAAGCCCCAAAGTATCCTTTTCAGATCTGGAGACGTGAGATCTGAGGTGATGCTACTATCAGTGTAGGTGTAATGTGGGGTGGGACGGGATGGGACATCAGGGTTCTGGGAACATCTTGAAGGGTCATGAGGGCTTGGACGTGGAGATATGTCTGCTGTCTGTCCATAACCAAGAAAAGAAGTAGGGTTTCAAACATTTGCCTCTCTTCACCTCTGAGCAGCTACATTCTGTCTTGACAGTATTTGAATAGACAGAAGACCGGTTGCCAAGCTGAGAGGGCTTTAAGAAAGCCCCATTTGACAGATGGAAAAACTGAAGGTAAGGCAAAGTTAGTGCTAGAATTACAGGCTTGACCTCCCAATGGCTGTGCTCCATCAGACACCTTATCTAGGTGGACTCCTGAGCCCTGACAAAGCAGGAGAGTCTATGCCACTCCTCAGGGAGGGAGACCAGATTTCTCAGTATAATGACCAAGCACCCCTACCCAGCCTTCTTCCCCAGCTTCATACCTCATTGGTAACATCTCCCACTACCCTGGGCATACACACCAATTCCTAGTTAGTCCTCACCCAGCCCTGCTTGTTCTTGCCCTGGCTGCCTCAGCCTCATGACACCAGGCATTTCCTCTGCCCTTCCCCAGTATTCACACCCAAAGCCCCTGCCCAGAGAAACTTTCCGCTTCCTCTGTGAAACTCCCTCCAAGATGGAGGTGTCTTTTCACCTTCAAGAGCTGCTTCCGCTACCCTGAAGACTACTGTGCTCGGAAGATACTTCCCTCAAAGACCCAAGGGCTTGGTTTTCATGCCCTGCAGCACGTAAAACCAGGTGTGGTGGTACACCTCTGTAATCTCAGGAGTAGAGGTTCGATCGAGGTCATCCTCGGCTACATAGTGAGTTTGAGACCAGACAGAGCTACACGAGACCCTGTTTCAAACAAAACAAGACACAAATCAATAGACAACAACAGACGATTGTACTGTCTTTTGTGACCTGGGCTAGGACTTGTCACCTTTCCAACCCAGCAGAGGGTAGGACATGGGACTAACAGGTGTCAGGGACCACTGAAAGAATGAGTGAAAGTTAAGGTGTCCACTTTCACCCCACTGCCAAGCCTTGGCATTGATTGGTCTGGTTACTATGGACAAGCCCTGGCTCTATACTGAGGAGTTACCAGTGTAGAAAAGAATGCATGGGCTGAGAGCAGGGAGGCTGCATTTGTGATGCTTCACTCCTGAAAGTATTTCTCTCTTCCAGAAAAGAGAAAGAAAGAAAGAAAGAAAGAAAGAAGGAAGGAAGGAAGGAAGGAAGGAAGGAAGGAAGGAAGGAAGGAAGGTAGAGACCCAAACAAGCAGGCAAGCTCCCCACTTGGCTTCTGGGTGTCAGGGTGAAGGTATTGTCTTAGCTGGGGTTTCTATTGCGTCGATGAAACACCATGACCAAAAAGCAAGTTGGGGAGGAAAGGGTTTATTTGGCTTACACTTTTATAGCACTCACTGTTCATCATCAAAAGAAGCCAGGACAGGAACTCAAACAGGGCAGGAACCTGGAGGCAGGAGCTGATATGGAGGCCATGGAGGAGGGCTGCTTGCTGGCTTGCTCTTCATGGCTTGCTCAGTTTGCTTCCTTGGGATGGAAGCAATCACAATGGGCTGGATTCTCCCCTGTCAATCACTAATTAAGAAAATACCTTACTGCTGGATCTTTTTGTTTGCTTGGGTTTTTTTCTGTTTTGTTTTGTTTTGGTGTGTGTGTGTGTGTGTGTGTGTGTGTGTGTGTGTGTGTGTGTGTGTGTTTGTTTTTTTGTTGAGACAGGGTTTCTCTGTGTAACAGCCCAGGCTGTCTTGTGAACTCACTCTGTAGGCCAGGTTGGCCTGGAACTCACTGGGATCCTCTTGCCTCTGCCTCCCAAGTGCTAGGATTAAAGACATGTGCCACCATGCCTGGCTGAACCTAGTTTTAATGGCATTAACTGTTTCCCTGGTTACTGTTGTAGCTCAGGTTCATCTAACAGGATGTCATAAACTCTGTGGCTTCAAAAGAAGAAAATAATCATTTTTGTGGTTCTTTTTTCTCTCTGCCTTCTCCCTTACTACAGAGACCAGAGCCCTGGTCTCTTCCTGTTCTTGAGTCTGGTGCCTTAGACCCCTTGGCCATCCCAACAGCCCTCTTCCTGTTCTTAAAAGGACACTCATCCCATCCTGGGGCCCCAACCTCCCAACCTCTTCTAAACCTAGGTACCTCCTGAAGGCCACAGAGGGAGAACAGAGGTTGGCCCTCTCCCTCCACCATACAGGTTCCAGAAATTGAAGTCAGGGAAGTGAGTGCCAGGATTAAAGATGTGCGCCACCACCCGGCTACAGCCCGATCTTATGGAGGCATTCTCTCAATTGAGGTTCCCTCCTTACAGGGGACTCTTGCTTGTGTCCAGATGACATAAGATTAGCCAGTACAATAGGGAAACAGGAAACAACAGGCCAGCCGTCACAGGGACCACATGATAACAAATCAAACAGAAAAGGACAGACAACGAAGAGTCTCATGGAAGGGGCTAGATAATAGAATTATCAATATGACTTTTCAGCAACTGCACGTGGACTGTGCAAAGACATATAAGACAAGATAGCTGAGCTGGGCAGTGGAGGTGCACGCCTTTAATCTCAGCACTGGGGAGGCAGAGGCAGGTGGATCTCTGTGAGTTCAAGGCCAGCCTGGTCTACAGAGTGAGATCCAGGACAGGCACCAAAGCTACACAGAGAAACCCTGTCTCGAAAAACCAAAACCAAAACCAAAAAATAGCTGAAATAGAAAAAAAGAACCAAATGCAAATTTCAGAAATACAGTGTTAGCAGAGAAAACCGCAGTGCACAGGGCTAACCTCAGACTGGATACAACTAATGTGGAAGGCAGACCATTGGACATATGCACTATGTCTCTCAGCTACCTGCTGTTGCCTGTTCCTGGCTTCCGTTTGGGCTATAGGGCTACAGCAGTGAACAAAAAACCACGGTCTCTACCCACGAGCTGACGTTCACATGGGGGAAGACAAAAAAGACTGGCAATTTCAGGGTTCCATAAACACTGAAGAAATCAAGGTGCAAGAAGAGAGAAAGGGAGAAAGTGCGTCCAGATGAGTGGTCAGGACTGGACACTGGGAAGAACTGCTAATGTTCAGACTCGCTGGAGACCTGTGGACACACAGCACCTTGGATTGCCGCCCCATCCCAACTGTACAGTATTCTCTCGCAAGGGTTGTGGGGGAGGAGAGGTGTAGGAAGGAGGAGATGGGGAAGGGGGGAAATACCTCTCCCTTGCCCCTCTCCTCCTCTCCAACCCTTCTTTGAGACAAGGTCTCACCGTGTAGCGCAGGCTGCCCCTAAACTTGTGATCCTCTCCCCTCTGCCCTGTGAGTCCAGGATTACAGGCATGTAATATTATGCCACCGAGCACAGCTGCACAGTGTTCTTTAATAACTGTCCCCAGGGCCTAGCACAGGCCCACACAGAACAAGTTCTCATTATGTACCTTGCTTGTCCATGATGAACTGGGATAAAGCAAGGGAAGGTGTTGTAGCACCCCTTACAGTGTGGTCATGTGATTGCCCTAAGATTTGAATTTTCATGGAGAGAAGTTTAACTTAATAGCACCATGGAACAGTCAAGGTAAATCTTTGTTGCTGCAGTTTTTGAGACAGGATCTCACTCTGGTAGTTAGACTAGCCTGGAACTCACAATATAGCCCAGGCTGTCCTAAAATTTCTATCAAGGTAAATCATCCATCCATCCATCCATCCATCCACCTTTTTGCTTACTTACTCTTCCAATCTATTGGTACTGAAAGGTAGCCATCTTGAAAGATGTTCCTTCCCCCTCCTCCTTCTTCCTCTAGAGGTATTTGCTGACCAGCAGTTTTTTTTAATTGACCAAAAGTTGAACCTATGGGAAAGATAAGGCTGGGATAATAAATCTGTGTATCCTAGACTTCGCAAAACAAGATATGAGGAGTAATGGGCTCGATTGACCAGAAGTTGAACTTGAGTGTAGGACTGCAACAATAAATCTGAATGTGTCAACAAAAGCAGGACATAGGGAGTAAACATTTATGTCTCAATAGGAACCCTGAATCCTGTTAGCAATTAGTAACCTTATGCTTACCTCATCCCTAGCCCCCAAGATATGTAACATTCTGCATGTGAACCTTTCCTATATAAACCCTTTCGAGTGAGTGCTCTGGGCCATCCCTCTCCTCACCTACTGTAAAGTGGTGTTGGGGAAGTCCCTGTTAGGCCGGAATAAAGGAAACCTTTTGTTCTTACATAAGAAGTTGGCTCCTTGGTGGTCTTTGGGGGGGTGCTCACTCGAGGGCATTACAGTGCTCACAAGCTGGGGCAAGATGAGTGAGAAAGGGACTCTTCTCTCAGGACCACTGCCTATGGGAGGATCACTGTAGTTCACAAAACTGAATGGGAAGGTCATCATGGTATCCGCTTTAAAGCAGAATATAGGTCAGCTTAAGGGCAGGGAGAAGAACCTGAGCTGGTTCCTGGAGGAGGGGCATCTGAGCTGGTTCCTGGAGGAGGGGCATCTGAGCTGGTTCCTGGAGGAGGGGCATCTGGGTAGGCTTTTGAAGAAGAATTCTAGAGAAGCAATGGAAGGTATCCCACACTTGGGAAGGAGCATGCTGCTTGGAAGTTGAGGAGGGTAGAGGACAGGACATAAAGGCTTCACCGGAGGTGGTGGCTGTAGGGGTGGCAAAGAGGGGGAAGGAGATTGAGCAGTAGGTTCTATTTATTTATTTATTTAGGCTTTTTGAGACAGGATTTCTCTGTGTAGCTTTGGAGCCTGTCCTGGAACTCGCTCTGTGGCTCAGGCTGGCCTCGAACTCATAGAGATCCGCCTGCCTCTGCTTTCCATAGTGCCAGGATTAAAGTCATGTGCTGCCACCACCACCCCAGCTGCTAGGTTTTATTCTAAGGGACGCCATAAACTTAGAATTAGACTCCCTCTCTTCGTTCGCTTCCTCCCTGAGCTGCTAGTGTCCAATAAACTTAACCACAAAGGAGCCAGACTTGATAAGCATCTTTCAGGAAATGACCTAAAAGTCAAGTAGATTCTGTCCACTCAAGAATAGAAACTCAGCCAGTGGTGGCAGCAGAGCAGCAGCAGCGCATGCCTTTGAGATCCCAGAACTCAGGAGTTCAAGGCCAGCCTGGTCTACAGAGCGAGTTCCAGGACAGCCAGAGCTATGTAGAGAAACCCTGTCTCTAAAAAGCAAAACAAAACAAAACAAAAAACAAACAAAAAAAGAAAGAGAGAGAGAGAGAGAAAGAGAGAAAGAAAGAAAGGAAGGAAGGAAGGAAGGAAGGAAGGAAGGAAGGAAGGAAGGAAGGAAGAGAAAGAACAAAGAACAGGAACTCAGACTGTGGACGGGATAAAGAGGCAGCCAGCAGAGCAGTGGAGCTCCATCCCAGAGTAAAGAGGGTATGCTGGGGAGTGTGGGTCTCCAAGGTCTCAGCACTCGAGGCTTATTTGGAGCTGACGACCTCAGATTTCCAGGGTCCCTAGGATGGCACCTGAGTGACAAGGGTTGGGAAGTGATTCTGAGGAGAGCTTACGGTGCTTCTCAACCTTCCTAATGCTGTCACCCCAATACAGGTCCTCACGCCGTGCTGACCCCCAGCCATCAGAGTATTTTGTTGCTTCTTCATAATTCTATTCTTTCTACTGTTATGAATCATAATGTAAATATCTGGCATTCAACCAACGGGTTCTTGACCCACATGACTGTCCTGGGACTCACTCTGTAGCTGAGGCTGACCTTGAACTCAGAGATCTAGCTGCCTCTGCCTCCAGAGTGCTTGGGTTAAAGACCTGTGCCACCACTGCCTGGCGAGAAATATTTTTTAAAACATCTGTTCGGGTGTTTTCTTAAGTACTTTACATTAACATCACTTAACCACCCCAGCAACCCTGTCAGGTAGGCAGTATCTTCATTTTACAAGTGAAGGAAATGAGATATAGATGTGTCCAAGGTCACACCGTGGCCTGGTGAGGACCAAGTGTGCGGTCCTAACTAACTGTTTCTAGTTACTTTTGCGTCGGTAGCGTTAGGATATTGCACGGGTACTGCACGTGCAGGGAAACATGCTGGCACGCTGGGCAGATGTAGAGGTGGGCGACAGGCAAGACGATATTCATTCACAACCAAGGTGCTGCATCTGCGGAGAAAGAGTTTATTATAACAGAGACAGAAAGGAGAGAGAGGAAGAGAAGAGACGAGACGAAAAGCGGAGGTGTGCGCACCTCATGGCAGGAAAGGAGGGGAGCGAAGAGCCAGAGGAAGGGAGAGTTTTTTCTTAAAATGAGGTTTTTATGTCAGGATGCAGGGCAGTGCCAAGGGGCGGGTCAGAATATTAACAGTCTAATTTTATTTCTTATTTAATTTTTATTTAGGTTTGTTTGTTTGTTTGTTTTGTTTGGGGTTTTTTTGAGGCAGGGTTTGGCTGTGTAGGTAGTCCTGGCTGCCTTAGAACTCACTCTGTAGACCAGGCTGGCCTTGACCTCACAGAGCTCCGCCTGCTTTTGTGCTGGGAATAAAGATGTGCGCCACCACCGCCCGGCTTTAGTAATTTATTTTGTGTGTGTATATGGGTAGTGTTTGTGTGGAAGTCAGAAGGCTACCCCTAGAGTCGTTTCCTCCTGCCATGTGTGCCCAGTGATGGAACTCAGATCGTCAGGCTTGGGGGCAAGCTCCATTTTTTTTTTTTTTTACTTTTTATTTTTTTTAAGATTCATTTATTTATTATGTATACAGTGTTCTGTCTGCATGTGTCCCTGCAGGCCAGAAGAGGGCGCCAGATCTCATTACAGATGGTTGTGAGCCGCTATGTGGGTGCTGGGAATTGAACTCAGGACCTCTGGAAGAGCAGCTATCTCTCCAGCCCGGTGGCAAGCTCCTTTACCCGCTGAGCTGTCTAGCTGTGAGGCTCAGGGGAGTGGAGATTATTTACAAACTGGGAGTGGGGTATGTTTCCCAATTCTTCCACATAGGAACTAGAATTAGAACTTTCCTTTAGGGCATCATCTAGTCCATAAATTAGAGAACCTGAGATTTAAATATTTATTAACCTGCATCATTCCAATTCAACTTTGCATGATCAGATGGAGACACAAAGGAAACGTTATTCTCCCAAGATTCATTTTGCCCAATACTAACAGTGTCCGGTGTCATAACTTCAGATCCAGAGACCTGAACTCAAATCTAGGCCTTAAGAAAGCTCTCTGACCTCTGACCTCGCAGAGCGATGCATTCTGGGATCTGAAGTATCCTGAGCAGCTCCTCTTCTCCGTCGGGCCAGTAGTATTCGGGCAGCGTCGGCTACACCCGCTTTCGTCGCCGGCCTCTGGGAGTCAGCCAATGAGAAGTGCTCGGGTCCTGGTCGCCTGGGAAACCGCGAGACAACAAGATGGCGGCGCCGCGGGAAGGCTCGCTGGGCCCGTGGTGAGTCTGGGCTCCAGGCCTTTCTGCCCGGCCAAGTCTTCCCGCAGGCCGGAGCCCTCGCCGCGACCCCGAGGACCCGAGGCCTGCGTGGCTCGCCTCCGGAGGGCAGTGGGGACCCCGCTTTCTGTGTCCGCGCGTGGAGGCGGAGCAGACGGCGGGCTCCCGGGGCGGGGTTTGGGCGCCGGAGCTTCCTTCTGCAAGGTGTCCTGCCAGGGGTTAGGAGGTCGGCGCGCAGCCGCCCCGCAGTCCCAGAGCCCACGTGTGTGGGAGGGATGAACGCCTAGGGCAGCCCCAGTTCTGTCCTCGAGATGGAGAGCCATGGTCCCCGGAGGCGACCACCGTACCTTTACAGCCTGCGTCCGTTGTGGCGGGCTGAGGCAGGAGGACTGCGAGTATGAAACCCAATCTCGGTGACATAGCGAGTCCCGGGCCAAATAGGGTGATTCAGCGAGACCTTGCCTCAAATTTTAAAAAATGAAGCAAGGCCAGGTGTGGTGGTGCACGCCTTTAATCTCAGCACTCGGGAAGCAGAGGCAGGAGAGGATCTCTGAGTTTGGAGCCGGCCTGGTCTACAGAGTGAGACTGTCTCTAAAAAACAAAAACCAAACAACTGAACAGAATAGAAGGCTGGGCCTGGTGGTCTGCAGGTGGTCTACTCAGGAGGCTGGAACAGGAGGATCTCATGTTCAAAGTCAGTCTGGACTTTAGAGTCAGTTCAAGGCCACCCTGGGCAAAGACATTTCTTTTTCTTTATATATAATTTTATAGGTATATGTGAGTGTCTGCATCTGTGTTTGTGCAACACCTGGTGTCAGAGGATAAAGGAAAGGCATCAGATTCCCTGGAACTAGAGTTACAGGAGGGTTGTGAGCTACCTTGTGGTTGCTGAGACCCACACCTAGGTTCTCTTCAAGAGCAGCAATTGCTCATAACATCTGAGCCATTTTCAAGCCCAACACTTTATTTCATTAAAAAAAAAAAGAAAGAAAGACCTAGATATAGCTCAGCGGTATAGCACTTGTATAGTATGTGTAAGACCCTAGGTTCACTCTCCCGTCCTGAAAAAGTTAATTAATTAAAAACAAGTTTAGGGGATGGAGAGTTGGCTCAGAGGTTAAGAGCTCAGGCTGCCCTTCCAGAAGACCCAGATTCAATTCCCAACACCCACATGGCAGCTCACAACTGTCTATAGCTCCAGTTCCAGGGGATCTGACACCTTCACACAGATACACATGCAGGTAAAATACCAATGCAGATAAAATACAAATAAATAAATCATTAAAAATAAGTTTAAGGTCTGGAGAGATGGCTCAGTGGTTAAGAGCACTGGCTGCTCTTCCGGAGGTCCTGAGTTCAATTCCCAGCAACTACATGGTGGCTCACAGCCATCCGTAGTGAGTTCTGGTATCCTCTTCTGGCCTGCAGGTATATATGCAGGCAGAACATGGTATACATAATAAATAATCTTTACAAAAAAATAAGTTGGGGCTGGGGATTTTGCTCAGTGGTAGACCGCTTGCCTAGCAAGCACAAGGCCCTGGGTTTGGTCCTCAGCTCTGGAAAAAAAAAAGAAGAAGGGAAAAAAAGTTTAAAAGGGCTGAGGTTGGAGCCGGGCAGTGGTGGCGCACGCCTGTAATCCCAGCACTCCGGGAGGCAGAGGCAGGTGGATCTCTGTGAGTTCGAGGCCAGCCTGGTCTACAGAGCTAGTCCAGGACAGCCTCCAAAGCTACAGAGAAACCCTATCAACAAGGGCTGAGGTTGGGGCTGGTGAGATGGCTCAGTGGTTAAGAGCACTGGCTGCTCTTCCAGAGGTCCTGAGTTCAATTCCCAGCAACCACATGGCAGCTAACAACTGTCTGTAACTCCCAAGATCTGACACCCTCACACAGACATGCATGCAGGCAAGATACCAATGTATATAAAAGAATAATAAATAAATTGAAAAAAAAAAAAAAAGAGCTGAGGTTATTGCTCAGTGGTAGAGCACTTGTTCGCATTTCAACTCCAAGTCCCGAAACAGCAAAAACAAAATATCTTTGGCCCAGGGGAAAAGGCACAGCCCTGCCCAGGACAAACTGCTCCCAGACTGCTGAAGCTCTATTTCAGTTACCCTATCTTCAGGGCCTCAAAGAACACCACCAGGCTGAGAGTAAAACTAAAAACGGGCTGTTGTAACAGCCCCAAAGAACGGCATCCAGAGGGTCCTGAGGGGCGTGGGAAAAGACTCACTGTGAGAGACATTGCAGTCTATTCCGAAGGGTTTGTCATCATCGTTGTTGTTGACCTGACGAAGAGAGAGTAAAAGGGAAGGAAAACAATGGGGTTGGAGATGAGGTCCTATAAGTGAGGGGGAAGATGGAGGAGCTGATTTTGTGGCACATTGTTGGGTGTGATTAGGGGAGTCTGTTTTTCCTATAACAATTTACAGATAACAATTCACCTAGTCTATACATCACCCTTCACTGTATAAATTCTAGTCATTTTAGTGCTCCATTTATAGGAACTGTCCAGAATGGGCAGATCTAGGGTTGCCTGGGAGAATTGGGGGGAACTGGAAGATAAATTAGGGTAAGCTATTAAAAATGTACAGGGTTTTTTTTTGTTGTTGTTCATTTTTCTTTGTTTGTTTTTTGAGACTGTTTTTCTGTGTAATAGCCCTGGCTGTCCTGGAACTCTCTGGAGACCATAGACCAGGCTGGCCTTGAATTTACAGAGATCCGCCTGTCTTTGGCTCCCAAATGCTGGGACTAAAGGCGTGTACCACCACTGCCCAGCCCTTCATTTGTTCTTTAGCTAGGTCTTGTCATGTACCCCTGACTGTTCTGGTACTTGCTGTGTAGCCCATGCTAACCTTGACCCCAGCCTTCCCATTGCTGGATCACAGATGTGCACCACTACACTTGGTGACTCATGTCTGCAACCTCAGTGCCCAGGAGGCAGAGGCAGGAGGATCTCTGTGACTTCTAGGCCAGCCTGGATTATACAGTGAAATATTGTGTCAGAGTAACACCAAGGGGCTAGGGAGACAGATTAGTTGGTGAAGCGCTTGCTTTGCAGGCTTGGGGACCTGACTTTGATCTCTAGAACCTATTTTAAAACAACGGGGGCAGGGTTGGCAAGATGACTCCATGGTGAAGGCTTCTGCTGCCATGTCTGACCACCCGAATTCCATCCCCAGGATCCACGTGGTGAAAAGAGAAAACTGATTTCTTCAGGTTAATCCTCTGACTTCCACATGCTCACCATAGTGTACATGTGCTCATACACACAGACAGATAAAGAAACTAATAAATACATGTTCAAAACAAAACAAGAAACTCACACATGGTACAGGTAGGCACTTTTGTCATCCCGGCGCTGAGAAAGTGGAGGCAGGGGCATCTCGAGGGCTTGTGGCTTGATTGATAAATTCCAGGCTAGTGAAAAGCCCTATATATTTAAAGGAAAAAAAAATGTGGAGTGTCTGAGGACTGGCACTTGAGGTAGTCCTCAAAGCGCTCATTCGTATGCACCTGTACCTGTGTGCACACATATACAAACAAATAAATAAATAGTGGTGCCAGGTACAGGACTCGGAGCGCTGGGGAGAGTGAGGCAGAGGATCACAAGTTAGAGACCGCCCTGGACTAGATAGTGAGACCTCGTCTCCATAACAAAACAAACAAAAAGCAGAACATTAAAACAGAACCCTTTGCTGAGAGGTGATGGCGCACACCTTTAATCCCAGCACTCAGGAGGCAGAGGCAGGAGGATTTCTGAGAGTTTGAGGCCAGCCTGGGCTACTGCACGAATTCCAGGACAGCCAAAGCTACACAGAGAAACCCTGTCTCAAACAAACAAACAACTCAGGTGCACACCTTTAATCCCTGTGTGTGTGTGTGGGGGGGGGGGGGTAATCAGGAAGGTGGATCTTTTAGTTAACAGAGTAAGCTCCAGGAGAGCCAGGGCTACACAGGGAAATCCTGTCTAAACCCCTTAATTTTATACTTTGAAATGGTGAAGTATATGAAGTCTATCTTGGTAAAGCTATGTAAGAAAAAAGGTGATTATATAGTATATGGTTTTATTTATGTAACTTTATCAAAGAAAATTCCTGAGCAGGAGTGGTGGTTCATGTCTCTACCACTGGCACTCAGGAGGCAGAAGCAGGTGAGCTCTCTGTGAGTTCTAGACCAACCAGGGCTATATCCTGAGACCTTGTCTTAATAAATCATAAGGAAAGAAAGAAAAGTCTAGAGGTAAAACAGTGGTGGTTGCCAGCAGTCAAGGAAAGTGAGGAGGCAGAGGGGCTCAGGCTGCAGGAGGAAAGCCTGTGGGGGTGGGAAAGGCCTGCGTCTTGGTGGTGGTGGTTAAACCCTGTCAGTGCGGTGATCAGAAGGCTCGAGCAATACACACAAACCACAGAGACAGCCAGTGCCTGCTCCTCATGCATTGGTGGGGTTGTGTAAAATGATAACTACAGAGGGAAGCTGGGGGATGGTTATATGGGCCTCTCATAACTGTTTTCCTGTGAATCTCTGATAATTTCCAAATGAAAAGCTAAATTATAGCCAAAGAAGAAATAGAAAGGAAACAAAGGGTTAGCTTGGCCAGAAGAAGGGTCTGGTTTGGAGGAGGAGACCATTCCAGAAGAGAAGGCAGGGCTGGAGAGGTGGCCCAGCCTTCAAGGCTGGGCTCACCACCAAAAGGGGAAGAGTTTGGTTCCCAGGAGAGGAGGCTAGTGACGGAGCTCTGTGCTCAAGGCATGGCTCAGCTGTCTTCAGTGCAAGGATGGTTAGGGGGGATAAGCTAAGGAGGCAGACAGGGCCAGATCACCCATGGGAATTTTATTTTCCTCCTCCTTGGCCTCTTTTTCTTCTTCTTCTTTTTCTTAGATAGCATCTCACTATGTAACCCTGGCTGGCCTGAACACACAGAGACCTGCCTCTCCAAGTGCTGGGATTAAAGGTATGCACCACCAAGCCCAGCTTTTGAGTTTTTCAAATTCAAGGGTGAAAGGAGCCCTTGGGGAGGTTTGTTCAGGGGTGTGGTATGTCATTGTTGCTTGTGGGCATCAATGAAAGAAGCCACTAAGGACTGTGCTACTTAGCCATACATATCATGAGGGAGCCCAGACCCACAGAGCAATGCAGGGATATGGTGAGGAGACTGGATGGTGGGTGAGGGAACTCTGGGCCCAGGCCTTGGGAGAGGCTGCTTCTGAAGAAAGGGTGGGGCATGAGTCCCATGGAGGGATGCTGCTTACTGGCTTGCTCCTCATGGCTTGCTCAGCCTGCTTTTATTCAACTCAAGATCTCCCTGACCAGGAGTAGCACAGCCAGCAGAGGGCTGGGCCCTCCCTCATTAACCATCAATCAAGAATAGGCCCACAGGCTTGCCTACAGCCTAATCTGATGGGAGCATCTTTCCCTCAAGGTTCCCTCTTCCCAGATGACACTAGCTGGTGTCATATTGACAAAAACTAACCAGCACATGGGGAAGGCCAGTGTCACATTTCCAGAGGACTGCCTTGGATTTAGCCTGCAAAGACTCATTTCAGACCCCCCCCCCCCCCCAATGGAGATTTCTTCTTTGGCTCTAGGCTTGCTAGGTTTTAGTCATTTGATGTAGGGAACCGAGTGGTGGCTTTTAGTTAGAGCTGGCCTGCACGTGCATATTCTTCATTAGAAGAAGGAGTCAACATTTTCAAGTGTTAGCCCTGTGTATGAATAACAATGGCCCCACACAGCCACAATTCAGCTGGCAGGTGCCTGCCTTTGAGCTTGGCACTGGGCAGAATGCTTTGGGACTTTGAGTCCCCATGTCCACCTACTCCCACCCCCCGGTCACCTGCCTGGTAAGTGCTGATACCATGCACATTTTACAGAGGAGGAAGTGAGGTACCAGTTAACACTGTGAGGAGCAGAGCATGGGCAAGGGCCCAGGTGCTTGACCTTCATGGTACATGACTGTTTCTTCAATGAGTCCTGCCCGTGGGTAGCCCACTCTGCCTCTGAGATGATGGGGGTGGCACCTGGGTTCTGGCAGGAGGACAAGACATACCTGGGCTTTATGCCAACCACCTCAGTGATGGATCCATAAGAGTACAAACCTCTTGTCTATGCCCACACTCTAAGCTTGAGGAAGTTGCAGGCCCTGCACCCCACCAGGAAAGGGTTTCCATGTTCAGAACAGAGAATCAGCTGCTAAGAGGAGCCAACAGATATCAGGAACCTTGGCCCACATTGGAGGAGTGGGGCCTGCTTCTCTCTGGACAGTGCTCCTCTTCAGGAGAAGCTGCTGCTCCCTCCTACTGACCTGAAGCCCTGAGTCTTCTGTCCCCAAGAACTGACTTCCTTCTTTCCTCTCAGGAGTTCCTGACAGCTGGCCTCGAGACTAGAGCTATGAGCTCACCTCTGGCCTCTCTTAGCAAGACACGGAAGGTGCCCCTAGAGTCGGAGCCTTTGAATCCTGGGTAAGGAGGCAGCTGGCCTGTAGGTCCTTGTGCCCCTGCCCTGTCTCCTCCTTGACCCGTCCTTCCCCAGAGGAGAGTGACTCTTAGTGTCTAGGGGAAGAAGGGAGCAGTTAGTGGTTTTGTGTCTACCTTCCTTCTCTTTATGCCTTCTGGGAACTCTGCTTTGTGCTGACCAAAGATTGGATGGTGCTTTCTGTAAGGCATGGCCCTGGGAGAGTGCTTATCATTCACTGTTTGCTCACTAGCTCTGCCAACATGAGGGTTCTGCCAGCCTGGGCCAGGCTCTGTGCTGGGCTCTTAAATGCCAGTGCCTTAGATCTTGTAGCAATTATCTTGAAAAGCTTTTTCTTTTTCTTTTTCTTTTTCTTCCCTTTCCTTCTTTCCTTCCTTCCTTCCTTCCTTCCTTCCTTCCTTCCTTCCTTCCTTCTCTCTCTCTCTCTCTCTCTCTCTCTCTCTCTCTCTCTCTCTCTCTCTCGTTCTTTCTTTTATTGTTGTTTTTCAAGACAAGGTTTCTCTGGGTAGCCCTGGCTGTCCTAGAACTCACTCTGTAGACCAGGCTGGCCTTGAACTCACGGAGATCTCCCTGCCTCTGCCTCCAAAGTGCTGGGATTAAGGGCATGAGCCACTGCCTGGAGCAAAGCTCTTTCTACATCCTGTTTCCTTCTTACTTGTCTAAACACACTTAGAATCTTGCTTAGGCCAGTGGTCTAGAGAGGTTAAGCAGCAAGCCCAGGCCCATTGTACTTCAGAGAGGAGCAAGGGCCAGCCTCGTGGGTGGAGAACTTGCCATCTTCCCACCGATGCCCCTCTGTCTGTCTCTGTCAGGTGCAGTTCAGCACTGTACAGTGTGTCCCTCGGCTCACCCTGGCTAAGGATAGCTTGGTGGTGGTGGTGGTGGTGGGGTATCTTCAGGAGACAGAGGCCTTGCATGGGGCCTAGAACCTTCCTTTGGTGGCATTCCAAGAGGTTTAATTTGTATTTGTTCCTTCCTTCTTCCTGCCTGGGTTCCCAGGAGGCGAGGGATAAGAGTCTACGGAGATGGTGAGTGTATGCTTTGCCCGTGTCCCTCTCCTCTCACTGACCTGACCATACACCCTTGGGGGCCAGTCTGTCTCTTTCCAACTGGGCAGCTAGGGAAAGAGCATGCTGAGGTCCTGGGAGACTGGCCATCTGGCCTTCTCCCTGACTCTTCAGCTCTCTTCCCCTTGCTCAGAGGTCTGGGCCACTCCCTTACCCTGCTCCTCAGCAGAGATGCCCACACTATCATAGAACTCTTCTGTCTAATGGGAGATGGTTATGGGTACCTTGAAACTATGGGAGACCAGACGTGTGGACCTCAACCTTTATCTTATAGCCTTCCCTCCCTGGAGCCCTGGCCCCATCACTGACCTGACCGTATACCCTTGGGGGCCAGTATATAAGCTGTTTCGTCTTGGCCAGGGCCCAGGGCCAGAGTGCTTTCTGGGTTGTGGCCCCAGAGCAGTGACCTCCTGGGCATTCCTGTCTGCAGAAGATGAGGTGGACATGCAGAATGATGGACAAGACTCGGAAGAAAAGATCTCTGTCCCTTCCTGCTATGGAGGCATCGGTGCCCCTGTGGGTAGGCAAGGTGAGCGCAGAGGGCTAAAGGGCTGTGGGTCCCCCTTGCTCATGCAGCAGGAGAGGCTCTAGAGATGGGGTAAGGCCCTGTGAGCCACGGCTCCTACTTCTGGCTAGCTGCCCCAATGCCTGTGTCCTCAAACCCATCCAGGACAGGATTCAACTTAAAGCCACAGGTTGGGGAGCTGGCCAAGCCCCAGGCCAGGCTGTGCCTAGCAACTGTCCAGTCTCCAGCAGGCATGATGTCAGCGAGTCTGCAGTTCAGGTTCAGAGACAGTGAAGGGTCTGAAGGGGGAGCTCAGCCTCTAGCCATCTGCTTCCTCATCAGCACAGTCCAAATAGGCTGAGAGTTCCATAGCAGGCATTTTGCCTGACTTTGTGTCTTCAGAGACCTGTATGGAGTTGCCTGCAGTGGAGTGGGGTGGGGGAGAGGGGCCAAAGCGGTCAATGAGGCTAGAACTTTCCACCAGCCGTGACAGCTTAAACAACTTTAGCATCTTGCTTCCCTGTCCCCTGGGGGAGGAGAGCAGTAGGGTGGGCATATTATAAGGATTTGGTGTGACGCTGCTTGGTGGGGGGTCCCCAGCTATCACACTGGGTACGCAGAACAGTGGCCACCTTTCTGAAGGGCAGCAGGAGGTGCCCTTAGACCAAACTCCCTCCGTCTGACATAGGTAGGTTCAAAGTGGAAGGAAAAGACAGGACTTGCCTAGCCCGAGTCCCATAGTGACTTAATCACAGACAGGGTCTCCTACACCTAGCTGGGGACGGTAGTGGTCCTGCAGCCACCACCTTCCTCCCTTTAGGAACTGGACATCCTTTCTTCGCTTCTCCCTGCCACATCCAGCTGGTGTGTGTCCCCACCAAGGTCCAATAGGACCATCCTCTCCTGTTCAGCCGCCCCTGCCCCCACTGCCTCCTTTCAGGGCAGCTCCGTGCTGGCCAGATTGTTGGTGGCGTCTCCGTCCCCGTTGCTCCTAGGGTCTTTCTCCTTGTTTGCTCTCTCAGCGCCCCTTTTCACCCCACTTCCCATTGCGGACATTGCATTTGCCTGGACTCTCCCTTCATTCACACCGCTCCAGAGAGGCAGCCGTGCTCTGCATGCTGACAGCTCCAGAGTTTCCACTTGAGTGCCTTAAGGTGCTTTGGGCTCCAAGGTCCAGCGAGCCCTCAGAGAGCCCCTGCACAAGGGAGATGTGTCATCCCTCGGGCTAAGAAGCTCTAAGGAGGCAACTCCAGGGCTGGTAGTTCAGGGACTTGAAATAGCGGTAAGATAGAGGTCAGGCTTCCCCATCTTTCTCCGGAGCCATCCTGGGCATCCGCTGTGGTCTCATCACAGAGGCTGCAGCCCCTGCTTTCCATGTGGTTAGGGCAGTTAGTGTCAGTGGGATGGAGATGGTTTGTGTTGGTGGCTTTTTGTTTCTGTTTTTGTTTTTAAGAGGGTGAGGTTTGGGACAGTCTCATGTAGTTTAGGTCAGCCTCAAGCTCACTCTGGCCATGGGTGACCTTGAACTCCTGCTCCTCCTTGGGATAAAAGTGGCACATCAGTAGCCTGGCTTCCAGGCTTTACTTTGAACATGTTCCAGTGTACAGGAAACACTGCACAAAGTAGGAGCACAGTGTCTCCCCGTTCACAGCAACTGAGATCTTGCCATGGTCACCTTCCTTCTGCCTGCCCACAGACAGGCAGACAAGGGCCTCTCTCTCTCTCTCTCTCTCTCTCTCTCTCTCTCTCTCTCTCTCTCTCTCTCTTTTAAAGATTTATTTATTTATTATGTATACAGAAGAGGGCGCCAGATCTCATTACAGATGGTTGTGAGCCACCATGTGGTTGCTGGGAATTGAACTCAGGACCTCTGGAAGAACAGTCAGTGCTCTTAACCTCTGAGCCATCTCTCCAGCCCACAAGGGCCCCTCTTGGATGATCGAGTTAGAAGTGAATTGCAGAGGTCCTGACCCTCCTGTGCAGCTCCTAGTAATGAGGAAACACGAGCTCACAGTGTCGTTCATGGCTGCCCTCTGCGCATGACTGTTCATCCTCCTGACATCTATCTCCCGTACACTCCGCTCTCCTCAGAGTTCCAAATGTCTCTAGAATGTCTTCCCCTGATCTGGGACCTGAGAGGCAGTGAGGCTTCAACAACTCTGCAGTATTACTTATGCCTGTTTACATCCTTAAAACGGCAACATTAACTTCGTTATTTTATTTTTTGAAACAGGATTTCACTATGTACCCCTGCTGCCCTAGAACTCACTCTGTAGACCAGGCTGGCCTTCAACTCACAGAGATCCCCTCCCTCTGTCTCCAGAGTGTTGGGATTAAAGGTGTGCGCCACCACTACGCCCATCTGACAAAGTGCTGATCACTCGTGTTGCAGAATACAGGGGTGTTGGGTGCTTATTTATTTATTTGTTTGGTGTGTGTGTGTGTGTGTGTGTGTGTGTGTGTGTGTGTGTGTGTATTCCTGTGTTCACACACAAGTTGAGTATGTATGTGTCAGAATCCAACTCAGGTTACCAAGCTTGATGGCAAGGAGATGGCTGAGTGGGTAAAAATACTTGCTGTGAATGCAAGAGGCCCTGAGTTCAAGTCCCCAGCATCCATATAAAAGCCTGTTATGGCCCTGTATGCCTGTAACCCCACCCTTAGAGGTCAGAGACAGGTGGACTATGAGAGTTTTCTGCCAGCCAGCCTACCCCAAACAGCAGTCTTGAGGTTAAGCATTTGCCTAGCATGCATATGGCGTTAGGTTCAACCACCCCCCAAAAAAAGGTGGAGATCAATAGAGGAAGACACCCACATCCTCCTTTGCCTCTGCATGTGTGTGCATGGGAGTATGTAACCATGTACACACACACACACACACACACACACACACACACACACACACAGCACTTAAGTGATGTGGCCTGTGTGTTGTTGCACTACTGATACAGCACACTTGGAACAAGTTGCTGCATCCTGCCCAGCTTTACAAAGTAGCCCACTGGCTTCACAGCCCACTGTGAGACCGCACGAGCTGCTCTCTGTGAAGAGCTTCAGGCGCCCTATCACACACATGTTGCTGCTGTTGGCACTGCTGTTTCTGTTCTTGTGGTCCTCTCCCTCCCTGGCCCTTCCCATGGCAGCCTCAGCTCCATGCCTGGGCACTAGAAACTTTGTCTACTTGGCAGTCCCCGGATTCCATGACTCGGAGATGATGACCTCCATGGCCAGGAAGCTGCGGGAGCTGGAGCAACAATTGAAGGCCCAGACTGATGAGATACTGTCCAAGGTAGGACCCGGGGCGGGAGACAGGCAGGAAGGACTGTTGCTTGAATTGAATGGCCTGTTTTGATGGCAAGCCATGACCTGGGAGTGATCCTGGTCCCCATGAGCTGAGCAGAGGGCAGAGAGCCTAATAGAATGTGGGCTAGGTAGTTAGCAGGCTGCTGAGCAGAGGTGGCGAGCTGGCCACTGAGCCCAAGACATGGGCTGTGCCTTTCTTCACTAGTGGGACTGTCAGAGAGGTGGGGTTACCTGAGGCTCAGGAGCAGGGGCTGTACCAGAGGTTGATAGCGACAGGTTGATGCTCACACATGGGCAAAAGGTGTAGCCTGTCCCACGGGAAGGGCTACAGCTTACCTCATTATGACCCTGCGGGCTCTGGGACCCACCAGCACTCACTCTTAATCACACTGTTTCAGGACCAGAAGATCCTGGCCCTGGAGGAGTTAGTGCAGACCCTGCAGCAGAACCAGGGTAAGAAGACCTTGGTCGGGTACCTGCTCGGGTCCATGCATTCTGGGAGCTTGGATAGTCGCTTTGGGAATCAAGGCTCCAAGAGCATCAGGCAGACTCGTGGTGGGGTTTGCTGAGACCAGAGAGACAACAGCCCTTCACCCAGTGCCCTACACCCAGGCTGCACTGTCCAGAGCGTGGAGGAGCCACACTCCAATGGAAGAAGGGATGGCTGGCTCTTAAAAGTCAGCTCAGGCAACCCCCTCCCCCACCCAGGGTCAGGGGCAGTTCTCAGAGGATCCCCAGGAGACCTTAGGGCCGAGCCCTTGCCAGCCTCCAGGTTGTGGCAGTGGAATCGCTCACCCACTTCTTCCCCAGGAGGCAGTGCAACCCTGCAGAGGCAGGAGGAGCTGGAGACACAGTGCATTCAGCTGCAGCGGCAGGTTGGCGAGATGGAGGTGAGAGGTCAAGGTCAGAGTGGGTGGCCAGGCCGCTTTCCCTGCTCTCAGCTGCCTGCAAGGATTCACAGTAGAGCCCCTCGTCACCCTCCATGGGCCCCGCCTGTTTCCCTGCTCTGGGCTGACCCAGAGTTTAGAGCCAGGGCAGGTGTCTGGCGCCATGGCACACTATTCCTTTTGGGCTGAATCAAACTCTGAACAGCTCCCCCCCCTTACTCAATATATCCCCAATTCTCCACTTGGTTCTATTGGGCACTGCGCCTTTGTGGCTAGCTCCTTCTCTCCTCACAGAACTGCTCTGCTCTAACCTCTTCACATTCCTCTGTTCTTTGATGACCCTTTCCCACCCAGGACCCTGGCCCACGCTGCTCTCTGCATGGACCATCTCCCTCCTGCCTTCTCCTGAGAGAAATTTTCACTCATTTCCTTGAAACCCTTTCTGCCCTGTGACCGGGACAGGCTCTCCATCCTTTGCTCTCTTAGGGCCTCATCTCTTCCTCCGTGGGACTGGAGACTATGAGGGGTACGCACCTGGTGCTAGGTGGCCCCGACAGTGGCCGTCACTTCTTCACCCATTGATTGCGGTCACTTTGCTTCATTCAGAACTGCAGTCAAGCTGCAAGGCTTGAGTTGGAAGGCACTGGGCGCTCTGAAGGGTGCCTCAGTCCTCTGCAGGCCCACTCCCGAGTCCCTTCTGGAATGTCTCTGTCTGCAAGCAGAAGGTGTTCCAAAGCCCCAGCCCATAATAGCAGAGGCAACCTCCAGCCCCATGCAGGCCTGTCCACATCTGGGCCTGTGGGTGACTGCTGTGCCTGGACTACTTGCTGGGAGTGTGGCAGCCTGTGGGGCAAGGGCACAGCCTCACAGCCTCACAGCCCTGGCCCAAGCGTCCTTCCGTGCTTATGGACTCATTACTTGAGCCAACAACAGTAGCTATCCTGTGGGGCACTGACAGCCATAGGCCTGTGGTCTGTACAGAACGACAAGGTCCCCACATGCACGAGGCTGACGGTCTGCAGAAGCAGAGATGTGACTAGACAGAAGGATGAGAGAGCAGGGGATAATGAAGCAGGTGACAAGAGAGACAAGTTGGGGAGGACCCACTCAAGCAGATCTGGAAAGGGGGCGGGACTTGGGGGGCCTGGGCAAAGAGCTAGAAGGCTCTGCCTGTCTCGTGTCTGGCTGTGGTGGAGGAGGTCATAGAAGAGGGGAATAGAGCGCTCAGGCCAAAGGGCCCTCACCGTGGGCTCTGTTTGGAGGGAGGGTGTGGGTGGGAGTGGACGGGGCCGGAAAGGAGGGTGTGGGTGGGGCTGGAGGCTGGGGCCCCCCAGGTGTGTGGAGTAGAAATGGTTGAGCTGTGTGGCACGACCGACCGGCTCCAGGGTTTGGCAACAGCAGGAGTAAGGACTGAGCAGAAGGATTCAGTAGAAGCTGACGACACCCTCTGTGTGGGACACGAGGGCAGGAGAAGCCATGGCGGCCGGACTCGGAGGAGAGCATGAGATGGGTGGCCAAGGGTGGTCAGGCTGCTGTGGGGTAGCACTGAAGCCTTTGCTGTGGGTAGTCCCGCAGAGGAGTGGGCGTGGAGGTTGGTAGGCAGAGGGGCACTGCTTGCTGGGATGGGGAGAGCTCTGGGGCAGGGTGGGGTACAGGACCATTGGCATGAGTGGATTTTGGTGCTCCTTGGACATCTGCATAGTTATGAGTAGGACTCAAGCCCAGAGGTGAGAGCCACACTGGGTGTGGATTTGGGTTCTGTCCTTATGTAGGAGTGGACAAGAGCCCTAGAAGAGAGAGTGTGGTCACGGCTGGGCACTGGAACCTAGCAGGTGTGTGGGGGTAGAAATGGTGAAGAAGCAGTCCTACATGCAGTGAGGGAGAGCAGCTTTGTTGGAAGGAGCAGCAGTGGCCGCACCACACACAGGCCATTGAGCTGTGGAGCAGAGTTGCTGGCAGAGAAGGGGAGAGAAGAGTTTACACACAAGTGTAAACTGCTCTAGCCGGCGCACGCCTTCAGTCCCAGCACTCGGGAGGCAGAGGCAGGCAGATCTCTGAGACCAGCCTGGTCTGCAGAGTGAGTTCCAGGACAGCCAGGGCTGTACAGAGACCCTGTCTGGAAACAGCACCCCCCCCCCCCAAACAAGCAAACATAAAAATAGGTGACTCCTCCTGGGCTGGGGAGAGGGTTCAGTCAGTGAAGTGTTTGCTTTGCAAGCATGGGGACCTTTGTTCTGTCCCTGGAACAGATAAAAGAAAGCAAGCAAGCCAGGAATTGTTTCATGGCGCAGTCATCCTAGAGCTGGGCAAACTGTCAGGTGGATCTCTGGGCCTCATTAGCCCGCCTTGGACTCAGGCAAGGCCCAGCCCACTGACTGAAAAACCCCAAGATGGACATTTTTGAGGAAGAATGCCACCGGCTTGTCCTCTGGCCTCCACACACAAGTGCATATGTGCTTGTGCACCTGCACACCTGGAATCACAGACATGAACTTGTGCACACACACACTCGGTGTCAGGAAGAAGAGGGAGGCCCCCTCCTGCAGAGCAGATGTCCCTGCTACCTTCTCATACTTGGGCCAGGCCCACAGTCCCCAGAGCTGGGGTGGCCATGGTTACTGAGTCCTTGAGTCATGTGCTGTGTTAAGTAAGTACTTGGCATGATGGTCTGACTCAGCACAATGAAACAGCTGCTGTCCTGTCCCCTCAGAGAAGGAGCCTGCTGCTCTAGGGAGTCAAGGGTTCCAGGGTCACTGCCCGGAAGTGGCCAGGGCCTCCAGCACATCCTTTGTCCAGGCCACACTAGGCTGAGGACAGGCTGGGTTTGGACTGGTAATGCTCTTCATGGAAACTGGGCAGGCAGTGCCACACCACATCTCACTTTTCTGCCCACAGCGGTTCCTCAGTGACTATGGCTTGCAGTGGGTGGGTGAGCCCATGGACCAAGAGGACTCAGAGGAAAAGAT
Source organism: Onychomys torridus (assembly GCF_903995425.1). Taxonomy (NCBI): domain Eukaryota; kingdom Metazoa; phylum Chordata; class Mammalia; order Rodentia; family Cricetidae; genus Onychomys; species Onychomys torridus. Next base: position 147,637,625 of record NC_050444.1, read on the forward strand.
AGACTCTGAAAATGATGAGTGGGACTGGATGAAGGCCAAGAAGTTCTGGAAGCCAGGTAGAGTTGAGCATCTTCCCTGCCCCCTTCCAGCAGCACCCCATGGTCTGCCACTCTTCCAGAGGCCCTTTGTTTCAAGCTCTGGCCTCCCAGCATTGGGGTGGGGGTGGGGAGTGCTGAGTTCCCCAACACCTTGTCCCTGGTCTCACCTCAGTCTACCTGCTCATTTGCCAAGGGCTACAGAACCCCAGACTTACTAGATATTCGGTGCTTTGTTGTGGCTTTTCGAGACAGGCTTTCTGTGTGTAACAGCCCTGGCCGTCCTGAAACTCACTCTGTAGACCAGACTAGCTTTGAACTCAGAGATCCACCTGCCTCTGCCTCCTGAGTGCTGGGATTAAAGGCACACAGCACTACCACCCAAAGCCATTGTTTAACAAACAAACAAACAAACAAAAAAACAAAAAACAAACAAGCAAAACAAAACCCCACCTGGCATAGTGGTACATAGCTATAGTCCCAGCACTTGGAAGGTTGGGTCAGGAAGATTGAGAGTTCAAGGCCAGCCTGGACTGTGTAGAGATTGTGTTTGGTTGGGGAGGTGTGGGGCATGGGGGTCAGAGAAGAGTAAGGGCAGGCCCTCGGACTGACCAGAAGCCCCTGTCCAGTTTCTAGGGCTCAACCTCCTTGTAGGGTCCTGCTGCAGGTTCATGTGTGAGACGGGACATGGGAATGTGCTTTGCTAGGTACAGGTTTTCAGGGGGATTTTGGTGTTGTTAGAGCTGTTTCTGGAACGGGCCCATTTTCTTCAGAGTGGAGATGTTTCTTCCCTAGGCTACAGACTAACACCATTTCTACTCCACCACCTGGACAGGGGTGGCTTGTGCATGGGCCAGCCACTCCCTTTCCCTGAGCCTCAAGTTCATCAACCAAGTGGGACACACACTCTCACCCTCAGGGATTTACAAAGAGCATGAGTCAGCTCTGGAGCCCTTGCATGTCACACTCTTTCCCAAGCTTTGAGAGAAACAAGTGCCCTGGGACCCGAAGCATCACGCCCTAAGGGGCTGTCTAGAAGATGATAACAATGTTGATGTCAGAAGTGTCTTTCTGGATAAAACCCCAGATTCTAGGGCTGAGGGTGTGGCTCAGTTGGTAGGGTGTTTACCCATGGTGCATAAAGTCCTGGGTTTCTTTCCCAGCACCTGGTAGGCTAGGCATGGTGATGCACACACTTTCAGTCTCAACAGCCAGGAGGTGGAGACAGGGGGACCAGAGTTAAAGACTGTGCTCAGCTGGGTAGGAGTTCTGAGGACAGCATGGGCTACCAGAGACAAACATGGGCCTGGAGAGATGACTAAGGGTTAAGATGCTTGCTGCTCTTTCAGAGGACCTGAGTTCAGTTCCCAGTACCCACAGTGGGCAGCTCATAACCACCTGTGACTCCAGCTCCAGGGATCCAACCATGTTACAAGCATGGCCCTACCCTCTATTTGGGCCTGGGCTTCACCCTACTCCCCTTAAATCTCAAGACACAACACTCCCTTGTTTAAAGGGTATTACAGTCCATTTTTATATCTTCTGCTGATTTCTATTTATTTATTTTTGAGGCAGGACTTCACTGGGTAGCTCTGGCTGTCCTGGAACTCAGTCTTGGAACTAGCTCTGTAGACCAGACTGACCTCAAACTCACAGAGATCCTCCTGCTTCTGCCTCCAAGTGCTGGGATTAAAGGCGTGCACATACACCATGCCCAGCTCTTTTACAACTTTCAAAGCATTTTGAACAAACAGCCTTGGCATGGGCCAAAGGGTATCTCATTTTATAGATGGGCAGACTAAGGTAGAGTGTGTGAAGTACTGAATGGAGGAGGCTGAGAGCCCACTGGGATGTAGTCCCAATCAATCATTTGATAGAAGATGAGGTGGTGCTGGTGTGGAGGACAAGAAGGAACAGAAGGGAGATTTGGGAGATGGGTCCTATGGCCTTTTGGACTGATGGAGGAGGGGAGTCAGAGATGGCCCTGGAACATGGCTGTGAGAAGATGCTAGGAAACACTGGCCCCAGGCTACGGGAGGTCATATGAGGCCTTGCTAGGTAAGATCTATGGGTCAAACCAAAGCAGCCCAGGGCGTGGTGTCCCATCACAGTTCTCTAGCTCCTGAGTCCACAGCAGGTGGCTGTGGGTGCTGAGGATGCTGAAGGCTGAGGTTTCCTAGCATTGCCCCTGGTGCATATAGTAGGTGGGGTTCTGCTTCATGTGGCCCTCCCATCCTGGAGAGCATCCTGGCCCCAAGATGTCTTCTGCTTCCTCTGGGAGGGGTTGCAGCAGATGGCTGGTTTCTGAACATGCCTTCTCCTCGTTCCCTGTACCCTGACAACCTACCCCTAACGAGCATCGTCCCATGTTCTGTTTTGTTGGTGCAGCTCCAAGTTTGGCTGTGAAGCCACGTGCTCCCCAGCTAAAGCGACCTGTGGAGACCACCATCATCTTCCATCTTGGAGCCCCTAAGCCACAGAGCTTTTCTCTTGTTTTTGCCTTTCAGTGTGGGAGAGGCCTCTAGTTCTTCCTGCCAGGGGAGGGAATGCTTTTCATTTCTAGAAGCTTTTCCTCATTGGAATTCCCTCATGTCTCAGACTAGCCCAACTCTGTCCCTGGGGTCCTCTGCTGCCAGCACTGGCTTCTTGCTGCCTCATTTCTGGGCACCTATTTTGTTGGGTATTACTTTCATAGACTGCCAGTGGGCAGGAGAGCCAGAGCATCAGTTTTGGGCCAAAGGGGGTGATCAGAATGTTCTAGATCTAGAACTTTTACCTTAGGAAGATTGCCAGTTTCTCCATGAAGGGGGCGAGTAGAGGGGAGCTTGGAAGGGGTATGATCTGTATCTGGACCCCCAGCCTCTCACCAGGACACAAACATCACATTGGTTGCAGTGCCAAGCACTTTGGGGACAGTCCTGCTCTGCTCACAACACACAACAGTGTTGGGCCTCGGGTCAAGCACACAGTAGGTTGGTGCTCTCCACCTTCCTCCTCCTCTTCAAACTCCCACCCTTCACGCACACTGCCAGTCTGTCTCTTGCTAGGCCCCTAATCCACCCCTAGCCTTCCACCCAAGTCCCAAGCCCCTGAGTCTGGGTTGGTGCTTCTCACATCCCTAGGTCAAGAGGCCACACTGGCAGCCTGTTTGATTTGCCCTTGGAGACATGCTTCTCCCTACACTGCTTCTGTCTTGAACCCTAGCCCCTCCAGCAGAACCCCCGCCCCCGAGGAACCTGGGTGGCTACCATAGATATGCCAGCATCTCATGGGAAGGTCTGTGCTGGAATGAGGGTTTAAAGGCTCAAGCTAGGTGTTCTGGGGCAGACAGCAGGACCTGAATCCACTGTCTCTTCCACTGGTGATACCAGGAGCATGCAGCAGAGTGCTTGGCTTATAGGCCAGAGTATGTGTTCCTATGCAAGAAGGGCTATGTTGCCTGGTATATCAGGTACTGTCAGTCCATTGGGACGGGGCAGCCCTAAGCTCATTGGCAGGGGTCAGGGACAGGGCGCGGACATCAGGACAAATGTGTCCTGGTTGCAGGTGTGCTCTGGGACCACCCAGAGTCTCAGAGCATCTCTATGCTTTGGCTCTTCTGAGGAGAAGAGAGCATGCAAGTAGGTGGCCAGACAGCTAACTATATGGTTTTTCCCTGTGTTAGAGGCTGTGGTGGGGTGAGGGTGTCGGGAACTGGGGCCATGTGCCTGAGAGGTGGACCATCTCCAGCACCAAAGCAACAGCTTGGCCTCCCAGCAGGCCTTCGGGGCCAGCCACTCATCCCTGCAGGGGTCCTGCCGTGGACTCCACAGGGCCCCCAGGGACTCGGTGGCTGCCACTGTCATTATTTAGCACCCTAAAGCCTCTAGGGTGTGAGCCTGGAAGACAGGACTCTGGGAGAGCAGTGACACTCTCAGAGCCTAACTGCCATAGCTCCTGACATACTGGCAGGCAGATATACAGGTGGACACATGAGTCAGCACATGCTTACCTGGGCCAGGTTAGGGTCAGCGCTATGACCCTTGTTCAGGGAGTGCCCAGAGTAGTTGTAAATAATCACATACAAAATGACAAGGGTGTGACGGGGCCAAGGGAACAGAAGGGCTCGGAGGCTGGAGGAGCCAGGCAGGAGGGCTCGGGTTCCTAGCAAGGCTCTCGGAGGAGGTGGAGCCCAGAGTAGTTGGGAGGGATGACAGCAGCCACCCTCCTAAGACATGGACAGTTACTGTCCTCACTGTACACAAGAGGAAGTTGAGGATCAGAGAAGCTTGCTTGCCCCAGACTGCAGAGCTTACAAGCAGCAGCCTGCCAGGGTGGCCCCAGGGCCAGGGAAGTGGCAAGGGGAGAGAGGTTGGGCTAGTACTTGGGAGGAAGAAGCAGGCAGGTCAGGAATTCAAGGTCAGCCTCAGCTTTATATAGTGTGGGCTACATGAGCCCCAACCAAACTCCCAGAGTGATATGAAGCCTCGAAGATGAACCCTAGCACCATGACCCTTCCTAGAAAGATCTCGGAGCTGTGTCCCAAGAGCCAACACTAAGCAGCTGCCACCTACATGACCACTGAAAGCTGAATGAGTCACGTAGGCCCTGCAAGGCTTATGTGACCTGGAGCATGATACCCCACAAGGCCCAATTTCCTCATCTGTAAAATGGGAAGGGTAATACTCTGCTCTAAGAGTCACTAATAGACAGGTCCACTGACTTGCTCTTGTGGCTAGGTTGGGGTTCTTACCTGCCCATCCCACAAAAGGGACACGTCCCTCCATTGGCTTACGCCAGACCTGGCTGTCCTGTGTGGCAGTTCCCACCACCTCCCCAAACGAAGGCTTCTGTTGAACTCTGTCGGGCCAGTGCTCACTGACTTCCCTGCTCTGTGCTGGCCACACCAGCCTCCTGTCTTAGCCTGAGCAGTTTTTCCCGTAGCTGTGCGTCCTCTCCCTGGGAGCCCTGTCTCCCTCTTGTCCATTCACTCAGTGGCAGCCAGCCCACCCTACCTCCTCTGCCTTCTCCCTGCCCCGGGACAGGTTTCTTTTCCTTTTCTAGGCAGAAAGTAGACCAGTTCCCTTCCTCTGTCCCCCTGCCCTACTCCCTTCTCCTCTCTTTCCTGAGACAGGTTTCTCTGTGTAGCCCTGGCTGACCTGGATCTCACTCTGTAGCCCAGGCTGGCCCCGAACTCTCAGAGATCCGCCTGCCTCTGCCTCCCCAGTGCTAGGATTAAAGGTGTGCACCACCACCACCTTGCCCCAGTCTTTTCTTGGCTATACAGATGCTCCGCTGCTGATCTGCAGCCCCCCACTTTCCAGGCCAGCCTTCTGAAGCACACTTTGCCCTTTTGCCATCAATAATTCTTGTCATTCCAGGGACTCCAGTCTGTCCCCTCGCCCCACTGCCTATCCCATGTCTGTCCATGGCCCTGAGGTAGCTTGTTTTGGACAGCAGCATTGGCTCCATTCTGTGGCAGACCCCACTTCCCTAAACTGTAGGAAGAGGTGCCTTAAGGGTTTTTGTTTTGTTTTGTTTTTAGGTTTCTCAATTTGTTCTTAAACTATCTCTAAAGGAAACAATGTCATGTCATTGTGGGGCAGGGGGTATAGAATGTTTGTTTCACAGTCATGAGGCTGTGGGTTCAATTCCCAGCGTCATGTAAACTGGGCTGCTGTGTACACAGCAGGAAAGACTGGGCAAGCCCGGAGATGGGCAGCCATAGCCCTTCAGCTAGTAGCCATTGCCAGGGAGAGGGAAGGCTGGCAGAGGACCTAGGGCTCATCAGATGCAGAGACAACCGGAAACACAGCCCTGTACCTGGGCTCCTACCTGGGGAGAGCAGTTGAATCCCTCCCCAGCACCCTGACCCACATTCTGCCGAAGCCCAGCTGTCCTGATGAACACAGCTTTCAAAAAGCCCAGTCAGTTATGTGCTGGGGGCTCACACTCTGGGGGGCAGCTACCTGAGGGCCAGGCCCCAGCCAGTGCTCCTCCTGCCCATCACCCTCTTCTGGCATTTTTGTGGCTGTCCTGGTCATTTCATTCACACCCTCTAGAACAGGGGAGGGTCATATGTGCAGCAGTTTCCAGAGGAGTCAGAGCTTGGCACATGCTCGAGAGTGTGCGACCCAGAAATAGTTAGGCCTGTCCAGCAGCTGTCCCAACATCCTAACAGCCACCTATCCCTACCCTTGCCCTCCCTCTCCTGATGATGCAGTTGGGTCCCGAGTCCTCTAACTTGCCAGGTGGCCTGGGATGAGTCACATTTTGTTTTTCTGATGTTGTTTCCTCATGTGTGTAGTGGAGATTAAACAGCCCCTGCCTCCCAGCCTTGGGTTGGTCTGAGGACCATTTGTACAAGGTAGAGCTGGTGACTAGCAATCGACCGTGGACAGTTCAGGATGTTCCAGGTCAGTCCTCACTTCCTTGGCACCTTACAGCCACCCTGGGAGGCCAACACTACTGGCATCCCATTCTAGCCCCGGGCATTGTGATAAGGTCACACAGAAAGAAGTGCAGGGGCTGGGATTTGAACTCTGAAAGCCTTGATCCAGAGCTGGGAGCTTTGCCAACCCAGTGCCACGCACAGGTCTAGTATCAAACTTTCTTTTGCTTTTAGTGCTGTGCACTTCTAAAAAGCTACTAAACTCTCTGGCCTCAGTTTCCCTCTGAGAATGGGAAGGAGTGTAACCCTTACAGCATTGGATCCCTAAGTGGAGGAAGTGGGATGATGGATAGTAAGTGCCCTGCTAGGTGTGATGACACTCATGTAATCCCAGCACTCGGGATGTGGAGGCAGGAGGATCAGAAGGAGTTCAAAGGTCATCCTCACTACATAGTTCAAGGCTACATGGACCAGGGCTCAAATACAAAGTTCAAAGAAAGTATCCAATAAAAGATGGCTGCCGTTGTTATCTGGTGCAGATACCCTTTTCTTTCAGGTGGCCCCTTTAGGAACTGAGGCTTCTGCTCAGCACGGGAGGGCCCCCCAGAAGTCAGAGCTGCCAGGGCACACAGCAGCCGCAGAGGCTCATAGGCATCTATTGGTTTTTGTCAGGAGATTCTTTGGCGCCCCCTGAGGTGGACTTTGACAGACTGCTGGCCAGTCTACAGGATCTGAGTGAGCTGGTCGTAGAGGGGGAGACCCAAGTGAAGCCAGTGCCTGGAGGGGCGCAGCTCCGGACCCTAGAGCCCATCCCACTAAAGCTCTACCGGAATGGCATTATGATGTTTGATGGGCCCTTCCGGCCCTTCTATGATCCCTCCACACAGGTAGGATGGGGCTCACCCCTGCTTGGAGATGGTGGAGCCAGCTCACTGCACTAGCTTGCCCTCCACAAAGTACACAGGCTCGACCTCTCCAATCTTGGAGTTCCCAATGTTTCCAGAGTATGATGCTTAGGGCTTGCCAACCAACAGGTAGCTGGTTGGGCATAGCATGACATAGCATGGCTACAGAGGCCTGTTCACTCTCCTGCAGCGCTGCCTCCGGGACATACTGGATGGCTTCTTTCCCTCAGAGCTCCAGCGACTGTATCCTGATGGAGTCCCCTTTAAGGTAACCAGTGGCTCCCCAGCCCACCCCTTCCCTGTGCGACTTTGGGGATAGCTGGCTCAGGGGTCGGCCATCCTAAGAGGGAGTCATCCTCTTGGGACAGTCGGGATGCCCTGCAGGAGGGTGAGGGAGCAGAGTGAGGAGGGTGTCATGGCAAGAGGGGCCATAGTTCTCTCAGGCTGAGTAGCAGACAGTGCCCTCTGCTGGCATCTTGAAGGTGCAGCGTTGGTGGGACCACTGCTCTGACACCCTCCCCCGCATTCAGGGCATCTTGATACCCTGGGGTTCCTGAGGAATCTATATTGCACAAGGGGCCTAGTTTTCCCCAGAAGCTTCTGAAACCACATAGTTGGGGTAGAAGGCAGGCGTGAGTTGCAAACCCTGAAAAGAGGCAGCGCTGGCTTCAAGGACAGGAGGTGAGCCCATGTGTTGCCAGGGCTGAGATGAAGGTGGTCATCATGGGGACCAGGAGGCAGCAGGCTCCAGAGGTGGGTTAGCTCCACAGCGAGGCTGTGTGCCACCATGATCCAAAAGATAGTGTGAGTTGTGACTTGTGGTTTTTGAGATTTCCCTATGAAGATGGCCTCGGAACTAACTGCCTTGACAGAACAACTGGGAACCTGCAGTGAAAGAGTCTGCCCTGCAGACTAGACAAGAGCCGGGCTCTGCCCGACATTCATCCCTTGTGTGACCAGCTTCCAGTGTGTGTGTTTGGGGGGGGGGGGGTCGGTACTATGGCTTCAGCTAGGATGAGGAAGAGGGGTGTTTGCATGATAGGGCCTGTATGGTAGCAGCGTGAATTGTGGTTTCTCTCTTGTATTAGACCATTGTGCTTGAGGCCTCTGGGCAAACAGGTGGGGGTGAGGTTTCAGGGCTGAAGAGTTGGGGGTCCCTGCTTCTGTGGCCCTTTTTTCCTTCCAGGTAAGCGACCTGCGCAATCAGGTCTTCCCAGAGGATGGGCTGGGCTCGTTCCCAGGTGAGGGTCGTGTGGTGGGCCGGCAGAAGATGCGCAAGAACTTGGACAGGTTGGAGGATACTTCAGGTAAGCCGGGCCCCAAGGTTGGCTGGGGGGCTGTGCAGAGCAAGCTCCAGGTGGCCTCTACCAGCACTTCCTGTCCTTCATGGGCCAAGGTTCCCAATAACTTCCCTGCAGGCTCCAGGATGACTGCTGAGAAATTTCTGAACAGGCTTCCCAAGTGTGTAATCCGACAAGGCGAGGTGATTGACATCCGGGGCCCCATCAGGGACACCTTGCAGGTGAGGCCTGCCCTAATTACCCAGCTTTCTCCAGGGACTTTATCACCAACCCTGGCTTAGCCTATAGTGTCTTGCCAGGAGGCTCAGGCCTATAGGCCCCAAGTAAAGGCCAGGATGGCAAGGACACCCTCAGAATTGTATCATGTTTCTGGAGCTGGTGAGGACTCCGTGCTATGACACACAGGGCAGCCGGGTTGGCTACAGCTGAGGGTTGGAGGTATGAGCCCTCGTCCAGGGCATGGCCTTGAGCTTGGCATGGATGCTTCTTAATTGTCCCACAGGCCTTTCAGATGCTTTCATTATCTTCTTTCTGTCTTCACTTCCGTTCTCCCTTCTCAAGTGTCCACCCGAGAAAGGGGTGCCAAGTCTCAGGGGCCCTCCCCTCGAGCTCCTCCCTGCAGCCCACCACTCTAGGCTGCACCTGCTAGCCATGTGCCCCCTGCATCCTTCTCTGTTGGAACTGTCTGGGGATTCTTGGAGAAAGCCAAAGTCCTTATCCAGCCCTGAACGTCCATTTTGTATCAGTGCCTTCCCCATCTCCATCTCTACCCTTTCCTTTCTTCTGTCTGACTTGGTTCCTTGTTTCAAGAGCTGTGAACTGCTGGCAGGTTCCTGTTGGTCAGGATCTTTGGGTAGGGAGTGTCCCCGCCTGTTTCCATTTCAGATGACTGCTTCTCATCCTTCAGACTCAGCTCAGGTGTCTTCCCTGAGCCCGGCTAGCTTAGGTCCCCAAGCCTGGCCATCATCCGGTGGCCCTGTCTCCCACACTGGACTGGGAGAATGATGGTGTCATCTCCCAAAGCCCCTTCCCTTTGCACAGAACACCCCAGCTCTTTGGCTCATGGGTCTCATCCACCCTGCTCAGGAATGAGCCAGTCCTCTCTAAGGGTGGAGGAAATGATGTGGGTGGGACCTAGGGCTCTGTCTACTTCCCCTGGCTGCCCCCCAGAGCTGCTGCCCATTGCCGGCCCGGATCCAGGAGATCATAGTGGAGACACCTGCCTTGGCTTCTGAGCGGCAGAGGTGAGGGCTGGGCAGAGGGGAGAGCAGGGCAGAGGACAGGACCTGGGAGCTGGGGAGCACTGAGGGCCTCTGGACCTGCAGGAGCCAGGAGTCACCCGACATGCCAGGGCCTCCACTCTCTATGCTGCGCATCAAGTCTGAGAATGGGGAGCAGGTCTTCCTGTTGATGATGCGGCCCCAGGACACTGTTGGCGATGTGCGCACCCTCTTAGCACAGGCCAGGTGGGTACAGGCAGGGTTGGGGGCTGCAGGGAGTCCCTGGCCCCATGGCCTAGCTTGATGTACTGTGGTGGACACCCAGGGACATGGATGCGGCCACCTTTGAGATCTTCAGCACCTTTCCACACACGGTCTACCAGGAGGATGCACTCACACTGCAGGCCGCAGGTCTAGTTCCCAATGCCACACTGCTGTTACGGGCTCCAAGGGTCCTGCTGTCGAACCCCAGCTTTGGTACTGGCTCTGGCTCCAGCTCCCACCCTGGTTCAGGCTCACTTCCCTGAATAAAGTGCCGCCCCTGACACCATGAGCTCCACAAGGCTCTCTAGACAGGACTGTCTTGAGGGAAGGCTGGGCTAGGGAGGGGGCGGTGCAGACACTTAGGCCTGTAACTGGAGCCTCAGCGGGCAGGCGTAGCCACGGCTCTTTGTCCGCTAGGTTCCTCTTTCTCCCAAGTTGTGCTGAGTAGATCCTGTGGAGGTAGTGGCCAGCCCTAGCTGGGTTGACTGATATTTTCTGTCTCACCTGGGGCAGGGGAGCCTCAGTGGAGGGCAGGCCTCCTGAAGACAGCCAGATGCATGTAAATCCACATGTTCATGCAGACACTTTTTCCATTCTGTGCACAAAACCACTGCCACAACCACCCCCATGCTCTCAATCTGATACAACTGCAGCTGTACACCTCCCATGGCACCCACACCGAATCAGTCTCCAACACAGGAGGCCGTCCCGGGGCAGCCACCCACTGTCAGGCAGACCAACACCAGAACCTGTGTGGGAAATTGAGGGTGACTCAGCTACCATGTCGAGAAACTGCATGTCAACCATGGTCACGTGCTGCCAGACACAGACAAACACGTGCTCCACATGCACACACAGACACAAACAACACAGCTGTACCACAACCAGGACCTCCACTGCTGCCAAGCAGGGACCTAGGACACCATAACCAGACAGACTGTACCAGTGGAATGGGCATTTAATTGTCTCTAGGATGCTCCTAGGCGAGGGGCTTGCGGGGCCTTTGGCAGAGCTCTGGCTGATGGAACTAACAGAAATACCCATCAGACAGTGCCAGGCAGGGAGGTAGCCCCATGGCCTGGCTAGGGGCAGCCAGCATTGGGGGCATTGCTTAAGACAATCTCTTGAGACCGATGGGTGAGTAAGGAATGTTGCCTCGGAAGGAAGGAGGAGGATACAGAAAGGGCTTGGGTTTGCAGAGAGGGACTCCAAGGTTGGTCACAAGGTCCTTCAAGGCCTGGTGAGGAGTTGGGTAGGGATGGTGGCCATCCCTACTCAGGCCAGCTTCAGGAACTCTTGCAGTGTGTTCTGTTCCACGGCCTCCACGAAGAGTTCATAGTCCTGAGGGAGGGGTAATCACCTGAGTGCAGATGCAGGGGACCCTACTGCTTTGCCCAGGTCTGACCTGGCTGCAGTCTTCCAACACCTCCCAGATCCCAAACCCCATACCCCGCAGTACTGGTCCCCGTTGACAATCTGGGGTGGGGTGGCCTTGGGGTTGCCTGCCAAGGCTCGCATCTCATCTCGAAGGGCGTTGTCCTGGGAGATGTCCACTAGCTGGTATTGGATTCGCTTCCCATCTAGGATGCGGGTCACCTCACTCTGCTGGGACTTGATCTAGGGGCAGAGGATTGACAGGGTTGGCAGGCAGGCAGGCACACAGGCTGGAGGATTTATGGAAGGAACTCTGGTCCGGTGTTAGCAGGAGCTTTTGCCCTGCCCACCCTACGGGGAGATTCTGGCCACTAAGGGATGGGAAGGGTCCAAGGATGAGAGGGATCACCTACAGGAGTCTCAGAAAGAGAAGACGGTCAAGTTCTGGGTAAGTCAGGGAAGCTGGACTCGGCCAGGACGAGGCCTTACATGGAAAACACCCTCCTCCACAGCCTCTCAGTGGAGAGGGAGCGGGGATTAAGGAGGTGTGTATGGGGGGTGTGCAAGAGAATGGGTGGCCCCACAATGGGGGATGGGTGTGCGCAGCTCATGCTGGGGATGCCGAGGGATCCCTGGTGGAGGGGCTCAGGCTGGGCCGCGTCCCCCGGACTAGACCTGGGAGGCCATACCCCGCACCTCACTGCCTCCATCGTGGGGGCGGCTCCCGGGCGCCGGTCGGAACACAGGGGACGGCCCGCCTTCCCCGGGCGCCGGCCCAGGCACACACTTACTTCACGAGAGCCGGTGACCGACGTGCTGTAGACGCGCAGACCACTCATGCTGCAGGAAAGGGACCCGCAAAGCAACCGAGAGATGGTGGCAGCGGCAGCTGCACGGCTAGAAACGACGCTGCCGCCGCGCTTGGGAGCGGTTTCCTTCCTGCTCCGCCCGCGAGTCGGTGCGCTCGGGGCCAATGAGCTGCGCAGGCGGGCAAGGCGGGGCCTGCACGACACCGCCCTGCGCTGGAGGCTCCCTCCCAGCCCTGCTCTGTGGCCTGGAGCCCGGAGGACCCCAGTCCTCACTCAGCAGCTGTTTGGCTACACTCAACCCTCTGGCTTGGGGCTCACGTCGTGTGGCTGGGAGGGAACCAAAAAAGAAAAGCCAGGAAGGTAGGCAGAACGGTTCAGCTGAAAGCTTTTCCAGGCTAACCCGGGTTTTGTACATCCAGTGCCCAGCGCAGTCGCCACCCCGTCTCCAGGTCCCTTAATAGTACAACTCAGCGTGGAACTTTTGAAGGCGGGGAAAGGGCGGTGGTGGCGCTGGGGAGGGACAGTGCAGCAGGACACTTACTTCCCCTAAAGCACCTCTCCACTCAAACAGGCTCTGACAAGAAAGGGAGGTGGCTGTAAACTGGGGCCACACCCTTCAGAAGCCAGATGGAGAAGGAGGTAAGAAGCTGCAGACAGCTCACTAGTGTGTAGAGGCAAGAGCTAGTGTCACGACGAGGGCCTGGCTCAAACTGGCCCTGGGTAGAGATCCATAGCTGGTTTGGGGGTGGTCCCAGCTCAACTCCACCTTTACGGTGGAAATGACATCCCATTGCTTGGAGTATTAGGAATTCAGCTGATGAGGGAAGGGGTCCAGACCCACCCCAATTTTGAAGCAAGCAGTTAGGTTCACTATACTGCCCCCTCACACACCCCGAAGTAGAGCCAGGGACACACAGCCGACGGCCCAGGAAGCATTCTGAGGCATACTGTCTATCTGGTTATGGGGAAGTCACTTCCTCAGAAGCCACAGAAACCCAGAAGCTGCCGACTTCTCTGAAGTCTGCTGCCAACTTTGTAGTGATGACTGGCTGGTGGGGGAGTTCTCTGCAACAGAGTGTGGGCAGAGACCTCATCTGTCCCCACACAGACAGGAGCAGAAGTGGGAAGGGATTCAGCTACCAAGGGGGAACTGCCTAAAGTTCTGAGCTAGTCTTTGGCTCCACAAGCCAAAGTGAGGGCTGGGCAAAGGATGCTGGGAGACAATGGAAAACTGAAGCATCTGTTAAAATGTTTTATTCTGTAATCAAAATAGGCAATACAAACAAGTTGACATAACAAAGATTCATATAAATAACTTTATAAACTTTACGAAGAAAATATACCCGTGAGCATGAAGGCTGGGCTCCCAATGACATAGGGTGGACACCAACCACACAGCTCTGGTTTGAGGAGGCAGGAGCCCAGAGGCTGAGGAGATAGCCAGCTGGGTGTGGCTACTCTGAAAAGGTAAGCCATCCATAAATAAAACACAAACTTATGAAAACACTTGAAAAGAAGGCCACTCAGGCCCACCCTGGAGGTCCAGGATGCTTTTAACAATCCAGAGACTTAGCCAAAGTCCCATCATGGCTGCCTCTGCACCCCCCAAACTACTCTGGCTCCTCATACAAATAGGGACCCCAGCTCCAAACTATAGGAGGTTGAGGGCTAGCTCAACAACCAGATAAAACTGAGACCATCCCTAAATCAGGAGGCAAGAAAAACCAAAAAGCTGAGGGTCCAAAGGCCCCAGAGAAACAAAACACTAGGAAACATCCAACACTCTAAGAGCTGACCCACACTAGGTGCTCTAACTTTCAAGGTCAGAGAGGGAAAAGGAAATCCCCCCAACTGCAAACATAAGAGGCACAAACCAGAGCTAGCTACAGCCCCAGTCCTGGGAGGGGTGAGCAGCTTGTGCAACCTGCAAACCACAGGGCCATCACAGGGGGGTCTGCACTTAGGTACCCCAAATAGGGCTACCTGGAAGGCCCGAGCAATGGAAAAAGGCTATGCTGACCACATGCCAGGGCACCAGGGACACAGGGTAGCCACAGCTTCCTGTAAACAATAGCACAGCAGGCTGGATGAGGAGCCCTGCTGTAGTCCCCAAGCCAGCAATCCTAGTGGGGAACTCTGCTAAGGGGTAGGTAACCCTGAGGCCTGTGTGGGGAACAACAGCCCTGAGGAAGCAGGTACCTGAGAAAACCCAGAAAGCCAGCTGGGTTCCCAGGAAGGCTGATGCAGGGGGCCTGAGAATTCTCCAAAGGTTGCCGCTCCTCCTTAACCTTTCAGGCCTCCTAAGGAGCATCAGCAGGACCAAGGCATGGAGTAGGAATGAACATGGGTCATCCTGGAGGATGGAGAGGGAGGTGAGCAGCCTGTTTGCTTCTGATGTCATGTTAGGGCTGGGAACAGTTTGTGAGGACTTGTATCAGTTCAATCTACAAAAGGTTAATTAGTAACTCAGCCTTTCAGAGTAAGATAACAGGTAAAACATAACCCAGTAAGGCAAAGCCAGTATACAGCAGAACAGGCAGGCTCCTCATCAACCCTGGCCCCAGACACAGGCTCTCCCCGCTGGGTGCAGCAGCAGGATTGTCAGGGCAGGAACCTCCTGGCAAGGCTACTATCAGCCAGGTCCTCCCTGACACTCCTCACTGTGTGGCACAGTTTTCTCCCATGTCCTGGGCATATCTGTCTGACAGGCTGGTCCTTAAGTCCTCAATGTCACGACGCAGCTGTTGAACCTCTTCTAGTTTTCTCCTGATCACATCTGACTTCTGCAAATCCAGCTGAGTCCCTGGGAGCTGGGTGGCTGACGAGAAGAGAATTTTAAGAGTGTTAGCAAATGAGCAGACTGAAACTTCAAAACTTCATGAGGACAAATAAGCACCTCTTAAAGCACCATGATCACAGACACAGCTTTCCCTCCAGTACTGAGGACTGAGCCAGGGTGTTGCTTATACTAAGGACTCAAATACAAGCTAAAGCTCCAAACTTAGGACACACTGGTTTCAGTCTTGCCCTGCCACCCTGACATAAGCGGCCACCAGTCAGTCTGATAAACAAGCTGTGAGAGAGGAATAGAGGGCCAAGGGAGACAGTAAGTAAGACTGTTAGCAGTCACTGGGTGTGGGGCTGGGAGAGGGAAGAGACCTGAAGATCCAGAGCTGAAAGGCATTTTGCCTGTGCCCCAACCCCCTTTTTCAAGACAGGGTTTCTCTGTGTAGCTTTGCGTCTTTCCTGGCTCTGCCTCCCGAGTGCTGGGATTAAAGGTGTGTGCTACCACCGCCCGGCTCAGATATGACACTTGGGAGGCAGAGGCAGGTGGATCTCTGTGACGCTGAGGCCAGCCTGGTCTACAGAGCGAGATCCCCGAATAGCCATGGCTACACAGAGAAACTGTCTCAAAAAACCAAAAACAACAAGCTGAGAATAGTGAGCTGATAATTTGTTGCCTAAGGCCCACTTTTTGTTTGTCCTCTATGCAAGCGTCCTCTAAGGAAGCCTGTTTATGAAACACTAACACTTTGACAACTCCCACAAGGCAGTGGCCAGGCCTACGCACCTGGTTCACAATTACCGTAAGGAGAGCAAAGTCGGATGGGTGAGAGAATAAAAGCCCTTTCGATGACTCACAGTGAATGCCTAGGAGCAGAGAGAGGTTAGGGTTGTGGCCCTGGGCCCTCTGGGTCACAATGCTGCAGACAGCTTGCAGATCTTGAAGGCAAATGGCCAGTTCCTGGTGTAGCTCATCTGCCAGCTGGGCCGTGTCTGGTGAAGATGCAGACCCCGGCTGGGCCTGGCGCATGTGCTCTTGCAGGGTCAGATTCTTCTCAATCAGGTCCTGGTTTTGCACTGAGAGCTAAGCAAACAGATGGATAAACTGACGAAGACCCAAAGGGAGGCAAAGATCTGTGTGTGTGAATGGGCGTGGGTGTCAAGGGGAAATTTAGTCACACTGTCCCTCCCCACTGTTACCCACACAGGATTGGTGCCACCTTCCCCTCCCTGCAACCCTCTCCTTCTACAGACACTAGCTCCTCCTGTGTGGAGGCTGAGCCCAGGCCCTTAAGGACCAGCACTGGAAAGGAAACTATTTCTCAGCAGGATCTGAGTCATCACCAGCCTCCAGGTTTCGGTCCAGGAACCAGTGAACTCTATCTGAAGCCAGTCTTCAGCCAACTCTGTTAGCAAGGCTATTAGAGATGGCTTAACGTGAACAGTGAAATCTGAGGAGACATTGGTTTCAATCTCGCCCTGCCACCCTGACCAAAGTGGCTCCCAGCCAGCCTGATAACAGGCTGTCAGAGAAATAGAGGGGCAAGGGAGACAGCAAGCCTGGGAAGAGACCCGAAGATCCAGAGCTGAACGGCATCTTGTCTGTCCCTCTCCCCACTTCTTTTATTTTTGAGACGGTATCACATAGCCACATATGGCCTCCAACTTCCTACATAGTTGAGGATGACCTTGAACTTCTGATCCTCCTGGTCTTCACCTTCCAAGTGCAGGAGTTAAAAGTATGTACCACTACCCCTACTTTACAGCTCAGGCCTTCACGCATGCAAGGCAAGTACCCTACCAATTGAGCTACATTCCCTAACCCAACTTTGCTTGTTTGCTCGATACAGGGCAGCCCTGGCTGACCTGGAACTCTGTGTTAACCAGACTGGCTGTGAACTTGTAGCCATCATCTTGCCCTGCTCAGGGAGGGAAGCATCCTACATTTCACGCTCTCACTGTAGTACAGTTAGGCTTCCTTATACAGAGCAGCTATTTATGTAAGGCTCTCTGTGCCTTCTCTCTTACTGAGAGCCCCCCTCCCCATCCCCTACCTCTGGTCTCTGCCACACTGGGCCATATAATAATCGTTGTTCTGGGAAATGTCTTCCTAGGCACTTGGCCAGTGAACTCAGTGGGCCCTACTTACAACTCTCTTCACTACACGCGTACCACCAAATCTTCATTCATTTTGGGGCTATTTGTGTGTAAGACAGGCTTGCCTTGAACTCAGCCTCAAGCTCCCAAGTGCTGGGATTACATGCATGTAAAGCCACACCCTGCTCCCTCAGTCTTCTTGATTTTCCCCGCCTCCAATCCCACAAACCAGGAAGGCTGAGTGGGGAGGGAGAAAAGGAGGAGATCCCACATTTGAAAAGCATTTCTCAGTGTCTGTGGCCACTCTAAAACAGGCCTAAAGCCTGTAACATACAGGGTCATGCAATGTTACTTCCTATTCCTCTGCTAAAAAGCTCACAGCCTCTTCCACATTCATGTAGGGTAAGGAATGGGATGGGAAATGGAGAAATCAGACTTGTGGAGGCTCTTTGGCCCTAGCCAATGCTTACCTCCTTCACGGCTGTACGAATTTGCTGCAGGGCTGTCTCCCTCCTCTGTGCCTCCTCTCTCAAGGCCTGGCTTATTCCTTCTTCTTGAGCCAGTTCTTGCTTTAGGGTCTAAAGACCACACAGTGAGATGTTATGCAGAACATACCAAAGGTAACAAGTCTGATGTGGATGGCATCACCTCTCACCTGTGCCACACACTAAAGTGCCACCCTGCTACACAGCTGCTCTAAGGGTATATGAGAAGAGCTCAGGCCTGTTACTTTCCATTTAAACCAGTGGGTCTCAACCTCCCCAATGCTGTGACCCTTCAATACAGGTTCCCATGTTCCGGTGACCCCCAGCCATAAATTTATTTTTGTTGCTACTTCATAACTGTATTCTTGCTACTGTTATGAATCATAATGTAAATATCTGTGTTTTCAGATAGTCTTAGGTGACCCCTGTTCAAGGGCCATTTGATCCCAAGGGGCTGTGACCCACCAGTTAAAAAGCACCAATTTAAACCCTTTCACTTAATGAGCCATTAACAACTAAAACCCTGGTGTTTTATACGCTTACCAAGAGCGAGAGCTTCCCGACAAGACCAGAAGAGGCAACTACACAGAGAGAGCTGGAAAGGCAGGCAGGCAGCCTTCAGCTTTTCCTCAGTGCATTTCAAGTTTGGTGTGAAAACCCTTTTATTTTTTGCATATGTTACGTGTGTGCCCCATGTGTGTGTTTGTACATGTGTAAGTACACATGCACATGTGCACTGTGTGGAGGTCAGAGGTTCCTGTGTCTTTTTTGATTCCGCTCTACCTTATCCTGCATCTGACTCCTAGCACTGGAATCACAGCTGGGTTGCCACACACCCAGCACTTACATGGGTGCTGGGGTCTGAACTCCGCTTTTTCTACTAATTCATATCCCCAGCCACCGGTGTAAAACCTTGTAGAGTTAAAAAAACTTGAGTCAATCTATTTCACTCAAGATTTCTCGGAGAACACAATTAATGAACACTCCTACTCTGGCCCAAAATAGGAACCAGGAGTCATGGTTGTTCTTCCCTATTCCTCTAACCCCTGCTTCTCAGTCGCCCGCCGACTCCTCCTGAATGATTCCCATCTGTCTCCTCACAGCTCTTCTGCCACCATGCCTTGTGCCTCAGTCCCCATCACCTCAATACATCTCCTGCCACACTTCCCAGCTGCCTCTTTCCAGGATGTCAGTCTTCCAGGTGAGCCTGAACTGCAAATTTCACCACACCACACCATAACCATGTTCTAGTAAGATTCCCATTACAGGACGGGCGGTGGTGGTGCACGCCTTTAATCCCAGCACTCGGGAGGCAGAGGCAGGCAGATCTCTGTGAGTTCAAGGAAAAGTGCAAAGCTACACAGAGAAACCCTGTCTTGAAAACAAAAACAAAACAAACAACAAACCCCAAACACAGACAAACAAACAAAAAAAGATTCCCATCACCCACTAAAGATTAAAAGATAACACAGCAAGGAGCTGGAGAGATGGCAGTTAAAAACACTTGCTGTTCTTACAGAGGGCCTAGGTTTGATGCCCAGCACACACAAGGTAGTTCACAACCATCCCAACTACAGTTTCAGGGGATCTGACACCTCTTCTGACCTCTATGGTGCACAGACATACATGTAGGAAAAATAAAAGCTAACACCATAGGACAGACAAGACCTTCCCATAACCACTTCTGCTCACCTCTCCACTCACAACCTAAATTCAAGATAGTCATGCATTGCCTAAGATGTTTTGATCAATGATGGACTGCATATTGTGAGGTCCTGTAAGACACAGTCTAGTGATGAAGTGTCTTAATAGTATACTCCAATGCTCACAAAGATGAAACCATCCAAGTGCACATTTCTCAAAATGTGTCCTGACTGGTAAGCAGTACATGACTGCACTTCAGTAGTATCAAACTGCTTACAGGTTCATGTTTAAACCATGCCGTTCCACCCTTAAACCTTGATGGTCCTCCTACGGATTTCCAGTAACAGGCAATGCAATGTTAAGCTGAATCCCAGGCTTCCATCAGTTGAGCACTCTCCACCACGGGCCAAAGCCTCCTGCTCACCTGGACTTGAGAGTGCAGCTGCTCTATCTTCAGTTGCTGCCTCTCCACCATCTGAAAGGCAAAGGTATCAAGAAAGCAAGAAAGGCTACGAGCACGAGGCTGGTGTGCTTGAGGATCTCTGATCCAATGCCAGCACTGTAAGACCAGGGTGAGGATCGGTTAGCACGACCTACAGAAATCTAACTCAGACTCCTGACCTTCCTTGTCTACTTTCGCAGCCCTGGGACTCGGTGCTCTAGTCACAACAGTCTTACAGAGGAACTCGACAGGCCCCATGAGCACTTCTGGGGTGGGGGACCCTCACCCAATGACTGCAGGTCAGTGGAATTAACTTTATACACACCCAGTACACATGGAGATTCTTTGGGAAAAGGACAAATTCAGCTTTCTGAGTCTCCCAATCCAGGGCTACCATGGGTATGGGTTTAGAGATTTGGTCAGTGATCTACCCAAGGACAGAACCTAAACTGTCCCAGCTTTCAGTGCCTCAATAGCTCACATAACCCCTGAACCATTTCTGCTACCCTGTAACCTGTTTCTTCAGCAGGTTACTGGATCTCTATGATTTGCTGAGTTGAGAAACTGGGCCCCCTCACTGGATATAATGTTTTGAGGAGCAGTAGCAGTTTCTCCAGGCCCTGAACCCGGAATGCTGTGCACCTGGGCTTCAGCACATCTGATGGCATGCTGCTCCTAACTTCTGCGTGTATTCCTGATAAGCAACTTGTCATAAGACTGAATACCTAAAATGCAAAATTACTGTACAGGGCTGACTTTTCAGGTGAGAGAAAAGCTTTTGGAAGCAGATCCTACATGGCTTAAGACAGAATTCCTGATTCGTTCCCAGTACACAATCTCTTCCTTCCTCCCAGCCTATCCAGGCCAGAGCCCAGATGCCCTTAATCACCTTTCGGAGGGAATCACATGCCTTCTGCTGGGATTCCGTTTCCACTGTGAGACCTTCTCCACTGGCAGCCTCCACAGACTGTTTATCTTGCAAGCTGAAAAGACAATGTCTTCTTCTAGAACTATGAAATCAGAACCATTGTGGCTTTAATTATTGGTTCTGTTATTTACTATGTCTTTGGAGCAAAACAGTTCCACCTTCCTAACCATAGCTGAGGATGCTGTGATACAGGGTGTCCCTGACAGACGATACTCAATGTATTTGATTTTCTCTGCTAGGGGCCAGAATCTATACAATATACCATCAATTCTTTTTTTTAATTAAGAAAAGTTTTTCATTCATTTTACACACCAATCAAAGATCCCTTTCTTTCCTCCTCCCACCCCTCCCCCAGCCTCCCCCTCCAATCTTTATTTGCCAAACTCTTGTATTGTTTTGATATTAAAAAATAAAATTTGAGCCAGGCAGTGGTGGTACATGCCTTTAATCCCAGCATTTGGGAGGCAGAGGCAGGGGGATCTCTGTGAGTTTGAGGCTAGCCCGGTTTACAGAGTGAGTTACAGGACAGCCAGGACTGTTTTTTACAGAGAAACCCTGTCTCAAAAAACCAAATAAATAAATAAAATTTGAAAAATATACAAGAACTCTTTTAGCTGAGCATGGTGGTATATGCCTGAAATTCCAGTATGTTCTGGAAAAAGAGACAGGAGGATTTGCTGGATTTCACAGCCAGCATTCAGTCAAGCTGGGATACAGAGCAAGACACAAAACAAAACCCATCTTTCTTTTCTTGGCACATGGTGTTTACAGCAGAGCCAGATTTGTCCCTGCCCTAAGTTATCTTTAATTGTCACCTTGGTACAAGTCATCTTGATGTAAGACATCTTAGGGGAACTCATTTAAGGAACCCTCAAAGCCTTGACTCTTCCATTTTCTAGATGAGATTGACTGCAGACAGTACCATCCCTAGTCAGGATGTCTTGGGCTGCATAAGAATCAAACTTGGCTTGGAGACATGCTTCAGAGGACTTCCTGTTGCCAGCAAGATAGATGACTCTCAGCTCTAGAACCATGTCTGTCCACATGCCGCCATACTTCCCACCATGATGATAATAGACAACCTCCAAAAGAGCAAACCACTCTAATTCAATGTTTCCTTTATAAGAGTTGCCGTGGTCACAGTCTCTTCACAGCACTAGAAGCCCAGAAGTCTTTTCCCAGTCGCACTATAACACACCCCACCACATCACAAAGACAAGTTTTCTGCCCCAAAGCAACTTTCCTATTAGTCATAATCCAAAGAAAACAAAGCTCTAAGGGGGGTGGGATTTGCACATTCACTTAAAATAAAATAAGTCAGCAAGCAGGGTAGTTAACACTGCACCAGAATGAAACCCTATCCTTCCCTCAAATCTAAAGGGCATTACCTATGTCTAGCAGAGGAGAATTCTGCTTCTCTCTGTCTCAGGCTTTCCAGCAGAACCTCCTTCTCTCTGCAGGTTGCCTGGGTATCCTCCAGCAAAGTCTCCAGCTCAGCCACTCTCTCTTGCAGTTCTGTGTTCTTCAACTCTGCATCCTTAAGCTAAGAGACAGGATCCCATGCTTAGCTAAGGAAGACTGAGTGGCTATCTCAAACACCTGCAGTCCTTAAGCTGAGTATGGTAGGTAGCACATGCCTTTAGTCCCTGCAAGAGGCAGGCAGACCTCTGTGAGTTCAGGCCAGTCTGCTCTACATAGTGAGTTCTAGACCAGCCAGGGATTTACAATAAGACCTTGTCTCCAAGAAACAAAACAAGGCTGGTGTGGTAACACACACCTTTAATCCCAACACTCAGTAAGCAGGGGTAGGTGATCTCTGAGAGTTCGAGGCCAGCCTGGTCTACATAATAAGTTCCAGGACAGCAAGAACTACACCAAGAGACTGTATCTCAAAAATCAAATCAAATCATCCGGTTGTGAATCTAGCTAGACATGACTGACTCCTTTGAGACAGTCCTTTCAGTAAGTCAGATAATGAGAATGACCCCTCCCTGCTTGCTCCCGGTATAGCTGGAGATTGCTGCTACCTGCTCGGTCTGCTTCTGATGATCTTCAAGGGTGGGCAAGTCAGCCAGATAGCGTTCCAAAGTCTCAATACGCTGTTGCTTCTCCCGGTTCTGCTCTGATTCCTTCTGACATTTCTTTTTCAAATTATTGATATGTTTATCACGGCCTTTGACCTAGTGAAAGAAATGTTTCAAGTCTGTTTCTATTTATTTCTTTAAGGCTATGAACACTTTTCAGTGACTGCCCTTAGAGGTACATGTGTTCTTTCCCACAATGAAGACAGGAAGCTAAGTAACTTTAGACATTTGGACTGGAACATAAACTACAGAGGTAACGTTCCTGAACTTTCCAGTCAAGGGTAGGGATAAAGAGCACCTAAGAGCCAGGCGGTGGTGGCGCACTTGGGAAGCAGAGCCAGGCAAATCTCTGTGAGTTCGAGGCCAGCCTGGGCTACAGAGTGAGTTCCAGGACAGGCTCCTAAGCTACACAGAGAAACCCTGTCTCAAAAAACAAAAAACAAAACAAAAAAAGCACCTAAGAAAGTTTCAAAAAGCTGGTATCCATCCTATCAGTGAGACAGAGATCTACCTTAACATGGTTCCCAAAATAAATTGTTTGAAGAAATTGCCAGAAATCCTCCGGTGGAGAACCCTGAAGTTGTCATGACTATGTGTCTCTAATCCAAGGAGAGATTAAAAAAAGGGCTGGGCAGTGGTGGCGCATGCCAGCAGATCTCTGTGAGTTCCAGGCCAAAACTACACAGAGAAACCCTGTCTTAAAAAACCAAAAAGAAGGGTTAGAGATTTAGCTCAGTGGTAGAGCGCTTGCCTAGCAAGCAAAAGGCCCTGGGTTTGATCCTCAGCTCAAAAAAAAAAAACAAAAAAAAAAAAAAAAAAAAAAAAAAAACCAAAACAAAACAAAAACAAAAAACAAAAAAAAACAACCCAAAAAGAATAAAGAGCTGATAGCACAAGTGGACTGAGCATCTTTCTTTGAGAAAGGGCTGTTTATAGAAATCTTGAAACCAAGTGACCTGGACAGACAGCAGAAGAATTAAAATCCCTTAAATAAAAATGTATCTATGCTAGCCAATAGTGGTGCACACCTTTAATCCCAGCACTCAGGAGGCAGATGCAAGTGGAACTCTGTGAGTTCAAGGCCAGCCTGGTCTACAAACAGGACAGCCAGGGCTGTTACATAGAGAAATCTGAAATCTTGCCACAAACAAACAAAACAACAAAACCCACCCAAAAAGAAAATTTTATTTACTTTGTAATAATTGAAAAACAAAACAACAAAGTGAAACTGGTCTCTGGACTGGAGGACGACTCAGCAGTCAGAGCACTGGCTGCTCTTTAGAAGACCCAGGTTCTGTTCCCAGTACTCACAGTGGCTCACAACCATCTGTCCCTCCAGTTCCCGGGGATTTGATACCTTCCTCTGGCCCCCAAGGGCACTACATGAATGTGGTGCACCGGCATACATGCAGGCAAAACAGGTATACATTCAAACCAAACCAAACCAAACTGTAGCACTGCTATAACATATTCATGTCTGATAAGGTCAATCTTTGAAGGATTATATCCATTCTGCTAAATTATCATATTCCTAAAGCATAGCACAGTGCTTGTCCCAGAAGGAACTCACTAAAATGTTGCTGGATGATGTTTTCTTTGGCTTATAAATAAGGGAGTGAGGGGGAACAAAAGAAAAAAGTGAGGCAGAGAATTATGTCAGAGCAGAGACACCCTATTCTTCCATCCAAAGACATGACAACATCAAGTACAGTCTTTGAAAATAAAAGCATGGGGCTGGAGAGATGGCTCAGTGGTTAAGAGCACCGCCTGCTCTTCCAGAGGTCCTGAGTTCAACTTCCAGCACCCACATGGTGGCTCACAACCACCTCTAGTGGGATCTGATGCCCTCTTCTGGCATAAAGTTGTACATGCAGATAAAGCGCTCATATTCATAAATAAATAATAAAATCTTAAAAAATAAAATAAAATAAAAGCTTTATCCCAGGTGTAAGCTGTAACCATCCAGCTCTAAACCTATGGTTCTCACAGGTTCACTGAAAAATGATAAACCAATTCTAGAGTAAAAGCCAAAAAGATAAAATGACCACATGTTAACATTAACGGTTTTTTTTTAAAGAAAGAAAGAAAGAAAAGGCAGATAAGCTGGGTGTGGTGGCACATTCTTCTAACTCTACCACTCAGGAGTAGGAGGCTGGTGGACCTTCTGGAGTTGAGACCAGCCAGGGCTCCACAGGAAGATAGCAAGAAAGGAGAAAGTATGAAAGCAAGAAAGTATGTGGTGTGGGTGTGGTAATCTACATATACTCCTAGTCTGTGTAGTTCTCAAGTGGAAGGACTGCCTGGAGCCTGAGGCCAGCCTGAACTACATGGCGAAGGCTAGATTACTCCAAGTCTTGACTATCTAAAAAAAATAAAAAAATAAAAAAAAAAAAAAAAAAAAAAAAAAAAGAGGAAATACCATGTGGAGGCTGGGAAGTCAGCTCAATGGGTGAGAGGATTGCTCTTGCTCTTCTAGAGGACCTGAGTTTGGTTCCCAGCACTCACATCAGGCAGCTCACAACCACCTCTAACTCTAGCTCCAGGGTTACCCAACACCCTCTACACACACACACACACACACACACACACACACACAAACACACAAATAAAACAGAGCCAGGCACACCTGTAGTCCCAGCACTCAGGAGGCAGAGCCAGGTGGATCTCTGTGAGTTCAAGGCCAGCTAGGGCTACCAAGTGAGTTCCAGGAAAGGTGCAAAGCTACACAGGGAAACCATGTCTCGAAAAACCAAATAAAAATAAATAAATAAATAGATAAATAAAAACAAAAATGCAAAAAAAACCCCCCAAAAAACAAAAAAAACAACCCTCCAAAAAACAAACAAATAACCTCCCCACACAAGCCCCCCCCCCCCCCCCAAAACCAGGGCTGCTGAAATAGCTAGGCAGTAAGAGCACCCATGCCAGGCGGCTCATAACCTCCTGTAACTCCAGTTCCAGAAGAGCCGGTGCTTTCTTAGGGCAGCTGCAGGAACCTGCACAGATGTGTCACATATCTGCACGAATGTGGCATATATATTCACACACATAAATGAAATGTTTAAAATGAAATGTATATGATGTTTTAACACGATTTTCAAAAGATCAAAGTATGCAGAGAGAGAGAAATCACTCATGGCAGAGGACTTAACCTTCATGGGAGTTACAGATCACCCCCATGAGCTTCTGTTCTTAAAGCACCTCTGGAGGCAGGTCTTAGTTACAAACCTGAACATTCAGAGAATTCATTGTTAATTTCAATGCAAGTGCAGGCTTTCCCAACAAGAAACTTGAACTATACACCTGAGAGGCTTGAAGACCCATGGACATCAATCCTTGGCAAAAGAGAGGGCACAGTACAGGGCTGAGAACAAGTAAAAATCTATGTACAACTTCAAGACACTAAACCCTGTTGGCTGTCAGCATGGAGAATTCAAAGGCCAAACCTTTCTCATTTTTTGGTGACAGGGTCTCACTATGTAGCCTTAGTTAGCCTAGAACTTGCTGTATAGACCAGGCTGGTCACAAACTCACAGAAATATGTCTGCCTCTGCCTCTTGAGTGTTGGGATTAAAGTCATGCATCATCGTGCCTGACATTCTTCCCCTTTAACATTATTTTATTAATTGCTGTGCATATGTATGGTATGTGTATGTGGGCACATGTGGCACACATGTAGAGGTCAAAGAATAACTTTCAGGAGTTGGTTCTCTCCTTCCCTTGTGGGAACTCGGGACTGAACTCAGGTCATCAGTCCTTTGACCCACTGAACGATCTCACTGTCCCCACAATTTAACAAAGCCATGTGACTAGTGCTATCGACTTGATAGGACACAGAACCACTGAGGAGAGATGCCTTTTGCCATCTGTGAGGGATTTAACTAGATTAGGTTACCTGAGCTGGAAAGACAAACCCTATGTGGGTGGTGTCACATATGGGCTGGGGTCTTGGACTGAATGCAAAGGCAAAAGAAAGCCTGCTGTGGCAGAAGCAGGTGAATTTCTATGAAATCAAGGCCAGTCTGGACAACACAGTGAGATCTCCATTCCAAAAAAAAGCTGGTCAAATAGCTCAGTGGGTACATGTACTTGCCACCAAGTCTAAAGACCTGAGTTCAATTCCCAGGACCCACATAGTGGAAGAAGAGAACCAATTCCCATAGGTTGTCCTACTTGTCCCATAATAAACAAATGAGACTTTAAAAAAAGCACTGTTGTAACTTGTTTTGATATAAGTAGCCAAGAGCTAAATTAGTCCCCCAAGAACATTTTAGAGAAAGCTATGAATTGGAGAACCCCAACATTTTAAAAGATCTTCCCCAATGGTGACCAATTTCCTACTAAGGAATTCTAAGAACATCAACCAACTCACAGTCTAGCTGCAAGCATGAAATATTTCTCTTCTTTTCATGTGGATGAAGAGAAAGCAGACTGAATGGAGTTAAGGTTACTACAAGCACTTAAATCTCTTGCAATGTGCAATCTGATACAACTGCCCTGGCTGGTTTCCCTCCAGAAAGTTGGCAGCACAAGAGACCTTGGGCTAGCGAGGGACTGCTCACCTCTCCCTGACTTGAGTAGTCTTGGAGAAATGAAGCAGGAAACCAGAGTTCCATCTCTAGCCTGGTGCTGTGTGAGAAGCCAATGGAGAGTTCCACCTAACTGGCTTCTCTGATTCGGAGAAGAGACTAGAGACTATTTGGCAAAGAAGATAGACTACCAAACTCTCTCATGGGTTAGAGCCATCAGCTTCTCAGCTCACCCTTTCTTCCTGTTTCTTCCCCTCCTCTGAATGCTTCTGTAGTGTCACTTTGAGCGATTCCCTGATGAGCTGAATTTCAACTTCTGAAGCAGAAAGTTTCTTCTCAAGCTCCATCTTTTCTTTGCTCAAGGCTTCTGTCTTCTGTGCAAACTGTGCCCGTAAGAAAGTGTTCTCTCGCTGCAACTCCTGCCAAAAACATTCTTAAGATGTAACTGGTTCCTTGTAATTACACATTTCCCGTCATGCTCTAGGTCAAGTATCATCCTTCTCCAGTGTTTCTTCAGGCATGCTTCTCCAGGACCGAGAGAGTCAGTATCACGTGTTTCTGGAATCTGTTAAGTTTTGGAATCTTACTCGTTGGTCTATTGAATCAGAAATACTAGGGACGGATTCTAGTAACCTATGCTGTCAGTGAGCCCTCCAAGTGACTCTGATGTGTGCTCAAGTTTCAGAAGCACTGTTTTACTATCAATACCTGGGGGATGGAGGCATGGCTCCATGAGTAAGAGCACTGGCTGCTCTTGCAGAGGACCCGTGTTCAATTCCCAGCACCTACACAGCAGCTCACATCCACCTGTAATTCCGGTTCCAGGAGCTCTGAAGCCCCCTTCTGACCTCCATGGGCACCAGGCACACACATGGTACACAGACATACAGACAAAATACTCAAAGACATAAAACAGAAATAAAATTAAATCAAAACAAAAAACTACAGTAGTATCCAAGGATGTGTGCCACAGAGGAAGGACCACAAACAAACCGCCACAAGACTAGTTTGAGGCCTAGCTCTCTCTACTCATACCTGTTCTCATCAGTAAATTAGAGAATACTCTAACGCTGTTACATCAAACAGGCCTTCATACTATAATCTAATATTCATCACTCAAAAGCACAAACCACACAAGTTCAGTTGACAAAGCAGATTCTTTCTCAACTCTACTAGACACTGACTGACCTCAGTGAGAATATGGTTTTTCTCAGTGAGAATATTGTTCTCTCTCTTTTTCTTTTGTTTTTCGAGACAGGGATTCTCTGTGTAGCTTTGGAGCCTGTCCTGGAACTCACTCTGTAGACCAGGCTGGCCTCGAACTCACAGAGATCCACCTGTCTCTGCCTCCTGAGTGCTGGGATTAAAGGCAGGCGCCGCCACCACCCGGCTACAGGAAGGTTCAAGAATATGGTTCTCTTTAAGCTGTTCCTAGATATGAAAGAATAAAAATAAGAACAGCTCTAAATTTCCCATGGCCTCTGCCACTCTTTATTTGGCCAGGGCTGGCAGATTGAGACTTCTAAGAATGTCTGGTAGTAGCTGTGCAGTTTGAGGCCAGCCTGGTCTACAGAGAGCAAGTTCCAGGACAGCCATGGCTACAACAGAGAACCCTGTGCTGAAAAAACAACAAATAAACAAACCAACTAAACAAAGACTTCTAAAAATAAGGCTGTAGAGATGGCTCAGCACTGGATACTCTTCCAAAGAACCTAGCTTTGATTCTAGAACCCATGTAACAGCTTGCAACCATTTGTTAACTCTAAATTCAGGGAGTTTATATGCCCTCTTCTGGCCTCAACAGACACTAGGCATGCAAGTGGTACATAGACAAACATGTAGTCAGAACAGTCATATACAAGAGCTGGAGAAATGGCACATCATTTTAGATTACTTGTTGCTCTTGCATACCCTCTTCTGACTTCCTCAGGCATCAGGCATGAATGCTGTCATAATACATGCAGGCAACATACCCATAAATAAATCTTTTTTTTTTCTTTCTTTTTTGAGCAGAGGGTCGAACCCAGGGCCTTGCACTTGCTGGGCAAGCGCTTTACCACTATGCTAAATCCCCAACCCCAAATAAATCTTTTTAAATAAATCTTTTTTTTTTAAACCTCAGCCATACACATAAACAAACATAATAAAACACAAAGACTTCTAAGAATATTACTCAATGCTAGGACCTTACTAAAGCGCTTTGCCTTCCTTTCCTCCCTAAGTATCTTTGGTAACAAGACATCTGGACTCTCACCTGGTGTTCTCCTGGAGCCTTTTCTAACCTCATAAGAGTCCAGGAAAATTTAAGATGTTTACTCTGTAAGAGCAGAGCACCTTTGTTACTTGATTCCTTCTCTATTTCCTGGATATCTAAGTCAGGGAAAATACTAAATTAAAGTAAGAAGAGTGCTACCCAGGGGCTATATTTACCTGGAGCCTCAATAAGCAGACATCTCCAAAAGGGGCAGGACGGCCCAAAAGGGCACTGTGGACTTGTAGTTCACTCTCTCGTACTTTCTGCTCCAACTGAGAGATATGTTTCCTCTGCCTGCAAAAGCCAACAGTCAGATCTGAGATCCCGACATTAAACTACTTTACAGAATAAGCCCCTTCCTTAGATAGAAGGGTAACAATCCTAGACCTTGATTCTAGATATCCCACTTTGGAAGGCAGCTATGTGTGCTATACCACTATACCACAAATGTACAATGGACATTATATTTTGCTGAAAAGGTAGGATCAAATGAGAAAAAAATTAAGGGGAAAAATGAGGAAGGATTTGCAGTAAACCAATCATCCCCTGTAAGTCCTCCATAGAGGTCCTACAGAGACTAGCCTCCCACATTAATAATAGGCAAGACTATGCTGCCCATCAGCCAGGCTCTACCTGAGGCAAAGCATGGGTCTAAACAAGGGTTAGGTAAAGTGGGGGTGGGGGGCAGGCATAACCTGCCCTTGGAAGACCTCATTAGGCGCCTCCCTGGGAGACCCACAGTAAAGCCTGGTCTTGCAGTAGCACCCCTGCCATCTTACTTGTCAATGAGGAGCTCCTTTTCTTTCAGAAGATGTTCGTTACTGTTCAAGATGCTAATCCACTGTGCTGGCTCTAAGGCGGGCAGTAAAGGGGCAAAAGCAGCAGGGTGGTGACAGACGGCTCCGTTCTGAAGCTGGAAGACAGACAGGCCAGTCGGGCTTGAGCTGACCACAGGTACCCGGGAACACCTAACCAGTACCCAGTTAGCACTGGAAGTCAAGGTCTAGTCTGGCTCTGCCTGATAAAGTCAATGTTTTAAAATAATTTTAGCTCTGATGCATGACTGGAAAGAACTTGCCATGAGGGATGACTGCCAACTAAACACTCTGCTCAGGAAGTCTCTAGTTTCTAAGGTCAGTTATTAAATCAGGAGCTCACAGACCAGGGAAGGAGAATATACCATTTCCTTCCTTATCACTCTTTAGCAGCACAAAGAGGGGGCTGGGGTGTGGTGGGGCTTAACAACAACAAAACAAACAAACCAAGAGTTCAAAGACATTCTCTATCCCAACACTGCTGTTTTTGTTTTGTTTTGTTTTATTAGAGGCAGGGTCTAGCTAGACACAGAGTCCTAGTTAGTCTGGAACTCACTGTAGATCAAACTGGCTCCAATTCCTGCCCTCTGCCTCCTGAAACAGGCATTCGACACCACACCCAGCTTCAATGTTGATTGTGAGTGAGTGTGTATGAGGGAGAGAGAGAGGGAGAGAGAGAGAGAGAGAGAGAGAGAGAACATGAGAACAAGCAATGTCCTAGGTTCTGGGATATGTTCCAGGCTTGTACAGCAGTGCCTTCACCTGCTGACCAATCTCACTAGGCCCTCAAAAATGATCTTTAGGGCTGGGCATGGTGGCCTTTAAACCCAGCACTGAGGAGGCAGGAGCAGGTGGATCTCTGTGAGTTCAAGACCAGCCTGGTCTACAGAGCAAGCTCCAGGACAACTAGGACTACATAGAGAAACCCTGTCTCAAAAAACCAAAACCATGATCTTCAAACCTTAGTTCTGCCACTTACCTTTTTTGTGACCCTGAGCAGATTCAGTCTATAAGCCTGTTAAGTTTCTACTATTAGCTGATCAGGCACTATAGAATTAAGTACAATTCTGTTTGTGAAAGGAACCAGCATATGAGTATGTGATTGGTGTTAATGTCCTAACTTTTAAAGCTTTCCCTCGTAATTCTCCACTTGGGAGAACATATCTGGTCTTTTATCAGACCACCAACAGATTTAAAGGCCACAAACTCACATTTTTATTTCCTGTCTACAAACATCATCTGTTCTCACAAATGTTTTCTATAGAGTTAAAACTTGTTAAGGACAGTAGGCTGGAGTGATGGCTTGGCAATTAAGAGCATATACTGCTCTTCCAGAGGACCTGAGTTTAGTTCTTAGCACCCATGTCAGGTGGCTCCCAAACTGCCTTTTTTAACTCCAGCTCCAGGGGATCCATGTCCTCTTCTGGTCTTCTTGGTCACTTCACTCACACACACAAACCCACACTCAAATATTCACATATAAATGTAACAATACAGCCAGGGCTACACAGAGAAACCCTGTCTCAAAAAACCAAAACAAACAAACAAAAACTAAAACTTGTAAGACAGGTCGTAAGGAGGAACACAAGATGCAAAATTCAAGAAATGGGTCTCTACCTGCATTTGTTCCATCTGTAAACGAATCAATTCCAACTGCTGTCGACAAGTACTGAGCTCACAAGACTGTTCTCCAGGATGCCAAGGGTCAGGACTTGGTTGCCACACCTGAGAGGATAGTGACTTGGAAAGCCCAGGAGCAGGCTGGAGTCCCAAAGGGAGCACTCCACTGTTGCTGGCATGTGGTCCATTCCGTTCAAACACTGCACCACTGCCTGGTGCCTTCTTGGATTCTGGCAATACTTTGTATACATCCTTATTTGCATCAGATCTTGGGTTAGGGAAGTGGACTCGGTAATGTGGATCTGAATATAACGTCTCTACGATGGCAGGCTGGTTAAGGGTAGACTCCATGCTAGGAATATCAAACTTCCTCATCTCTCCCTCTCTTTCATGGCCGACTGCTGGAAACCAGGACTGCTGAATCCCATTTTCTCCAGCAGCACTAGGGAGATACATGAAATCTCTTGACAGGCCTGGAGAACGCTTCACTGCACCAAAGTCTCCATTTCTTGTCATCCCCACACCTTCAGCCAAACCTGACAAGGGGAGTTTAGAGGAAGAAGGCCCAGAAGGTGTAGAATTTGGTTTGGCAGGAGAGGCCCCCAACGTAGAAGGCATTACATGGGCTGTTGGAATGGTTATGTGGCTTTTGATTGGCTGGAAAGAAGAGCTGCCACTTGAGCTGCAAAAATCTGTGAAGAGAAGAGTGTTCCATGAGTCAAAATTAAAGCACCAAGTTTTCTTGTTTGGCTGCTATGCTGGATGCCGTATCAGAAGAAGCAGGCAGGAGTTGGAAGTGGTGGCTCACACCTATGATCCGCTAGGGATTCACCTTGGGAGGTTGAATCACAAGGACTAGTATGGGCTACCCTAACAGTTCTGGGCCAGCCATGGCTAGAGTACCACCCTTTTTCCCTAGAAAAGGAAGAAAGGAAACCAAGCAAGATGACACAATAACTTGAGAACTGTGTTCCAATATCTCAAATGCTATGATTCTGAAGATATGCCAACAACAAAAGACAAGGATGGCTTCATTTTTAACCTGTATTATGTATTTCAATAAACTCTTGGTGGTCATCAAGCAAAGCTGAAAACAACACTTAAAAAAATCCCTTACTTTTAGGGAAATGGATTAGGCCCTACTCTTCTGGAAGCTGGACAAATCTGAATTACAATCTAATCTAATAAAAATAAAATTCCTTCCAGGGAGTGCTGAAGCCCTCTGACCTCCAATGAAAGTGAGCAGTGAGTCCAAACTACCTGAAGACAGGAGAGAGACGTGCTGCTGGGGATCCAGGGCAGGAGCACAGCATCTGAGTCAGGACTGTTCTCTCCCACACCCCAGAGCCGACTGCCCGGACATTTGAGGTTATTCTTAGTAACTCTCAGGTTTCATCCTAGCACACTGAGCACGCTCAAGTGGGTAAATACAGAAATCTTCTATTTTGTATTTTGTTTTCTACTTACCCACTTGTCTGTTCTAGAATGTGATTTTAAACTTTTTAAAAACTTTTTTCAGACTAGATTTACATTTATTTGAGGCCTACCTGGGCTACATAGCTAGGTGAAAGCCAATCTGAGGGTTTGTTGTTTCTTCCTTCCTTCCTTTCTTTTTGGTTTTGTTTTTGAGACAGGGTTTCTCTGTCTAACAGTCCTTCTTGGCTGTCCTGGAAATCTCTGTAGACCAGGCTGGCCTCAAACTCACGGAGATCCACCTGCCCTCTGCCTCCCAAGTGTTGGGATTAAAGGTGTGCACCACCACCACCTGGCCAGGCTGAGTTTATAATAAGACCCTGTCTCAAAATAAAACGTCTCCAAAATCAAACAAGTAACAAAAACCAAATGCATCCAATCCAAGTTATCTCTTGTAATTTATGTGAAGTATCCAACTTCCTATATTCAGGTTATCCTGATGGCATATAAAAGATTATACTAAAAACAAAACAACCCCCCCAAAAAAAACTAAGCCTAGAATGGGTGTACACCCCTATAATCCCAGCATACCTGGGAGGCTGAGGAAGAAGGACTATAAACTCAAGTCCAGCTTGAGCTACATATAAAGTTTGAGGCAGGCTAGGCTATGGGGTCAAACCCAAACCGGGTCTAAACCAAACCAGCACAAAGAATTCCTCCAAAAACCTGAAGAAGCTCTGGTAACATGCCGTAAGTCTAAGACCACCAGGCAATCTGTCTGACAACCATGGTATTAGCTGGATGATGAGAGAACCATCCTACAGCTTTCCTAAGGGGCCCCCGTCCAGTTCCCATAGCATGGTAATGGAGGACAGAGACTGGAAGGGCTGCTAAGGCAACCAACTCAGACCCATTCTTTAAAATATTAAGTCCACCTCAAGTCTGATTTGCCTTTTAGAACATTTTCAAAGCGAACAGCAATACTTATTTTCAAACGTGCACTATATTCTATGATTTTCATAGGTATTCCAGATTTAGTTTATATATAGACAGCCACAGTTCCCCAAATCATGAAGCCTTTGATAATTCAAAGGTATAATTCTAAATCTCTTAGTCACATCCTGTCCCCTTAAAAAGCAGTCCATTCTTCCCAGCAACCCTCCTTTCATGGAATGGAAAAAGTCAGCTATTGCTAAAATCAATCAGTTCTGACCACATCCCACACTGGTTGTCAAGGATGCTAGTTTGAATCAGCCCAGCAACTACAGGTTGAATAATTCTGTTCTGAAACAAGTGGGACCAAAAATGATGTAAATGTTGGAATGGAACAAGGGTATAAATATTACTTTGGGATATTTGCACAGATTTGACTGGCTGGGCATCCATAACCCCAAATTCTGAAATCTAAAAAGCCTAACTAAAAAAATCAAGGACTGGATACAGTAAGGAGTGCCTATAGTTCCATCAGTTGTCTTGCTATCTTTGGCTACACTGTGATTTCAGGGTCAGCCTGGGCTACTACACGAGACACTGTCTCAAAAATCTAAAAAAATTAAAACCTCATGGCATAGGACTGGGGATATAGTCCAGTGGTAGAACATTTGCCTAACATGTACAAAAGTCCTCAGTTTGATTTCCAGCAGCACATACAGTAACAGTATATAAACAAAAATGGCAGAAAAGTAGGCTGGGAGAGATTGTTCAGTTGGTAAAGTACTTGCTGTGGAGAGTATGGAATCCTGGTGTTCAATTACCAGCACCCATGTTTTTTTTGGTTTTGTTTTTTGTTTTTTAAAGAAAGGCTGAGCAAGGTAACAAAAGCCTTTCATTCCAGTGCCAGGGAGACAAAAAACAGGAGGATCCTTGAGTCTCATTGGCCAACCAGTCTGAGTCAGTGAAGTTGGCCTTGAACTCAGATCTGCCTACCTCTGCCTTCTGAGTGCTGGGATTAAAAAGTCTGCACCCCATAAATAGTAATTCTTACCATCAGACAGACCTTCTGCCCCATGCTCCATCTAAATGTCTTGTAAAGTATTGCTTGGTACTTGGTACTTAAGTATAAAAACAAGCAGCAGAGACATTAAAGATAGAAAATGTTCTAAGCAGGGATCAGTAAAGGAAAGGGGTGGAGAAAGCCTCGTAGGACTACTGGAACAATCACAGCAGTAAAACTGGCATGGCTAGTAGAAGCAGCTAGAGATGAGACCAGCACAAAGGGCCTAGATTAAAGACGGAAAAACAACAGACAAGGCTCGCTCTGACTGGCAGAACACCTGCCTAGCATGTGTGAAGAGGACCCAAGAGACTCTAGTACCAAGGAAACAAACAAAAACCAGGTCTGTGTATTCATGCCATAGTAAGAAACAAATTTGGTAATATTAAGAAATAAAAAGTAATTATTCATGATTATTCAGATTCTATAACTGAACAGCCTGACCTTATGATCATTCTGTAAATGACAATACATAAGGAATTCAAATTGAAAATGGCAGCATACGTTGACAATCAAATCCCAAATCCAACCTTACCCTCTGCAATGTCTGAGCATGAAGTTCCAATGGCTGTGTCCCCACTGTCAGCTATGCTGGAGCAACGGCTGAAGCGGCTCCGAAAGGCCTCTGAGATAACTGGTGTCTGCCATTCAGTTCCCAGAGAACTGCCTTTTTGAATCACATTGGAACCTGTAATAAGAGACATTTTTCACTTTGGTGTGAACCACCTGATGAAACTCAATGAAGTACTTTGTGGGGGGGGGGGGGGGGGGGGCGGCGGCAGCAGTAAAGTCAGTAAATTTTCATTTAGGGGATTTCAGATGTAATTCCTTCACTGTCCATCCATGTTGAAGTTCATGGTTTCTCAAGATAACCTTTTTTCAAATAATTGGAGATGAATCCAGTTGTGTTATTAATCCTGAATGACAAGAATATGGAAGTAATCAACAAAGCACCTGGAGCTTACTTTCTACCTTGGTTAGACCTACCTACATTACAACACCTTATCACTAGCAACATAGAAAAACTTATAATAGATCCTTGCTCTAAGCATATACTATAGTGATAATTTGCAATATAGTTCTTAAAAACCTCATCAGCAATAAAATGTTCCTGACAGGTTGTCTACTAACAAAGTAGTATATGGAAAACACTAGGGGGTTTTCTTAGGTTATGACCACAGCAAATGAGAAATTGCATTCTAAAAGCCTGGTAACAACCATTTCAAAGAAGAACTTTTTTGTCTTGCTTTGTTTTCAAGACAGGTTTTTCCATGTAGCCCTGGCTGTCCTGGAACTCGTTCTGTAGACCAGGCTGGCCTCAAACTCACAGAGATACACTTGCCTCTGCCTCCCAAGTGCTGGGATTAAAGGCGTGCGCCACCATCGCCTGGCTTACATGGTTTGATAATGGGTGTTGTTAG
This sequence comes from Onychomys torridus, assembly GCF_903995425.1. Classification (NCBI taxonomy): domain Eukaryota; kingdom Metazoa; phylum Chordata; class Mammalia; order Rodentia; family Cricetidae; genus Onychomys; species Onychomys torridus. The sequence continues at coordinate 147,674,412 of NC_050444.1, forward strand.
CATTCTCAACAAAAATATTACTCAATGTATAGCCTATGTAGTCTACACATCATAGAATGGTTTAATATCATTGGCTTCTACAAATAATACCAACAGCAACCCTCATTCAATCACAATGATGTGTGAATTATCCTACATGTCCCAAGGCTGCACAAAGAAACAGATACTTGTTAAAAACTACTGCTAGTCTGAACCAGGGTATCCTCAACAGGTCAATCCAGATAAATTTTGAAATCAATCTAAAAAGTTTAAGGTGGGTCAGGTGTGGTGGTGCATGCCTTTAGTCCTGCAGAGACAGGTCTCTTTGAGTTCAAGGTTAGCCAGGGAAACAGATCAAGTTCCAATCTAGCTAGGGTTACATAGTGAGACCCTGTCTCAAAAAAGTTACCTTGACAGCAATCCAAAGGGGCTGGAGAGATGGTTCGGCAATTCAGAGCACTGGCTGCTCTTCTAGGGACCCAGGTTTGATACTCAGCACCCACATGATGGCTCACAACCCTCCTTAACTCCAGTTCCATGGGATCTGAGGCCCTGTTCTGGCCTCTAAGAACAACAGGCATGAACTTGGTGCACAGATATACATGCAGGCAGAACATGCATATACACAAAATCATTAAAAAAAAAATTTTAAATGTAAAATATTAAACCACTTCAGTTCCTGAGCAGGTAAGAAAAAGCAAGACTAATAGAATTTGCCTTCAAAGCTTGTTGTATGTACTAGTAGGTAGGTTAGATTAGGATTTTTAAAAATTAACCGTCATGGAAATGGCTCAATGATTAAGAGCACATACTGCTCTGAGTATCCAAGTTCAGTTCCCAGCACCTGTGACTTCTGCTCTAGGGGGAATTCATTTCCCTCTTCTGACCTGGCCTAACACCTATACTCATGTGCATACACTCACACATACACTTAAATTTTTTTTTTAATCTTTAAAAAATTTATTAACGAACCAGCAAAGCCAGTATTTTAGCCAAGACAAGATGTTCCCAAGTTTGAGGCCAGCCTGGACTACATAGTAAGTGCTTGTCTACAAAACCAGTAACAAAAAACCAAAACACAAAGCAAGTCCTAGAAAGACTTGAATCCAAATTATTTTGGTTTTTGAGACAATATCACCTATGCCTTCAAATTCTTGATCCTCTGCCTTGGCCTCAAGTGTGTGTGCTACTGGCTTGTTTTTATCATTTGTTTATCATTGATTTCTTTCTTTAGAAGAGACGTGGATGTAGTTTAGTGGTAGAGTTCTTGTTTTGCATCTACAATGCTCAGGATTCAAAGCTTAGCAACACCAAAAGGAAAAAAAAATTTATACACACACACACACACACACACACACACACACACACACACACACCACACACACACACACATCTTGTGAGGTAGGTTCTGGATGCATACACAGCCCAAGATGGCCTTGAACCTTTGATCTGCTTCTGTCTCCCAAGAGCTGTGTGTGGGATGCACTACCATGATCTAGAGATAAATTTTCACAGCTGTTATCCAAGAATTCCAAATGGACTAGCACTGTGAAAGCCCACAACTGACTCAGTTTCCCAGTTTGAATCTGAAATCTATTCTGAATCAATAGAGTTCAAGCTTGCTTGCTCCAGGGCTGTGAGAAATTCCTGATTAGCCCACACTCTCTAGCTAGGAAGAAACACACTCTCTAGCTAGGAAGAAACACACTCTCTAGCTAGACGCAGGCTGCTGATGCCAGCCGGAGGTACATTGAGATAGAAAATGGAACTGCCTCTTCCTTGATGCAAGGCAGGATAGGATAGATAGTGGCTGAATGCCTGTGCTGTGCATTGTTCTACCTCTGTCCTTCAAAACTGTATATAAGCAGGCTATGGAAAAAACTCGGGGTTGTCCAGCATTGACTGGCAGACCTCTCGACTCTGTTCTGTTTTCTTTGTTGTCTCTTCAATCTGCACGCCTCTACCCAGCTGACTGTCAGCAGGCCCCAACATAGCACGTGAGTAGAACATAGTGATTCAAGCTGTTTGTTTCCTGTTATCGCACATAAAACTATGCCTCATAGTCAGAAACAAAAGTTAACCTCTGGATAACCTCTGGACTCCACATGCACAAAGGAGCATATGCGAACACACACACACCAGAAGCCAAAATTCAATAGAGAAGACCCCTTACCTGGTGAGGTAGCATGAGCAGACCTGTCGTTTGGATATTTTTCTTGCATGGCCATCAGTCACCTGAGACAACTGCAGAGTGAAAGAGTAACAGACTTTCTAGTGTCTTTAAAACGATCTGTAACTCGGTTCCCACTGGATGAAACGAAAACAAAAATCATAATTTCGATATAAAAATAAACAAATTCAGTTTCCTCCTAACAATATGCTTCTGACATCAGACTGTGTGTGGGGAGGGGGAAGGGGGGGTATTCCAACTGCCCCAGCTTGTTTCATCCATGCTTCTTTTTTTTGTTTTGTTTTGTCTTGTTTTGTTTTGTTTTGTTTTTGGAGACAGGGTTTCTCTGTGTAGCTTTAGAGCCTGTCCTAGAACTCCCTTTGTAGCCCAGGCTAGCCTCGAACTCACAGAGATCCACCTGGCTCTGCCTCCCAAGTGCTGGGATTAAAGGCGTGCGCCACCACTGCCCGGCTAATTCCTTTTTTTTTTTAAAAAAAAAAAAAAGATTTATTTATTTATTATGTATACAGCATTCTGCTCACATGTATGTCAGCAGGCCAGAAGGGGGCACCAGATCTCGTTACAGATGGTTGTGAGCCACCATGTGGTTGCTGGGAGTTGAACTCAGGACCTCTGGAAGAGCAAGCAGTCAGTGCTCTCAACCTCTGAGCCATCTATCCAGCCCCCATCCATGCTTTTTATCAACTAGCTACAAATCAAGGGTCCCATGATTTCCTCCTAGAGTTTGATTTATTTGCTAAAGTGGTTTACAGAACCCAAGGAATCTTTACATTTACTAGTTTACTTTATTTATTTTTATTTTTTGGTTTTTTTCAAGGCAGGGTTTCTCTGTGTAGTTTTGGTACCTGTCCTGGATTTTGCTCTGTAGACCAGGCTGGCCTCGAACTCAGAGATCCGCCTGCCTCTGCCTCTCGAGTGCTGGGATTAAAGGCGTGTGCCACTGCCACCCGGCTACATTTACTAGTGTAGATCAGGCAGATGGTAACAGTTTATAATTCCAGCAATCAAGAGGAAGAGGCAGGAGAATTACCACAAATTCAAGGCCAGCTGGTTTACATAATAAATTCCAGGTCAACCAGAACTACATACCCTGTTTTCAAAAAATAAATAATAGCCAGAGGGTGGTGGCACACAACTTTAATCCCAGAACTTGGGAGATAGAAGCAGGTGGATCTCTGTGAGTTCAAGACCAGCCTGGTCTACAAAGTGAGTTCCAAGACAGCCAGAGCTGTTACAAAGAGAAACCCTGTCTTAAAACACCAAAAAAGAAAAGAAAAATAAATAAGCAGGTGTGTTATTGTATGCCTATAATCCTACACTTGGGAAGCTAAGGCATAAGGATTACCACAAATCTGAGGCCAGCCTGTGCTACAGAATGAGACTCTGTCTCAAACAAAACAAAAACAGGAAAAAAGATACTGTAGAGGACACAGATAAAGAGATGCATAGGGTAATGGCAAATAAGAGGGGTGAAGAGCTTCAAAGATCACAACCTCTTGGGTTTGCTACTGAAGGAGAAGGTAGAAGTGACAAACTGATCTTGTAAAGGATTTACCAATAAACTTGGTTAGGAAAACCTAAGTTACACAAAAGTAGAATTTAGCTAAAGGCGTACTGCTTCAAACATGACTGGAAGATCAAAGTAGCATACTAACCAGATTTCCTAGAAACTATAGAAGCTAAGAAAAACAGAGCTGTACTTCTAGGAGTCTGGTGTACTAAGAGTATTATTTCTGTAAAGGTTTGCCCACCAAGACTGCTGCTCTATTGCCATATCAAAAGGAGAATTCTGCCAGGCAGGCAGAATAACCCTGGTTAACACCCAAAAGAAGAATTAAAAAACTACCCAAGGGCTGTCAGTCAACAAGTCAATTTATTAGCATATGAAAATATAAATATCATTTTGGAGGTTCTAAGGCTACTTTATTAGTATACAACAAGCAAGAAAAAAATAAATACATACATTACAATAGCATACAATATATTCTGGTGCTCTCCCTTATTTTACTTTGAAGAATATTTTAGCACTGGAGAGACTGCTTAGCAGTTAAGAATATGGGCTTTTTTTTCAGAGGATACAGGCTTAATTCCCAGCATTCCTTTGGTGGCTCACAATTACCTGTAACTTTAGGAATCCAACACCCTCTTCTGGTCTCTGATGACACTAAGTACACACGGCACGCAAACACAACACCATCCAGACATATAAGATAATGTTTTTTTAAAAGAGTATTTTAAAAAGAAAATCATGAGCTTGGTTAGCAGCAAAGGCCTTCAATCTCGGCATTCAGGAAGCAAAGCAGGTACATCACTAGGTTCAAGGCCAGCCCAGTCAATACAGGGAGTTCTAGGACAGCCAGGGCTACACAGAGAGACCTTATCTCAAAAAAAGGAAGCAAATCATGGGGGTATGGTGGCACACATATGTAGTCCCAGATACTCAAGAGTCTGAGATAGGAAAACTACTTGAAACTATAATAAGTTCAAGACCAACCTGGGAAATACATAGCAAGATCCCATTTCAGAAAACAAACAAAAGGGGCTGGAAAGATGGCTCAGTGGTTAAGACAGTGCACTACTACACTAGAGGACCTGGGTTCAAGTCTAAGCACCCATGTCAGGCAGATCACAATCCCCTGTAAATCCATCTTCAGGGTTATGGGCACCTGTACTCACATCGCACATGCACATACCCACACACACATACATATAATTAAAATATTAAAAAAAAATACATTTTTTTTTTTTTTTTAGCTAGGAGGTGGAGGCACATGCCTTTAATCCCAGCACTCAGGAGGCAGAGGCAGGTGGATCTCTGTGGGTTCGAGGCCAGCCTGGTCTATAGAACTGGTTCCAGGACAGCCAGGGCTACACAGAGAAACCTTGTCTCAAAAAAAAACAAAAAAAAAGAAAAGTCTATCTGTATAGCCTAAGCTGGCCTTCAACCTGCAGTGATTTTCCTGCCTCTGGCTCCCCCACACACAACAAACAACAAAAAACATAAATAAATAATTGAACTGTACTAGGTGGAACACTCCTGTAATACCTGTATTTTGAAGACACAGGTTATTACTATTCTGGGCAACAGTTGGTCGAGTATGGCTTTAATCCCAGCACTTGGGAGGCAGAAGCAGGCAGATCTCTGTGAGTTCAAGGCCAGCCTGGTTTACAGGGCTGGGACTAAAGGCACGTGCCACTGTCGCCCAGTGGCAGTTTAGAGTTAAACAGAGAAACCCTGTCTCAGGGAAACAAGAGACTATTCTGGCTACATGAGACTCTACCCCAGAAAAACAAACGAAATAAAGAGGGAAAGAAAGAGAGGAGGATGAAGCCAACTGTCAATGTTAGGCCCTTCACTCAAGTAAAGCCAGACCTTTGGCTAGGCTGCAGGAAAGAGTTTCAAGACCATTCAAAGTGAAGCTAAGCTTATTAAGTATTTAGACAGATGTACACAGGAAAGACACTGTATACATGCAGGCTATTGGTATGGTCTTCTCAACAGGGCTGCATTAACATGTCTTTATAACAGCTATATACTATGACAATGTGGCTGAGTCCCAATGCTCAAAGTATGTAATTTATAACAAGAGTTACGATTAAGCAACATTTAAGATTTCAGTAACAAAAGAAAAGTTAACTAATATAATTAGTTTTCTTTCCCTTCCTTCCTTCCTTCCTTTTTTTTTGGAGCTGAGGATCGAACCCAGGGCCTTGCACTTGCCACTGAGCTACATCTCCAACCCCCTTTCTTTCTTTTTCCCTGAGACAGGGTTTCTCTGTGTAGTTTTGGAGCCCTGATTGTCCTGGAACTCGCTCTGTAGATCAGGCTGGCCTCAAACTCACAGAGATCCTCCTGGCTCTGCCTCTGAGTGCTGGGATCAAAGGCATATGCCACGACTGCCCAGCATAATTGGTTTTCTAAATAATTTTTTTCTTTTTCTTCTTTTTTTCAAGAAGGTTTCTCTGTAAAATAATTTCCTTTTGTAAATAAAATTTTGTGGGCTGGAGAGATGACTCAGAGGTTAAGAGCACTGACTGCTCTTCCAAAGGTCCTGAGTTCATTTCACAGCAACCACATGGTGGCTCACAACCACCTGTAATGAGATCTGGCGTCCTCTTCTCTCTGATGCTCTCTTCTGTCATGCAGGCATACATGCAAACTACATAATATGCATCTGTAATGAGATCTGGTGCCCTCTTCTGGCCTGCAGTCATACATGCTGCATACATAATAAATAAATAAATTTTAAAAAATTTGTAAGATGGTTTCATGAGGTGCACTGTTTATAGACTCAAGACTACAAACATACCAGCCCTAAGTACACAATTATTTGTTGTTTTTAATGCCTTTGTTTAACATGTCATTGGGAAACAAACAAAAATCTTGGGGGAGGGGCACAATAGGAATCAGAAACTCTGAATTTAAGAGTGCCCAAAATAATTTGGGAAATATACAAGATACAATCCTTAGAGGTGAAATTCAATTTTGAAAGGACAAAAAAGGTGACTGTATGGTACTAATGCACTTTACTGACCTCTACAGTTTTTTTTCTTAGCAACAACAACCCAAATGGCCATCACCTCACCGTGTACAATAATATAATGGAACCAAACTCCAAAACCACACTTTATCAAAGTGTCAACTTAGCACCCAGGAAGCAGAAACAGAAAGACTCTAAGTTCCAGGTTAGCCTGAGCTATACAGGAGACTGTTTCCAAAACAAACAGGCTGGAAAGACGGCTCAGTAGGTAAGAGCACTCACTGGTTGCTCTTTGAGGGTACCTGGGTTGGATCCCAGCACCCACACAGTGCCTCACAACAAGCAGCTTTAACTCCAGTTCCAGGGGATTCAACATTTTCTTCTAGGCTCTTCAGGCACTGAATGCATATTTTGCACAGACATACATACAGGCAAACACCCATCACACACATAAAATAAAAATAAAAACCAAGGGGCTGGAGAGATGGCTCAGAGGTTAAGAGTATTTATTGGCTGCTCTTCTAGAGGACCCAGGTTCAATTCCTAGCACCCACATAGCAGCTCACAACTGTTTGTTAATTCCAGCTCCAGTGGATTCAACACTCCCATATATGCATACATGCAGACAAAATACCAATGCACATAAAATAAAAATGAATAAATTATGTTAAAAAAAAGCCCTCAAAGAACAAAACAACAACAAAAAGCTTCAACTGATGGCTAGTTATCATCAACTATGGCTAGCCATTCAACGGCTGCTAGTGAGACTGAAAATGTACTATGAACAGGAGAACTGTATCTATACTGAATAGGTATCTGACTTGTTCTCATCATTATTTCCCAAGCAATATAGTACAACAAATATTTATATGACATTTATACTGCAATAGGAATAATTACTCTAGATATGATGCTTTGTTTTTTTGGACAGGGTCTCAGTATTGCAGCCCCGGCCTTGGTCTCCTTGATCCTCCCCCTGCCCTTTACCTCCCAAGTGCTAGGATTACAAGTGTGTCTCTATACTCAGCCTGGTGGGTTTTGTGTACGTGTGTGCGTGTGCAATAATAGTCTTGCTGGTTTGTCCAGACTGGCCTTAAACTCCTGGGTTCAAGTGACTCCTTGTGCCTTAGCTTTCTAAATAGTTAGAACTATAGGAGTGGACTATTACCTAGTCTCTAGACATGATGGTTAAAATGTACAGGAAAACTGGTTCAATACACAAAGAACATCAATGGTATATTCAAAGAAATGATTATATATGTATTCACTCAAAACTTTTCTCTGAATATCCTTAACAGCATTATTTACAAAGTTAGTAATTATGTATCAAAAAGTACAGGGGTTGGGGATTTAGCTCAGTGGTAGAGCGCTTGCCTAGCAAGTGCAAGGCCCTGAGTTCGGTCCTCAGCTCAAAAAAAAAAAAAAAAAAAAAAAAAAAAAAAACCAGTACAAACAACCCTAAATCTATGAAATAAGTATAATGGATAAATGTGGTATAACTATAAAACTGGGTATCTTTTAACAACAAAAGGAATGAGGTGAGCTAGAGACCTTAGCTCGTTAAGGATTTGACCTGAGTTCAAATCCTCAGAACCCATGCAAAAGCTAGTGCATGCCTGTAATCCCAGATCTAGGGAAGCACTGCCATGAGGATCCCAAGGGCTTGCTGGCCAGCCAGTCTAGCTAAACCAGAGAACTAGAGATCCTGTCTGGGGGTGGGTGAGTGGAGAGGGATAGACACCCACCATCAACCTCTAACCTCCATGCACATATATGTGTCAATGCACCCACATATACAAAAGGTAATGAGGGGACCAGGAAAATAAAATGCTTTACCATGCAAGCATGAGTTCCCAAGTTCCATCCCCAGTATCTACATAAAAAGCTAGGCATGACAGCACAGGCCTATAAGACCAGCATTGGAAAGGCAGAGATAAAAGGATCCCTGTACTGGCCAGCTACCCTAGCCTCATCAATGAGCCTCAGGTCTCACTGAAAACCCGTCTCAACAAGTGGATGACTCTGAGGAACAACACCTGAGGCTAACCAATGGTCCCTACACGTACCTGCACACATGTGTACCTAAACAATATGCTAAGTGAAACCAAACACCAAAAGCTACATGTTACATGGTCTCATTCATATGAAATGTCTGGAATAGCTTACCCTATAGAAATAAGAGCTGAACAGGCAGGGAATAGAGAGTAATTACTAAAACACATAATCTTTCTTTTCAGGGTAATCAAACTATGTTAGGGGTTAGATGCTACAGTTGAATATCCTTGGAACATACAAAAACCACTGAATTTGTTACCATATGCAATCACAGTCCTCTCAAAAACTACAATGGCTACACAAAACAAATGTCAATTGTATTTCAGGCTTTTGTTTTTGTTTTTCTTTGGGGTCTTGTTACATAAACCAGGCTGGTCTTGAACTTGCAGTAATCCTCCTGTCTCTGCCTTTAGCTCCATCTTCCAGAGCAGTAGTTCTCAACCTTCTTAATGCTTTGACACTTTAATGCACTTCTCATGTTATGGTGACCCCCAACCATGAAATTATTTTGTTGCTACTTCATAACTGTAATTTTGTTGCTGTTATGACTCATAATGTAAGTATCTGATATGCAGGATATCTGGTATGTGACCCCTGTGAAAGGGACATTCAACCCCCACAAAGGGGTGAGACCCATAGGTTGAGAACTGCTGCTCCAGAGGGTTAGAGGCAGAGACAAGAGGCTTATTACAGGTATGTACAACAACACCTGGCTTCACATCCCCAACCCGAGTTGTTTTGTGTTGAGGAACAGTCTCATGTAGCCCTAGCTGGCCTTGAACTTACCATGTAGTTGAAGCCTGCCTGCTTCTAGATCCCAAAGTCTGGAATTAGAGGCTTGGGTTACCATGCCATGTTGTATTTCAGTTTGTTTGTTTGTTTTTTAAGTATCCCCATAAAGAATACAAAATAAACTGTATAAAATAAGTTATTCTTGACTTTTTCCTAATAAGCTCAGAATCCAATCAGCACCCTAGAAATTATTTTTAGCCTGAACATAGTGGTGCGCTCTGTAAAACCAGCACTCCGGAAGCTAAACATGGGATCTTCAGTCTCGACTACACAGTGTCAACCTGTACTAAAACATCAAATCACGGCTAGAGAGAGAGATAGGTCAGCAGTTAAGAGCGCTTACTGCTCAGAAGTTCAGTTCTTAGTACCCATGTCGGGCAGTTGTGAGCTTCAAAAGTAACTCAAGCTTCAAAAGATCCAAGACCCTCTTCTAATCTCTGTATGAATTTAACGTGTGTGCACACACATACAAATAAATCTAAAAAACCAAAACAAGAAAAAGTGTTTTGCACTGAGGAGACAGCTTAGTGGTTAAAGCACCTACAAGCCACTCATGAGTCCCTGAGTTGAAATCTCCTGAACCCATGAAGCCAGGCATAGGTAATCTCAGTGCTCAGACAACTGAGATAGGAAGCATAGACAAAACAATTTCTAATGGTTCATGGGCCAGTTAGCTTAGTGCATATAGCAGCAAAAAACAAAGACCTTGTCCCAAACAAGTTGAAAAACAAGGACTGACTCCTGAGGCTGTCCTTTGACCTGTTATACACATGCCATGCCGCAAGTGTGCCCACACTCACACGGATAAACACACATACCACATAAAATATAATAAATTTCAAAGACATTTCTTAAAAAAGATTTTTAGGGGTTGGGGATTTAGCTCAGTAGTAGAGCGCTTTCCTAACAAGTGCAAGGCTCTGGGTTCGGTCCTCAGCTCCAGAAAAAAAGAAAAAAAAAGATTTTTAGTACTCACTGAAGGATAGAGACTCTCTAAAAGTAAAATAAACAAGTATACAAGAAACAGCACAAATAACCAGCTATGCAGCTAAAGAGATACAACTGAATGAAGGTAGGAAGGAGGTAAAAGCACCCAACATAACTAAGCACTCACACTACAAAAATGCTCATTCACCTAACAAATTGAACATGTATACAGCACTTCCTGTCTATTAAGCCCTGTGCTAAATAAATACTTTATATAAGTACCATGTGTCACATTTAATGCTCCTATCCAATTCTGAGACAGTGACTATTAATCGTATTCCTTTTACGGAAAAGAAAAGATTTAGATTGAGAGGCTGGGGAGATGAGTGAGTAGTTAAAATGCTCACACATAAGCATGAGGACAAAAATGCAGACAGCAGAACCCCCGTAAAGGCCAAACAGAAGTGGCAACCTGTCTGTAATCCCACCTTCAGAGGGCAGAGACAACAGATCCCCAGAGTGAGCAGGCTAGCAAGACCAACTACACTGAAAAGCTCTGGGTTTGATGATCCTGTCTCAATGAACAAGGTGGAAATTGATAATGATTACTGCCGTCAACCTTCTGCTTGTGTGTGTGTGTTTGAGTGTGCATATGTACACTCAGTCCTTAGGCTTGGCAGCAAACACCTTTATCCACTGAGTCATCCTCAAGGCCCAACATACATTTTTGTTTGTTTTGTTTTTCAAGACAGGGTTGCTCTGTGTAGCCTCGGCTGTCCTAGAATTCACTCTGTAGACCAGGCTGGCTTTGAACTTGGAAGATCTGCCTGCTTCTGCCTCCCAGAGTGTGGGAGATTAAAGGTGTGTGCCACCAGGCAGTGGTTTTGAGGCCAGCCTGGTCTACAGAGCGAGATCCAGAACAGGCACCAAAACTACACAGAGAAAACCTGTGTGTGTGTGTGTGGGGGGGTGCTCTCTGGCCAGCTTCAGCACACAACTTCTTAAACTACAGGCTGATAGGTGATACAATGCAAAGTGGACATTGTGAAAAATCTAAACAGGTTTCTCAATATACAACAGCCAATTGTCAATTCAAAATCAAACACATGAACAAATCCAAAATGTTTCTAGCAATGCTCACCTGTTCTGCATTGCTTGACTTCACTCCAGCTGTGGTTCTGAACATATGATATGAACACTTGACACTATGGGTGCCCCCAAGCTATACAATACCAAACACACTGCCTCAACCATCTTGGGTCAGCTTTGAGGCCATTGTAGGTCATTAACTACACTTTGTTTTGTTTTTCAAGACAGCATTTCTCTATGTAACAGCTCTGGCTGTACTGGAACTCTCTGTAGACCAGCCTGACCTCGAACTCAGAGATCTGGCTGCCTCTGCCTCCCAAGTGCTAAGATTAAAGGCTTATGCCACCACTGCCCAGCTCAACTACACTGCTTTTACTGTGCATTCAAAGTTTTCTCCTCTTATGAAAGCATAGTTTTACAAACAAAATAGTTTTAATATTTTCCTACTACCTTTTTTGTGTTGTTACTATCAAAATAGTTTGTTTTGGGTGATGTATGCCTGTAATCCCAGCACCTGAGAAGTGGAGATAAGGACTATGAGTTCGAGGCCAGCCTGGTCTACAGAGCAAGATCCAGGAAAGGCACCAAAAACTACAGAGTCTCAAAAAAACCAAAACAAACAAGCAAAACAAAATAACAAAAAACAGAAGGAGGCAGGCATGGCAACACACATCTTTGAGTACTTGTGAGGCAGAGGCAAAAGGATCTCTATGAATTTGAGGACACCCTGATCTACACAGGAAGTTCCAGGCTAGCCAGGGCCAGGTGAGATCTCAAAAAAAAAAAAAAAAAACAAAACAGAAAGAAAACCAAAAAAGGCTAGGGATGTACCTTACTTGGTGGAGTAATTCTCTAGTATACACAAAGCTCTGAGCTGGGAGTACACACAAAACTGAGCAGGGTAATATACGCTTGCAATCCCAGCACTACAGAGGAGGCGGCAAGACCAGAAATTCAAAGTCATCCTTGGCACATGAAGCTTTATATAGTGTGTGCATGTAATATATGATGTTCAAATATTTGACGTGAAAAACTGCTATCTGCCGGGCTGATGAGATGGCTCAGCAGGTAAAATGACTTGCCACAAGCCCGATGACCTAAGTCAATCCTTGGATCCTATGGTATAAGGAGAGAACCTGAAAGTTATTTGTCTCTCTCCCCCTCCTTCCCCCCCTTCCTTCCTCCCCCCCCCCACAAATATTAAATGGCCCTAAACACACCTGCCATTTTGTACTTTGTATTTATGGGAAGCAGTATTCTCAATATTGACGGTGATAAAATCAAAATATCAACTCTGAAAAATGTCGAAGATGGTCTGTATCCTGCAGTATCAAACACTCAGCCATGACTTCTTTTGGTTTCAGAGACAGTCTCCTGTAATCCTAGCTGGCCTAGCATTTGTTATGTAGCCAAGGATTACCCTCAAAAGCCTCTATCTTCCAAGTGCCGAGAATACAGGCATGGAACACCATCCCTGGCAATACTGAATTATAAGCACATCTACCTCATTAATATGCATATTACCTTTATCTTAAGAAAATGGTAAAAATTATACACAGACCAAAGAATTGTGTTTTGAGTTAAAGTCTTGCTATGTAGCCCTGGCTGGTCTAGAACTCAATATGTAGACCAGGCTAACACTGAACACCTAGGGAATTCTGCCTCAGCCTCCTGAGTGCCTGGATTACAAACATGAGCCACCATACCAAGCTCCAAAATAATTGTTTTAAAGTAAGTTTCTTTATCACTTATAAGCAAGTGTTTGATTTTTATACAATTAAGAGCTCATAAAAATTTTCCAGGCAAATTTATATATACTCAAGGTCTCCGTAAAATTTTTCCAGGCAAAGGGGTGGGGGGGGGGGTCAAAAGTGGCAGTTTCAAAAGTCCTAGCACATATGAACACCTGATATTTGACAAAGAAGCTAAAACTATACAATGGAAAAATGAAAGTATCTTCAACAAATGGTGCTGGCATAACTGTATGTCAGTATGTAAAAGATTACAAATAGATCCATATCTGTTGCCATGCACAAAACTCAAGTCCAAGTGGATCAAAGACCTCAACATAAATCCTGTTACACTAAACTTAATAGAAGAGAAAGTAGGAAGTACTCTTGAACGCATTGGCACCGGAGATCACTTCCTAAATATAACACCAGCAGCACAGACACTGAGCACAACAATTAATAAATGGGACCTTTTGAAACTGAGAAGCTTTTGCAGGGTAAAAGATACGGTCAATAAGATAAAAAGACAGCCTACAGAATGGGAAAAGATCTTCACCAACCCCACATCTGACGGAGGATTGATCTCCACAGTATATAAAGAACTCAAGAAACTAGACATCAAAATACCGAACAATCCAATTACAAAATGGGCTAAAGAGCTAAACAGAGAATTCACAAAACAAGAATCACAAATGGCTGAAAGACATTTAAAGAAATGCTCAACATCCTTAATCATCAGAGAAATGTAAATCAAAACGACTCTGAGATACCACCTTACACCTGTCAGAATGGCTATGATCAAAAACACTAAAGACAGTCTATGTTGGAGAGGATGCACAGCAAAGGGAACACTCCTCCACTGTTGGTGGGAGTGCAAACTTGTACAACCACTGTGGAAATCAGTATGGCGGTTTCTCAGAAAATTGGGAATCTAACTACCTCAAGACCCAGCCATACCACTCTTGGGACATATACCCAAGGAATGCTCAACCATACCACAAAGTTACATGCTCAACTATTTTCATCACAGCATTATTTGTAATAGCCAGAACCTGGAAAGGCTTGGCAACCTAGATGCCCATCAACTAAAGAACGGATTAAGATGTGGTACATATACACAATGGAGTACTACTCAGCAGAGAAAAACAATGACAGCATAAAATTTGCAGGCAAATGGATGGAACTAGAAAAAATCATCCTGAGTGAGGTAACCCAGACTCAGAAAGATAAACATGGTATGTACTCACTCATAAGTGGATTCTAGATAGAAAGCAAAGAATAATCAGACTGTAACCCACAGAACCATAAGGCTATATATATGGCATGGAGGACCCTAGCATGACTATTGCTTATAAGATCTGGTATTACTCAATTACTGAGCAACCCTCAATGAAACATTACACTATTAAGGACAATGAAATTCCTCATAGGGTTTCTGAGCGCTGAGTGCGCCGTGGCTACAGCAGAAGCCCAACATGGCAGAAACCTATTAGGCCTTCGTGAAAAACTCCCCTTCCGATGCCAATGGGGATTGAAAGCCCAATAGAGCCAGCTTTGGCAAGCATTAATGTAAGCCTAGGAACTGTAGCCATGCGGTTGGATTCTCCAGAAGGTAATGTATGGTAACTGCTTTTTCTTTTTTTTTTTTCTTCTCATGGGAGATTTATTGAGAGGAGGGGAGAGAAGGGGCAGGGAAGGGAATAGAGACTGGTACCTGGAGATGAGATTGAAGGAAGAGAAAGAGACTGGAGGTGTACAAGGCCCCCTTTTATAAGGAAATATAGTGAATGCCCAAGGGGTGCTCTTAGTGGCTGCAACTGAAGATATATCTTGACAGGACCCTAAGGGCAAACCAGTACAGATGCCTAAATGCCAACATTCCTCCCTTCTGTTTATTATAAAAAGGTGAGGAGTTAGAAAGGGGTAGCAGGTGAGGCAGGGATGAGGGTGCTGTGTTCTCGAGACTGCTTCCTGCTGGTCTGGGGGATATCAATCATCTTTGGGGGACCTAGGAATCTGGGGTGCTGACCATGTCCTGGGGTAGCTAGCTGGACACTTCACTGTCCAGGCTCTGTGGAACCATCAGGCTGTTTGAAGTGGATCCAAGTAGACTCCCTGGAACTCACACACACACAAAAAAATCATCAGTGTTGGATGGAGCGACCCAGCAATTCGTTAGGTGGGAAAAAAGTAGGGCTGTCATTGGTGGGCCAGGTGCAGGGTCCCAGCATGTCTCAGACTGAATCTAAATCTCAGCACCAAAAGTATTTTTAAACCAGCAGGGAAGGAGTCACACCATACAACAGGGCCCACATGGGAGGTTTATTGAGGGGATGGGAGAGAAGGGGCAAAGAAGGGGCATAGAAGAGAGCAGAGACCAGTCCCTGGGAACAAGAGTGAAGGAAGAGAAAGAGAGGTAACTCCTTTTTCAAGTATGTTTGAGAACATGTCACCCAGACACCTTGGAGATTAAGGATAACACTGAAGATCACTGACCTCCATTTATTAACAATAGCATGCCAGCTAAGCATTTTCATTCTCACAACCCTATTCATGCTGGAGCAGTACCTACTTCTCAGGAATGGCTCTGTGCAACATTTTTTTTTGGCCTCCTAAAATTCATTTAGCCCCCTTTGAAGAGACCTTAAAATTTGTGAGTCTGAATGTAGCCATTATGAGACCATTAGTTCTTGTGAGCTGCCTGTTTTTCCTTTATGGTTCTTAGTTGTACTTTTGCAGAGCTGCCAGCTTAAGTCGTGCTGGGATCAAGATTAATGGGCCTTGGCGGTACGTGTTCCTGGAGTTGTGTCCACGCCAATGGATACCCACACGCTCCTGAAGAGAATTTGACATCGCTGCTGCCGTTGTTGCTGTTCTAACAGTGACGACCACCACTACTACTGTTTCTGGGATTGCCATTTCATAACTGGTTACTACAGCTAGCACAGTGGAGACCCTAGCAGCAAAAGTAGCTACCACAGTTAATTAATCTTTCATTCTATTGGGCATGACAAATTTAAATCAATAGTTATATATATTTAGATTGGCTTTGAAAGATATAAATTTACAAACTCAAGTTTGCTCTCGGGATACCATCTTACAAGTATTCCAATTTGCAGTAAGGGTCATTAAGGAAGGGAATGGCTCAGCTGCCTTTAGCCTACTGGCTATGGGTGGGTTAAGACTTCTGTTGGTCTTTTCTGTGTCGAACACACAGATTGCAAGCCCAGCACCACTTAGAGATCTTTGGCAACAGTTAACTCTGCAGCTCTCACACAATTGAGCCTGTATGATGATGAGTATTCAGAGACGGGTAAGGCCTGGGGGGTGCTCACCAACCTAAGACAGAACACCTGTGTGGCCTGGACAGGTGTCTCCATGATGGATAAGGTGACCTGCTGACATCCCATGCAACCTAAGTCAGAAGCTCATTTTTTAGTAAAAGGGAGGACCTGTAGGGCCCTGGCCCCCGTTTTTGGGTAACTGTTGCCTTGCTTGCCGACCTTGACCTTGATATCCTCCCTATGCTAATTCCCTGAGAGATTCCACCCTCCTGAATACTTTAAGGGAAGCTTAAGGGGAGGGGGGGCGGGATTTATTGCAATGGTAGAGCTAGGCAAGCGCAAGGCCCCGGGTTTGATCCTCAGCTTCAAGAAAAAAAAACATCAGAAGCGAACTTCTGCCCTCCAGGGTTCTCCCATTGTGTTGTAAGTCTGTATTTAAGACCTCCTCCCTCCTTCAATAAACGGCATTTGGCATTCAAAAAGGGAGGAGGAGGAGGGGGAGAAGGGATCAAGATCATGATGGGGAAACCCACAGAGACAGCTGACTGGTGCTAGTTGGAGCTCACTGACTCTGGACTGACAGCTCGGGAACCTGCATGGGACTGAACTAGGCCCGCTGAATGTGGGTGACAGTTGTGTGGCTTGATCTGTTTGTGGGGTCCCTGGCAGCAGGACCAGGACTTATTCCAGGTGCATGAACTGACTTTTTGGAGCCCATTCCCTGTGGTAGGATACCTTGCTCAGCCTTGATACAATGAGGAGGGGCTAGGCTCCCCTTCAACTTGGTATGCCAGATTTTGGTGACTACCATGGGAGGCCTTACCCACTCTGAGGAGTGGATGGGGATAGAGTGGGAGGGAGGTGAGGAGGCGGGAGAAGGGGAGGGGGAACTGGGGTTGATATGTAAAATGAAAAAAAATTAATAAATAAATATATTTTTTTAAAAAAAGTCCTAGCTGGATACTGTATTCATCAACCCAAATTTACTGAGCACCTACTATTTCCCTGGCTCTGTGCAGGGAAAAACTACTGGTTGTGTTCAAGCCTGCAAGCTCAACACTATGGAGACTAAGGCAAAAGGTAACATGAACTCAAGACAGCCTGGGGCTGATATGGTGGCGCCCATCTTTAATCCCAGCAAGGGAGGCAAAGGCAGGAGCATCTCTGTGAGTTCAAGGCCAACCTGGTCTACATAGTTGAGTTTCAGGTCAGCCAGGACTACACAGTGAGACTGTCTGAAAAATCCAAAACAACAACAACAAAAGCCCCACCTGGGATGTACCGAAATCCCAGGCCAGCCTGGACCACATAGCAAAACCAAAAACCAGAAAGAAAAGGGAGGGCAGAGGACAAGAGTAGAGTGCCTGCCTCAACAGGGCAAAGGGCTTCTTTAACGCTCGGTATTTCAACAGCAACAAAGAACCCCAAACAGCCATGGTCTGACCTTCCTGATTTACTAAAGGCAAGTGCTTGGATGCTCTGTGAGACAAACTCAATACATCCAATTTTCGATTCACCCCAAGCCTCAGGCCAGGTTCCTCAACGTCCACACCACTGACCTCAGCGTCAGCCAATTCCGGGTGGGGAGGGGGTGGGGTCGGGGTGGGGGGCCTGTCCCACGCACGGGAACCCGGTGGCCTGGGGGGGTGAGGGGGTCGGGGTGGGGGGTGAGGGGGTGAGGGGGTCGGGGTGGGGGGTGAGGGGGTGAGGGGGTCGGGGTGGGGGGGCCGTCCCACGCACAGGAACCTGGTGGCCTGGGGGGGTGAGGGGGTCGGGGTGGGGGGTGAGGGGGTCGGGGTGGGGGGTGAGGGGGTCGGGGTGGGGGGCCGTCCCACGCACGGGAACCCGGTGGCCTCTCCCCGCGGAGCCCAGCGCCCTCCGCCCCTCGGCGTCCCGCTCCCAGCTCAGGCGCCACCTCGGCGGCGACGGCTCGGGGACGCGGCCACGCCAGCGCCTTCCGCCCCGGGCCCGGGGGAACTTTAACGTCTGCACCCTGCCCCGGGTCTTCCCCGCGGGCCGTGGGCTCCGCGGGGGCGTCTGGCACCCAGTATGGCAACTGCTGTGCAGTTAGTGGCAAGGGGAAAGCCAGGCGCCGGCGGAGGCGACGACCGGGACGCCAGGGGGCGTGGGGGGATCGTTATCCAGGAAACCCAGCCGGCGCGCCAAGAGCTTGGGCCGGAATTACGGCTCGGCCCGCCTGCGCATGCGCCTCGCTCCCCCGGGACCCCCCCACGAAGGTAGGTCCCGAGTTTCCACGGTTTCCCCGGGGCTTCCGAGTGAGGGACGGGGACTGCGGCGCCCGCGGGAGCCCCCAAGGAGGACTTACACGGGCCTGAGAGCGGGCGGCGAGATCCCTGGCCCTGAGGTCCTGACGGCGGCCACCACGTCCGCACGAGCAGCGAATCGGCTCCTCGGGTCCCCTAACGGCCGCTACACGCCCGTCAGACCGCACGCCTCCCGAGCGCGCGCTGCCCAGCGCCGCCCCCTCCTGCCGGCCTCTGACCAATAGGAAGTCGAGGCGCGTGGCTGTCCCGCCTCTCTCTGCCTAGCTTCGACCAATAGGAACTCGGGCCGCTCTGGTGCCCCGCCCCCTGCACGGTGCCCTCGCTTGTGGGCGGGTGGATCACTGCGTAGGAGGCGCTGGACGGCTGGACCGCTCTGCGCATGACCCGGCCGCTGCCTCGCTCTGACTCCTCGCTCCTTACCCGGTCCTGCCTCAAGGTGGCGCTGTGTCAGCGAGGCTCAGGGTGGCTGCAGGGCTTTGGCGGGGGCGGAGACTAGAGGCCGGGCATTAGGGAATCCCGTCAATCCTCACCCGCCTCCCTCCGGAACGAGGGGGTCAGAAGGTGCCAGTCACCTACCTGGGTCACTGCCTATTAATAGTTAATGAAGCGGCTAAGGGTGATTGCCGCTCTTTCAGGGGTCGCAAGTTCGGTTCCCAGCTCACGACTCTTTCTTCTGGTCTACACACACACACACACACACACTCGCACACACACACCCATACACACACTACATTCACACATAGACACACAATAACATTTAAAAACATGTAAGAATAACAAATTGATGGATGTGGAACCTGGGAGTGAGTGACAGATGAATTTAGAGAAATTTCTCTGAAATTAGGAATTAGAGATTTATTACTATGAATGTTAAGGCTGGATGTCTAAAAATAAAACTTCATGAACTAATGAGCAGAAAGTTGAGTTTTCCCAGTTGATGGCTTCTGTTTCTTTTGTGGGGAAGGAGGAAACAAGGACAAGACGAAGAAGAAGAGCTGGTCCTGAAAAGAGAAGACTTCAAACGGTGGACATGTTGGACTTTAAATGTCCAACAGCGTACATTTATGAGCTGGGGTGATGCAGTATGCCTGTAATCACAATTCAGAAGGCTGATGCAGGAGGATCAGGAGTTTGATGGTAACCTGGGTTACATAGTAAGACCCTGTCTCAAACAAACAAACAAAAAAACCAAGTGTATTTGTACAGCCCTTCTCTTCAACAAGGTCTTGTGTGGTGATATTTTGTTTGTGCTCTAACAAATAAAATTTGCCTGAAGATAAGAGAGTAGAGCTAGCCATTAGTTAACCATAGAGGTCTGGAGGTCTGTATAGACAGGAGACAGAAAGTGACATGGCCAGGCTGAGAGAGGAGTATAAGGTGGGCAGAAACGGGAGATCGGCCCCTTTTTTAGTCTGAGGAATTGTAGAGGTAAGATTTGGCTGCTGCTTTACTTCTCTGATCTTTCAGTATTCACCCCGATATCTGACCAATTAGAATTCCCGCTACAGTCTTGCTATTTGGCACAGGCTGACCTCAGACTCCTGATGCTTCTGACATTGGCCTCCTGAATGGGTTCTTGTACTTTTTTTTTTTTAATTTAAGGTTTATTTTTATTATTTGTGGTGGGGGGGTGCACACGCATGCATGCACGCATGCACCTGTACCCTCAGAAGTCAGAAGGCACTGGATCCCCTGAAGCTGGACTTAGAGGCATTTGTGAGCCACCTGATATGGTGCTGGGGTCTGGACAGTCGCCTGACAGAACCTCAGTGGATCTTGACTTCCCCTTGTTTTGTTTTTGGCTGGGTTTTGTATAGTCCAGGTTAGCCTGGGGCTGGCTTTACAGCCAAGGTCAACTTTGAACTAATCCTTCTGCATCCATTTCCCAAGTGCTAAGATTTCAGGTGTGAACAAATATGCCTCAGTTTCCCTCTATACTTTAAAAATAACTCCATCATGTGATAACTTTCATGTGAAAATTAGTCCTTATATTTCAATAGTCTTTAGGCTCTCATTTCAAAGAATATTCATAAATCTTCAGTTACTTTATTATTATTTGTTGGTTTGTTGACGCAGGGTTTCATGTAAACCAAGCTAGCCCCATGCTCACTTTTTAATTCAGGGAAACCTTGAACTCCTGGTTGTCCTGTCCTACCTTCCAAATGCTATGGTTGCTACATTAGTTGTTTTTGTTTTGTTTTGTTTTGTTTTTTAAGATTTATTTATTTATGTATACAGCATGTACGTCTGCAGACCAGAAGAGGGCACTGCATCTCATTACAGGTGTTTGTGAGCCACCATGTGGTTGCTGGGAATTGAACTCAGGACCTCTGGAAGAGCAATCAGTGCTCTTAACCTCTGAGCCATCTCTCCAGCCCCCACTACATTAGTTTTAAAAGACTTGCTGTATATTTAATAAAATATATTAATGGAAGTATACCAACTAGCATGATTAAAAGTAAAAAGACTAGATTTAGGACTGGGGAGATGGCTCAATGGTAAAAAGCACTTGCTGCTCTTACAGAAGATTGGGATTTGGTTCCTAGCACCCACACTATAGCGCACAACTGATTATAAATCCAGTTCCAGCTCCCTCTTTTGGCCTTTGTGGGCACCTGTAGTGATATGTAAGTAAAGCCTTTGTGTCTGGCTTTGAGAGAAATGTTTCAGCAAAGCCTTTGCTATGTTTTGGTTGCTGGTAACCTAGAGATATGTCAGATTAACAGCAGGTGGCAACTAATATTAAAGGTGTCAGCCCTCCAGAAGTTCAACTCTCTGATGGGATTGTCTCGCTGGAGACTGAAGTTTCTCCATCAGACCCAGTCCCACCTGGGCAGCAGCCATTTTTATAAAATAATCACTCAGAGGCATAATTATCAATTACAAACTGTTTGGTCTATGGCTCAGGCTTCTTGATAGCTAGCTCTTTCATCTTAAATTAACCCACTTCTATTACTCTATGGATTGCCCTGTGGCTGTGGTGTTATCAGTCTGCTGGCATGTTGCTCCTTGGGCAGAGAGGGGGTGTCTGCCCTAACTCCATCCTTCTTCATCTCCATCTTCAGTTTGAATGTACCATCTAACCCTTTTCTGCCTCCCCATTGGCCAAACAGCTTTCTTTATTAACCAACAGTAGCAACACTTATTCAGAGCATACAGAAGCCTACATCACTGCCCCTTTTCTGTCTAATCAAAAAGGAAAGTTTTCATTTTAATATAGAAAATTACATATAATAAAAGAGTTATCAAATGAGAATTATAGTTACAATATCTAGTTTATTTGTATTTAGCAAAATTAAAGAAAATATTCTATCATCTATCCTATATTTGTGAGACTAAAGTTTCATATCTAATTTACCTTTTATTATAACCAAGGAAAACTATAATTACAGCTATCTAGTCTTCAACTCCATCAAAGACCCCAGAAAGATATAGTATTATCTAAGTAAATAGGAAGTGCATTGTAAGCAACTTCCAAAATTCTAGGAATGACAGAGACATCTGGCTGCCTGGACAGTCACCCAAAGTTCCTCTGTAACATTGGGGCATCCATCTTCAGCCTACAGGCCTAGAGTCCCTGGCATACTTTTCAGTGAAGCAGGAAATTTGAAGTCTTGCCTATTGACAGAGTTCATCAGTCACTTTTCTCTGTGTCCTGAAGAATGTCTGGTAGTTTCTTCTTTGAAGCAGGAGGCTGAAGGACCATCCCACCCTGTTTTGGCAAAGTTCAGTGGTCATTTTCCCATGGGTCCTGCATGTCCAGTTTATACAACATATTGTAGCACAAATCTTAGAAAGTCTTATTAATAAAAACAAACCTAGAGCCAGGTATTGGGGTGAACTCTGAAAGATCAGAGAAGCAGAACAAGCCACAGCTACCTCACCTTGCCAATTCCTGAGCTAATCCTATTTCCTCAGACTGAATGACTCTCAGCTGAACTGTGCTGCTCAAAAGCCTAAAAGCTTAACCAGCCTAGTTCCTGGTTTTCACACCTTATATACCTTTCTGCTTTCTGCCATCAGAAATCCATCCTGGGATTAAAGGCATGTGTCACCATGCCTGGCTGTTACCAGTGTGGCTTTGAACTCACAGTGATCTGGATGGATCTCTGCCTTTGGAATGCTAGGATCAAAGGCGTGTGTACCATCATTTTCTGGCCTCTGTATCTAGTGGCTGTTCTGTTCTCTGACCCTAGATAAGTTTATTTGGGTGCACAATATTTTGGGGAACACAATATCACCACAAGCAGTCCAGGCAAGAGCAGTTTCTTGCCCAAATGGTTAGTCTTTTCCATATTGTAAGCAAACTCTATAATGAGTGTCTTCAATGCCATCGTCTTCTTTGAAGTAATTGGTGCTGCCAAGAGCAGACGTGTCTCATTGTCCAGAAAAGTCTAAGTTCTTAAAATATATTTTTTTTAGCCGGGCAGTGGTGGCGTACACCTTTAATCCCAGCCCTCAGGAGGCAGAGCCAGGCGGATCTCTGTGAGTTTGAGGCCAGCCTGGGCTACCAAGTGAGCTCCAGGAAAAAGGTGCAAAGCTACACAGGGAAACCCTGTCTCAAAAAACAAACAAAAACCATTAGAAATAAAATATTTTTTAAATTTATTTATTATGTATGTAGTGTTCTGTCTGCATGTATCCCTGCAGACCAGAAGAAGCACCAGATCTCATTACAGATGGTTGTGAGCCACCATGTGGTTGCTGGGAATTGAACTCAGGACCTCTGGAGGAACAGCCAGTGCTCTTAACCTCTGAGCCATCTCTCCAGCCCCTCTTAAAATATTTTAAATGCCATATTCCGTAGGTCTTTGAAATGCTTGGAGATTACCTACCTAATTAAAATATATCTTTGTATATCTAGAAAACTAACATGACTATAAGTTTTATTATCATAGATGACAAACTATTAATCTGTATTTCTTAATGATATATTACAATTTTAAATGAGTTGCATAAATCTAACACCTTAAACAAGAGTAGAAATATACATACAATATAACAAAATTGACCTTAAATATATATCAATAAACCAAATGCATATCAATGTAAAGTATTTTGAGATTAACAGTTGTTTTTTGGATCAAAGTAGATTCAATAATCTATCTTTTTTAAATCATTTTGATATCATAGCCTCCTTTTGTCTTTAGAAAGAGATTGCATTATAATCAACCACCTTTAAATAAAAAAACATTCATAAACAATATTTTGAGAATTTGGGCATAGCTTTTCATACTACTTCCTGCTGATTGGAGACATTGGCAATCTTATGGGAATCCTGAGAAATTTTAGAATTATGGTTAAATCTTGGCTGTAGCACTCTGTGAGGCTGCATCATCTTAGCCAGTTGCCTTGAAGATGTTCTGGATGTTGGATCATCTGAGCCATCGTTCCCATTGGAGACATCTCAGGGGGTCTTTCTTGATGGAACCCTATTAACCTGGAAGGAATCCACAGCTTCTCATCTTCTGTGGAAACAACAGCAGAACCTCTTTTCCAAAGCAGTGTATCCTTAGACATAAGTTTTGAAGTCAAGATACCTTTAAGATATATGTTAGTTTAACTTAGCAGCCTTTACAATCAAATGTCTTTTCTGCAGTTAGCTCATTAACAGTCAAAAATTCAAAGAAAACACAATACTATACATAATCTAGACTTTTTATTTCCCATCTTTTGTTTGTTTGTTTGTTTGTTTTTTGTTTTTCGAGACAGGGTTTCTCTGAATAGCTTTGCACCTTTCCTGGAACTCGTTTTGTAGACCAGGCTGACCTCGAACTCACAGAGATCTGCCTGGCTCTGCCTCCCGAGTGCTGGGATTACAGGCGTGTACCACCACTTCCCGGCAGCTTATTTCTTTTATATTACTTTTACTGTCTCTTTAAAGACTTTGTTTTTTAAAACTATTTATTTTTTTTTTTTATATAACTGCCTCTACTACTTTTCCTTTCTCTTCCAAGCCTATTCACATTTTTACATACACTGTAAACTGTTTAGAGATTTTTTTTTTCCATCTAAATCTGTCCTATTGTATATCTGTAATCTTTTTCTGACCAGGAGAGGTTTTAAATTGTTAAGCTTCGTGGCTAGGACCAAAGCTGTGATTTTGGCTGATGGCTCGGGCTCACTCAGTTTTTTGACATAGTGGAGGTATGTTTACCATCAAGTGGCTATGAGGTTACTTGGTCTGCTGGCATGTTGCTCCTTGGGTGGTGGGCTGGTAACTTCCCTGACCCCACCCTTTTTCATCTTCAGTTTGAATGTACCACCTAACCTCATTCTGCCTCACCACTGGCCAAACAGCTTTCTTTATTAACCAACAGTAGCAACTCATATTCACAGTGTAGAAAGACCATCCAACAGCTGCTATGGCCTATGGTAAGGCAGGACAATGCAAAGTGGGAAATTCAAGAGAGATACAGAGGGGAGAGAGTGGAGTCGGAGCAGCCCACTGCCCAAGGAGCAACATGCCAGCAGACTGGTAACTCCACAGCCACAGGGCAACACATAGATTAATAGAAATGGGTTTTTAAGATGAAAGAGCTAGCTATTAAGAAGCCTGAGCCATAGACCAAACAGTTTGTAATTAATATTAAGCCTCTAAATGGAACAGAGGAAAGTGTCTGGCTACATCTTGATCAAGAAAGGCTTACAAGAATACAGACTCCAGAATTTTTTTAAAAGATTTATTTATTATGTATACAGTATTCTACCTGCATGTATGCCTGCAGACCAGAAGTGGGCGCCAAATCTCATTACAGATGGTTGTGAGCCACCATGTGGTTGCTGGGAATTGAACTCAGGACCTCTGGAAGAGTAGCCAGTGCTCCTAACCTCTGAGCCATCTCTCCAGTCCCCAGACTCCAGAATTTATTTTGCTTCTGTTGTGTTCCTGTATGTTTGCTGCTACTATGTATATGGTGTGGGGAGTCTCCTACAGCCTATATTATAATGTGTTCATCTCATGAATATATTCCATTTACTGGGCACATTTTATGGCCAACCTTGGTCCTAAGATACTCCTGGCAAACCTGGAGTTCTTACTTTTGATTATGGCTTGGTAGATTGAACGTTTGGTATGACTTTGGTAGTTGGAACCTTTCTCAGCCCCTGTTAACCTTGTATATGTTTGAATAAAGTAACAGTGAGCTAGCTGGATGTCAGTGTTTTCCAAGCTTGTATGGTTGCGGAATATTACTTTAACTATGTAAAAGTGCATTGCATTTGTTTATGCTGCATTTGTTTAGTGATGTAAAGACATGTTGCTTTGCCTGCCTAAGGCACCTGATTGGTCTAATAAAGCTGAATGGTCAACAGCTAGGCAGTAAAGGGATAGGTGGGGCTGGCGGGCAGAGAGAATAAGTAAGAGGAGGGATCTAGGAGAAAGAAAACCAGAAGGAGGAGAGAACAAGGGAGAAAGAGAGGGAGATGTCTGGGGCCAGCCAGGCAGCTGCCAGCCATGCAGGAAGCAGGAAGGTAGGACATGCAGAAGGAAAGAAAGGTAAAAAGCCCCAGGAAAATGTAGATGAAGGGAAACAGGTTAAAACAAGTTACAAGAGCTAGTGGGATATGCACAAGATAAGGCTGAGCATTCATAACTAATAATAAGTCTGTGTCTTTATTTGGGAGATGGTTGGTGGCCCAAAGAAAGCCTGTTACAGTGTCTCCTCTGCTTCCCTCTCTACTGTGGCCCCTAGCACCCAACATCAAACAACAGGCACCAAGCACACGTGCAGGGAAACACTCAGAGGCAGGCAGATCTCTGTTTGAGGCCAGCTTTGTCTACATAGTAAATTCCAGGACAGCCAGGGCTGCATCAGGAGACCTCATCTAAAAACAAACAAAAACACTCACACTCATAAATTTTTTAAATGTTAGATTCGGTTAAATATAACTTTCTTATTTAACCAAAGAGAACGGGAAGAGCCAAATTCAGTGGTGCATGCCTGTTATGTTCACACTCGAGATTGAGACAGCAGTATAGCGAGTTCAAGGCCAGCCTGATCCACATACTGAACCTGTTTCAAAAGGAATGTCAAGATGGCTCAATGGGTAAAGCACGTGCTGTGCAAGCCTGACAGCTGATTGGACCCCTAGAACCCACAGGATGGTGGAGGAGACCTGACTCCACGTATTTGTTCTCTGATCTCCAGGTACTGTCCTGTGGCAAAACTGCCCATGTTGTGCACACATGTGCTTATTCTCTAAATAAGTAGAAAAAAGAATGCTGAATTGAACTTCATTGTTTGTTTTGTTTTTGTGTTTGTTTTTTTCAAGACAGGGTTTCTCTGTGTAGCCCTGCTGTCCTGGAACTCGTTCCGTAGGCCAGGCTGGCCCTGAACTCATAGAGATCACTTGCCTCTGCCTACCAAGTGCTGGGATTAAAGTTATGTGCCACCACTGCTGCCCAGCTTTCAATACTTCTTGAGTTTGCTGTTTGAGGCAAGGTTCCCTGAAGCCCAGGCTAGCAAATTCACTATGTAGCTGAGAATGACCTTGAACTCCTGATCTTCCTAACTCCAGCTCCAGCTCTCAAGCACTGAGATTACAAACAAGTACCACTGTACCTAGCTCCTGCTTTCTGGTTTATTTTTTTCTTGGAGTATGTATGTTTGGGGTTCGCATGACTTTATTTCTGTTTTGGGAATCACACTCAAGGCCTTGTCCATGCTGTGCAAGTGCTCCATCACTGAGCAACACTTTCAGCCATTTTGGGGTGTTTTGTGTATATGTCTGTTTATTTATTTGAGACAGGGCCTTGATTATATAACCCAGGCTGGTATCAAACTCAGAATAATTCTCCAGCCTCAGTCTCCAGGGGCACCCAGCCTTGCACGGCTTGCCTGTCTGTTAACGTCTAAGATGGGTCCTGGTCCACGGTCTACAGCACTGGTGCACCCTGTCTTTAAGGTTGTCAGTGAATCCCCGGGTATGACGTGGTCCTGGGTAGAGTCCGGTTTGGGATGACTCCATGACCACTGCACGGACATTGTTGCTCTCACCCTCACCTGGAGGAGACCTGATGAGGCCAAGAGTAACCAAGGCCCAGGAGGAAAAGGCTCGCACACTGTCATATAAGCATTTAACTCTCATCCTGACACTGAACAGTCTGGGCCATTTTGCAGGAAAAAAAAAAGAAAGAGAAAGTAGGGTCAGCTGATTAAGGCCCAAGGACTCCCTGGGAATGATTCCCCTGCTGAAGCAAAGGTCATCTGGTCAAACACTTTCATTTTATACATGTGGAGATGAAGCCTCAAGGGGATAAAGTGACTGTCAATGTCCCCCGTCCCCTCCCCTCCCCTCCCCACTTCCCAATCCTTCAGCCCGTTGACCTGGAGCACTGAAGCATTGTGGTCAAATTATACAGACGGATATCAGAAAAAGCAGAATTCCTTGTGTTTATTGGCCATCAGCTCTCTACTTTTCCCCATCATATTGAGCAGTCTAAACACACACCCTCCCTAAGAGTTGCGGTGCCAGGCCACGTAATGAGAGCACACCACACAGTGCAGCGGCCACATCCCTCCCAGTGTTGGGCTACACACTGATCCACGCCCAGCTTCTGTGGTACCTAACAGAGGCCACGCTACTTGCCTCTCCTCAACTCTTCCTCTGCTCCACCCTCGGCTCAGGCAAATAAACTAAACTCTAAGCAGTAGTGTTGGGGTGGGGAGGCTGGACCAGGTTTTAGTCCAGCATCCGGCCTATCAGCATCAAGAGCAAGACGGACATCCAGGCTCCTGCAGGAAAGAAAGCAATGATTACAAAACAAGATTCAGGGGCCTGGAGAGATGGCTCAGCAGTTAAGAGCACATGTTGCTCCTGCAGAGGACCTCAGCGTGGTTCCTAGCTCCCATGTCGGAAAGCTCACAAGAATCTAACTTCAGTTCTAGGACAGTCTGACACGTCTGGCCTCCACAGGTGCCAGCACGCATGTGCATAGCACACACACACATATACACGTAATTTGAAATAAATATTTAAAAATGGGATTTGAGGAGCTTTCAAAGTCTATGAGACTTTTTAAATGTCTTTTTGTTACATTTATTTATATGATTTATTTTGTGTGTGCATGTCCTGGTGTCCATGTGGAGGTCAGAGATAACTTTCCTGGATTCTCTCCTTCCTTATATGGGTACCAGGGCAGAAACTCCTCATGTCCTCAAGCTTAACAGCAAGCGCCTTTACTCACTGAAGCCACCTCAGTTGGGAGTGTTACTGAGGACACCACGGTTTTTTCTTTTTTCTTTGAGACATGTAGTCCAGGCTGGCTTCAAACTTGCTCTGTAGCCAAGGATGGCTCTGAACACCTAATTCTCCTGCTTGCACCTCCTGAGTGCTGGGATTACAGGGTAAGCCACCACACCTGGCTTTTGTGTTGGGTAGGATCTCACTATCTTGCGCAGGCTGGCTCTAAACTTCCGGGCTCAGGCATGCTCCACTGTGCCCGGTGCATTTTAAACCTTCAAGCCTTACTCTGAGTCATTTCTGGGTAGTTTCAGATTTTTGAGGCTGGATAAGGCAGCAGCCCCACAGTAACTCTGCCGTATATTACCGCTGAGACTCAGAGAGATTGGTTGACTTCTTGGTCACACAGCTCTGAGAAGAAGCAGTATCTAAAATCCGCGCCCAAGTGTGTAACATGAGAACTTACTTCTCTACGGCAATCCCCTGTACTAACCTGCTCTGCTCCTGCTGCTGGAGGCTCTGGGTGCTGCAAACACATAAAAACAGAGATGAGTCCCACGTGCCCCTCGAACCAGACATGGCCAGCACTCACCCACCCTTCCATCGGCACTGGACAAAGGAGGCTGGCTGATTTTGGATGCTGGGACTGGGAAGGGGGAGATGATACTTCTGGACTCACCTGAAGCATGGGGGTGAGAGGACTCTACAGAATAGAGAGGAGAGAGTGTTCGGGCCGGGAATAATGGCCCGATAGAGGATGGCAGGAAAGACAGCCTGAGAAGACTGAGTTGATGTGACAGGAAAGGAGATAGAGTGCCTGAGGGGCTGGAGCGATGGTTCGGCAGGTCGAGAGCACTGAATGCTCTCTCAGAGGAGGCAGGTTCGATTCCCAGTGCCTACATAGTGGCTCACAAACTATCTGTGGCTCCAGGGGATCGAATGCCCTTTTCTGGCCTCAGGACGACACCAGGCACACCTGTGGTACGCAGACACACCTACAGACCAAACACTCACACACATCAAATTTTAAATTTCTTTAGAGAGATGCGGCTCAGACTTAAATGAGTGGCATGATTGGTTAGCGTCACCCGGCAGAATCTAGTCACCTGGAAGATGGATCTCTGGGTATGCCTGTGTGGGAGTACCTCGATTACATTAGTTGGTGTGGGAAGACCCATCTTAATTGTAGTGAAGCCACCCATTCTCTGGGCAGGGGATCCTGAGCTGTAGAAGATGCAGACCGTAAGCTTTGGGGCATGTGTTCATGGCTCTCTGATGCCTGGCTACAGATGTCATGTGACCAAAGCCAGCGAGCCCTTGCCACCACGACTCCCTGACATAATGGACTGTGTCCTTGAAGCGTGAGCCACAGTAAACCTGAAGTTGCTTCTGCATGTGTGTTTTCCCCAGTAACAGGCAAAGAAACTAAGATGAGCGCAACCAGGCCGGGGTGGTCACAAGGACTTGCCTCCAGCAGAGGAGAACGTGGGCTCAGGGAGGAGACTGGGCTTAGGGTGAAGACATCAAGGGGGGGACTCGGTGAAAGCTCAGGGTTCCAGAACAAGAGCTTGGGAGGGTCTCGGCAGAGGAGCTGGGGAAGCCCCACAATTCATCTGTCCATGTACCGCTTATTTGGAGAGGTCCAAATACGATCCACTTGCTATCACCATCTTCCAGACGGGTCTTAGCCGGAGAGGCCCAGGGTGAATTTCTCCTCCGGGGATTCTTCCCACTGCAAGACTGTGAGGGACAAGACAGGTGGGGACCCCACATAAGCCCACCCATTTCCATCTACAAGATCTAAGGCTTCAAATGTCCACCTTTAAATCTCCCCCTCAAGCCCAGTCCCTGGAGAACCAGACCAACACACAGTCATCCCGCCCTTGGTCCAGTCCCAGCTGCATGGCTGGGCTTCAGGAGCCCCACTCACCGGTTGGCATGGGCGGGGCGCTTGCTTGTCACAGAGGGTCACTTGGGCATGCAGGTAGAGTGTGTCACTATTCAAGAATCGTGACAGAGTGAAGGCCAGTATCACTTGTCTGGAGGCCCCATTGCTCAAGTCCTGGAGCAGCCGGCCCTGGACTGGACAGCTGCAGGAAGAAGGCCTCACATGCATCACAAAGTACTTGGATTTGGGGCATAGACCACCATACTTGATATGAACAAAATCTGCTCTTCTCCTAGAGTGCTCAACACTTGACAGCTCCCAAGCACTTAACTGAGCCTCAGTTTCTCCTTGTGTAAGATGGGAATCAAAATACAACTATGTCATAGTGTGCTATAAGATTTAAATTAACTGATGTGTGGTGTGACTCAAACTACACCTGGTATGAAATAAATACTATTATTTATAAATAACTAAATTATTAGCTGTTGTTAGCTATTACATGTAATGTACTTCAATATACAGCGTCGCATATGTCACTCTGACATGTTAAAGTTACTTTTTTAAATTTCATCATAAGACCTCAATAACCGTTTGAGGGAAAGAATAGAAGAAATGAATGTCATCTATTAGCTGTGAGATCTTGAGCAGGTTTTAATTTTCCTGAGCCTCAGTTTACTCATCTGTAAAATGGGGCTGAATGCATTCACTCAACAAACATTCACTGATCCCTTCCTTCCTCCCCCATTTTGTTTGCTAGCAATACAGGAGAGAGAGAGAGAGAGAGAGAGAGAGAGAGAGAGAGAGAGAGAGAGAGAGAGTCAGTCAGTCTATGCTGATGGGGAAAAAAAAAAGTACCTGCAAGAGTCACAGTCCAAGAGCTGGGGCCTGATTGGTCCTTACCTTCCCTTCACAAAATGATAGGTGGCCTTAGTCACTGTGTTGGAGAGATCGGTACTGGCAAAAACCTCATTAGCCACCAGGGCAAATCGGCCAGGATCACTGCTGGTGGACTTGAGGACCACATAGAGGGGCATGCCCACAGGAGCTGTACTGTTCTTGAGTGGAGTGGAGAGATGAGAGTCTGTGAAGATGCTCAGGGTGATGACGGTCTCTCCCGTACTGGGGATGTGGATGGTGCTATAGCCAGAGAGGAACAAGAGTGAGCCCCTCATCAGGAAACCACGGAGGGAAGGGAGTGGGTAAGGTACTTTACTATACACAGCATGAGGACTTGAGATCGAGCCCTATAACCATAGCCCTATAAGCCCAGGCACAATGGCGTGCTTGTGATCTTACAACTGGAGAGACAGGCAGACCCACAGGGCGTGTTGGTTGACCAGGCTAGCCCTTTTTGGTGAGTTTGAGGCCAATGGGAGATTCTGCCTCAAAGAATAAGGGAGAAGACTGTGATACAGCTTCCACACGGTCACCATCTGTTGTAGGGTGGGACTTTATGGTGAGGTAGTATTTGGGGGTCACCTATGTTCTTTCTCAGAATAGTCTTTTAACTCCTGGCAGAGAGGAGAGTTAGGGTCTTGGCGAACACTTCAGAGTGTCCGCCACAATCAGGAGAAGCTTTTGCTCTCTGCACGCTGGGATAGAGGTCCAGCAGGAGCTCTCAGAAGGAGCAAGGTGTGTACAGAGGAATTTGAGCAGTAAGGCAGACCTGTTTCAGCATCTCCTTGAACTTCTGACATATTCAAGTCTGGTGGCTTGGGAAACAGGTTAGAACAGGGCCAAAGGTATTGCCCCAAGAATCTATTTCCATGCAAAGCCTTATTTTATAGTCCGATATAAACCTATAAAATGTTCCAATTAAATAAACAAATAGGGGCTAGAGAGATGGTTCTGAGGTTAAGAGCATTGGATGCTCTCCCAGAGGACCCAAGCTTGATTCCCAGCACCCACATGGTATCTCATAATGGTTTGCAACTCCAGTTGCAGGGAATCCATCACCCTCTTTTGTCCTCTGTGGGCACCAGACATACACTCGGTGCACAGACATGCATGCAGAAAAAAGACTCATACACACAAATAAAAACAATCCAAAATTGAATTTAAAAATAAACAATCTGGTGTGGTAGCACACTTCTTTAATCCTGGCACTCAGGAGGCAGAGGAAGGTACCTCTCTGTGAGTTCGAGGCCAGCTTGGTCTACATAGTGAGTTCCAGGACAGCTAGAGCTGTGTAGAGAGACCCTATCTCGAAAAACAAAAGATAAATAAATAGATAAACAAATGGGTGGAGCATGATTAAGGAATACCAGAGATTGTCCCCTGGCCTACATACACACCCACATACACACGGACACACATGTGCATGAGCTAGCACACACTGCACAAACATGTACTAACAAAGAGAAAAGGAAGAAATGAGTCAGCAATATGGCTCAGTGGGTAAAAGGCTCTTGCTGCTGCCATGCCTGATGAGATGAAAATAGAGACCAGACTCGTGCATGTGACCCACACGCATGACCAATAAGTATAAAAGAAAGAAAAGATGGCCAGGGAGGAGCAAGCCTTAACCTTCCTCATGGACCACATAAAAGTCCCTACTTACTCTGTAGACCAGGCTGACCTCGAACTCACAGAGAGGTACCTTCCTCTGCCTCCTGAGTGCCGGGATTAAAGAAGTGTGCTACCACGCCAGATTGTTTATTTTTAAATTCAATTTTGGATTGTTTTTATTTGTGTGTATGAGTCTTTTTCCTGCATCATAGGTCCCCAGACCTCAGCAGCTATCTGACTCCATGGCCGGTTACATAAGCAACCCATAATGCATCTCTTCCCAGAAGTATCTTGTTTCTCCCTCTGTGTAAGAGGTGCTTACATTTGGTTGGCGAGCTTGAGGGCCGATTTCTCGAGAGTGCTGAGTCTTGGGCTAGATTACAGGTAGCAATGAGAACTCAGGGTGGCCTAGGGCCTAGCTGCAGAGACAGCTAACTGGACCTAACTCACGGAATGGAGGTCTCCTGGTAGGAGACAGGCTTGCTGACGTTCACCACCAGGGGGTAGGCGCAGCTGAAGTGGAGCACTCTGAAGCCAGTGCTGGGAGAGCCAGGGAGAGCCTGTTCAAGGTGCACGTCCAGAGAGTGCAGGGCATGGCTGACGTTGGTCTAGAAAAGAGAGGTAGGTGAGCAGACATTACCCACAAGTCCCTGGGGTAAACACCTTCTTCCATCCACTCTGGCAACAAGGTGTTTATTTGAATAAAAGCAGTTAGGAGAAGTTCTTTGAGCTTTGTACTGTGGCTCGAACACAGCTCTCCCTTATGGGCCCCACTTATAAGGAGTAAAACAAGGCTCAGAGACGTTAAAGGATGTCCGAAGCAAGTGACTGACAGACTGACTCTAGGGTCCATCACTTCAACCCCCATGCTGTGGTTCTAAGATTCTTTTCTTGAGATGGGGCCTCATGTAGACCAGCCTGGTCTTTGTGACTATGTAGCTGAGGATAGTCTTGAACCCCTGACCTGCCTGGTTCCACCTCCCAGGTGCCAAGGTTAACAGTTTGTGTCACAGTGCCCAATTTATACAGTGCTGGGGACTGAACCAAGGGGTTCTTACTCCATGGTTCTTAAATGTTTATAGTTATTTTATTTTACTTTATTTTCAAACAGGGCACCATGTAGCCCAAACTAGTCTCCAACTATGTAACCAAGGATGGCCTTGAACCCTGTTTTGCCTCTGCTTCCCAAGTGCTGAGCTTATCTGCAAGCACCACCACATCTGGGCTGTTTTTCTTTTTGGTGTGGTAGTGTGGTTGTTGTTTTGAGAGAGCATTTTAAAGGCTTATTTTATTTTAAAAACCATGCACACGTGTGTAACTCTCTACCAGTGTGTGCTTGACAATGCAGGTTCCTGAAGAGGACAGTAGAGGGCAACATCCTCTGGAGCTGGATTTTAAACAATTGTGAGCTGCTGGTGCTGGTGTTGGAAGAACTTAAGTTCTCTGCAGTGTGGACTCTTAACTGCTGAGCCATCTCTCCAGCCCAAGGAGAGCATTTGCTCCATAGCCCAGGCTGTCCTGAGACTTACAATCCTCTTGCCTCAGCTTTCTGAATCTGCGCTTATAGGGGACAATTTGTATTTTGGAATCTCTTGGCAAAGAGGTAGGACCAGTGAGCTGTTAAGAATTCTAAGTCTGGGGCTGGAGAGATGGCTCAGAGGTTAAAAGCACCGACTGCTCTTCCAGAGGTCCTGAGCTCAATTCCCAGCAACCACATGGGGCTCACAACCATCTGTAATGAGATCTGGTGCCCTCTTCTGTATACATAATAACTAAATACATCTTTAAAAAAAAAAAAAAAAGAAAAAAAAAAAGAATTCTAAGTCTTGGGCTGGAGAGATGGCTCAGAGGTTAAGAACTCTGGCTGTTCTTCCAGAGGTCCTGAGTTCAATTCCCAGGACCCACATGGTGGCTCACAACCATCTGTAATGAGATCTGGCTCCCTCTTGTGGCCTGCAGAAATACATGCAAACAGAACATTGTATACATAATAAATAAATAGATAGATAGATAGATAGATAGATAGATAGATAGATAGATATTTCTAAGTCTGGGGACTGGAGAGATGGCTCAGCAGTTAAGAGCACTGATTGCTCTTCTAGAGGGCCTGGGTTCAATTCCCAGCATCCACATGACAGCTCACACTGTCTGTAACTCCAGTTCCAGGAGACTTGACACTCTCACACAGATATACAGACAGGAAAACACTAATGCACATAAAATAAATTATTAAAAAAAAAAAAAGAATTCTAAGTCTGGCTGGCTGGTGGTGGCTCACACCTTTAATTACAGCACTCTGGAGGCAGAAGCAGGTGGATCTCTGTGAGGTCAAGGCCAGCCTAGTCTACAGAGCTAGTTCCAGGACAGCCAAGGCTACACAATGAAACACTGTCTTGAAAAACCAAAAGGAAGAAAGGAAGAATTCTAAGTCGTCCTTAGAATTCCCTTTCCTTAGATTCCTT
Source organism: Onychomys torridus (assembly GCF_903995425.1). NCBI lineage: Eukaryota > Metazoa > Chordata > Mammalia > Rodentia > Cricetidae > Onychomys > Onychomys torridus. The sequence goes on from NC_050444.1 coordinate 147,710,268, forward strand.
AGATAGAGTTGGGTGTAATGATATATGTCTTAAACCCCACCACTGGGGAGCCAGAGGCCAACCTGGTCTACATAGAGAGTTCCAGGATACCCTGGGCCAAAAAAAAAAAAAAAAATGTTCTAAGTCTGGACAGGATGTGGTGGCACACACCCTTAGTTCCAGCACTGGGAGGCAGAGGTAGGTGGATCTCTGTGAGTTTCAGCCAGCCTGATCTACATAGTGAGTTCCATGCCAGCTAAGGCTACATAGTGAGACTGTCTCTAAATAAATAAATAAATTTTGGAAAAGAATTCCAGGTTCTAGGGCTGGGAATGTATCTCCGTTTTAGAGTGTTTGCCTAGCACATTAAACCTCCCTAAGACTGGAAAGAAAGAGAGCGAGAGAAGAGATGAGTTCTGACCAAGAGGTCTGGGGTTGCTTTCGGCACACTGGTGTTCTTTGAGGGCATTCTATTATTTATGTGAGTTATGTTTTGCTTATAAAACTAGTCTCTGTATGCTGGTACAAGCATGCAGTCCCAGGATTCAAGAGGATGAGGCAGGAGGATTACCTCAAGTTCATACTGCAATTTGAGAAAATCCCTTAACTTCTATGAGTCATGGGTTACTCATCTTGATGAGAACCTCTCAAGATTAGGACCATTAAAAATGAATTGATAGACAAGGTATTTGGCCAGAAATCAATAAAGAACTGTTTGTCGTTATTATTTTAAAGTGGTTCATGGCTAACAGTTTGGGAACCAATACCCTAATCCAGCAAACACAGCACGTGTAAAGGCATTCCCATTCTGGGGACAGCTTGGCCATTTTCTTCAACAAGACTTGTGATCTGAGTCCACCCAAGTCAAGAGTGACCCAACCTCTTCTGTTCTAGCCCCGCCCCCAAGCTTCTTAGCCCCACCCCATAGCTTCCCAGTCCCGCCCCCACAGCTTTCCCCTTTCCCTTGTGGGTCAGCTTACAGAGATGTGGAGTCCACAAGCCCCTTCCTTCTTCTCCAACTGAAAGACCTGGACCCGGCGACCCTGTTCGATGGTATTGATACTGAAACACCTGGAGAAGGCATCGTCCTTCAGGACCCAGTGGTGAGTCTTCAGGAAGCAGCTCTTCAGAGCCACCTCAATGTCCTGTGGTCTGCAGCGCAAGGTCGCTACATCCCTGGATAGTTCTGCAGGGGAACAAGAGCCAGGGGCGGGGTCTCCTGAGGATCTTGGGATGATGCCATGAGAAGGAATACTATTTCTCACGTGGGTGAAGATGAGAGAGGATATTGGTCCAACTCATAAAGACTCCCTTAAACACAGGCAGCAAAATGGCTCAGTAGGCAAAGCATTGCCGCGGAGACCTGAATTCAATTCCCAGATCCTCTATAAAGGTGGGAGGAAAGAACTGACTTCACAAAGTTGTCCTCTGACCTCCACATGTACACCATGGTATGTGTGCCCCCTAAGACACACACACACACACACACACGCACACACACACACACACACACACACACACACACACATGCGCGCGCACACACACACCATGCACACACAATAGTTGTTAAAATTGTAAACATATCGCCAGGCGGTGGTGGCGCACGCCTTTAATCCCAGCACTCGGGAGGCAGAGCCAGGCGAATCTCTGTGAGTTCCAGGCCAGCCTGGTCTGCAGGTTGTGGGCATGGCTTACGCCTGGCCTGTAAAAACTTCTCTGCAGCTTCTATGTCCTGCAAGAGACTGAGGTTCCTTTTTGAAGCAATTTCAGTGGCTTGGAGAAGACATGCCCTTTCTGTGTTGTGATCTCCAAAATTGTTCTTCATTTTCTAAAGTAACATTAATCTTTGTGATACTATTTCTTCATGTCTTTTAGAAAGGTGAACTTCTTGAGGGAACAAGGAAGTCATTTTTTTTTTTTTTTTTTTTTTTTTTTTGGTTTTTCGAGACAGGGTTTCTCTGTAGCTTTGGAGGCTGTCCTGGAATTTGCTTTGTAGACCAGGCTGGCCTCGAACTCACAGAGATCCATCTGCCTCTGCCTTCTGAGTGCTGGGATTACAGGCATGCGCCATCACCGCCCAGCCAAGGAAGTCATCTTTAATCAAAGCTGGGCTATAAGTTTTCTGCTCTGAGCGCCGGTAGCGCATGTCTTTTATCCCAGCTCTCAGGAGACAGAGGCAGGAGGATTTCTGTGAGTTTGAGGCCAGCCTGGTCTACAGAGTGAGTCCCAGGACAGCCAGAGATACACAGAAAAACCCTGTCTCAAAACACAACTAATGGCTGATGTGTAAAATTAAAACACAAAAATAATAATAATAATAATAATAATAATAATAATAAAGCACAGCTAACTAACTAAATAAATAAATAAATGAATTTAAATACAGATTCTCACCCAAGTGGATCCCAAGGGCCATCCCTTGTGTTATGGGATCCTGATTCCTGGCCCTCACAGGACCGTAGAGTCTCTTCTCCAAGAATTACTACCTGGGTCTCAGAGCTAGTGTGGGGCTGGGAATGTAGCTTGATTGGCAGAGAGCCTGCCTGCCATAATTTGATCCTCCGTGCCACATAGACAGGGCATGATGCCAGATGCCTGTCATCCCAGAATTTAGGAGGCAGAGGCAGGAAGATCAGGAGCTGAAGCTCATCTTCAGTGACCAGAGCGTTCTGGACCAAGAGACCTTGACTCCACAACCAAGTTTGGAAGATGAGGTTGCTATCTCGGGGCCAGGTAGGCTGAGAGTTGGGCCAGTGGACAGAGGACCAGAAGAAGTCCAGAGGCAGAGCCAGGAGGTCAGAAGAAAAGGAGGTGGCTCCTTGTTCCTGCCACACCCTTCAACTTTAAGTCCCCAGAGAACCAAGGAAGCCTGGCCTTGGCCTCAATGAAATAGATTTACTTTGGTGAAGGTGTCTCTGGCAATTTATCTGGCAAGATTGGGGTTTTGAGGGGTTAATTTGTTTATTCTCCAATTTTTCTCTAATTCCAAGCTGGAAGCTAGACTCTGGTGTGTGTGTGTGTGTGTGTGTGTGTGTGTGTGTGTACGTGTACGTGTACGTGTACGTGTACAAAGTCGAGCATACCATACACGCATGTAATCCCCATCAGTATCTGGATAACAGTTAAGTCCTGGGCGCTGGACTGGGGCTGGGGCTGGAGCTGGGACCGGATGGATCCTCTCATCTGCTCAGCCACCTCTGGACCCACTCATTTCCATACTTATGTCTTACCATATCCTTTGGTCAGGGTTCCTCTGGGCCTTCTAGCCCCTGCCACCATTTATCTGGTTTGTTCACATGTGTCATTCATGTTATTTACATATTTACATCCATGCACATAAAATTAAAATAAAGGAGGAAGTGAAGAAGAAGCGGAAGAGGAAGAAGAAGAGGAAGCAACAGCAGGAGCTGCAGCAACAGCAGCAGCAGCTGTAGACTTCCTGGAGTGACTATTCAGACTTACCCAAGTGGGAGTAGTGACTATCATTGCACATACAACCTCTGGTGCTGTGTGGGTACTCATCCAAAGCACAGGCACCACCATCCAGACTCTGGCTGGAGTTCAGGGGTGCTGGATTGGTCCCAATCATAGTGGAGGACTTGGTTGTCTCTGAGGACCTAAGGACAATAGCTGTGGTTGTGGGGGTTGTTGCCGGGGATGGGGGTACAGTTGCAGTGTTCTTTTCCTGAGCCTCAGATGTTGCTGTGCCTAGAACAGTGGTCCTCGGGGTGGTGTCTGTGGTTGGTGAAGAGGTGATTGTAACTGTCAAAGTTGTCACAAGTAAAGGTTTGCTTGTGTCACTGACTGTGTCCAGTGTTGATGAGGGTGGAGTTAAAGCTGACTTCTCAGGAACAGTGGGTGTCCCAGTTCCAGATGATGGGATAGCATCCTCTGGTGTGCTAAATGCCATTGAAGGTGTGGTCATGGTCCTATCTGTGTCCCTGGGGCTCGGGGACACTGATGATCCCATTCCAGTGTTGGTGGACTTTGGTGGTGATGTAGTTGTCTCTGGAGTCATGCTAACATCTGAAGCAGTCTGTGCTGCCTGGGAAGGTGTCTGTGTGACTGTGCTGTGGTGTGTGTCTGGTGGCTTGCTGGTTGGGGGGATTGTTGCCGGAGATTGGGGTACAGTTGCAGTGTTCTTTTCCTGAGCCTCAGTTGTTGCTGTGCCTAGAACAGTGGTCCTTGGGGTGGTGTCTGTGGTTGGTGAAGAGGTGATTGTAACTGTCAAAGTTGTCACAGGTAAAGGTTTGCTTGTGTCACTGACTGTGTCCAGTGTTGATGAGGGTGGAGTTAAAGCTGACTTCTCAGGAACAGTGGGTGTCCCAGTTCCAGATGATGGGATAGCATCCTCTGGTGTGCTAAATGCCATTGAAGGTGTGGTCATGGTCCTATCTGTGTCCCTGGGGCTCGGGGACACTGATGATCCCATTCCAGTGTTGGTGGACTTTGGAGGTGATGTAGTTGTCTCTGGAGTCATGCTAACATCTGAAGCAGTCTGTGCTGCCTGGGAAGGTGTCTGTGTGACTGTGCTGTGGTGTGTGTCTGGTGGCTTGCTGGTTGGGGGGGTTGTTGCCGGAGATTGGGGTACAGTTGCAGTGTTCTTTTCCTGAGCCTCAGTTGTTGCTGTGCCTAGAACAGTGGTCCTTGGGGTGGTGTCTGTGGTTGGTGAAGAGGTGATTGTAACTGTCAAAGTTGTCACAGGTAAAGGTTTGCTTGTGTCACTGACTGTGTCCAATGTTGATGAGGGTGGAGTTAAAGCTGACTTCTCAGGAACAGTGAGTGTCCCAGTTCCAGATGATGGGATAGCATCCTCTGGTGTGCTAAATGCCATTGAAGGTGTGGTCATGGTCCTATCTGTGTCCCTGGGGCTCGGGGACACTGATGATCCCATTCCAGTGCTCGTGGACTTTGGTGGTGATGTAGTTGTCTCTGGAGTCATGCTAACATCAGAGGCAGTCTGTGCTGCCTGGGAAGGTGTCTGTGTGACTGTGCTGTGGTGTGTGTCTGGTGGCTTGCTGGTTGGGGGGGTTGTTGCCGGAGATTGGGGTACAGTTGCAGTGTTCTTTTCCTGAGCCTCAGTTGTTGCTGTGCCTAGAACAGTGGTCCTCGGGGTGGTGTCTGTGGTTGGTGAAGAGGTGATTGTAACTGTCAAAGTTGTCACAAGTAAAGGTTTGCTTGTGTTACTGACTGTGTCCAGTGTTGATGAGGGTGGAGTTAAAGCTGACTTCTCAGGAACAGTGGGTGTCCCAGTTCCAGATGATGGGATAGCATCCTCTGGTGTGCTTAATGCCATTGAAGGTGTGGTCATGGTCCTATCTGTGTCCCTGGGGCTCGGGGACACTGATGATCCCATTCCAGTGTTGGTGGACTTTGGTGGTGATGTAGTTGTCTCTGGAGTCATGCTAACATCTGAAGCAGTCTGTGCTGCCTGGGAAGGTGTCTGTGTGACTGTGCTGTGGTGTGTGTCTGGTGGCTTGCTGGTTGGGGGGGTTGTTGCCGGAGATTGGGGTACAGTTGCAGTGTTCTTTTCCTGAGCCTCAGTTGTTGCTGTGCCTAGAACAGTGGTCCTCGGGGTGGTGTCTGTGGTTGGTGAAGAGGTGATTGTAACTGTCAAAGTTATCACAGGTAAAGGTTTGCTTGTGTCACTGACTGTGTCCAGTGTTGATGAGGGTGGAGTTTGACTCAGTTGTGGGGTCTCAGCTGAAGTGGCCAAGCTGAATAAAACTATGGTTTTGGGTGTTCCTATTGATTCCTTTACTGTAGAGGTCACCGTGGAACCTGGCAGTGGCATGTTATTAGTGATTGTCATGACAGGTGTGTGTACAGTTGAGGTCATCTGCTCTGTGGGCCCTGTTGTGCTTCTGCTCTGGGGCATTGCTGGAAGAGTAGATGATGTCATCTGATCTTGGGACTTAGATGTGGATGTTTTGGTCACTGATGAACTGTTGGGTTTTTCTTCGGAGTTTGGGCCTTTGGTATTGTGAGGCAGACTTGAACTTGTAGATGGGCAGGACAGTTTTCCATTAAGCACAGGATCACTTGTGGAAGATGAGGCTGAGGCAAGCACCCAGACTGAAGCTCTGCCTGTAAAAATGACAACAGCAATAAAGTCACCCACCCACCATTCCTTCCCCTTCTCCGATGCTGGGGCTCCTAGTCCCCTGCGGAGGAGATCTAATAATAATGGCAGCAGCACAGCTTGTCCACATACCAGGCTCACCCTCGCCATGTGCCAGCTCTACCCCTGATGGATTTCAGGTGCTGGCTGGAGAGTTGTCTGCTGCTGCTCTCCTAACTGCCTCCTGAACACTCATTCCCTAGACCAGCTGAGGATCGAACCCAGGACCTTACGCTTGCCAGGCAAGTGCTCTACCACTGAGCTACATCTCCAACCTCTTGTTCTTTTTTTAAAGGCATTTTTTAAAAAGATTTATTTATTATGTATACAGCATGCATGACTGCAGGCCAGAAGAGGTCACTGCATCTCATTACAGGTGGTTGTGAGCCACCATGTGGTTGCTGGGAATTGAACTCAGGACCTCTCGAAGAGCAGCCAGTGCTCTTAACCACTGAGCCACCTCTCCACCCCCTGGTTGTTGTTCTTATAGCTTGAATTCACTTCCAACTTTCCCTACATAACCAAGGGTGACCTTGAACTTTTGTTCCGCCAGCCTCCACCTTCCAAGTCCTAAGATTACCAGTGGGTGCCAATCACACATCTTGCTTTATTTTCTTCTCTCTCTCTCTCTCTCTCTCTCTCTCTCTCTCTCTCTTTTTTTTTTTTTTTAGCTGAGGATTGAACCCAGGGCCTTGTGCTTACTAGGCAAGCACTCTACCACTGAGCTAAATCCCCAACCCCAGCTTTATTTTCTTATTTTAATTATTTTTTTAAACTTACTCATGTGTGTGTGTGTGGGTGGGTGTCCCTGTACATGCGTGCTGGAGTGAGCATGTGGAAGTCAGAAGGACACCTTCCAGGAGCTGGTCCTCTCTCCTAACATATGTACGTGGGCTCTTGGGTTTGAACTCAGGTTATCAGGCTAGGCAGCAATGATTTTATCCACTGGACCATCTCCCCAGCCAACTCCTACTTTGTATTTAGTTATTTATTTATCATTTAAAACAGGTCTCTCTATGTAGCCCTGTATTGGTGAAATTATTAAGGCCACTCCACATAGTTAAAAGGGAGGTTTATTTTGTGGGGTAGCTTACAAATAAGGGATAGGTTGTAGGGTCTGGCAAAGGTAGTTCTCTCTGGAGAACTCTGCTTGGTCTACCTCCAGCGTCCAGGGTCCCAGAACCAAGAGAGACCTCTCCTCTCGATCCTGGGTCTTCAGATTCCTCCATCAGCCCTGCCTTATAGGCATGACCATTACTGAAGCCTCTATGGGGGTTGGAACTTCCAGGCCAAGACTACCCACTACAGCCCTGGCTGGCTTCAAACTCTCTATATAGACCAGGCTGAGCCTCAAACTCATAGAAATCCACCCACCTCTGCCTCCTGAGTGCTGGAATGAAAGGTGTGTGCTACCACACCTGACTTTTTGTGTGTGTGTATTAGTGTCTTCCTATATGTATATGCACCATATACATACAGGTTTCTCAGAAACGAGAAAGGGGCATTGGAAGCCCTGGAACTGGAGATACAAACAGTTGTGAGCCACCATGTGAGTGCTGGGAACCAAATCCAGGTCTTCTCCGAGAGCAACAGTGCTCCATGACTGAGCTGTCTCTCCAGCCCTCTGTGCTATTTTGAGCTGGATTTATTTCCTTACTTCATGTATAAGTGTGTTTTACCTGCTTATGTGTTTGTGCAACACATGTGTGCCTGGTGCCCTTGGAGATCAAAAGAGGGTGTCAGCTCCCCTGAGACTAGAGATACGAGCAGCCCCCATGCTCTTAACCACTGAGCTATCTCTCCAGCCTCATTCTCCAGCCCTGCTGTGGTTTTTTGTTTGTTTGTTTTTGGATTTTTGTTTGTTTGTTTCATGTGTATAGATGTTTTGCTTGTATGCACTGTATACATGTCTGGTGCCCATGGAGACCAGAAAAGGGTGTTGGATCACCTGAATTGAATTGTTTGTGAACCACCAAGTGGGTGCTGGGAATCAAACTCAGGTCCTTTACAAGAGCAGCCAGTGCTCTAAGCTGCTGAGCCGTCTCTTTAGCCTCATATTTTGTATTCAAGGCCAGCCTTGAACTCACTGTGAGCTCAGGGTGGCCTTAAATTCTCAATGGTCCCACTCAACTCCTTCTTTTGCTCTTATGTATTTCAGGCTGGCCAGACTACATAGCTAAGGATGACCTTGAACTTCTGATCATCCTGCATCTACCTCCTGAGTGCCCAAGACTGGCTTTCATTCTTTGTTTTCCTGATGCCTTGTTTGAACTTAGTTGAACTAGTGTGTTGTGTGATTTCTTGTGTTCTGACAAATAAAGCCTACCTTGAGATCAGAGGGTGGAGCTAGCCACTAGTTAATCATAGACGCCAGACTGTAATGGTACACATCTGTGGTGGTATTATGTTCCCCCAAATATCGTGCACCCTAATAAATTTATCTAGGGTCAGAGAACAGACAGCCACTAGATACAAAGGCTAGAAAATGGTGGCACTCATGCCTTTAATCCTAGCATTCCAGAGGCAGAAATTTGTCTGGATCTCTGTGAGTTCAAGGCCACAAGGATACAGCCAAGCATGGTGACTCACGCCTTTAATCCCAGGGAGTGATTGTAGAAGGCAGAAAGATATATAAGGCATGAGGACCAGAAACTAGCAGCATTTGGCTGGATAAGCCTTTAGGCTTTGAGCAGCAGTTCAGCTGAGACACATTCAGATGAGGACTCAGAAGCTTGCAGTCTGAGGAAACAGGACCAGCTGAGGAACTGGCAAGGTGAGGTAGCTGTGGCTTGGTCTGCTTCTCTGATCTTCCAGCATTCACCCCAATACCTGGCCTCAGGTTTGATTTTATGAATAAGAACTGTTAAGATTCGTGCTATATTCAGATGAGGACTCAGAAGCATCCAGTCTGAGGAACCAGGATTAGCTGAAGAATGGGCAAGGTGAGAAGGCTGTGGTTTGTTCTACTTCTCTGATCTTCCAGCATTCACCCCAATACCTGACTCAGGTTTGATTTTATTAATAAGACCATTTAAGATTCCTGCTACACACATCTTTAAGACCAGCACTTGGGAGGCTCACAATCGGGATCCCAGCACAATTGGGAGGTGGAGACAGGATCTCACATCCATTTGGTCTGAGGATTCATAGAGATAAGAAGTCTCTAGTGGGTGCTGCTATGCTTCTCTGATTTTTCAGGTTATTACCCCAATATCTCACTCCTGGCTTTAATTAGGATCACACTTCACTAGTGGCTTAGTGGTGAAGAACACTGGTTACTCTTCCAAAACATCTACATTCAGTTCCAAGCACCTACATGGTGGTTCACAGCCATCTATAACTCTAGATACCCTCTGACACCCTCTTCTGAATTCTCAGGGCACCAGGCACACATGTGTACATACATACATACATTCAGGCAAACACTCATACACATTAAATAAATAAATAAATCGAAAACTAAAGTAAAATGAGGGCTGGGGAGACAGTTTAGCCCTGAAGAGCACTTTCTGTTCTTGCAGAGGACTTGGATTTGGGTTTTCAACACTCATGTGGTAGCTCACAACTGTCTGGAGCTCTAGTTCCAGAAGATCTGATGATGTCCTCTCCTGGCCTCCAAGGGCACCAGGCACTCATGTGGTGCACAGACATACATTCATACAAAATACCCACCCCCACACAATTCAAAACAAAAATGAGATATAAACGAAATAAAGATACAAAAGTGTTTTGCATCATAATAAAATGAAAGCAGGCTGGGGACACAGCTCAATCAATGGTAGAAAGCTTTGTTTTTGTTTGCTTGTTTGTTTTTTTGCAACCTTGAGGCCTTCGCTTCAATCCTTAGTACCATACACCAGTGGTTCTCGACTTTCCTAAGGCTGCAACCCTCTAACACAGGTCCTTATGTTGTGGTGACCCCAACCATAAAATTATTTTCATTTCTACTTCATAACTGTAATCTTGGTACTGTTATGAATCATAATGTAAATATCAGTGTTTTCTGATGGTCTTAGGTGCCCCTGTGAAGGGTTGTTCTCTAAGAGATCACGACTCATGAGTTGAGAACTGCTGACATACACAAAAAGCCAGATGTGGTAGCAGATGCCTGTAATCTAGCGCCTGGGAAGCAGAAGTACCTTGCAGCAAGTTAGAGGCCAGCCAGGGCTACGTAGCAAGACCTTGTGTCAAAAAACAAAGAACAACCAAACCCCCAACAACCTACATTGAGAACATGGTATAATCTTTCAATCTCAGCATGGGGAGGTAGAGGCAAGCAGATCTCTGTGAGTTCAAGGCAAGCCTGATGTACATAGTGACCCTGTCTCAAACAAACAAAGCAAAACCTCCAACAATTTTACTTCTTAAATTTTTTTTTCAAAGCAGCATTGGTAAGATGGTTTATCAGGTAAAGGTGCTTGCCACATAGAGCTGGCTACCTGAGTTTAATTCCTGGATCCCAGTCGAAGAGAACTCACTCCTGAGGTTTGCCACCATGGTGCACTCCCACCCTAACACACACACACACACACACACACACACACACACACACACACACACACACACACACAGTGGGGGATGATAATGATAGTAATAAAAATATTTTTTAAAAAGCATATCACCTGATAAACTTCCATAACTGAGCCATGATGTTCTCTCTCTCTCTCTCTCTCTCTCTCTCTCTCTCTCTCTCTCTCTCTCTCTCACACACACACACACACACACACACACACACACACACACACACACATAATAAACTTGTTGGAAAGCACTAGTGATTATGGATGCTCTTGACATCTTTCACTCTCATTGGTCTGGAGCAGAATGATACGCTGTTCTATTTCTACATACCAGATCCTGGAAACTAAGGCTGAAACAGGTAAAAGGCCACGCCTTAAGGAAATGGTGATACTGCACTTGACACCAGCCCACCAGCCCCTCAGTCTGTGTTCTCAGCTGCACAGTGAAGCCTTACAAAAACATCACTTGATTTCCAAGGCTGAGCTAGCCACTGTCCCCTGGGAGGAAAGCCCTCACACATACACTGAACTGGGTCCCCAGGAAACCTTGTTCTTTCCCCTGGGCAATGGGCAGAAACAGGCCTTCACCTGATGCCCTGCTCTAGATTCCTAGCAGAGGGCTGATTCAGAGGACGGGAGGTGACCTAGCATGGCTGAAGCATTCCTTCCCATCAGTATGCTGAAGAGGCCCTGGCCTTGGCCTGACGCCCTCACCTGCTTGGTCTGTCCTCCTATATGCTAACTTCTTCCTCCTATACAGAGCTGAGGGGTCATAATAGGGTAACAGCTGCCTGTAATGCTTGCAAAGAGAAGGGAGGCTTGGGATGGGGACTGGTTCTAGTATCTATTTCTTGTGTGACCCTGTGGAAGCCCATCCCCTGCTCTGTTCTGCATGTCCCGCTCAGTATAGTGAGATGCTTGAGCTCAGGATCAGAGGAGGCACAAAAGCCCAGGCGTGCTTTTATTTACAAGGAGGGCTAGCTCCAATAGCTTGGACAGCATGCTTTATTTTCTTTTTTCTTTTGGATTGTTTGAGACAGTGTAGTCGAGGCTAACCTTGAAATCCAGATCCTCCACTTCCCCAGGGCTGGGATCCTAGGCATGTACTACCACACCTGATCTCACTTTGTACTTTTCTAAGTGGTCAACCAGTTGCTCCGTCCCTCTGCGAGAATCCATCTTTGCCCCACTGATTTATCACGCCGAGGTGCCATTCTGGTTGACTTCTGTATCACTGCGCTAACACAACATCAGTCTACTGTCTCTTTAAAGGAAGTGCCAGTTTGGCAGGCTATGTCTCCCCTCACCTCTACCCCTAGTCTTCCATTCTGTCCTTCAAAAACTTGAGGGGTGGGAGGGAGGGCTGGAGCCATAGCGCACAGTTAAAAGCACTTGCTGCTCTTCCAGAGGACCCAGCTTCCATTCCTAATGCCCATGTTGCATGACTGACAGTACCCTGTAACTCTGCCTCCAGGGACTCTGACACTTTGGTAAGAGTCTGGGCTTGCAGTGGGCTGAGGGCCCAGGGCTTTGGACCCTGCCACCTCCCCTACACGTCTCTCTTCTCTCTACGGTCTGATGCCTGGTCCTCCCACCTCCTTGGGGCTAGGGTTACAAGACTGCACCACCACACTTGACCTGACTTCATGCTTTCTCCAAGGGGCCAAGCTCTTCAGGCTACACACACACACACACACACACACATACACACACACACTATCGTGGATGTTGTTGGCCCTTTTTCTTTCATGTTTTTATTTTTATTTTTTTTTCTTTTTGGATTCTTTTGAGACTGTAGCCTAGGCAGACCTTGAGTTTCTGATCCTCCTGCCTCCACTCCCCAAGTGCTGGGATTACAGGTCTATGCTACCAAAGTCAGCTTCCTTCTGTCCTTCCTTAAAAACAGGCGTCAGTTTTAGACTACAAGCCCTGATTGGGATTTTAGTTGGAAATAGGCTGAAATTTCAAATTTGGTGAAAATCTTCATGGTCATTGAGATTCCCTGCCTTTAGCAATGGAGTGTGACCTAGACTCTGGAGTCAGACCTGGGGACAATCCCTACTGTGTGGATGCCAGGACCTGGATATCAACACGTGACTCTGAGCCCCGGTTTCTAGCACCTCAAAGCTAATAGTGCCTACTTCCCTGTGACCCTGAGCATCTTAAGGCAACGACGGATGCCTCACACAGTGCTTGGCACAGGCAGGCAGGCCTTGTGTGGAACCTGCTGCCGGAGTCATTGCACTCCTACCCTGCTGCTGCTTCTGCCACACTTACTAAAATGTGCTTCTTCCTTGCTTTATCGAAGAGTCTCCCATCCCTGGTCAAAGTCATAGACCTGGGGAGCTGCTGACACACAGTGTCTTGCGTGAATCTTCCCTCATACTGACCTAGGAACTCATGACCCAGAATGCCTTCCTTTCTCAAACTGGGAGGCATCAGACCGCTGGTCTTGTTAGAGAAGGGCAAAGCCACAAGGTCGGAACACCTGAGCCCTCAGAGGCCTGCTGAAAGCCCGAACAGATGGGAAGGATAGACAGAAAGACAGATGAGCAGACAGACGAGGTGGAGCAGGCAGGCAGGCAAAGACAGTGAGTGCTCTGGAAGGGATGCATGGTAGAGGCTAGAGGTGCAGAGGTAATTCTGTTTTTAAAACTCCCTGGTGCCACTACCCCATACCCTGTAGACAGCTGAAGAGGTTAGTTAGGGAGTGGCTGAGCTTCCCTTAGCGACCGGAGTATTACCTGGATTTTTGAGCATTTTCTTCCTCTCTCAGCCAGTCAGAAAAGAAGCCAGCTGTGGAGAATAGAAAGGGTGTTGGGTACTTACTGGGCAGGTTGAAGGCTCTGTCCCTACTTAGGAGCAGCAGGAGCAGCAGCAGCCAGTGTCGGCCCATGCCTGTGCTGCTGGATAGTCTTGGGGGCGTTAGGAAGGAGCTCTGGCCCGAACACAGGGACAGACTGCAAGACAGCATGGTACTGTCGTCACCAGTACCACCTCTCTGCCTGCTGGGCACTCTACCCACGCTGTTGTCCACACTCCCTGTGGGCCTCGGGGGGCTTTTTAGAGTCAGAGCCAATACTGATGCGGAGTCAGGCGGAGCTGAGGAGGTGTTTCCCATCAGCACAATCAGTGGACCTCTGGGGACTGCAGTTCCAACCAGTGAGTATCCCCGGGGCCCCTAGTTGTCAGCCTTTCCTGTACAGCAGGGCAGAACTCTGGGCCCCACAGCTTCTCGGTCACCAACAGCAGAGTATCTGAGTGTCAGGGACATTAGTCTTCCACCTTCTGGGTTTCCAGTTGACACTCTAGAATCTGGATCTTCAACCCGCTGATCCAGTTTTTTCTGCAGTGGTTTGAATAGGTTTGAATAGAAGGGCTCCTATAGGTCCATTTATCAGAGTGCTTGGTCCCCAGTTGGTGGAACGTTTGGGAAGGATTAGGAGGTGTGGCCTTGTTGGAGGAGGTGTGTTGCTGGGGGTGGCTGTGAGATTTTGAAAGTAAAGTCTGGCAGTGTGTGGTAGCTCATGCCTTTATTCCAGCACTAGGGAGGCAGAGGCAGGTGAATCTCTGAGTTCAAGGCTAACTTGGTCTACAAAATGGGCTCTAGGTCAGTCAGGGCTATACAGAGAAACTCTGTCTCAGAAAAAACAAAACAAAACAAACAAACAAGAAAGAGATTTCAAAAGACACCCCCATTCCCAGTATATCTCTCTGCCTCGTGCTTGCAGATCTTGATGTAAGCTCTCAGCTGCTACTCCAGCCACAGGCCCTAAGTTCTTCCACCAGACTTCACTTGACCCACAAAATCTTCCCACTTCCTCCCAGTAAGCCTCAGTGCTGTTGTCCTCTAGACCTTTGGGGACTCCCGCTCTAACAGCCACCCTTTGGTGTCCAAGGGTAGAGCCACCTGTACAGCTTGGTCAGTGGTGACCCTATCAGATAAGGACTCCCCAGGGTAAGAAGCAGCCATCACCTTCAGACAGGGAGAGGGAAGAAGGGAGAGACTCTTTTATGGGGCTCCCAACCATGAGACCCAGAAACAGCACCCTCAGCCCAAATTTAGGATACTAAGGTCAGGGATTCTATCTCTACCATTAAAGTCCAACTGATTAGGGGGTAAATTTTACTCTGTCACTGTATTGGAAGCCCCTAAGGGGTTCATCAGACCAACCCCAAGACAAGATCTCATTTCAAAGTCCAGGCTGGCCTCTGGCTCTTAGGAAGCAAGATCTATATCTCCCCTAGGAGACCAAAGGCAAGGGTGTGAAACAGATTGAGAACAACCAGTCAGACACATTAATTATAACACGGAATTTTATTTTTGGTGCACACAGCCATACTGACCTGGCTCTTTTCAGTGCTTGGGTCCACCCAGGACTCAACCAGCTCCAGCTGGAGCAGAGGTCAAGGATAGTCACCAGTAAGCCAAAGCCTGGCTACCCCTTTCTGTGCTCATCCTTGCTGTGGGCTTCCATTCTCACCCAGAATCCTTCATCCTGACTCCTCTGGACCACCATCCCAGCCCCTGGCCTCTGCCACCCAGGTATAAGGGAGAGGAATGGGTTCCAGTAAGGGATGCGGAACGATGCAGCAGCTGGCCCCGGGTGAGTGCAGGCCCCTCGATGCCCGTTCTGCTTTCTCAGAGGCTGAACTTGTGTTTGCTAAGCATATTTGTGCTAGAATCATGAACCTGCAAACCAAGAGGTCTTTCTGTCATTCTGCTTACCTTGAGAGGCCAGACTGCCTCTTCTTCTTCCTCCTCCTGTCTCAACAGCTGCCCCATCTGAGTAATTCTAGCATGGGTAGAACCCACTCAAAACTGGGGAGCTCAGGTATTCCCAAGACTCCATTCCACTCCAGTCCCATGAGATAAGAGGCGTGCACGCGCACACACACACACACACACACACACACACACACACACACACGCACACACACACACGCTGCTTATATGCACTCTAGATGGGTTGACAGGGGACTTTTTTCCAATGTGTGACTAAGCACCTGTTTCCAAGGAAGAGCTGAGCTGGCAAAAGCCAAAAGAAAAGATAAGTCTGTAGGTACTGACGGAGGAATGACTCCTGGGGCAGAGCCTGACGGGAGAAGGCTTGGCCTCTTTGAGAAGAAAAGGACGACTAGACTGGACTAGACTGGACTAGACTGGACTAGACTAGACTGGACTGGACTAGACTAGACTGGACTAGACTGGACTGGACTAGACTAGACTAGACTAGACTAGACTGGACTGGACTGGACTAGACTAGACTAGACTGGACTAGACTGGACTAGACTGGACTAGAGGGTGGTGCCCAATGAGATAAGCAGGGATTTTAGGGGGTCGACAGGAAAGGAAAGACATCTTGGGCGCAGTACCTATCAGGGCTATGGTGAGTTTGTGGAGGATGGGGTGGGGGGAGCAGGGCGGTGTTGATTAGCTAGGGCAGGGAGTTCGCACCTTTTCCCTGCTGACCAGTGCAGAGATCAAGTCTTGCTGGGTAGCCACCTCACGAATATCTAAGGAGGACCCGCTCTGCAAGGACAGGCTTTTGGAGGCATGCCTGTGTAACAGCTCCTTCTCCTGCTCCTGGTTGTAAAGGATGGAGCGCACCTCCTCCACGATCCTGAGGTAGGAGACGTCGTGCTCCTTAGCCAAGCCCTTCCATCTCTCCCCTGGTGCACACCCTCCCTTCTTCCTCTTCCCTCACTGCTTCTGAAGCATCCCTAAGGGAGACCCAGGCCACGCAGGGCCCTCCTGGGAGAAAGGCACGACCTGAAGGTCAGGACACCAGCTCCTGAGCTGGGAAGCATGAACTGTGAGCGAGTTACTTAGAAAATGGGCTCGATGGGGCCAGGGCCCGCTCTGCCTCCCAGCACCCTCCCTACATGTTGAGTTCTTCTCGGATCTCTTTGTACTCCGTCAGGTTCTCCTGTATTGCCTCAAGCACCAGGCAGAAATTATCGCAGGTCCTTTCCGTGAGGTTGCACAGGGGACCCCCAGCCAGCGGTTCCTGGGGGAGACCAGAAGTCTCCTTGCGGGCCTCTATACAGTGCACCAGTGGCAGGTCGTCAGCCCAGTCCTCTTCATCTTTGCCTATCTGGGGAGGGATAGACAGCTCAGGGTCATGTGACTTTAGAGAGGATGACTCTTAGGACATACCCCTTTTAACCATATTTGGTATTATGACATTTTCTGTTATTTTATCTGTACATACCAGGGATGGAACCGAGGGCCTCCAGCCACCCTGGCAAGCACTGTAACCTGGTCCTCAGCCCCAGTCAATCTTAGCCTCCCTACCTTGCTGTGGTAACTCCATCAAGCGCTTCCATAAGGCCCTCTCAGATCCCCTTAGAAATTCTCACCCCAGCAAGCCTTTGAAGCCCTACCCACTCTGAAGTGATGATGGTCTTGGCCTTCTGACCTTTTCAAAGTACTCCACTTCCTCCTCCACCTTTCGCAAGCTCTACCAAGTAAATACTGGGTAGCCAACGTTTAAGTTCTTTTTTCTTTTCTTTCCTTTCTTTTTTCTGTCTTTGTTTTGTTTTGTTTTGCGTCTCAGGACAGGATTTCTCTGTAGCCTGGCTTGAACTCACTCTGAAGACCAAGCTGACCTAAAACTAAGAGATCCACCTGCCTCTGCAGGGATCAAAGGCGTGTACCACCACACCCAGCCAATATTTATTTTTATTTTATGTGTATGAATGTGTTGCCTGCATGTATGAAAATAAGTGCACCATGTAAGTAAGGGCACCATGTACATGTGATGCCTGTAGAGACCAGAAGGTGGCTATGGATCCCCTGGAACTGGAGTTACAGTTGTGAGTGGCCATGTGGGTGCTGGGAATTGAACCCAGGTCCTCTGGAAGAGCAGTCAGCGCTCTTAACCGCTGAGCCATCTCTCCAGTTCGCTTATTGAGCTCTTACTTACAAGCACTCATCAGGATCTATAGGATTCTCATGAGAGTCTTGGCAAGCAGGTACCATTATCATATCGTAGAGAAGAACTTCAGGATGCCTTGGGTAAATGCCCTAATGACATCCCATTGCTCAGCTTTGAAGTATTATGGCACATCTAGGGATCCATACCCAGCCCCCAGGAACTTCAGTCACTGAGTGGACATTATCGATAGGAAGGTCTTGCCTCCAGGTTTTGCATTTGGCTTTGTGTGTGTGTGTGTGTGTGTGTGTGTGTGTGTGTGTGTGTGTGTCCACACACACACACACACACACACACACACGTCATTCATGCACACGCTCTCCTCCCTGCGGTCCTCGAACCTCACTAAACGTTATCTGGCGCTGATGTCCTTCCTCTCCAATCTTCATCATCTGTTCCAGATTTGTGGTCACCACAACAACAAACAAGTTGAGGCCAATGAATGCGCCGATGGTGATGAAGATAGCGAAGTAGATGGCACCTCCGACTTCCATTGCGATCTCCCTGTCTTCCATCCTGGGGACGGCAGTTGGGAGCGCCATCGTTTCCCGGGCCCTTCAAGCCTTGGTTTCCTCTTTAAAACAAGGCAAGTCTATTTCCTGGGGTCGCAGAAGCAGGTCTATACTGAGATTTGCTTTGTGGCCCAACAGCAGAGCCAGCTCTGAAACCAGTCCTCCACGGAGATCTGTGTCAGCACTGTCAAGTGCAAGCCGTGCTTACATACACTGTCAACAGACGCGCTCTAGGCTGCACTGTATTCTAGAAGAACGCTGCCGACTTTTCTGGACTGATCCCCTTGGCACTCTATGAGGTAGTCAATATTGCACTGTAGTCTCTAATTTTGGATTAGTAAACTGAAGATCAGAATCCCAGCAATCAGGAAGTAGAGGTAGAAGATCAGGAGTTCAAAGCTAGCCTGGGCTACCTGAGTTCCTGTCTCAAAAACAAAACAAAACAGCAAAACAAAAAAACAAAAAACAGGTCTGGGAGGGAAACTCAGTTGGCAGAGTGTTGGCCTAGTATGCATGAAGGCCCACCCAGCACAGTATAAACTGGGCGTGGTGGTATGTGACTGTGATCTTAGCATTTGGGAAGTGGGAAGAGAAGGAGGAGTTCAGGGCTAGCCTGGGCTATAGCAGACTCCACTTAAAACTAAAAAACACAAAACTAGCCCCTCCAACTTTTTTTTTTTTTTTTTTTGGTTTTTCAAGACAGGGTTTCTCTGTGGCTTTGAAGTCTGTCCTGGACTAGCTCTGTAGACCAGGCTGGCCTCAAACTCACAGAGATCCACCTGCCTCTGCCTCCCAAGTGCTGGGATGAAAGGTGTGTGCCCCCACCACCCGGCCTTCTTTATTTTTAAAAACTGGTTCTTGGGGCTGGAGAGATGGCTCAGCGGTTAAGAGCACTGGCTGTTCTTCCAGAGGTCCTGAGTTCAATTCCCAGCAACCGCATGGTGGCTCACAGCCACCTCTAGTAGAATCTGATGCCCTCTTCCGGCATAAAGTTGTATATGCAGATAGAGCGCTCATCTACATAAAAATCTTAAAAAAAAAAAAAAAAAAAAAAAAAAAAAAAGATTTGGTTCTCAAGTTAGCCCAGGCTGGCCTCCGACTATGCAGTGTAGGTGAATGGCACCAATCTTGGTTTTTGTAGTGCTGGGGATTGAACCCAGGCTAGGCAAACACTCTACCTACTAAGCTCCACCCCTGGTGCCTTCCTTCGGCCCCTCCCCCCTTTTCTCTTCTTTGAAACAGGATCTTACTACTGCTCACGTTGGCTATAGTTACTTGAACTCCTGATTCTCCTGCCTTTGCTTCCTGAAGGCTCAGGTTCCCACTACCCGGGACTGCAGAAACCCTTTGCCTGCTTGGCTTCTACTTCACAAAGTGGAATGGGATGGAATGAAGTTGGACTTGAACCTCCAAGAAGCAAAGACTAGAACATAAAAATGCCCTTGGGGAGCAGGCCTGAGAATGAGTGCATTGAACCCCAAACTTCCCAGGACTCTAGGAGGCAAGCTGCAGGCCGCCTCAGAACCTCAAGTACCACCTCAGACCTGTTCCCTGGCCCAAGGTTGAGCCACACGGCTGTGTAGCATAGCAGAAGTCTCTGTGAACAGGGTCGGGCAACCCTGTGAATGTGTGAAGCTTCTGTGGGAACAGGGTTCAAGTACCACCAAGCCAAAGGCCCTGCCCCATGATTTCCTTGTGTAGTCACTTCCTGTGAGGCCAGTTTCATCGAAGTTCCAGGAGCCCTCTCTCCTAGTTTCTCTCCTCTGCAGGGACTCCAGCCCTGCCCTAGCCAGAAGCAGACAAAGCCCAAGAACCCATCTGTACTCACTGGAAGTCACTGTAGATGTCCAGCCATCCATCCTGGGTGATGCAGATGAAGAGGGTGTACAGGGCAACCCCCATATTCTGGAAATGCTTGGGCACGAATGCACCAAAAAGTGTGACCCCAAACACAGAGAAGACCTGTCAAAGAGACCCAAACCCACCTAACTTCACCCAATGGCCTTGGAGCTTGACAAGACCTTGCAAATCAATGCAAGTAAATGCTGCCAGGGACCCACATAAGGATTCAGACCCAAGCCCCTTGCTTCCCTAGACATCCATCTCCACCCTACAGGTTCTATTCAGGGAAGGAGACAGGCTGGGGCCTGAGAGACACTGACCAGCATGAAGAAGAGGATGAGGGCCACAACGTTGGCCAAGTCTGGTACCGACTGCAGGATGACCCTGATGATCTTGGCTAGGGGCTCCACTGCCATGCACACATGTACCAGCCGAAGTGCCCTGTGGCAGAGCCTCTCAGAGGTGCCCCTTGACCCTTCCCAGACCTTTTCCTTCTTGTTGCCTCCCTCCCACTAACCTCCCCAAGAGGAAGAGCTGAGCCCCAGAGGGTACACACTTCCCTTCTCACTCCTGAGATCCAAACAGATACCCCTGTTACCTTCAGAGCTCCCAACTCACCTGAGAGGGTAGGTAATGGCAACTATGTCAAGTTGTTTTATGAAGAACCCCATGAACAAGATAAAGACAATTGCGAAGTTGAGGATGTTCCAGCCGTCCTGAATGGGGGAGCAGCCCAAAAGGTTCTATCAAGCCCAGCCCATGGGAGCATCCTGTCTGCCCTGACACAATGGGAGACTCAATGTCCCTCCAAGAACAAAGCTAGCCAGCAGTCATCTCCTGGTTATCACCCCTGATGAACCACAAACACACAATCCCAGTCCTATGACTATGAAAACATTCATTCTCAGAGACTCACAGTGAACACACACACACACACACACACACACACACACACACACACATGCACGTACGCACGCACACACAAAGACTAGCTCCTTAGCCAATGATGATCTGTATGGTTAGGTGACTTCAAAACTCCAGGATGTGCCTGCTTAATGTGAAATGTGACATACACTATAATTAATAAAATTAAAGTAGCTAGGCCTGGTGGTACATGTCTTTAATCGCAGCACTCTGTGAGTTTGAGGCTAGCCTGGTCTACAGAGGGAGTTGGTACCCTGTCTCAAAAATAATAAATATATAAATACAAAAGAAGTTGAAAACAATGAACATGCCCAGCAATGAGGGACGGATAGAGTAAGCTATTGTACATTCATCATGTACTGATATCCAAAGATTACCAGGATCCCATAAGTACCAACTAAGTCCAAAGCATTGTTTGTGGTAGGCTACCGTCAGGAAAGGGAGCACTAAAAATATGTGCCTATTTGCCTAGGATTTAAAACAACAGCTGAGAGGATGAACGGGCTCTAAGAAGATTACCTAAGAGGTGCACGGAGGCAGGACAGGGTGAGGGATTGGATCGGACCCAGGCCTGTGTGGCTTTCTATAGAGTTTTGGTCAATGTGTGACTGAAGTAAATGTTCAAAAAGAAAACCCGATTTGAATGGAAGATGCTCCTGAATTTGGGAGGTGATTGAATGAACTCAGGTCTTCCTCACATCTTAGAGTCAGGGCCACAACACCGCACACACAGAAAGACACAAGTCGGCCTCTCTGTGGAATCAAGGCCTATAATCCCAGCCACTTAGGAGACTGAGGTACAGGTTGGGGGTGTCAAAAGTTCAAGGCTTGTGTGGGCTACAGTGGAAGCTCAGGGCCATCCTGGAAAACGTAGAGGGGCCTTGCCTCAAAGTAAGAAGAGGGTCAGGGAGTGGATGAGTAAGTAAGCCTAGTGTGGTGGTCTGAATGAGAATATGGCCTCTTAGGCTCATCTATCTGAATGCTTGGTTGCCAGGGAGTGGAACTGTTGGGAAGGATTAGGAGGTGTGGTCTCCTTGGAGAGACATGGCCTTGTTAGAGGAGGTGTGCTGCCAGTGTCTCTCTCTTCCTGCTCCCTGTGGATCCTCGTGGGTCAGGATGTAAAGCTCTCAGCTATTGCTCCAGCACCATGCCTTCCTGCCTGCCACCATGGTGATCATGGACTAACCCTCTGAAACGGTAAGCCAGCCCCCAGTAGATGGTTTCTTTATGCTGGCCTCAGTCGTGGTTTCTCCTCAGGTCAGTAGGACAGTGACTGAGGCGCCTGGTAAGTTTGAGAGCCTTGGTTCATTAGGAGTCAAAACAGAAAGCCTAGCCAAGATGGGCTACGCCTCCACCAAGTATTAAGCTCCTGCTGTATGCCATATCTTGACCTGTTTTCTGAGGATACAAGGTTTTGCCATGCTGGGCTCATAGATTCTTTTGAGGGAGGTGGACAGAGAACACTCTTTAACTCTGCCAGAGAGAGTTTCTAGAACCCAAGAAGGAGAATCAGAGTAGCAGAAGCCTAGCCTGGGAGAGACCTCCCCAAAAGAAGACATCCCAAGGAGCCAGTTTGTGATTTTAAAGTGAGGGAGGAGGGGAAATCAGAAGGGAGATGTGAAAATTACACACACCTCAAATCGCATTGTCCACACATGAAGCAATTGTTTTTCTTCTGGGGATGGTGTCCCACTATCTAGCCCAGGCAGGCCTTGAACTCCTGAGCCTTCTTCTCCCTCAGCCTCCAGATGACTGGGATTGTAAGTGTGCATTACTGAGCTTGGTGCAAGTGGAGTCTTACTGGGCCAGAGCCGATCTTAGTCTCAGTTCACTGAGAGGCTGAGGCAGGGATATCGCTAGAGCTCGGGAGTGTGGGGTCTGGGCAGCATAGTCAGACCCTCAAACAAGCACCTCATTGACACACCTGCGGGGGAAGCTATGCTGGCATAAAGGTACTCCCGTCCATCTGCATTCTGGCTCTGCCGTGTGCGGCCTGACGGGGTGAGTTGTTGCCTCTACAGCTTAAAATACAAAGCACCGAGCTGGGCAGGGGTGGTGCACACCTTTGCTCCAGCACTCGGGAGGCAGAGGCAGGTGCATCTCTGTGAGTTCAAGGCCAGCCTGGTCTACAGAACTAATTTCCAGGACAGGCATGACTACACAGAGAAACTCTGTCTCAAAAAAAAAAAACAAACCAAACAAACAAGCCCCCCACCCCCGCCGCCGCCACACTGTCCATAAAACAAAACAAATTACTGCATTATAGAAAAAGTTCGTGGAGTCCTGATCCAGAATCATGTAAATGAAGACAGATACTCTCAATTCCTTGATTCCATCTCCAAGATACAGAAACCTGGGTTCCCGTGAACAGAGAGAGCTTGGGAGGTAAGAGCAGAGGGGTTCAGACACATGGACGGGGCACTTCCTGAACCACGTATATTCTGCCCTATTACAGACATACCTGAAACCTCCCCCATCCCCTCACACTGATACACTGTCTCTCCACATAAACCCTATATTTTGCTAGGCAAAGACTTGATGTGCTGCAGACACCAAGGGGGGCGGTGAGGGGACAGTAATGACAGGAATTCCCCGGGACCTTACCTTCCAGAAAACGCAGAAGCCATTGATCCAGCCGAGGAGAACCTCACACATAAGAATCGTCAGCACAATGTCGTCTACGATTGAGAAGAACTCGTAGTGTTTCTATGTGGAAGAGAGAGAAAAAGAGAGGGGCAGAGGCATCCGTGAGCAGGGTCTGCACCAGGCTGGAGAGAGGGGGGGTGTGGGTGAGGGTAACTCGGCTACTCTTCCTCCTTAGCATCTCTATGGTTTCCTTTAGGGGACAATTTTGCACATATGCCAGGCAGTGCTAAGACCCTTCACATACGGGGTCATGCGACTGTCAACACTGTTTTGAGAAGTAGTTTTCTGTCACATCTCACAGATGGGGAATTAGGAACCTGGGTGCACACAGGTGGCCTTCACCCCAGCCTCTAGAGTAGGCTATTTGGGAAAGGGAGTTGAGGAAGGGCTAAACAAACTTCGGTACTGAAAACAAACAAAACAAAACAAAACAAAAACAAAAACAGGTATGCCCTCCTCCAGGAGCTTCAGGACCCCAGACCCTAGAGAACTTCTCTGCCACTCTGGTCCCAGCTACCCCTGTGGCTGCAGCATCCCACGTTGTTTGGGTCAGGTCCGAGGTGCCCTCCCTCTGTAGATCCAGGACATGTACCTTGGGTGCATCGATAGGTGGATGGATAATTAGGGTCTATCCAAAACCAAATCCACTTCTGCCCAACCTCAATCTTGTACACTCAGCTTCCTCATAGCTGTGACTCACTCCCCATAACCCCCAGTCCATGGAGTCCACCCCAGCACACCAGTTACCTTGCCTCTTTCTGTACTCCAGCAACAGAGTCCCTGTCCCTCTTGTGGGCCTCCTGCTATCCACACTCACTTCTGCCCACCTACGGGCTTTTCGAGTCTGATCTTCACAGTCACAAACTCCACACTAGGGTTCCAGGCTTTGCTTTATTTTTCCTGTTCTACTATATTTTTTGAGACAAGCTCATGTAGGCCTCAGGTGGGCCTCAACGATGTAGCCAAAGATATCCTTGAATTTCTGATTTACCAACTGAACTACATTCTTAGCCCCCATTCCAGCATTTTCAACCGAGACCCATAATAAGCGCTGTTTGGTAACACTTTACAAGATGGTTCAGTGGAGAGAGATGCTTGCCATCGAGTCTGACAGCATTAGATGGATCCCACAGTGGAAGGAGAGAGCTGATGCCTGCACGCTGCACTTTGACCTCCATATTCTTGCGATGGTACATGTACACACACACACACACACACACACACACACACACACACACACACGAAAGAAAAAAACTGAGGACGGGTGGTGGTGGCGCACGCCTGTAATCCCAGCACTCGGGAGGCAGAGGCAGGTGGATCTCTGTGAGTTCAAGGCCAGCCTGGTCTACAGATCGAGCTCCAGGACAGGCCCCAAAAGCTACAGAGAGAAACGCTGTCTCAAAAACCAAAACAAAACACCCTGCAATGCTGCCCCTCCGTGCCCTCCCTCCTCTCCTTTTATCTCTCCCAGCTCCATTTCACTATCAGGATGCTGGGCATCTGAACTCATCACTCAACAATGGTCCTCGCTGTGCAAGCTACGCTGGCCCTACTGCCCGTGACTACCGTCCCCTGTCACTCCCCTGCGCTCCCAGTGTGCCCCCATCATGCCTTGCCAGTCACCTGCCACCTCCTCCTCCATCCCCACCTGTTCTTGGAAACCTGTCTTGGCTCTCACCCACACTCTGCATGGCGTCTCCACCCGGCCTTAACCCCCGTCCCTTAGACAGTGGCAGCTTCCAAGTGTCCATCTCTGGTCCTGTGCACCTGCAGTCTTTTGTTTGTTTGGGTTTTCAAAACAGGGTTTCTTTGTGTAGCCCTGGCTGTCCTAGAACTTGGTCTGTAGACCAGGCTGGTCTCGAACTCACAGATCCACTGCCTCTGCGTCCTGAGTGCTGGGATTAAAGACATGTGCCACCACCCCGTGGCTAGCACCTGCAGTCTGTTAGAACTATCGACTCTTCTAGGGCTGTCCCCATACGGACACTTCCTAGCCCCTCAAATGGCCTGTTCTGACTTCTGTGCTCTTCTTTAAGTGTTTTTCTCCTGTGTCTCCATGTCCCGACCATAGCGCCAGCCCTGACACTGTTGCTCATACCGTAAACTCAACTTCCCGAAGTCTCTTTGTCTACACGCATAAAATGAGGATATGTAGTAACAGAGGGTGGCACACAGCAAAGGCTCACTGAATATTAATTGGCAATGTAAATCATCAGAAAAGTCCATGGGGTTAGGGGACACAGGCTAGTGGTATACTGCTAGCCCAGCATGTGCAAGGCCCTAGGCTCAATCCAAGTACCAAGAGGAGGAAGCAGAAGAACCCAGGGATGTGACTCAGTGGCTCTTCTCACATACTTCCATTGTCCTGGTCGAGATCACAGTGTCTTTCACCTGGACATCTTTGACCCATTTTGACCCATCTTCTCTCAGTCGTGGCCCTCTTCATTGCCTTGTCCACACTGTGCCTTTTTTTTTTTTTTTTAGTTTTTCAAGACAGGGTTTCTCTGTGTAGTTTTGCGCCTTTCCTGGAACTCACTCTGTAGATCAGGTTGGCCTTGAATTCACAAAGATCCACCTGCCTCTGCCCTCCCAAGTGCTGGGATTAAAGGTGTGTGCCACCACTGCCTGACCTCACACTGTGCCTTTTTATAGGATTCTTTTCTGGGGGCTGGAGAGATGACTCAGCAGTCAAGAGTGCTGGCTGCTCTTCCAGAGGACCTGGGTTCAATTCCCAGCACCCACATGGCAGCTCACAACCGTCTGGAACTCCAGTTCCAGGGGATCTGACACCTTCACACAGACATGAATGCAGGCAAAACACCAATTCACAGTTTAAAAAAATTATTTTCTTTTAAAAATATGTATGTTGTGTGTGTTAGCTTGTATGTGTAACACACACGTAGATGTTCTTGGAGGCCAAAAGAGTGTCAGATTCCTGCAACTTATGTTATAGGCAATTGTAAGCTGCCTAATGTAGGTTCTGGAAACCAAACCCCTATCTTCTGTAAGAGTAGCAAGTGCTCTTAACCACTGAGCCATCTCTCCAACCCCCATCCAGTGCATTTTCTAAAACACACATGGTCATTCACTCCAATGCTGTTTTAAATCCTTTCCTGCCTTTTCAATGGTGTAGGATACAAACTAGCTCCTTTGACATAAAGATCATATGTGATCTGGCCACTGACCACCTTTCCGAACTCATCCATCACCACCTGCATGGACATGCTGAATTTAAACAGCACACACACACACACACACACACACACACACACACACTCACACGCACACACACTCACACGCGTGCACACTCACACACGCGCACGCGCGCACACACTCACACAACACACTCACACGCGCGCACACACACTCACACACGCGCGCACAACACACTCACAGGCACACCCTCACACACTCACACGCACACTCTCACACACTCACACGCACACACACACTCACACGCACGCACGCACGCACACCCTCACACGCTCACACGCACACACATGCACACACACGCACACACACACACACACACACCTCATAAGAAATAAAACTACCAGGTGTGGTGACTCACACCTGGATTCCCAGCAGCACTTATGTCTTAAGTCTTAGGAGGAAGCTTCAGGCTTTCAAATTTGTCCTCAGCTATATGTATAGTGAGATCTAAGACATTTGGGGCTATATGAAGCCCTATCTAAAAAAACAAACAAATGAAAAAGCAAATTAAACCTTATCAGGCATGGTGGCATATACCTGTAATCCTAGCACTCAGAAGCTTGAGGCAGGAGGGTCATAAGTTTGAGACCAGGCTGGGCCTCATAGTGAGATCCTGTCTCAAACTAACTAGATAACAAACAAACAAATAATAAATAAAACCTAAAACAAAACAAGAAATCTATCAAGTGTGGTGCACATCTGTAATCTAAATACTTGCAGGGTTAGGGCTGGACTGCCATGAGTTGGGGGTCAGCCAGGGCTACACGGCAAGTTTGAGGCACACCTGGGCTCTCAAGTTGGACACACACATAAGAATTCTCTCACTGTTTCTTTTTTCTCCTCCTCCTCTTTTTCTTCACCCCTCTCTCTCCCCTCCCCCTCCCTCCCTCCCTTTCTTTCTTACACAGGTATCATAAGGTCCACTCTGGCTTCAGACTTACTATGTAACCCCAGCTGGCCTTGGACTGGACACTCCCCCCCCCACCCAGATCCCTGAATGCCGGGAGCCTCTGTGTAAACCACCTCAGCAAGCTCTAATGTTCTATTCCTTTCTTTTTCCTTTTCTTCCTTTTTAAAAACCTCTGTATGTATGATGTGTGTGGGTGTGCAAGTGCGTGCCTGTGTACTTGTGTGTATGTATATGCACACCTGCCTCAGTGTGTGTAAGGAGATCAGAGAACAACCTTAAGAGTATTGGTCTAGCTGGGTGGTGGCGGTGGCGTACTCCTTTAATCCCAACACTTGAGAGGCAAAGGCAAGATCTCTGTGAGTTCGAGGCCAGCCTGGTCTACAGAGTGAGTTCCAGGACAGCCAGCACTACACAGAGAAACCCCATCTCGAAAAAAACCAAAGGGGGGAGTTAAAAGAGTATTGATTTTCTCCATCTTCCTTGAGGCAGGGTCTCTCTTGCTGTTTGCTACCATGGTGAGTACTCCAGGCTAGCTAGCCTGAGAGTTTCGGGAGAATTCTGCTGTTCCTACTTTCCATGTCTACAAAGAAGGTCTAGGATCACAGACCTACACCAAACCATGGCATCCAGCTTTTATTCGGGTTCTGGAGATCCATACTCAGGTCACCAAGCCCAGGTCCTTTGGAAGAGCAACAAGCACTCTTAGCCACTGAGCCATCTCTCTAGCCCAAGAAGTCTTTCTTGATATGCAGAGCCTATGCAAGGTCAATGGAAACAGACTTTTTTTTTTAATTTACTTTTTTTGAACATAATCTCACTTTCTAGCCAGCCTGGCCTGGAACTTGCTCCACAGACAAGGCTGGCCTCTAATTCACAGAGATCCAGCTGCCTCTGCCTCTTCCTCCCTAGCATTGGGATTAAAGGTTTGCTATACCAGGCCCATTTGGTGACCAGACTTTTGAAGAACATCCAATCCAAACATCATACACAGGCAAGGAGCCAAGGACCTGAGAAGGAAGCACCTTGTCCCAGGTCAGAGCGAGTAGAGGTAGAGATCAGTCCAGCATCCCACCTGACCAAGGTAAGAGTTGGTACGAATAGCAATGGTAATGGCGTTGGTCACCAGCAGCAAGGCCAGCAGCAGCTGGAAGGCGGGATGTCGAAGCAAGTGCTTGACACACAGTGTAGTGATGTACTCCTGCACGTCCCAGGCATCCTGGAAGGGGATGAAGACCTTCCTTAGGCAGGTGTCATCACGGGTGGCCTCTACCTGGACTGTTTACTCCCTATTCCCTGTGAAGGGGGGATGTGGGGTGGGGGGGGACGGACCTGGGGGACTGCCCTAGAGGGTGATGCTGCTGCCTGAGTTCATGAAATGCTGGTTTCCATGAAGAAGTCACAATCAATGATCGTCAAGAGAGGGTCACTACTGGGGACCTTTGGGGGCCGTGGGGGTCTGCTGGTGAGTGGCTACCACAATATAGGGGTTCCTATGAGAAGCCGCCTCAATTGGCATTAGCTCCTAAGAGAAGGGCCTCAGGGAGGACCACCTTTAAGGGCGGAGAGCTGTAGAAGGGAACTATGGGGTGGAGGTCACCTCAGTCTCGACTCTGCCTGTCCCTACCTTCTTCCTTTCCTTACCTTCTTATCCACGACATCCCTGCGGTTGATGAGCACCTGTTCCTCATGCCGGCCCATGCCTTCACAGGTGTGTTTCTATAGTGGATAGGAGCAGGCCTTTGTTAGGGACCAAGATTTCAGGAACCAAACATGAACTATGGAAAAGTACTATCTAGGCCAGAGAACAAGTCATAAGCCCACTGCCCTTCCCCAGAGCAGTAACACCTGTTTACTAACCGGAAGCTCCCAAAGATAAGAACATTCCACAGTCAGGTGCCATGGCAACCGAATGTAAAGAGCATTCCATGGTCAGGTAGCCTAGCAACAGAACAAATGGCCCCTGACCAGTCACCTTAGCAGACTTCTTGAAGTTGCACAACCTGCACATTTCCCATGTACTGCACGCCTTCCACATCCCTTCCCCTTCCTTCCTTCCTGCCCCTTCCCCTCTTATGTTATATAAGCCATGTGGAGGAAAATAAAGATTGGCGGCTTGATCAGAATACTGTCTTGCTGCTGGCTCTTATGTCCCCTGTCCTTTCATTCGCTGCCACAGGTGGGTCGCCCCCATTGAAACCCCGCTGGCCGGGGCAGGCCTTCAGTGTGACCACAGGCCCTGCCCTACCCCGGATGCCAGCTTAGTGACAGCGCCAGGCAGGGGCTCCCTATCGTAGTGCCCGAGGTCTGCCATTTTTGTTTTTCAGACATCTTTGCTCTGATCCCTTCTCCTCAAAGCTTTGCTGCCGGCGTCTCTCTTCCTCTTGTGATGAGACCACAGAGGCAGCTGTTACCCACACCCTTCTGTGTTCCACCAAGATGTTCCAACCTGATAAAAGGGGGGGGGGGGACTGGGTACTCAGCCACCAGCTTCAGGATGGGGTCAGAGGTTAGAGGATGGTGGGGATAGGTCTGGACTCCCACGCCATTTGAATATAGCAAACTGAGGTCCCCTTTCTGGATCCAGGTACTAGAGGTGAGGCTGAGTGAAGAGGAAGAGATGCCCAGGATTCCTGGCCTTTAGCTATCTGTCCCACAGCTGCCCAGCCGGCCCTTCCAGAAAGTTAAGTTTTTTTATCTACTAAGTGAGTGTCCCTCCCTGGGGCTAGGATAGGGGAGCAGGTCTGACCTCCCAGGACTAAGGCAAAAGGATGCATGACCACAGAGCCCAGCACCCTGGCACAGGAGCCTTAAGTGTATACCTCAGGGTAATGAGCTACACAGGGAGCTTGTCACCCACCCTGTGACAGAAAGCATTCACTCTTAGCCTGACAGCTCTTCACCCCTGTGTGTGTTGTGGGGAGGGGATGTCTGTAAGGGTGGTGCAGATTCCCAATTCTAAAGCAAAGACACATGGGTTCATTTTGGAGAAATCAGCTTTATTTGGTGGAAAAGCATCTCTCATGTAAAATAAACAGTCATCCAGATCTGCTCTGAGAAGCCTTTTTGAAGGACCCGGGGAGGCAGGTGTGTCTGGATCTGAGGATGGGTTAGGGGATTTCTACATCACAGGGAGGGGGCTGCTCTCCTTCCACTCTGGGGAACACATGAGCAGAAACTGTGGGAGCCCTGGATAGTTTGGGGGTAAAGCCAAGGACTAGCACTACTTCCAACCTAACATAGACCCCTTGGGCATGCTGTCTTAGACATGACAGAGGCTGGGGATGAAGTCGTCCTCAGGATCAGAGGTCAGGAGCCAGGCACTAGCCAGGGTCAGAGGTCAGGAGGTTGGAGGCTGTTCTCTGGGGTCAAGGGAAAAAGCTGGGAGGGTTCCTCAGGGTCAGAGGGCAGGGGCTGTGGGGACTGACCCCTGGAGTCAGAGGTTGAGGCTGGGGAGCTGTTCTGGGTCTGCATTCCTCCACGGGTACTCAGGACCTCCGAGTACAGCTCCTGGTTCTGTTCCTTCCACCGACGGAACTTTGCTCCTGTGAGCTCAGGGTCACCCAGCACTTCTTCCAGGGCCTGTAGTTCCTGCAGCTTTGCCTGAGGTGAGAGTATCGGGCAGAGCTCTAGGGTCACCCAAGGAGGGACAGAAGCCAGAACTAACTTTAAGTCCTGTGCCCAGCACCAGGGTACCCTGGCCCAAGAGCCTGGGTGAGTAGCTGGTCTCTGCACACAGAACCTTCTAGAACTTGGCTCAGGCACAGTTGAGCCTTGAATGGAGTATGAAGCCCAAAATTGGGCTCCAGAATCAGAGAGCCAGGCTTAGAGCCTTCAGTCTACAGTCTGGATTTCACAGTAGAGCTGGGAACCAGTCACCGGGGCCTGAAGCCCACAGCCTCATCCTTGCCCAATGCCAGTCACTCCCAGCTCACCTTGAGTGTGCTCTGCAGTGCCCGCACCCGGTGCACTCGCTCATTGAGATGAGGGTCACGGTTGCGCCGCATGAAGGAGCTCCGCCACTGCTCATGGGTCAGGGGCTGTGGCTGCCCCAGAAGGGAGACACCCCCCTGCCTCAGCTCCTGCACCATTCCTTCCAGCACCCTGTCACCGCTGTCTGGGAGAGCAGGATGCAGGATGAGAACACGCAAACATAATCAGGTCATCTCCACAGCCCAGGAACCCGCTCCCAGGGTAGCACCTGCTGAAGAGCCGAAGGACGTCCTTGGACTCTGCAAGGGTGAAGCCACGGGTGACATGTCACTCCAGGTTGGAGCCGGGCCAGGCTGTGTCAAAGCAGAAAGAGAGAGAGGATTAGCCTGAGCCCCCCACATCCTGCTAGCCGGAGCCCCTACCTCCTCATCTGAAGGGACTGTACTCACTGAAGCTGAGCGGGACCCAGCCTCCTCATCAGGGTCTTCTGCTTCTGTCTCACTGTAGCAATCTAGAGTGAGGAGTTGGAGAACCATGGAGTGGCTTTGGAGGGGACTTGAGTTCTAGCACCCAGCCTGGGAAAGGCAGCAGCTCAGTGATGTCTGGCTCTGTGATACACTCACCTTCCTTCCTGGCAGAGGGCGCCTGACCTGGAGTCTGGTACTTGGAAATGCAGGTAATAAGATGACGTACCCACCTGTGGAGGAGCACGTGGGTTGTGGGGTTTCCATTCACTGCAGCCCATTTATATCTGAGCTTTTCACCCTTTACCTACAACTTCTAATTTTTTCCCCCTAAACTTTTTTGTATGTACTGGAGCCTGAGTGCAAGGTAGTGCTCTACACTGAGCCATATCCTGAGACAGCGTCTCACGATATGGCTCTAGTTGGCCTGAAACTCACTATGTAGCCCAGGCTGGCCTCATACTTGCAATTGCCCTGCCTAAGCTTTCTAAGTGTTGGAATTAGAGGGGTGGCCACCATGTCCCAGCCCCATAGATCTGATCCTCAAGGAGGTAGGAATTCTCCTTTAACCCATTCTGCAGATGATGAAACTTAGGCTTTCTGAGGGCTGAGTTTAAGTCCAGTCTCCTGAGCCCAGCTCTTTTTGTTATTTTGTGTACACTGGTGTTTTACCTGCATGTATGTCTGTGTGAGGGTGTCAGATCTTAGAGTTACAGACAGTTGTGAGACACCATGTGAGTGCTGGGAATTGAACCCGGGTCCTTTTGCCAATGCTCTTAACACTGAGCCATCTCTCCAACCCCTGAGCCCAGCTCTGAAGCATGTGGAGGCTGGGGACTCCATGGGAGTAGGGAAGAGGAAGCGGTACTCACATGCTCAGATCAGTCAGGGTCTCAGCAGCAAAGACAAAGGGCTTGTACACGTCATGAGTCAGCTGGAACACACTGCCAGCGAGCAGAAAGAAGTCGCAGTCTCCTCTGGGCATGCCCATCCAGAACCCAGAGAGAGGCTGGATCAGGAATCCCTGCCCCATGTCCACCCCACTCCCACACTTCCTCTCCCTTTTTCCCCCATCCCATCCCATTCCAAGACTTAACTATTTTTTCTTCTGGTCATGTCCACTCTCCAGGCTGTAGTTGGAGATGTTGATAAGCCCTTCGGCCTTTTCATCCTGGGGGATCACAGTACAAGGGTCAGCATGGGACCTCCAGGTCAGCACGGAGCTCTAGGTCAGACAGCCAGCTCCCTAGTTAACTCTCTGGGTTTCTGGAGCTCAGGGCAGAAGGTGTGGCTAAGAGGCACCTCTGAGCAGGAAAAGGAGAGCAAAGGTATCCAGAAGAACAGCCAAAGGGAGGAGCTTGCTCAGACAGGCCCTCTCCCAGGAGCTGCTGCTTCCTGTCCCAAAGCATTTTCCCCTTCCTGGTTTTCCTTCTCCCTTTGCCCTGACAAACATCCAAACACCTTTCCAAAGAAGCTTCCAGACTCCTAGAAGATCAGACACCTCTGCTGGGCTCCCACACACCACCTGGAAGCCCCTTCATCCTAGCACACTGTCCTTGAGGATGTATTCAGCCCTTTCCCCCAAGGGTCTCTAAATTACAAGAGAGGCGGGGACTCTCCAAATCTTTCCTGTTCCCCAGGGCTCTTGAGCTCAGGGATAGGTCCAGTAGGCACCTGGATATCTACTGAGTGATAGGGGTTGAGTGGCCATCACCAGCGATAGACTATCAGAAGGAAAGAGAGGTAGGGAGAGTAAAAATTATCTCCCTACACTTAAAAAGATATATGCGGGCTGGAGAGATGGCTCAGAGGTTAAGAGCACCAGCTGCTCTTCCAGAGGTCCTGAGTTCAATTCCCAGCACCCACAGGGTGGCTCACAAGCATCTGTAATGAGATGGTACCCTCTTCTGTATACATAATAAATAAATAAATCTTAAAAAAAAAAGAAAGAAAGAAAGAAATGTTTGCATTTATACATTTAGTGTGTGTGTGTGTGTGTGTGTGTGTGTGTGTGTGTGTGTGTGCACATGCCCATCCACATACACCACAAGGCACATGGAGATCAGAGGACAACACCAGACCATGTGGGTTATGGGTATTACACTCAGGTCATCAGGCTTGGTGACAAGCACCTTTGCCTACTAAGCCATCTCACTGGCTCTTTTTTTCTGAGACATGAGTCTCACTGTGTTATCTGGGCTGGCCTGAAACTTGCTATGTGGCCTAGACTGATATGCGTCTGTGCACCACATGTGTGCCTGGCGCCCACAAAAGTCAAAAGCAGGCATCAGATCCCCTAGAACTGGATACTGACGGTTGGGAGCTATCATGTAGGTGCTGGAAACTAACACCAGTCCTCTGTAAAAGTGCCTTAACCACTGAGCCATCTTTCCAGTCCCCCTATAACCTTATTTTACACATGTATGAACTCATTTCTCTACCAAGAGTCACTCACACTTTACAAATGGGAATCCTAGGGCCTAGGGAAGTATGGGGCTCTCCTGTGCAAAACAGAGATAAAAATGGTGGCCTTACGTTCACGTGTTACCTATGCAAGTGTTTATGGGGTCTCACCTGGGGTTGGCGGTACCAGTATAGGTTATGTCCCTTGAGCACAAACCAGCAGCGCCGCCAGCGTGGACCCATAAAGCCACCGGGCACCTTGCGGAGTAGAAGCCATCCATCACAGTCCGGCAGGCCCAGCTCCCGGCAGGACACCCGGCGGCGGCTCAGCCTTGTGGCCACACCTGCTCCAACGCAGCAGAACATGTTGATGTGGGGCCTGCAAGCATCCAAGCCTACTTGCCCCAGGGGAATCCCCAGTAGAACTGTCCGAACTCATACTCTGGGAGCTCAATATCAGGGTGACTTTAAAGGAGCTAGGCATGTAGCTTAGTGGTAGAGTGCACAGCTCTGTCACACACACACACATACACACACACACACACACACACACACACACACACACACACACACCAGGAGATAAAACTGATGATCAGAGGGCACTTTCTCACAGTCTCAGAGCTAGCAAGAGGCCTTGGTGAGAAGCAAGGGTCCATGGTTCCAGAAAAAACTGTTGTGTAGGAAGCATGTGTGTGTACTGAGGGGTCCTGCCCAGCCCTGTAAAGATTTCTAAGACCCTGCCCAATCAGGGATGCTCATACCTTTTGATTTCTTCCGACCAAGGACAGGACTCTGAAAAGACCATGAAGAGCTTAGAGAAGGGTCCAGATCCAGAGCCTATGTCCCTCCTTGCTGAGTCCTTGAGTTTACCTTGTCAAGGTGTCCCCAAGTCTCCAGAGGCTCTGCTGTTTTTTCTGGAAGTGTGCCTGGGGCTTCAGCAGGAGTGGGCATGGGCTGAGCGTCAAGGGAGGTAGAGTCTGTCAGGCAGGGAGGAGAGAGGGAAAATCCATGAGCTCAGGCCCAGGCCTGCGGGTAGGAACGTCAGCATGGAGAGTCTGTTGGGCACTCAGATGCCTTGTCCAGACCATGTGCCGCCTGCTGGGGCTGTGAAACTACCTGTCCAGGCAGAGCTGGGCCCAGGACTCTCATCTGCAGACAGGTTGAAGGTAAAAAGACCTTTGGATGGAACCCTGTGGGGAACAAGGGGACATGCAATGAGCCCATGGTCCCTGCTTCAAGACATACCTAGAAGCCAGGCTTGGTGGTGCATGCCTTTAATCCCAGCACTCGGGAGGCAGAGGCAGGAGGATCTCTGTGAGTATGGGGTCAGCCTGGTCTACAGAGAGAGTTCCAGGACAGCCAGGGCTGTTATACAGAGAAACCCTGTCTCCAAAACCAAAACCAAAACCAAACAAACAAAAAGACACCTAGCAGACAGAGCTTGTTACCTGGGAGACAGTGGAGTCAGAGGCAGTGATTGGCTTAGCAGGTTAGGGGAGTCCAGGGGTGTCTGGAAACAACCAAAAACAAAGTGACAGAGCTAACCAGGGAAGTGTGAGAGCAGGTGTGGGGGGGGGCAGGTACCTGTGAGAGCAGGTGTGGAGGGGGGCAGATACCTGTGAGAGCAGGTGTGGAGGGGGGCAGGTACCTGTGAGAGCAGGTGTGGAGGGGGGGAAGGTACCTGTGACGGGGTCTTAGGCACTGGAATCTTCTTCAGCACTAGGCTGACACTTGCTGGCTCCTTCAGCAGCTCCCTCACCACATTCTTGTGGGGCCAGCCCACCTGGGGGACAGGGACACTGAGTGGGAGGTTCTTAAACTGCCCTACAACTCTTCTCTGTCAGCGCTCCCTGCCAGCTCTCCACCTTCAGGGAGCCTCCAGGAGACCCTTTAACTGAGCTCTGTGGGAGGTCGGTCAGGCTAGCACCCAAATGAGATCCCACCTACCAGCAGTCACCCTGAGACCTTCCTGTGTTGCCCTCATGTCATGAAAGGTAGCTCCCACAGCCCTGGTCTTCACAAGGGGCAAAACCCGGGGGTGACTCTCCTGCTTCCCCCAAGCCTCCTCAGCACCCTCACCTCCACCTTGCCCCCCTCCCCGTCACTCACCACCACCTGCTCATTGATCTGGACAATCTCATCTCCTGGCAGGATCTGGGAGCTGGGGGAAGCCTAGGGTGAAGAACAGGGCCCAGAGAATGAGGCTTTCCTGGGGCCTGAAGCCGGCATGGCTGGCAGGTGAGAAAGCCTTCAGGGTAGACAGGGGTGGCAGGAATGAAGAGAGGCTCTTACCTGGACACCTACTCGGGACACGAAGTGCAGGCAGTGGCTGGTAGTATGAATTTCTAGACCCTGTGGAGACGGGAGCTAAGTCTAGTAAAAGGGGTTGAGCAGAGCCAGTGGGCAGGGCCTCACACCAGGCACCGGGACTCTAAGGTAGGCAGAATGGGAACAGAGCCTCGAGATGGCATTGTCCTAACTGCTGTGTAACTTGGACTCATTGCCACCACACATACACCACACACACACACACACACACACACACACACACACACACATACACACACACACACCACACACACACACACACACACATACACCACACACACACACACACACACACACATACACACCACACACATACACACACACATACACCACACACACACACAACACACACACACACATACAACACACACACACACATACACCACACACATACACCACACACACACACACACACACACACACATACAACACACATACAACACACACACACATACAACACACACATACAACACACACATACAACACACACACACACATACAACACACACACACATATACAACACACACACACACACACACACACACACACACACACACACTCTACCACCAGCACCAGCACCACTCATAAGGCCACAGGGAAGCTGTGTCACTGATTTCTGAGGTAGCAGAGTCTCAGAAATTTCCTGAAGGGAGACAGGGGATGACATGAGGTTAGGGGACAAGGGGAGCAACTCTGGTTCTCTCTCTCTCTCTCTCTCTCTCTCTCTCTCTCTCTCTCTCTTTTTTCGAGACAGAGTTTCTCTGTGTAGTTTTGGTACCTGTCCTGGATCTCTCTCTGTAGACCAGGCTGGCCTGGAACTCACAGATATCCGCCTGGCTCTGCCTCCCAAGTGCTGGGATTAAAGGCATGTGCCACCACTGCCACCACCACCCGGCAACTCTGGTTCTCTTAACTGGTCAAGTTTAAAGCATAAGTGTTCCCTCTCATCTCTATTAATCTACCCAGAACTCTGTCAGGACTGGAATGTGTCACCTAGGCCACACTAAATAGCCCCTCTGGCTTGGGAAAGGTGCCCAGCAATGCTGAGACTCCAGGTAGGTCCTCTAGGACCCCATTAAGCATCTGTACACAACAGACTTAGCAATACAAGATGCTGGGACTCCCGAACCATGTTTCAGGGTTCAGCCAAGGCTGCCAGGGGTCTGCATGAGGAGGTGAGAGGTCAGAACTCACCAAAGGGTCGTCCAGCTGCACCCGCTCCAGCAGAGCCCTCTGCTCCAGCAGCTCCTCTGGAGTGTAGCTCAGGATGTTGTGGCAGATCCCGGCCACATGGCTGCACTGGGGGAGCAGGGTAGGTTGTCTGGACGGGTCTGATTCCATACCCTGCGCCTCCCCACCCAACCCCGAGACTCACAATCCTCAGGATGCTGCTTTCCTTCTCTGCCTCTGGACAGTCCTGAAAGCAGAGAGCATAGGGGACCCCTTTTAGAAAGGGGTGGGGGCCACCTTCCCCTGAGGACATGGGGTGGGGCTGAGAAGGTCCTCTGATGGCCTTCCCTTGCTTTCTCTACACGGTTCTCCTTGCCAGAACTATAATGGTCTCAGTGTTTCAACTCTAAGGTTTCAGTCCTCTCCCATGACACCTGACTCAACCATTACTACACGTCCTCTCCTACCACCCTTCCCAAATGCCACCTGAGCTTCTGCCAGGGACATCCCATGACCCACCCCATTGCCTCGTAGCCCAGACTCAGGGACAGGGCTTCTTCTACTCTCTCTCTCCCCTCCCCCAGCTCTCAATCTTGGTCTGATTCACAGGTTATAAAAAGCTCTGGGGCCTGGCCTGGCCCTGTCCTACCTCCTGCAAGACCTGGCCCAGCTCCCCGCACAACACGCCAATCTCTTGGCAGGCAGAAAAGTCATTTAACTGGGAGAAGAGGTACCTGGCAGGAAGGACAATGAAGACATTGTGTTGGATATAATTCCTCACCTGAGATTGGAGACAAATTCCTACTTTGGTGGGTTCTGCTCAGCACAGGACTATTTGTCCCGTATGTACCAGGCCCTATTGTAGGCACTGTGGAGACAACCATTAAACAGACAATGATCTGTAAGCGACACACAGGCAAGGTGTCCCTAAGGAGGTAACATTTGAGGTAGGACGGACACTGCCACTGAAGGGGAAGCTCTCCATCCAAAGCTGTTGAGGGACTAGGCAGATTGTTCATCGCTAAAGGTGCTTGCCCCCAAAGCTGACGGCCTGAGAAGCTGAGTTCAATCCCCGGGACTCTCAAGGTGGAAGGCAAGAACTGATTCTTACAATGGATGCTCTGACCTTTGCACACACCCCTGTGTGCACCCCCCCCCCACACACACACACTCATCAAACAAACAAACAAAAACTGAACTGTTGATAAAACCATTGAGAACAAGCTCCAGGGTGGGGTGGAAAGCAAGGCAGCCCAGTGTCCCTGCACAGACAGACTCTTGGACTTGCTCTGACAGATCTGATCAAGAGCCAAGTAATGTTTTTCAATCCCAGGCCCTAGAGGAGACCAAGGATGAGAAGAGTCACTAGTCACCCCATTCCTAGTACCTGTTGAGCCAGGAGAGGAGGGCATGGGCTTCCCGCACCAGCTCTACAGCAGCGGTGAGGACATTAGCAGGAATCTCAGCACAGCTTCCCAGACGGCCTTGGACCAAGCTCTGAAAGGCCTGGATCCTTTCTAGCAGCCCCTGAGCCAGGCTCTTCAGGTTTTCTGTCTGTAGCTTGGAGCCCTGCATCAAAAATGGGCATATTACTGCCCCCTCGACAGCCAGCCCACCTGGGCAAACCCCTAGACTGGTGGATGCTACAACCAGTGAGGTGGATACTACAGCCTCGTGGCCTGTGCTTACTCACCAGGGCCCGGAGCTGTTCCACCCCTTCTAGAATGAGCTCCTGGTGGCCCAAAGGCCACACAGTCAGAGCCTCGAGGCTTTGGGGACAGAGCTGCAGCAGGTACTTTCCGGGCAGCTTCCAGTCCTCAAAGGGATAGTCCTGCAGAGCATCATCAAGGCCTGGAGCAAAGGGGGGGGGGGGTGTCATTATCGTTCTGAGTTTTTATCACATCAGAACCCTTCCCCCCTCCCTGTCTCTAATGACAACCCTGAGACCTGGGCTGGCTTCTGCCCATCTCACAGCTGATGCTGCTGAATTGGGACCATATACAGCAGGGACTCTAGCAAGTGTGTCCAACCTACTGATATTGCCATCTACCAAAATCATGCTCGAATACCTTGCAATCCAGTCACCAAACAAACAAAACAAAAGAGGCTCGAGAGATGCTTCAGTGGTTAAGAACAACACACACTGCTCTTGCAGAGGATCTAAGCTTATTTTCCTGGCACCTACATCCCATCCACTTGGAGTCAGGGAGACCTGAGTGGGAGCTAACACTTAAGATATCTGTGCTTGCTGGCTGTTCTTCCAGAGGTCCTGAGTTCAATTCCCAGCAGCCACATGGTGGCTCACAACCATCCATAGTGAGATCTGGTGCCCTCTTCTGGCCTGCAGGCATATATGCAGGCAGAACATTGTATACATAATAAATAAGTATATATATATATGCTTAATCTCTTCACTTATAAAACAGGAGAGATGGGGCCGGGCGGTGGTGCACGGCTTTAATCCCAGCTCTCAGGAGGCAGAGGCAGGCAGATCTCTGTGTGTTCAAGGCCAGCCTGGTCTACAAAGCAAGTTCCAGGATGCCAGGGCTGCTACACAGAGAAACCCTGTCTCAAAAAAACCAAACCAAAACAACAACAACAAAAAGCAGGAGAGATGGCCCAGTGGTTAAAAGCACTTGCTATTCTTGCAGAGGACCTAGGGTGCAGTTCCCAGCACCCACATGGCAGCTCACAACCATCATTCATAAGCACATTCAAAGTACACACACATAAATGCAGGCAAAACACTCATACTCATAAATAAAAAATTAAAACTAAATAAAATAGGAACAATGAAAGTGCCTGCCTTGTAACCACGTGTTTTAGATGGTTGATGTGTGCCAAACATGTGGTCCGTAGTTGGGCAGTAACAGCCATCACATTATCGCCAGGCTGTCTACCGTGACCTTACTTTGTGTGAGGCTATGTTTTAAGAACTTTACCCATAATCAAGTGTGGTGGCACATGCCTTTAATCCCAGTACTTGGAATAAAGAAATGGAGGGATCCCTGAGTTCGAGGCTACCCTGGTCTACAGAGTGAGTTCCAGGACAGCCAAGGCTACACAGAGAAACAAATCCTGTGTCAAAAACAAACAAAAAGAACTTTACCCATATTGGCACATTTGATCTTCACATTTCTAGAAGGTGGGGACTACACATCACCCCTGAGGGTGATGTCACCGGGAAAATGAATGGAGGGAGAAAGAGTAGCTTGCTCACACTTTGGAAGAAAGCCTCCCACCCCAGCAGGCCAGACTGTCACCGGAGAACATGTGTGTCATTAGCATTAGACGTTCCTCATTCCTCCTATGGCATCGAGTCCTGACTAGACGCTCATTAAGCCAGGGCTACTTGAACAACTTCCTTCCCGCGATGAATGTGCTGGGCTACCTCCACCCTCCCAGGAGACACCAACACTGAGCCACACATGCCAGGCCCATTTTGTCCATGTCATGCTAGAGAAACTCAGACCTGTGGTCACAGACTTGGTGAGTGGTAGCGCTGGCCTGGGCCCCACTCTGGGAATGTGATTGCAGCTCTCTTGGGCTGCTCACACTGAAAAGGCCTCCAGCAAGCTCCAGCTGCCCCTGTGAGAACAATGACTGGCCTCCTCACTCCCAGATGCAGCTACAGAAGGCCCTCAATTCTGTGAGTCAGCCTGTGTTTATGTCTCTTGGTCTCCCGGTGAGTGATCTTCCCTGATGGAAACCCCAGGGTGGGGCTGTGTCACCCCTTCAGAATGGCTGGGGCTTCTGCTTCTCTCACTGCCAACTTCAGTATGAGGAGAGGGGAATACGACACCAGGGCCGGCCCTCTTCCAAGACTGAACAAATCACTTCCTGGCTCTGGGCCTGTTTGTACTTCCGAAAAATGGGCTTAATAAACAGCTTACAGGGCCCTGGGGCACAGGGAAGATGTCGGAGATAAAAGGGGGCGTGGGCCACCAGGGCCACCCTGTTTTGCATATTACTGCACCTGCTTGTCGCCACCCTGGCCGGCGCTTGAACATACGAAAATATGGGAAGATCATATTTTTGTATGGGAAGTCTTAGGGCCTCTGGTGTCGCCTAGCCTATCTCTGCCAGCCCTGTGCCTGTTCAGGGGACCTTGGTACACTGGTACGTGGCAGACGCTCTATAAATACCTGTTGACTAATAGACTCAGGTTCTTTCTCCTTTTCCCCTCCCTACTTTCTGCCCAAGGGACACCATGCTATTCCCTTCGAGCCCACCTCTGCCCCCGGCTCACCAACCTCTCAGCCAGGCTGCCACCTTCCCAGGGGTCCAGGCCT
Source organism: Onychomys torridus (assembly GCF_903995425.1). Lineage (NCBI taxonomy): Eukaryota > Metazoa > Chordata > Mammalia > Rodentia > Cricetidae > Onychomys > Onychomys torridus. The sequence continues at coordinate 147,752,461 of NC_050444.1, forward strand.
CCACCGGCTCCATGCTGAGCTCCGCCCGCAGCGTCCAGCCCCTGCAGGAATTTCCGCTCCGGGACCCAGCCCGAGCCCGCCGGGCTGGGCCAGGGCGGGGCCGCCGCATACCTGGGCCCACGTGGCCACCCAGGTGAGGCCCTGCGACTGCCATTGGCCCACCGTCTGTCTTCCTTCTGCCCTGCCCCTTTGGCATCCTCGGACTTTGGCAGCTAGGCAGCCGGGCTCTAGGGGTGACGCCACGGGGGTGTGACTCGGGCTGTCCGGAACTGACATGAGATTCGGCCCCAAACTGGCCTCACCAGGAGGATCCCTATGAGTTTGACGTTAGCCGGGTCTATATAGACGAGTTCCAGGCTAGCCAGGGCTGTGTAGGGAGACTTTTGTCTAAAACAACCACAAAACAGTCAAACAAACAAACAAACTGACCCCATATCCCAGCCTGGGATTCTGACCTCAGCACCTAAAAAACAAACAGAGTACCTGGTGAGGGGTTGGCGCAGAACCAAAGCACATGACTAGCCCTCCACCCTCACCTGGGGTCCCTGTGATATCTCGTTATTGCCATCTGGAATTGCAGCAGGGACAGATGACCTAACTCCCGGCGCTCACTTCTGGGGCATAATAGTCCCTCCTTCATGGGACATTTGTGAGTATCTGAGCAAATGGCTTTAAATATTTAGAACAGGGGGTTATAGTGTCTCTTGCTTATAATCTCAGGACTCTGGATGCTGAGCCAGTGTGGATTGCTCCAAGTTCAAGAAGGACCTGAACTACAGAGTGAGCCCCTTCCAAAACCACGGAAATGAAACAGCAGAAACTAAAGCTAAGTAAATAAAAACTCTGAGTGTGGGACTATGTCCTCTCTTGCTTTGCACCCTTTAATGGTCTGTTGAGAATTAGAGTCCCTTTCTCAAAGTAAGACTTCATTATTTCAGCTATTATTTATTTTAGGGCACAAACAGCCTTTATTGGTTACAAATGAAGAGGAAACATGCCAGCCATTCCCCTGAAGAAACATTTGCAGACATAATAGCTGCCTTCTGAATGCACGTCTTATTCTTGCTACGATTTTGGAGATGCTTTCCATTCTTGCTGTGTTGCTGACTGCTCGCCAACTCACGGTTCAAGTGACTCTCCTGCCCTAGCTTCCAAAACCAGTGGACCACAGTGTGTATCCCAGAAGCAGCAAGAAGAATGTTCTTCAAAGCATAGCACAGCTGGGCTGGAGAGATGGCTCAGCAGTTAAGAGCTGGTTGCTCTTGCAGAGGACCTGAGTTCCATTCCTAGGACCCACATGTCGACTCACAACAGTAACTCCAGTTCCAGGGGATCTGGTGCCCTCTTTTGGCCTCCACAGGAGCTGCATGCACATGATATATAAACATATATGCATGCAAACACCAGAACACACAAAACTTTTTTTAAAAAGCACAAAATAATTTTTAGGATTACGCCTTTAATCCCAGTACTTGGGAGGCAAAGGTAGATGGACTCTAAATCTGAGACCAGCCTGGTCTGCATTGAGTTCCAGGACAGCCAGGACTATATAGAAAGAACCATTCAAGCACTCCAATAAAAAATTTAATGTATGTTTTTAATATATATAAAATTTTTAAGAATGCTGGCCAGGTATGTTGAAACACCTGTCTCAAAAAGCAAAACAAGGGCTGGAGAGATGGCTCAGTGTGAAGAGCACTGTCTGCTCTTCCAGAGGACCTGGGCTCAGTTTCTTGCACCCACATGGCAGCTCACAATTGTCTGTGACTCTAATTCCAGGGATCCAATGACCCCTTCTGGCCTCTGAGGCCACCAGGCATGCAAATGATACACAGACATAAATTCAGGCAAACACTCAGACACACATTTTTATTAATCTTAAAAAATAGCCAGGCAGAGATCTGCTTGCCTCTGCCTCCAGAGTGCTGGGATTACAGACTTGTGGCACCATGCCCAGCTAACAATTTTGGCCTATTTATCTGTTTGTTTTTTGAGACAGGGTTTCTCTGTGTAGCTTTGGCACCTTTCCTGGAACTCACTCTGTAAACCAGGCTGGCCTCTGCTTCCGGAGTGCTGGGATTAAAGGTGTGCACCACCACTGCCTGGCCTAGGTTTTCTTTTATCTCTTCTTTTTTGTGATGCTAGGGACCAATTCCAGAGTCTGCAAGTGACAGACAGGCACTTAGCCACTGTGCCACACCCCCTGCCCTCCCATTCTTTATACAGACATTCTGCACACTAATCTTCTTGTTATTTTCAAAGAGAGCAAAAAGCTGGGCAGTGGCGGCGCACGCCTTTAATCCCAGCACTTGGGAGGCAGAGGCAGGCGGATCTCTGTGAGTTCGAGGCCAGCCTGGGCTACAGAGTGAGATCCAGAATGGCCAGGGTTATGTAGAGAGACCCTGTCTCAAAAAAGAAAAAAAAGAGAACGAGATAACAAAATACACGGAAATTTCTGGTAACAACGACACAGACTACTTTTTAATTAATTAACCTTTTAATAAATTACGTAGGCTGTCAAAATGGCTCTGTGGTAAAGACATTTGCTGCCTAGCCTGATGAGCTGAATTGGACACCCAGGACCCTCTGACTTCCATGTGTGTGCCATCACACACATGTACACACATGCACATATACACAAATAGGTGTAATTAAAAATTTTAATGCTGGGCAGTGGTGGTGCACACGTTTAATCCCAGCACTCAGGAGGCAGAACCAAGTGGACCTCTGTGAGTTCGAGGCCAGCCTGGGCTACAGAGAGAGTTCCAGGAAAGGTGCAAAGCTACAGAGAAACCTTGTCTAAAAAAAGGGGGGTAGGGGCTGGAGAGATGGCTCTGAGGCTAAAAGCACTGACTGCTCTTCCAGAGGTCCTGAGTTCAATTCCCAGCAACCACATGGTGACTCACAACCACCTATAATAAGATCTGGTGCCCTCTTCTGACATGCAGGCTGAACACTGTATACATAATAACTTAAAGCCCACACAAGAGAAGTTCCTGTGGAAACTCCATCTTGGGGAGAAGGTGAAGTATACCCTCCCTCCAAGGTAGTTCAATTTACAGAACCCAAATAGAAAAGTGACTACAAGTCACCTGGCCTTTTACTGAATGCTGACTGGTACATTCACTTATCCAAGGTAGGAGTATGCATGGTGACATTTTGAGTATGCTCTAAACAAATAAAGCTGGCCTGAAGATCAGAAGCCAAAGCCAGCCTCTAGTTAGCCATAGGGGCCAGGTAGTGGTGGCTGGCACACACCTTTAATTCCAGCACTTGGGATCTCATGCCTTTGCTCCCAATACTTGGGAGGCACACATGACTTTAATCACAGCACTAGGGAGGTTGAGACAGGAAGTGATGTGGCTAGGCACAGAAAGAAATATAAGACAGAAGAGACAGGAGCTCAGTTCTTTTGGCTGAGGAGTTGGTGAGGTGAGAGGTGGCTGTGGCTTGTTCCTTTGTCTCTCTGATCTTTCAGCATTTACCCCAATATCTGGCTCCAGGTTTTTATTAAGACCAATTAGGATTTGTGCTCCAGAGAGTACAGATCAGGGATGAGGAAGCCTGCCCATACCTGGTTAATGCCTGGACTCCTGGGCACTGCCAGCCAAAGCTTTGCCTACATGCCTGACCTGGCTCTCTGGTGAATGGGGGAGGAGCTGCTACTCAGGCCTGATGCTGATCTCTCCTGACAGCTGCCCCTAAGGCTGGCAAGCAGGGGGGGAAGGGACCAGATTTAAAGATCCAGCTGCCCCCCCTCCCTGTCAGACTTGGGCAAGCCAGCAGCGGAGAGCGTCCTCTGAACACACAGTGCCCAGGCAAAACAGGTCAGGGACTCCTATGCCCTGGTTTCCACCTCTTGATACCCTGGGAAATCTAGTCTTCATTTCTGCCCCGACTCCACAGGACAAGGAGACCAGTGCCCCAACAATGAGATTTCGCCGCCTGACCCCTGGTTACTTCCGGGTGCTACAGGTAAGTACATCTTAAATACTGTCTTTTTGTACCATCTCTTTCTCCCCCTCTCACGGAAGGGGCTGATACCCCCAACGGCCAGACTGTCACGTTCCCTGCTGCCTGACTAGCCAGGACCCAGATGGGCAGTGAGGCGAGAGGGATTGGGGTGGAATCTCCCTGGGGCAGAAATGGCGGCTGTATCTTCCCCACCCAGCCCCACCATCTTATCCGCTTCCCACCCAGAAGTCTCAGTTGACCACGTACATCCTTTGTGTTCTCCCAGATGCAGGTGGCCGGGGAGCTGAAGGCAGAGCCCCGGAGTCCACTGGTTGGGATTGTGGCTACGGCGCTGGCTGTCCTCGGGTTAGGCGGTTCCTGCTATGCCGTGTGGAAGATGGTGAAGCAGCGGCAGGTGTCAAAGGCCCCATGATGAGGCAGATAGCCTCTCACCCAGGCTTGCAGGTAGGTGACTCAGGGGAAGGGTCTGCAATTTCAGAAACCCATGTTTTCCCCCTTGGGGATCAGTCTCTGCCTTCGCCAGAAACACAGAATAAACCTGACTCCCCAATTTTACACTGTGCCTGGACTCCAGCCCATTCAAAGAAGGCAGGTGGGGGTACGGATTCCAAAGCTGGACCCACTGGGGAATAGACATCTTGGCTCAGAAACCCTTGCAGGGCTGGACTCTGCAGGACTGGAAGGGAAGTTAGAATCTGAGGTACACCCTCTTGTCCAGGTCCTTTATTTGGGGCAGAATACCCAGAAGAGATCATCTCCCCAAAACCCAACGTATACACTCTCAGACTAGCACTGAACCACTGTCCATGGGCAGTTTCTCTGCCCTATATCTTCAGGCCCCTCAGGTGGATGTGTCCATTTCAGGGATCTCAGTGGACACTTCTGTGGGCACGCCCAGGCGCTGGGGGGGCACATACGAGCCCATGCCCGCTGCCCTCTCAGCCTCTTCCTGACTGTAGGGTTCGATGCTCAGCTGCTTCAGCCTGGGAGGAAGAAGAATAGGTGTTTGGAGCTGATCAGATGCAAGACACACCTGCATGACACCCATCCACCACCTCCTGACCCCTTCATACCTTTTCTTGTGGTCTTTGGATCGGAAGTGGGTCTTCAGATTGGCGGAATCGATGAAGTACCTCCTGCAGGGATGTAGGGTGAAGGGAAAGAGTAAAGAGGTGAGGGCTTTCAGGTATGCTTACTTCCCGGGCCCTAACTCGTTCCCGGACACCAGATTCCGAGCCCGAAGAGATGGGAGGCGGGCTGACCCACGGGGTCCCAAGACAGGAGACCCCACGCGCCTCGCCGCCCGGATCTCACCGCAATGGGCTGGTACCTCAAACCCTGCTGGCCCCGGGCTGGACTCACGCGCAGGCCAGACAGCGATGCAGGCCGCCCCCTGGCAGGTCCGGGTCGGGCTCGGCGTCCAGCTCTGGCTTGGGCCGCGGGAGTCCCTGCGGCCGCAGCTCGCGGTGAATCTCATCCAGATCCGGCCGCCGCTTCTTGGCCTTCATCTGGCGGGCTAAGGAATGTGCTCGGTGCGCGCCGGTCCTGCGGGAGCGACCCATGATCAGTGACACCAAGACCAGGAGCAGGGAGGAGGGAAAGACCCACACGTGTTGGCGCTTCCGGGCCGCTCGATGACGTCACGAGGGTCCGCCCGGGGGCGGAGCAGGGTCGCCCAGACCGCCTCTGATGACGTCACGAACGGGCTGGTGGCTGGAGCGCCCCCGGGTGGCCGTGGATGATAATGACTGGCTCTTTGCGGGGCAGTGGCGTGCCTCGGGGTAGCGGATCCTTCTATCTGCCGGCCCTATCATCACCTCCCGGTTTCCATACCTCGGATTTCAGTTGGAGAGGATACTTTCAACGTCTCTGGAAAGCACTGATAAGGTTGTGCCATGAATAAATTATTTCATAAATGAGAATAAGTTTGGAATCACGATGGGGCACCCAGAGGGTTACCCCCAGGCTCTAGCAAAGGGCCTCTTCTCGCCTCTCGCCGTCATTTTCTTGGGTCTATGTCTCTTCTGTCCTCCCTCTTAGGCAAATTCACGGGGCAAAGAGTGGAGAATTGTTTCCCAGAGAATCTAGCACCTGGGGAGCGGTTCCATCCTTGAAGAGCTTTTCTGTTTTTTGGTTGGTTGGTTGGTTGGTTTTTCATTGCTGGGGATGGAACCCAGGGCCTCACAGATGCCAGGCAGCCGGTCTAACGGGCAGACTACATCTCCTGCCCAAGAGGAAATGTTGCTAGAAGAACCCTCATCTCTGCTTTCTTTCTCTGTGCTCATGCTCCTAGGAGAGGGCTGGCAGGAAAAGGGGGAAATAAATAACCAAGAAGTGTGTGCTCAGAGTGAGGAGAGGACCAGAGGGCCTTTCTTCGCTCATCTTGGCCTGGTGCCGCTCAGGCTGGCCAGAGCCAACCCCATCGTATGGGGGCAGAGGACCTCAGCAATAATTCAGGTTGCCAGGAAACAGGGAGACGGGCACGTGCATCCCTGGGGAGAACAGGTTTCTAGGCCAGACAAAGGAGTGAAATGGAAGCCCAGAGTGCTCACTGGAGGTGGACTGGGGACCTTCCCACTCCAGCTCATGAAGGCTGAGTAGAGGTACAGGGCGGGGCCCCGAGGAAAACATGGCGAGTATGGCTACAATCATAGGATGCACAGGTGTGGGTCCTGCACTCAAGCGTTTGAGTGGAAAACGTTTTCTGCAGCTATTCTAAGAGTTGAACAACCGCCAGTATTCCAAAGTGCAGGAAAATGGACTCTCCATTCCTTAACTTTGGCCAATATGGGTCAAGACAAGGGGCTGAGGTGGCCCAAGCCTGCCCCAACCTCAGAATCACTGGGATCGGGTTTACCTGCTCGGCACTGTGCCAGCTGGGGAGAATGGTGCATCTTTCATGAAGTCACCAGATCCCTGGGACAGGCTCTTGGTTCCTCCAAGTGTCTGGAGCCAGATCCACTGGTGCTCATTGAACTACCATCTTCTGTGTTTGGGTGCCAGGCTCCTCTCCCCTGCAGCCATGAACCAAGCTTTCTGGAAAGCTTACAAGTCTAAAGTGCTACAGACTCTGGGTGGAGAATCTGAAGAGGACCTGGCAGAGGAGGTGGGTACTGGCTATGTTTTCTGGAACAGAGGGACAGCAAAGGCGGGGTGGGGTAAGTATAAAGAGGGTTAAACAAGCTGGAGAGGAGATAGAGTCTTTTATGCAAAGATTGTAGGCCCATTCAGGGTGCAATGATGGAGGTGTTCAAAAGCACAGGAAAGGGGAGAGCTGGGCCATGGGCGAAGGAGTCACTGACTCCAAGGATCTCGTGAACTGCCATAAGATAAAGATCGTTCTAATGCCACTTGGCAGTGGCGACAGAAGTCCGTGAAGCTCGTCACAGCTTTCTAGTAGACAAAGCTAAGAAGTGCGGTAGTCCTTATGCTCTGTGGGCCACAGTAGCAGCACTCCACCAAAGCCGTACTTAGACCACACTTAGTTCTGTAGGGGAGGGCAGAAAGGGCTTTGGACCAGGAGTTTATGTCTGGAAGTCGTGGTAAGTAGCAGTCACACAAATGGATGAGGCAGGGGTGGGAACCAGCCCCGTGGGGGTGGGTGAGAGGGTGGGTAAGCATATGCCTGGACACGCTGGTGTCCAAGGCTGGGATTCTATGGACATGTCTGTAGGAAAAAGCTACAATTGGTGCCTCCATGGAAACTCCAGTACAGGTGTGAACTGGATTTAGTGATTTTTTTTTGTCTTTTGTTTGTTTTGTTTGTTGTTTGTTTTTCGAGACAGGGTTTCTCTGTTTAGCTTTGTGCCTTTCCTGGAACTCACTCTGTAGCCCAGGCAGGCCTCAGAACTCACAGAGATCCGCCTGGCTCTGCCTCCTGAGTGCTGGGATTAAAGGCGTGCGCCACCACTGCCCGGCGGATTTAGTGATTTTTGTATGGATATGCATTTTAAGCAGGATTCTGTACCTGTATGCTTTCATGTAGGCATTTGCAGGTGTTGCATTTGGTTGTAGAGAAATTTTGACAGCTCTGCATAGGCCTCTGTTTAGCTAGCTGCCTGCAGGAATGGGTTGTTTAACCACATGAGTGTCTTTGTGTGACTGCGTAACAGCTCATATATCTATACACAGAAGAAAAGGGGTAGCCACAAAGAGGCATGCTCACGTACAGGTGTGTGTCTGTAGTCGTGGGCATAGTGTGCCCTTGTCCACTCTGTGTGTGTTTGGGTATGCGTGGGAGTGGGCAAACGTATGTGCTTAAAGGTATCTATAGAGATTCACCACGCAAGCCTGTGTATTGACCAGAGGCGTTACGTAGTCTACCTGTGAGCATCCCATGTGCCCTAGTGGAGATGCAAAGTGGGTGTATAAGAGGGTGGGTGTGCACTGGCTAGCAATGGGGCCTCTCTTATGCTGGCTGGGTGGGGTCTTGTGTCCCAGAAGGAGAACCCAGCATTAGTGGAGTCTGAGGCGGCAGAAACCCCGGAGGAGGCCTTCAACCCCATGTCACAGCTGGCCCGAAGGGTGAGTTCTCCAGGCTTCCACCCAACCCTGGGAAGCCTGGCAGAGGCTGTGGTGAAGCTCCAGGAGGCTTGGCGGCATGCATTCCTGACTCTCAGCTCCTTCTTCCCAGGTTCAGGGGGTTGGGGTGAAGGGCTGGCTGTCAATGTCATCTCTGTTTAACAAAGAAGATGAAGGCAAGCTGCTGCCACCAGAGCCCTGCGCTGATCAGTACGTGTGGCCTTAGGGGGTGGGGTGGTGAGGGGTGGAAGGGTCCTAAAATCTCTTCTGCCACGTTGCTCCCTCTGCTCTGTTCATCACCCCTGTATGCTCCGGCCACTTATCAGGACACAGCGGGTTAGATCTCTTGGGACTGAGGTAACGGGAAGTCCTTATGGGTAGCTCCTCCCTCTTCCTCAGGATGGCCAACTCCCTAGAACCCAGGACAGCAGAGAAGGCCTTTTTAGGTGCCTGCAAGGAAGTGTGGTCTAGATGGTAGATCCTCACCCTCCAAAGCAGCGGTGACCAAACATAGGTTCCCTCCCTCTGATTCTCTTGGTGTACAGAGAGACCCGAGGGTCCCAGAGGACCCCCAAGGCACACCGGTTTGGAAAGCACTGCTTTATAAGCTCTTGGATGTTGAGATCAGACCTAGGGTTTATTCTCTGCTGGCCCTGTCTCTGCACACACTGCATCTCTGCCTTTTCTTCAGCCCTGCGCACCCACCCATCACATTCCCTTCTGCTCTGCCCCCCCCCCCCCCCCCCCCCCGCCATCCACTATTCTAGCCTCCGAGAGGTTCCTTTGCTCCCCACCCCCTAACCTCCTCTGCCTGCCGGTTCCAGTCCTCTGAGGACTCTTCCAGAGGCAAGTCCCCTTCTTCGGGCATTATCACACACACCGCCCCCCCCCCCCTACGTCCTTCCGCACGTCGCTTCCACCTCTTCCCCCCTAACTATCTGTGCTAGGATTTCCTCCACTTTCTCCCGCGTACCCAATTCCTCTTCCCTCAATCCTAGAGCCTAGCCACTTCGCTCGCCTGGCTCTGCCCGCCTCCCGCGAGGGGGGCTGTGTGTGTCCCTCCTATGGGGTCTGAACAAGCCCACCCACTCTCTCTCGTGCCCTTCCCCTCTTAGAGACCCTCCCTGGCTTTCCGGACCTGGCTTGTTTCCGTTAGTCTATTCTCTCTGCACCGGAGTTCCTTCTCCAAACTCCTGACGCTCCACCCAACTCGGGGATCCCGGGTCCCCTCTGCCCAGCCCTCTCACGTCCTCTCCTGACCCTGTCGCACTTCACCGTTTTCCCCCAGAGCCTCTGAACCCTCCCTTTGCTTGCAGGGCCCTGACCTTGCCCCGACTCCCCCCTGACCGCACCTCTTGTCCCTTCTCCTGCCCACTGTCCCCTTCTGGGACCCGGGGCCAGCCCGCTGACCCCGCCTCTCCTGCAGCCCGCTGGCGGCGCCTCCCCCGTCGCAGGCGGCCGCCGCCGACACGGAGCCGCGCGGGCCGGGATTCTGGGACGCGTTCGCCAGCAGATGGCAGCAGCAGCAGCAGGCGGCGGCGTCCATGCTGCGCGGCGTGGAGACCCCCGCGGAGCGGGACCCCGAGCCCGGGGACAAGCCTGCCGAGGAGGCCACGGAGTGCCCTGAGACCCGGGAGGGGGACCCCGCTGCAGGCTTCAAGTGGGGCTTCCTCACCCACAAACTGGCAGAGATGAGGGTGAAGACCGCGCCCAAGGGCGACTAGCAGGGGCCCGCCCTTCCCTCCCTCCCTCCCATAAAACCTCCTGGATCGACACCCCGTGTGACCGTGTCTTTTCTTTCCCGACAACAGGAAAAGCTACTTTTAGGTGGGCGATCTCGGGTGTGTGGGGGGCTCTAGCTAAAGGGTTCCTCACCTTCCTTGCCGACAGAAGTGCCGAGACACTCCAGGTGGCAGGATGGGTAGCCTTAGACTTAAGGTACAACTTTCCAGAAAGCCCCAGGGCGTGCGCTCCACTGCCCTGTCCCGCTGGTGGCCCAGCGGCAGACGCTGATTCAAAATGTGTGAAAATCCTGGAATTAACGAACGAGGCAGCTCTCTACCAGCGGGTCCCAGACAAGGGTTTGTTGAGGAACAAAATGCGGCTGCCCGTGTGAGCTCAGAGAGGATGAGGCAAAGCGGGTATTTGTGGGAAGTTTCCTGGAGGAGGCTGTGCTGTGTGATCTTCGAAGAATGCAGTTAGGAAACCTAAGGCAGAGGAGGGGATCCTGAACAAAGGCTTCGACGAGAACCTGTGAAGAAAACCTGCGACTTTGTGCGGTCTGGAGGGAGGGGGAGAGGCACTCTGCTGGAAATACAGCTCGGTTGGTAGAGGGCTTGCCTAGCTGCATGAAGCTCTGGGATCGATCCCCAGTTATCACATAAACCTCAGTGGTTGCTAGCAGGGTGAGACTGGCCGGGAGGGACGGACACACCACAACACACACACACACACACACACACACACACCCCAGGTTACAGATGGCGAAATCCTGACCCAAGGGTGCCCCAGTTTTAATGATTTCCATTCCGGACCCCCCACAACTCAGACTTTCTTACCTCGGGACCATAGGGGACGGGAAGGGAACGCGAAGCTCCAAGAATTCTGGGTGGCTTAAGCAAGCTGCGCTTATTGAGCACTTTCCATATTCCAGACACATTTGCCCACGTGGATTACAACTACTCCAGAACGCTATTTACTCCTTTAACAACCGAGAAAAGCGGAGTGCTTGGCCAAGGTCACACTCAGCCTGGAACCCACACTCAAAACCCACACACTCAGCCACGCACACCAGTCCTCCCCTTTCCCTAACCTCTGCCCGCTGAACCACACTCATGGTCCTTTAATTAAACAATCTTTTAGCTTTATTCAGTAGTTCGCTCATCTCCCACCCCAGTCCATCGCTGCTCACATTCAGCCCCCCCCCCCCCCCCCTTCCTCAGTCTGCGCCCGGCCCTTGTGGTCCCGCCTGCTCAGGGTGCAGACGGGGAAAACAGATCTGGGCAAAGGGTTTGTTCCCCGACGAGGCGAGCTCTCCGGGAGCCGCCTCCGGTGCCGTGCTGCTCACACCTCGGACTCGCGCGGCGGGGCGCGCGCGCGCTGGCAGCCGTACAACCACTGGATGACGCGCGCGTTGCGTTCCACCACTGACACCGAGGGGCGTCCGTCCCGGGCGGACCCCGCCGCCTCCGAGCCGCCGCCACCGCCGCCTCCCGCACAGTCCGGGCTGCCCGCGTCCCCGTCACCGGATGTCCAATCGCTGGTGTCCCCGGAGCCGGGCGGCGGCGACGTTGCGACCTGCGGGCTGTGCTCGGCGCCCCAGCTCTGCGGGGAGAAGCGCTCGGCGCCCAGCACCTCCACCAGCGCGCGCTCCAGGCCGCAGTAGTTGAAGAAGCGCTCCTTCTCCGACAGCGGCAGCGAGCACGTGGGACACAACGCTCTCTTCCCTGTGGCCTCCGGAGCATCCGGGGACCCAGCCCAGTCCGCAGGAGCCGCGGGTCTCTCTGTAGGTCCCGGGCTGCTCGGGGCAGCATCCCGGGGGGCGCCCAGGAAGAGGCGTCGTACTAGCCCCTGGCCCTTGGCGTTCTCTTTGTTCACCGAAGCCTTGCAGTCCCGCTTCTGGCGGTAGAAGATGAGGGAGTCAGGCCTTGGCTGTCGCCTGCCGCTACCTCGGCGGGCAGGCCCAGGCGTCCTGGGCGATGCAGAGGCCCCCAGCTCATTGCAAGGGTGTGGCGTCAGCGGTCCTGGTCCCCCTCGCAGGGCTGGCTCCTGACGACGTACTATCACCTGCTGCGTCTTGACGTACTTGGCTTTGTCGGCCTCCAGCCTCTCCACGGCGCTGGGGGTTCGTGCCCTCGATGGCGTGGAAGGAGAGGCCAGGAGCATCTTAGTGGAGCTGGGCAGGTCAGTGCTCCATACACAGTTAGGGATGCACAAGTAGTTGAGGAGCAGCGAACAATTGTCTGGAGTTCCTGGGGCCTGCAGGGAGAGAGGAACTGTCTGGAAGAGGGTAGGTTGTCCCTGCCCCTCTCCTGCAGGCATTCCTGGGTAGAGGATCAGCCAGTCACCCCTCCCCCATCAGCTGGTGCCATGCCCAGGGATCAAGAGCTAGATCCACTCCTCCCCAATCCTTAAGAGGCATTGGATAATTTGGGGGGAGGGGATTTATGCCCCTTTGAGAGTGCTCTGATCTGGCCCCTGGTACAAGCAAGCAGGACACTTGGAAAGGAAAATCAGGCGGGCCCTAGCTCAATTCCCGAAACCGACTTTAACCGGAAAAAATACCTCTTCCCAATAGAGCAACTTCAAGCCTAAGACAAGGAGGTTCGGCGGCCACAGGCTGCCTGCAGCCGGCCCACCCTTCCCGCCCCCAAGCACCGAGGTCAGGGACATAACCATAGGGTAGAAGCCTCTAGGAACTGCTGCCAGCTTCCTTGCCCAGGCCCAGCACGGCTATTCAGGAAGGAGAGGGAGGTGGTCCCCGGGCCGTGTCAGTCTCTACTGCCAGCCACTGTGTGCTGCCCTATGCCAAGTGGACTCCAGAAACACCTAACCGGCAAACACCACCTCGTCCAACCCCTGCACTTCCATTTCAGAAGCCAGGACAATGGCCAGGAGAGGAAAGGGCTTGTATGGGTCCTTTTGAGAATTAGGGTGCCACCTGGGACCCAGGTTTCTCGCCTTATCGTGCAGATCGAGACCGTCTTGGACCTCCTGCTTGCCGGTCAGAACTCCTCTCTGGTGTTTGGGTTCTTCTTCTGGTGCTTTGGGTCCCAGCAGGAACCCCTAGTCTCACTAAGCAGCTCCCGACACTGAGTCTGCCACCCAGAAATCTGCCCTCGGGTCCCTGCCGGCTTCTCATCCAGAAACCTCTGACCCATCTTCTTCACCTCCCTTGTCCTGGGGGAAAGGGCCGGAGGGACAGTAAATCAGGAGCTGACAGTTTCCTCCTCGTTAGCTAACAGAATGGGCCACCCACATGGCTCAACACACCCACCCCTGTCCTTCGAGTTCCCGTTCCCAGACAGCTGAAAGACACTTATTGGTTCTGAGGTCTGAAGGGACCTTGCTTCCGGAGGCAAAAAGGCACAGACTAGGCAAGGATTTGTGAAGAAGGATGTGCCCTCCACCCTTCACAGAGGCCTTGGAGCAGAGACCCTGGCCACTTCAGCCCTGGCCCAACCTGTGAAACTTTCCACACACTGCCACTGTGACTGAAACCTAGGCAGCAAGAACAGCCTGCCAGTGTCCCACTCTATTCACTCAGGGACTATTCTGGGTTAGATGCCAAGGTCCCAGGAGGGCACTGAGCTTGTCCTGACCTCATGGACGGCCTCTGTCCCCTCCTTCTCTCTTTAGCCTTGAGCAAGGAGGCTATAAAAAGTCCCTAAACACAAGGACCAAAATAGTCTACTGTCCCCTGCTTCTTCCCTGTGTTCTGGGCTGACTTTGATGTTTGACCACAGACGGCCCATGCTAGACTGGTAGTCAGTCTTGTCCTCTCTGTCCCTGCTACCTACCCTCTCCCAGCCCTTGAGTTAGAAATTCCAACTCTGTCCACTTAGAGGCTTCAGCTCTCAACATTGGTGCCTCCTAGTTTAGTAACTTGGCACTAGCCTCCTTACCATCAGCCCCAAGGTACCCTCCTGTCCTGATACCCTCCCACCCAGATGCACTCACCTCCGTGTAGAGACACCGAGTTGCTGCAGGGGTCCCTTGGCAGGCCCAGACTGAAAGCCAGAGGGACAGCGGGGACCAGGGAGTAACTTCGGTGGCAGCCAAGCCTTACTCTCCACAGGAAAAGCGAAGAGCCTCCACCCCCGAGGTTAACCCTTCCTGACCCAGAGCTCAGACTCAATTAACTCCTTCCTGACCAGTCTTGGCGCTGACAGGACCTGTGAGCCGTGTCCAGCAACTTTGCAGATGGTTAAATCAGTTCTGTCGGGTTCGATGGTTGCCATGGAGGTACTGTAAACTTGGGCTGAAGTACCATGACCCCAAATGAGACCTTCTACTCCCCAGGCTCCCTCTGAAGTCTCCATGCTCTGACTGGTGGGCAGAAGAGGGTGCTATGTCATTTGCTTTTCCCCTCTGGCGGGTATAGGCCTGTTTTAATGCTGGCATTGGAGTGTGGCAAGCCTGCTCTTCCTAGAGATGAGCCGGGCATCTGCAGCCTAAGGGTGGGTGAGGGTGCTGCAGGTGTGTTGAGAGCCTGTCCCAGCAAGACTTAGCATGAGGTTTGAGCAAGAACTCAGTGGTCCTGCCCCAGCGATGGCAAACCGGAAGGGTGTGCTGGAAGAGGTCCTCCAGGGATCCTACCTGGGATCCCTAGTGGTCCAGCCGACTCTTCTCTGACCCATTTATCTCAAGGGGAAGTCCTAGCCATGAAGGAGCCCTACCCCTCTAAGGAGGTCAACTCCTTAGCACTAGAGTTCAAAGGCTGGGGCTCAGCTCTGCCTCTGCTTCTCTCCCAGTTGGGCCCACCCCCTACCAGCCAGACCACTTAGCAGCGAAAACCCTTCTCCCTCCCTCCCTTCTAACACTTTTAATGATCCAAGGCCCATTTCCATCTATGCGCTTGATCTCCCTTGTGCCCTCTCCCTTGAGTCCCTAGATAGGGCTCAGCAGGATTAGTAACCCCACTTCCTGGGGAGGAAATGAATAAAGCAGAAGGGACATGTGCAGACCCCCAAAGTCCTCTCTCTCCTCTGCCCCCATGTCTGTCTGGCAAGACCCAGAGTGTCTGAGAACCCAAGGCTCATCACCTGTCAAGAAGATGCTGTTACCTTCCCTAGGCCTGGAATGGGATGGGAAGACACACAACATACCTGATGGTAAATGGCGCTAGCTAGGAAGAGAGGGGTGGAGGAGGCTCCTCTGGCTTCCTACCTGGGGAGCCTGCCGGATTTCTCCTACCCTGTTTGTGTGAAGGAGAAGCCTATCCATAGGAGTGCTACCCTCTCCACAGGTGAACGCTCCATCACCCAGAGGTCAAAGGTCAGTGCTTGGACCTGGTCCCCCCACCCCTGGTCCCTGAGCTTCTGTGAGCCCCTGGATCCCTGTCCCACTGTTATGAAGGGGAGGAAGGGGTATTTTTTTTTTTTTTGCCCTTAACGACAAAATTGTCTTGTTACAGCATTTGACAAAATACTTCCAGAACATTGTCACAATCCGTCTCGAAGACAATCTTTAGGGTTGAGTTTATCATTTTTCCCATTTTAGAGCTGAAGAGACTGAGGCTGGGAGTAGGGAAATGAGTTGTCCAAACTCACACGATGAAGAACAACGGCGAAGGGGTGTCAAGTAGACCGGGCTAACCTTGAACTTCTGATCCTCCTATCCCCACCTCTAGAATGCTGGAACTACAGGCATGAGCCACAGTGCCTGATTTCGTGCAGGCCCTGTGTATGCTAAGCAAGCCCTCCACCAACTGAGCTGCTTTTCACCCCAACAGGTAACTTCTATTGAGGAAGATGTATGTGCTAAGGGCTGTTCTTGTTCCTTCACACCGTGGTCATGTATTTAATCCAAGGAAACGGTCCCTTCTAGTTTTGTAGATGCAGGTAGGGTACAGGCCAGTAGCCCTGTGGCCTGAGCATGAAGGGGTTAAGCAGGGGGGAGACC
Organism: Onychomys torridus; assembly: GCF_903995425.1. Classification (NCBI taxonomy): domain Eukaryota; kingdom Metazoa; phylum Chordata; class Mammalia; order Rodentia; family Cricetidae; genus Onychomys; species Onychomys torridus. The sequence goes on from NC_050444.1 coordinate 147,768,580, forward strand.
GGGCGGGGGCCCAGCTGGGATGCTATCAATGGCAGGAAACCTGGCCTGCCAGGGAGAGGATGGGGCCTAGTGTCTCACTGAGGCCACCCCCACCCCTTTGCTTTTAAAGGAGCATCCGGGTTAGGTGGAGGGACTGGCAGGGGCCCCTTCACAGCTGTGTTCTGGGGGATCAAGAACAGATGCTAGACTACTGGAAAGGGAACCCAGGCGGTAACAGGGGGGTCATCCTGATTGGATGTCTGGTTTTCCATACTTCTGAAATGAGCCTGGCTCCCTCTCAGTACTTAATCAGAGGGCAGAGACTTAGGGAGCCATAGTCAGAGGGTAGTGCCATGGCTATGCTCTTGGGGGTCTTTAGTTGGAGGGGTGAGAGTCTGAGAGCCTTGCTCTCAGGGGTTCCCAGTCTGAAGTGTCAGTGCCTCATGTCAGGATGCCAGTGGACAAAGTGTCCAGGGACAGACACAGACCCAGGAACACACAGCCTAAGAGGCGCACAGAGGAGAAGGCAAATGGGGTGGATACTAGGTGAGGGACCCCAAAAGAGCTGGGGGGAGTAAGAGGAACAAGAAATAGAAGGATGGGAGGTCATATATCTGTCTATCCTAAGAGGATGGGGGCCCACATCCCTCTGTCCTGCGGCCCTCAATTCGCAGGGGCACTCAACAAGGGCCAGATCCTCTCTCTTCCTGGTCATAGGCCCCCAGGGAAATCTTTAAAGTGGCTCCTTCCTGCCCACTAGCCAGGACCTGGGGGAGGGGGAGGCTAAGTCTGAGGGCTGTTTCCTTCCTATATCCGACCTCAGACCTCATTCCCGGAACACCTGAGCTGGGAATGGGCCTGAGTCAGAAGCGGCTCCTTCCAGGAGAGGGTTGACAGGCAGACTGGGAATAGCTCTGGTCAGTGTCGGGAATAGTGAGATAGGCCCCCCGAGAAGCCTTCAGATCTGGCTTCAGACCTCATGCCTGCATGTCACAAAGGAGACTCTTGTTTACTTCTCCCCAGCCAGCCACTGCCCCTAAACCACAGCCATCCACACTTTAGCCTGGTCTTGATTCAAATCCTGACTCTCCACTCTTTTTTGACATTGCCTTCAACAAAAACAACCTCTCTGGGCAGCCCTTCTTGTCAAATGTGGATGAGACGTGCTTTTGTGTCATTTGAGCGTGGGCTGAGAAATCACGAGCACCTTGTGGCAACCCAGGAATGGTGGATGGATCTGAGCTCTCCTTGGGCTCTCCACCAGCCGCCCTCAGACTTGGACCTGTGGCCTCAGCCTTTTCTCCCTGCACCCCCCACCCCCAGCCTCACTCTCAGCTGCTGGCAGCAGATCATTGGGGACACTTGCCCTGTGCTGTGGGGTCAGCAGACGGGGGTCACATCCTCTTGAGGGACTCATGGGGAGGTTGGCGGCAGAGGTGGAGCAGGGGGACCACAGAGGAAGACTGACCAGCTCTGTTGCAAGGAGACAAAGAAAGCAGATGAAGGGGGTGGGGTGGGGGCGATTTGTTCCGCTTGGATGGGGTGGGGAGCTTCAAAGAGGGGATCTGAGCAGGGCCTGGAGGGGATTGTTGTTTGGGCTAGGGCTGAAAGAGCCCTGATAGCCTCAGGTCAGAGGACAGCAGGAGCTGGGGTCCCAGGGAGGGCAAGAGGCTCAGAGAGAAGGTGGGGTGCAGAGGATGCAGTGTTGAGAGGGTGCAGGTTTCCGTCAAGACAGGGACTCTGACCTGGAAGGAGGCCCCTGGATGGGCTGGTGGCCTCCCTCAATCCCTGAGAGCGGAGCCAAAGCTCCTCTCTAATTTGCGGCTTTCCATTTGGGGAAAGAATCTTAGCCACAACAATAGCCTGGCCCTGGCGGCTGCCGCTCAGAGGGGTGTGGCTCTGAGCAGAGCCTGGCCCCTAGCACCACGGGGCGTGACCCACAGCGGGGTAGTACAGAGGGAGCTGCCACTGATCATTCGTTCTTCTGAGAACCTGCACAGCTAGTGAGCAATGTATATAAGACAGGTAAGATGCCTACTCTCTTAGTGCTGACCACCTAGTTAGAATAACAGACCAGCTACAACCGATGAGTGTTTCCGGTGCTAGGTACTGTGCAAAGTGCTTTATACTCAGTACCCCCCTTACACATACAAACTCCTGTATGAAGCAGGAATTACTATATTATCCTAACTTTTTTTTCTTCTTTTGCACCCCCACCAGGCAGTTGTAATACTTATCTCTTAGCTGCAACAAAGTATCTTTTTTAAAAAAAAAGATTTATTTATTTATTATGTATACAGAAGAGGGCGCCAGATCTCATTACAGATGGTTGTGAGCCCCATGTGGTTGCTGGGATTGAACTCGGGACCTCTGGAAGAACAGTCAGTGCTCTTAACCTCTGAGCCATCTCTCCAGCCCCTGCAACAAAATATCTTACAAAATCAACTTAAGGAAAAAAAGGTTTGTTTTGCCATTATGGCAGGAAAGGATGGTACCCAGAGCAGGAAGCAGCTGAGGACACTGCAGCCGCAAGCAGGCAGCACAGAGAGACAAAAGCTGCTTCCAGGGCCCCTTTCTCCTGTTCCCTCAGTCAGGACCCCAGCTTGTGAAATGATGCTACCCACCCTTAAAGCCAGCCCCCACTAACTTAGTAGAGATAACCCCCCATTGACATACCCAGAGGCTGGTCTCCTAGGTGACTCTGGGTCCTGTCAAGCTGACAGTATTAACAACAGCTTGTTTGTATACATATGCATATGTATGTGTGGTACTGCCTTCAGCTAGCTCTAGGTCTCTCAGGGAGAGGAGGGAGTTCATTTTTCCAGCCTTTACTTTTATGTAAGTATTTTTATCACTTCGCCAGCCAGATGCCGCCTCTCTCCTGAGAGGTGTTTAGATGCAGCAATGTTTTTAAAGGATGCTGAGCCACAAGAGAATATGAAGGTGCATTTGTTTGTTTCTGGAGCTGCTTGGGCCATAACAGTGATGGTGGGGTTTTTTGTTTAGCTTTGAGATAGGGTTTCACTATGTAATCTACTTGGCCTGGAATTTGCTATATAGACTAGGCGGACCTCAAACTCACAAAAATCCTCCTGCTTCTGCCTCCCAAGTGCCAAGATTAAAGGAGTTTGGCACTATGCCTGACCTATTTTGAGACAGGATCTGAAGTAGCCCAGGTTGACCTTGAACTCTCTACATAGCCAAGGATGACTTCGAACTTCTGATTCTCCCGTTTCTGTCTCCTGAGTGTTGGGATTACAGATGTATGTTACCATCCCCTGTTTTATGGAATGCTGGAGATCAAAACAAAGGTTTTCTGCACACAAGGCAAGCACCCTACTGAGTTACAACTGCAATCCTTTTTAGGTAATCCCTCCTTTACATTCCCATGCAATTCAGCACCACGACCCACCGGTTATCTTCAGAAAACATCTGGATTTCTGTGGCTTCCTATCTTGCTCCATTCCTACCACCTCAAGCCAAGTCATCAGTATCTCTAAGTTGCTGAGATGTTCTCTGCTGAGTTTCCCTTCTGCTAACCTTATTCCTTGGAGTCTGTTCTGAGAGCAATGGCCACAGCAGAGAGCCCTGTATTGCAGGCTGTGGGGGGTCCACCACAATCCTTTTTCCCCCCAGGAAGAGCCATGGGGACCCAAAGAGGCTTCTTACTCAGTGCGGATGGTGGTTTGTGATCAGCATTGGTTTTCAGGGTAGGACTCGCTGTCCACACATGCTCAGTGCTCTGAGCGATGTCACCTTCTTAAAGTCCACCTCAGCTGCTGCTAAGGTCACTGGCTTCCCAGAACAGCCTGGAAATGATGATTGAAGGAAGTTGAGTACAAAGGTCAAGCCACTTGATGTCCCATCCTGCCCTCAAACAGACTGGGTTGCAGCTCATTGGTAAAGCACTTGCCCAGTATGGGTATGTGTGAGGCGCTGAGTTCAGTCTTTAACACCCAAACAAACAGACAGACAAACAGAAAAGAGCCATCAAGCGAGATGCAAACCATGCTGCTCCCCCTTGGAGGTTTAAGAAGTAGCCTGCCTCTTCCACCACTATTGGCCATCAGGAGATAGCAGCATCTCACAACTCTTGACTAACTACACATGATAAATTGCCACAATGACAATATTGCTTCCAAAGTCATCCCATCGTATCTTACAAAATCCACTGGCAAGTTCTTGGAACTGGAGCGGTACTCTTTAGGGAGTGGGTTGTGTCTGGACACCCCCAAAACATAGGGTTGTCCACCAGGGGGCAGGCTGTACCAGGCAGGAAGCTTTCATTAAGCCACCTGGAAGGACTTAGACCATTCTTAAAGCTGACACTGGGTGCTCTGTAATGATAGTTAACCAGCAACCGCAGCCGCTCCTACCCCCAATCCCCCGGACATTAGGAAATGTCTTTACACATGTTATTCTCATTTAGTTAGCAAAACAATTTGGAAAAATAATGTATGATTAAAGCTACTCCTCAGAGGACTAAGTAGCTGGATCAAAGTCTCACAGTAAAAATATTGCCGCTGCTGCCATTGGTTAGTTAACCCCTGACATTTATTAAGCTCTTTGCTACTGTGTGACAAGACTTTTCCTGGGGAGATGCCACACACATGTCTACTCACCCAGACAGGGAGCCCAAGACAGACCAAAGTACAGATACCATCAAAGTCTAGCTTGGTAAACCAGTGAGTTTTATTGGTGTCACTTACAGGATTTGGGGTGAGGGGTTACTTACAGGAACAGAAATTACTCAAAGACCATAAACAGGCATTTCCTGTCCTGACTGCCTGGTCCCAAATAACCAACTCAGAGGCTGAATATGAATTATAAATGCTCAGCCGATAGCTCAGGCTTATTACTAGCTAACTCTTACACTTAAATTAGCCTATATTCCTTATTTACACTCTGCGACGTGGCAGTACCTTTATTAACATGACACGTTCATTTCCTGCTCCCTCTGCATCTGGTTGTCAACTCCTCTGACTCTCTTGACTCCACCCTTCTTTCTCCTATCATTCTCCCTGCATCAAGCTGTCTTGCCCAATCTCTTCTTGCCCTGCTATCAGCCAATCTGCTTTTATTAACAATGAGTGTAATCTACAGCAAAAGGCAGCTGTCACCAAAGCTGATCCCAGCACAGGCAGCAGCTCATAAAAGCTGGAACACACTGCACAGCTTCAGGCAGTTTGACATGCTTGGAGAATGAATGTTCATTCCAGGTGCCCCAGTTGGTCTAAACATTTTTTGCATCATCCAGGCAGCTGGTTTAGTCTCAGAGTCTTCTTAGCAGCTTAGCTGGTCTGGGAGTGACTCTCAGCAGCTTGCCTTGTTTACTATTGGGAGGAAGGGGCCTAGTGAATCTGGTCAATTTTAGGAACTTCCTGAAGCTATTTTGAGTCGTTTAAGGAGCTTCTGGGTAGGATGGACTGTTTCAGTCTCTAAGAAAACTGCTACAGAATATGTGCCAAGGTTGATACTGAGGGACCATCATCAGGCAGCAGGTGCTACACACCTAATAATCCTAGCACTTGAGAGTCTGAGGCAGAAGGATCATGAGTTTGAGGTCAGCCTGGATTCTATAACAAGACATTGGGGGTGGTGAGACTTATTTAATTCTACAATAATTGGGACAGTAAATTATTGGATTGATGGGATAAACAGAATACTGAAATATGATAGGAGTTATTAGTTGCTCAGTTCAACAATACATACATAAGGCTTTCATTTTGTCTTCTTTTTCTTCATTCTCGGTCTGGACAAGAGCCACCACACCTAGTTTGCACCCAGCTTGCTCACCCTTTTCTTGCTCTCTGCTGAGGACTGAACCTAAGCTCTTGAGCATGCAAGGTGTGGTGGTTTGGATGGAAATGGCCCCAACAGGCCCAGAAGGAGAGGCGCTGTTAGAACATGTGGCCTTGTTGGAGGAAGTGTGTCACTAGGGGCGGGCTTTGAGGTTTCAGAAGCTCAAGCCAGGCCCAGTGTCTCTCTCTTCCTGCCTCCTTCTGATCCGGATGTGGAACTCTCAGCTACCAGCACCATGTTTGCCTTCATGCCACCATGCCTTTCACTGTGACGATAATGGACTAAATCTCTGACCTGTAAGCAAGCCCCAATAAAATGGTTCCCTTTACAAGAGTTGCTATGAGCTGGGTGTGGTGTCAAACACTTTAATCCCAGCACCCCAGAGGCTGAGGCTGGTGGATCTCTGAGTTTGAGGACAGCCTGGTCTTGGGGATCAAACCCAAGTCTTGATGTATGCTAGCAAGCTCTCTGCCAACTGAGCCTCAGCCCCAGACTCTCCCTTTGTTCTTGCCATGTATGACTTGTGTCTTCCTCAGCTGCGGGCAGGGTCTACGTGGACTTCTTTGTAACGATCAGTAGTAAGTTTCCATGAATGGGCAGAACCTCTGGGTTTCACAGCAGGAGCTATACCCAGTTTGTTGACAATGATTAACTATTACAAAGACCCTTTGAACTCTTTGGATCCCATGCACGTAAAGGAAATCCTGATGCCAGGAAGTTTCTCCTCTAAAGCCTGGGCCTGGCCGAGATAAACGTCTGATTGAGCTCCAAAGACTTCTCCCCTCAGCCCACTAGAGTGCACCATCATTGTACTTGTGACTAGTCAAGTGTGGGCCCCTTCAACACCGCTGATGAAATTAGAGACACAGGGCGAGACCCCACAGGTCTCTCAGCTTAGGAAACCCATCCCCTGAACTAGGAAAAGCAGGGCCTGGCTGGTTAGTCCTCCAGCCAGCTGGAGAAGGCCCAGCACCTTGGCTAACTCCAGTAATTGTGTTCCAATAAGTGGACTCTAAGAAGAAGGATCACCTCCCAGGAGATGGCCTCTCTGCTCCAGGCCAGCGATGAGGGGAACTAACCCATAGGAGCCTTACAATTCCTCCAGAAGTCCCTCCTTCCAAGCTTCCTGGGCCTGGCCCCCAGAACACTTGTGGCAGATTCCTGTGCTCTTTCAGAGATGAGTCTTTGGAACTGCTGGCTGAGTGTGATGGGTGCATGCTAATATTCCCAGCATTCAGGAGGATCAAGAGTTCAAGACCAGCCTGACCTACAAACATACACTCCTAAGTTTTGTTTGTAATTGTAGTATTTCTGCTGGCCGCACTAGAGTCTCTCCTTGGAAGCCAGCTTGAGAAGTCCTGAGGTAGAGAGCAGTGAGGGGGTCGGGGTTAAGAGGGGAGGCAAATGAAATTGACATACAGCCAGGCGGCGGTGGCACACGCCTTTAATTGGGATTAAAGGAAGCAGAGCCAGGCTGATCTCTATGAGTTCGAGGCCAGCCTGGTCTACAGAGCAAGACCCAGGACAGGCACCAAAACTACACAGAGAAACTCTGTCTCAAAAGAACCAAAAAAATAAAAAAATTAAAAAAAAACCTGACATACATAACATATATGTATAAAAAGAATGTGTCATGATGAAAAACAAAACAATGAGTAGATTCGTTAGCCAGGCAGGTAAAGGTGCTGGCCGCCAAGCCTGATGCCCTGAGTTTGAGGCCCCAGACCTACATGGTAGAAGATAAGAACCGACTCCTGCAAGCTGGCTTCTGACTTCCACATGTGTGTCCTGTCATGCCCACACGAATTCACACAAAATAAATTTTAAAAATATATCTTTTTTTATTGCTTGAAAGAAAGTCCTGCCCTAGAGTCCAATGCCCCAGAGGGACAAGCCTCAACACCTCTTACTGCCTCCCCTGGAACATGCCATAAAAAGAGTCCCAAAGTGGAGACAGGCTCCCAGGCAGGACACTAAAGTGGGGACTTCTCAGTTAGTTACTTGATGGAGGTAAGTGAATTCCACAAGCTGCTATCTTTTTTATTTTTTTAAAGACAAGGTTTGTCAGTGTAGTCCTGGCTGTCCTGGAACTCACTCTATAGACCAGGCTGGCCTTGAACTCAGAGAGATCAGTCTGCCTCTGCCTCTCGAGTACTGTGATTTTACCTCTGTCTTTGACTTCTTCTACCTGTCCCTCTGTCTATCAACTCGGCTTCTTCTGCATCTTTTAAAAAGACCTATTTAGGGGTTGGGGATGTAGCTCAGTGGTAGCGCACTTGCCTAGCAAGTGCAAGGCCCTGGGTTCGGTACTCAGCTCTGGGGGGGGGTAAAAAAAAAAAAAGGCTTATTTATTTTGTGTGTGTGTGGTGTGTGTGTGTGTGTTGCCTGCTTGTATGCCTGTGCAATCCTGTGTGCCTGGTGCATGCAGAGACCAGAAGAGGGCATTAGATCCCCTGGAGTTACAGACAGTTGTGAGCTGTCCGGGGGTGCTGGAAACCAACTCCCCAGTGCATCTGGAGTCATCTCTTCCAGTTGTTGTGTTGTTTGTTTCTGGAGCTGTGGAGCTCAAGCTGGTCCTCGAACTCATCATATCTTCCCCACCTAGAGTGAGAGGACATTCTACATTCACAGGCGTGCACAACCGTGTCCTACTGAACACAATGTCAGAAGCAACATTTTACCCTCGGTTCACATTAGGCTATTTAAAAATATTGGGGTCAGGCTCCACCTACTGAAATTCTGATGGCTGGAATTTGTCCATCAAGGTTCCTTTGTTTTGATTTTAGTTTAAATAACTTTATTGAACTATAATCAACACAAAAGGGATAAAAACAACACTTAATACATCTACAGCCCACCCCCTGCCTAAGTTCTTCATGTAGATTGGATCCATGCTATACCACTGCATGCTCAGGTGACCACTGATACATTTTCTACCACGTTAGTTCTAGAATGTTCCATAAATTCAAGCATATAATATATATATATATTGGGCTGAGGATCATAGTTTATTTTACAATATTGTGATGGTTGTTTTTGGTCAACTTGACATAAACCCAGACACATCCAGGAAGAGAGAATCTTTTTCTTTTCTTTTTGTTTTTTTTTTTTAAAACAGTATTTTCTCTGTGTAGTTCTAGCTGTCCTGAAATTCACTCAGTAAAATAGACTGGCCTTGAATCTGGAGATCTGCCTGCCTCTGCCTCCTAAGTGCTGGAATTAAAAGTATGCACCACCACTGTCTAGCATGGAGGAAGAGCGAATCTTAGTTGAGAAAATGCTTCCATAGTATCGGCCTGTAGGCAAATTTGTGGAGTCTTGTCTTGATTAATGATTGGTGGTGGCGGGGGACTCACTATGGGTGGTGTCACATCTGGGCTAGGGGGTCCTGGATTGTGTAAAAAAGCAGGCTGAGTCATGCATGGCGGCACATACCTTTAATCCCAGCACTCAAGAGGCAGAGGCGGGTAGAGCTTTGTGAGTTTGAGGCCAGTCTGGTCTACATAGAGAATTTTAGGCAGCTAGGCAGCCAGCTCAAAATATAAAATTAAATGTAAATAAATAAGTAAATAAGAAAGGCTGAGCAAGCCAGTGATCCTCCATGGCCTCTGCTTCAGTTCCTGCCTTGACTTCCCTTAGTGATGAACTATGACCTGGAAGTTTAAGATGAAACAGATTCTTTTTTTTTTTTTAAGATTTATTTATTTATTATGTATACAGTGTTCTGTCTGCATGTATCTCTGCAGGCCAGAAGAGGGCACCAGATTTCATTACAGATGGTTGTGAGCCACCAAGTGGTTGCTGGAAATTGAACTCAGGACCTTTGGAAGAGCAAGCAGTGCTTTTATTTTAACCTCTGAGCCATCTCTCCAGCCCACGAATTCTTCTTGAATTGCTTTTGGTCATGGTGTTTATTTATTTATTTATTTATTTATTTATTTATTTATTTATTTATTTATTTATTTATTTGGTTTTCTAGACAGGGTTTCCCTGTGTAGCTTTGTGCCTTTCCTGGAACTCACTTGGTAGCCCAGGCTGGCCTCGAACTCACAGAGATCTGCCTGACTCTGCCTCCCAAATGCTGGGATTAAAGGCGTGCACCACCACCACCCAGCGGTCATGGTGTTTTTATCACAGCAACAGAAACCCTAATTAAGATTGACCAATGAATGGTTGACCATTCATTCACGTAAGACCACATCAATAATTTATTCCTTCTTACTGCTAAGTAGTTACAGGAGAATTTAAGCACCAGGCAGTGGTGGTGTACACTTTCAATCCCAGCATTTGAGATGTAGAGGCAAGTGAATCTCTGTGAGTTCAAGATCAGTCTGGTCTACAAAGGGAATTCCAGAACAGTCAGGGCTACACAGTGAAACCCTGTCTCAGAAAACCAAGGAGAAAGAGGCAGAGAGAGAGAGGGAGAGGGAGAGGGAGAGGGAGAGAGAGAGAGAGAGAGGGAGGGAGAGAGAGAGAGAGAGGGACTTTAATAAACTGCATGCACAATGTGAGAGAAGAGGATGGCTTGGCCAGTGCAGTACAAAGATCTGAATTCCCAGAACCCCTGTAAACCAAGCCCGTAATACATGCCTGTAATATCAATGAGGCGGGGATGGACATGGGAGGGTCCTTGGGGCTCACTGACCAACCAGTCTGCTGGAGAGCTGGTTACCAGACTTGATGAGAGACATTGTCTCAAAAAAAAGAAAACAACAACAACAAAAAAACAACCCAACAAAACAAAAAAGATGGTGGGAGCTGGAGAGATGGCTCAGCAGTCCAGAGAACATACTTCTCTTGCAGAGGACCTGGGTTCAGTTATCCTCTCATCTCTACCTGTGATGATGGCACATGTGTTACACACCCACACTCACACACACACACTCACACATATACATACACACATAAATAAACATGTAATTAAAAACTAGTGATTGAGGAATACACATTAACCTCTGGCTTCCACACTCATGTACACACACACACACACACACACACACTCACACACACACACACTCACACACACATACACACACACATACACACACATACACACACATACACACACACATACACACACATACACACACACACACACACACACACATACACACACACACATACACACACACTCACACACACACACACACACACACACACACACACACTTTTGATTGCAGACTGAGAGTTTCATAAAGCTTTCTCCTGTTGATGATATCCAGAACTCTAGGAATTTTTGTGACTCAGTTTCTTCTTAGCTGAGAAGGCCACTTGAAGCTTCACATTAACAACCCATGTGCTTCCTGTCACCTAAGCACAAGAAAGAAGGCTGCAGCCGGGCAGTGGTAGCGCACACCTTCAATCCCAGCACTCAGAGGCAGAGCCAGGAGGATCTCTGTGAGTTCGAGGCCAGCCTGGGCTACAGAGTGAGATCCAGGACAGCCAGGACTACACAGAGAAATTCTGTCTTGAAGAGAGAAGAAAGAAAAGAAAGAAATCAAGCAGGCTGCTCAGCAGCTGTTGCACCACCCCTGTTTTCTGTGATGTTACCTGTGAACTATTAGGTTAACAAGCTTTTTCAATATGGAGTCAATGCAGTGATCTCTCAAGCATTGGTGAGCCTGTGGCCCTAGACCCTGAGCCTCAGCAATGGGTCTCAGTTCCCCTTCCCCTCAGGTAGTTTCGGATGTCTGGAAGGGTCGATTTCCCTTCTCTCATGTAGGTTGTGCTCAGCTGATGAAATCCCAGCAGGTTAGGCTCCACTGGGATAAAATGGTTTCTCTTCAGGGTGTGTGCTGAGAACTGATGCTCAGCATGTTCAAGGTTCCTTCCATTCTTCGCCTCCGCCAGAAGAATGAGTCCATTTTTCCCTCTGTGAGGACCTGCTAGAGCTCCTGGAAGAAAATCTCATGAAAATGTATAACAGGGCCCGAGACCTTAGCACAGCCGACTCCATGATGGAAGTGCCATTCAGATTGTAAAACTCAGCGTGTGGACAGACCATCATCTGCCAAAATGAAAACAAAGACCTAATGTATCACAGTCCCTCGTTCTGGGAAAGTCTCTAAGTGTACTAACCTTGCTTTTTGGCTTCTCTAGTCCCACTTCTGGATAACTGTTCTTGTTAACTGAAGGATGTCAATCCAGAACATGATTTTTGTGCTTAAAAGTTCACCCCAGAAATGCTCAGAGCTATATGGGGATCCTGAGCACCCAGTGTGGTCACCAGCCTGGTAATAAAGACTTTCTGTTGCGGTATCGCCCGCGCTACCACCACCTATTCACCATGTCCTGAGCGAGGGGCTGTGGATTAAAAAACAGAGAGAAGAAACGACAGGTCATTCGCCCCAGCAGAATGCCGAATGCCGTCTGTTGAAGGGGAGGAGGCCTTAAATACAGGCTTACAGCACAATGGAGGAACCCTGGAGGGCATAAGTTCGCAACCCAATGTTCTACATTCTTGCATCCTAGCTGTTTACACCAAATGCAGGACACACAAACAAGGAACCTCCAGTGAGCGTTCAGGAGGAAGGAAACCGGCAGGGAACCAGCATGGGGAGGACATCTGGTCAAGGTCGGCAAGCAGGCCACAGCCACCCAAATTGGGAGGCCAGGGCCCTACAACTTTCTATTGCTTTAAACCTGCGTCCGAGCAGTTTTGTGGAAGGGAGGCTGGCTGCCCCTCCCCCAAACAGTTAGCTCTCTCAGCTGCCTGCTTGAAGCAACTCTATCCAAGGGTCGGTTTTCTGAGCTGTTGGATGCAGCTTAGTTGGTAGAGTGCTTGCTGAGTGCACTAAGGCTCTGGGTTTGCTCTCCAGAGCCAAATAAAACAGATGTGCTGGCACACACCTAGAGTCCCTGCCCAGGGGAAGCGGAGGCAGGAGTGAGGTCGGCCTCAGCTGTACCTAGAGTTCGAGGCCAGCCTGGTCGCATGAGACCACCTTGTCTTAAACAGAATTAGGTTTTTCCTAGCCCAGCCCTGGTTCCCCCCAAAGTGTTTGCATTTGGGAGCTCTCTGCATCTGCCTGTCTTTCTTCAACTCTGGGGACAACAGCAAGGGCAGCATTTGCCCTGTGACCTTTCCTTCCTCTCTCCCCCGCCCCTCAAGTCTTACACTGTAGCCCAGGCTGCCCCCCAACTCATGCAGATCTTCCTGCCTCAGTTTCCCCAGTGCTGGCATTGACCTCACCTTTTTAGGAAGAGTTGATTTTTTTTTTTTTTGTCTCCTTCAGCTTTTTACCTGGTGGGGTGGGGGATGGTGACTTTCTGCAGTGTCATTGATCAAACTCAGGCCCTCATTATGTAGCCCAGGCTATCCTAGAACTTGCTATGAAGACCAGGCTGGCATCGAAACTCCTGTGTGCCTGCCTCTGCCCTGGTACCGCGCCACCACGCCCGGCTCTGCCTAATGCTTTTTAGTCAAATGAATTGACAATCGCTTTTCAGGAGAAGGTGGGAACATACTCCCCCACTACCACAAATTACAAAACCGAGTTTCCAGAGTGCGGAGCCATTTCAGGGGTCGGCACAGCTGGAGTGCAATGGATGCACATTGCCCTGGGGATCAGCCTTCATCATGGCGGCTCCGCCCTTCTAGGCAAGCATATTACAACCTTCCTGGTTTCGAGAAATGGGAAAAGTTTGAAATAGTGAGATGATTTTGAACTTTATTCAGTGCTACAATATATATTTTTTAATTACTTTTAAGCCAGGTAGTGGTGGCGCACACCTTTAATCTCAGCACTCGGAAGCGAGAGGCAAGCAGATCTCCGAGATCCAGGCCAGCCAGAGCTACACAGAGAAACCCTGTCTCAAAAAACAAAAACAAACAAACAAACAGCTGGACCGACAGACCCTGTGAGGGATTTTTGGTTACTTGGATCATATGAAATGGGAAGCCCCACCCTAAATCTGGCCTCACCTTTCCATGGTGGCCTATATAAAGGACAGAGAAGAAAGAAGCGTTCGCTTTTGGCCTGCTTGCCCTCACTCTCACTGATAAGTTCATGTATCTAGCTGTTGAGGTGGTCCTTCACTGGCATTAGAGCCTACTTCTTTGGGACACACACACACACACACACACACACACACACACACACACAAGACCAGCTGAGACATCCAGCCTCTCAGAATGAACAACCACTGGATTCTTGGACTTTCCATCATGAGACGGCCATTGTTGGACTTGCTGGACCACAGTATTCCTAACACCTGTGTATTGGTGAAATTATTAAGGCCACTCCACGTAGTTAAAAGGGAGGTTTATTTGTGGGGTAACTTACAAATGAAGGGATAGGTTGCAGGATCTGGCAAAGGTATGGCGCAGTCCGGTGGTGTTCTCTGGAAAACTCTGCTCGGTCTACCTCCAGCGTCCAGGGTCCCAGGGCCAAGAGAGCCCTCTCCTCCCGATCCTGGGTCTTCAGCGTCCTCCCTCAGCCCCGCCTTGTGGGCGTGACCATTACCGAAGCCTCAATGGGAGTTGGAACTTCCAGGCCAAGGCTGGGATGGCTACCCACTATACCTGTGTCTGAGAGAAGGCTGACATCTTGAATTATACTGCCAGAGGAAGGAAGGTAGGGCAAAGGAGACCCGAGACACATCTGCAGAGAGCTGTAAAGCAAGAAGAATGGTTGGACATTTCAGTCTTGACATACAAGATACCAACCTCATTGCTGAGGTAGAAACGGAACCTAACTTCAATAAAAAAACATAGAACAAGCCAAACACCCGAAGTTCATCAGCAGTGCCAGTCAGCGGTAGGAGCAGTTTTAAGCCCCTTCCTGTCCCGGCAGTGGTGACAGTCGTGTGCTCCATACATCTCTGTGTATACTCAGGGGGCTGAGCACGGTGCTGCCTGTCCATAATCTCAGCATCCAAGAGGCCAAGGCCAGGCTGGACCACAGAAGTTACACAGGATCAGAAAGATAAAGGGATGCTCCTTTCCCCTCTCCTGTTGATAATCTCCTGTTCCCAATCACAGCTGATAGTCTCCAGCCTGGTGCAATTTTATTTTTTCTTTTCTTTTTGTTTTTGAGACAGGGTTTCATAATATAGCTCTGGCTGACCTGGAACTCATTATGTAGACCAGGCTGGCCTCAAAGTCACAGACAACCCCCTGCCTCTGCCTCTTGTGGCTGATGGATTAAAGGCATGCTCTACCACACCTGACTTCTTTTTGCTCTGTATATGTGTGATTTGGGGGATGGAAGCCATGGCTTGGGCATGCCAAACAAGTGCTCTACCATTGAGCCACACTTCCAGCCCCACATTTATTTTTTAAGAAACTTTACTGAAATAAAGTTTTGTTTTGTTTTGTTTTGTTTCCTTTTTTTTCAGTTATTTGAGACAGGGTTTCTCTTTGTAGCTTCGGTGCCTTTCCTGGAACTCACTCTGTAGACCAGGCTGGCCTTGAACTCACAGAGATCCGCCTGGCTCTGCCTCCTGAATGCTGGGATTACAGGCGTGCGCCACCACCGCCCCGCTGAAGTGAAGTTTTTAATGGGATATGGCTCAGTTGGTAGTATGTTTGCCTAGCATGCCTTAGGTTCAGTCCTCAGCAGTGCATAAACTAGACATGGTGCTACACACCTACAACCCATGCACTTGGTTTGGTGAAGACAGGAGGACCAGGAGTGATCAGAGTTCAAGGCTATCCTCAGCCACATAGTTTGAGACTAGTCTGTGGTAAAGGAAACCCTCTGTCACAATGTTTTTTAATTGAAGTATAATAATATATATAAGGTATTAAAATTTTAAGTGTTAGAATTAGGAGCACTTGCCTTGCATATGTGAGAACCCAGGTGTGGAGCCTACAACCACAAGGTCAAGTGCAGCTTGATGAATTTACACAGAGTGATACACCTGTGTAGCCAGCACCTCGGTCCAGAACAAAATCTTGCAACTTTGCTATAGAGTCCCTGGATGAATTGACTCCTTAAGTTAGGGGTGCTAGCAGAGAGGCACTCTGGGCACCTAAAATACAGGATTCCTCAACTCAGGGTCCAGGTGGACTCTGGACATTTGTATCCCCTTCAAATTATAGGCAAGCATTTTCCTGAGGAAAGGGGGCAGTTCCTTCACCAGGTTCTCACAAAGCGGAGGCCAATCAAACCTACATGTGAAGTCTGGCATGGTGACTCCTTCCTCCTCAAACAAACTTTATTATGGTGCATTTGTTGTTGTTGTGTGAAGTCCTGGCTGACCGGAACTCTGCTCTCATAGAAATTTAGAATACCACTGCAGAAGTCAACATGCCCTTCATAAAACAATGAAATATAAATATCGTCTTTGCTTTGCAGCTATGGAAACGGAGGCTCAAAATGAAGCCACTTACCCAATGACACACGTTACTTATGTGGCTATCTGCGAAAGCCGGTCTTCCATACTGAGTCTTTGGGCTGCTAGACCACGGCAGCTTCCGTAATACCAAATTGCTTAACTTCAGCTGAAAACAAGCTAAGCTTGAAATACCAGGCGGAACAGGGAACAGTGAAGTCCAAAGCCCAGGATTTTTTTTTTTTTTTTAAACAATTCACTGCTAACCAATGGAAACGCTTTGTCTAGGTGAAAGTGCCACCTTTAAAAGACGCGCTTTGCTGCTAGAGGTGTGGCTCTGCCGGTTGTCTCCCGTAGGAGTTACTATCTACCCACAAACCGTCACTGCAGGGCACTTTAGAGGATGTCTACGATTGGCTGATCAAGACAGCAACATTTGAATTTAAAGGAAGGACAGAATAAGGTTGGGTTCCTCCAGTCTAAGAGATAAAGCTTTGCTGTGAGAGGACCGCCAACTGGAGGCAGAGATTAGGCGGCAGGATGTCCTGGTGAGCCCACCGTCTCTGGCTGTTTCTATCTCCAGTTCTTCACTAGGAAATCAGCTACTTCAAGTGAAAGACTGAACAGCATGTGACCGCATTTTGTAAACTACAGAGGGTCACAAAAGTGCCGAGAACTACAATTTACAGTTTGAATTTTCAAAAGGTAATCTCCAAGTAGAAGCAAAAGCCGTCTAGGGGTCTAGGGTGGCCAGGGATTCCATGCTTCCTGTCCCTCAGCTGTCCTACTGGCCACCAGGGAGACTGGAGTTCAGGCAACCATATATTTTACAAAGGCAAAACAAACAAACAAACAAATAAATAAGAAATTTTAACAAAGGCTGACAATGACATTTTCCCCTGAGGTCTCACTATGGAGTTCTGGCCTAGAATTCAACACTCAGACCTGTTAGGCTTGAAACTCACCGCCTGCCTCTGCCTCCCAAGTGCTGGGATCAAAGGCATGCGCCACTGCTCTCAGCTAAACCTGACTTCTTTAGAAGTCATTGCCTCATGCTAACAATTGAAATTGCATCTACTCAGTACATTAAATAGAAATCATCACATCTGGCCGGGCGGTGGTGGCACACGCCTGTAATCCCAGCACTCAGGAGGCAGAGGCAGGTGGATCTCTGTGAGTTCGAGGCCAGCCTGGTCTACAAAGCGAGTTCCAGGACAGCCTCCAAAGCTACAGAGAAACCCTGTCTCGAAAAACCTAACCAAAAAACAAAAACAAAACAAAGAAATCATCACATCTGGACTGAATACTCAATCAAATGAATTAGGATTAAAAAAAAAAAAATCTCTGGTTCAGTGGTTAAAAGCCCTTGATGCTCTCATGGAAGACCTTGGGTTCAATTCCCAGCACTTACAAGGAGGTTCACAATCGCCTGTGATCCCAGATCCAAGCATCCAATGCCCTATCTGGCCTCCTTGGGCACTGCATGTACACAATGTACAGTCATATGAAGGCAAAACATTCATACCTAGAAAATGCCAACCTTAAAAAGGAATCTTAAACAATACATATTCTCTGCTATATAAAGCAAAAATCGCCAGCTAGCATTGTGGTATCAGAGAACTTGAAATGCTTAAAGTCCTGTAAGCCGGTCACTTTCCTCAGCACCCCTTTACTCCACAGGCCTGAATACTTTTCCACGGTGTACATCATTTCACACTCAGAACTTAGCGTCCTGCACAACTCCCAGAGTCACCAAAGCAGCAAGAACTACTTCCAGGTAGTTTGTTGAAATTCACTTTATTTAAAAAAAAACAAAAACAAAAAACAAAAACCTCATGAACAATAAATTACAATACTTTCCCCCTTTATAAATTCTTCATAAAATATATTTGACAATTTTAAAAGAAAAATTTAAAGTTGCTTTCATTTCTGATGTGCCTATGACATCGTCTTTTGACTATTTTGTCATGCTGGTGAATTATTTTGTAGCTGCTACAATAGTTTGATTGGTAACATTTTACAATTAAAAACAACAACAACAAAAAAACCCAGAAACCCAGACCTGCAGAAAGAACTATTCTGTGCTATTCTCTGACACTGAACACTTACTTCATCCAAATGACAAAGTATCCCTTAGCACCAAGAATCTACAGAACCCATGTTTCTAAGTGACATCTAGTGCAAAGAAACATCCTAGAACTAACTGTACAACCTACAGTGACTGGACACAGCTGCCTAGAAGCTTTATTGGAAATATTTGGTCTTTTTCAATTAAGACAAATTTCATAAAACACTAGAAACCATGGCAACAGACTATGAGGAATAACTGTTTATTGAGTACCTATTATGGGCAAGGCACTGTGCACAATTTGATTGCTTTTTTCTTTTAGCAAATATTCAAAATTTCCAAGTATCACTCATCATCTTTATTTCTTACATGTGACAGAGAAAGTGCATGGCTAAATGCCTTTTTTTTAAAAAAAAAAAAAAAAAGGTTTACTTTTATTTTTTTAATTATGTGTGTGCCCATGGAAGCAAGAGGATACCGGATCCCCTGGAACTGGAGTTAGGTGGTTGTGAGCTACCCAACATGGGTGCCAGGAACTGAACTCTGTTCTATGCAAGAGCAGCAGGTCCTCTAAACGGCTGAGTCATCTCCAGCCTCCCCTCCACTGCAAATCTTAAATTGTTGTCCTAACAACTAAACCTTAGTGCTGAGCACACAGTAGGTACTTAATAAATACCTCTGACTGAGAAAAAACAAAGACAAAGAAATTATTGTCCTTTTGTTGATATCATAAACTATTTTAGAATATAAGGACTTGAGAACGGTCTGGAAAAAATTTCCTGATCATCCCACACCCTTACTGCTAATGATGGAAAGAATTGTATTTCACAGGTAAAAATCTTTCAAAATAAATTATAACTGTGGCTAGACATGTAGCTCAATGGTAAAGCCTTTGTGTGGCACATGCAAGGCTCTGGGTATGATCCCAGTACCAACTGAAACATAAGACAAACCAAATTACACATTACTTTCAAGGAGACAGGATCAAACGCTATGTGCTTAGGACACTGGGGCTTCAAGTGCACAGGTATTTGTAGAGCAAATGAACTGTTGGCATACATCATGTATCAATCTGATGGAGTGCCAAGTCATTGATAATACATTATAATGGGACTTTTTCTCATTCCCTGGAACTCAATCCCCTGGTCAGATCTGTGTCAGCTTGGTGTCCCAGAGGGTCAATTACCATGAAGGTCCAATACACTTTATTTCAGAAAGAATTCTTTTAGTTAAGTCTGCAAGTGATATTAGGTGTATGTGACTTTTTTTTCATTTGATGAGATTTTAATAAAGCCTTTCAGTTCATGTTTTTAACTTCCAGATTAAATCAGTCTAGAAGTTTTACATGTTCCCTTTTTTGGTGTTTTATCTTTTATTACCCTCTGAACACACTTTATTTATTGACTTACTGATTTTCATACAGCTAGGGACTGAATCTAGGGCCTCATACATGCCAGGCAAGTGCTCTCCACTGAGCTACACCTAGCCCTCCCGTGAAGGCATGGAGGTTCAAGCATTGAGGAGCTGATGAGACCTGCTGATAATGGCAATATGCTGGAGCTCTTGACTTTTGCATCTTAGTGCTTTATAAAGATCCCAGAGGGGTCAGTGTCAGACTGCTTCCCTAACATGCCCAAGGCCCAAGGTTCTACCCCAGCCCCGGAAGTGGGGTCTAGTGCTTCATAAAGCTGCATCTAGATAAAGGGCAGGCTCTGATTCATCTCAGAGACTGGTACTCTAGCTCAGGAAAGACTCTTTTCTTCAGTTTCCTGCATTAGCATGAACACTCTGGAGACAAGCATGCAGTTAGAATTTCACTTCAGGAGTTAGGAGTCTCTTGTTTTCTCACAGACAATGCCAGGTGACCACATGAAACTGACAAGTTTTCTACTTGAAAAGCAGTTGATGGCATAGAATTTTATCCATTTGCCAAACTCTGTATGCAACATCTCTCACTTTGGAAAAAAGCAACCAATATTTATTACCGGTCCCATTATTGTCTCACAGGAGACAAGAGAAAACAGCATCAGTGCCAAAGTGACAGGGACTCCAGTGATCCAACAGGAAGCCACATCAGGGCCAGTAATTCGAGGGTTAGCTCATTTGGTTTCTTCAACTTTATGCTGAGACTTAGTACAAGTCTTTTTTTGTTGTTGTTTGTTTGTTTGTTTTTCAAAACAGGATTTCTCTGTGTAGCTTTGCGCCTTTCCTGGAACTCACTTGGTAGCCCAGGCTGGCCTCGAACTCACAGAGATCCACCTGGCTCTGCCTCCCAAGTGCTGGGATTACAGGCGTGCACCACCAAGTCTTAAAACTCAAAATTAATACACCAAGTATTACAGTCGTGTGAAGCAATGTTTTTAGAACAGAAGAATACCATCCTCAGGTCACGGCCGATGCTTAAGCGCACACAACGTCCCAATGCAGTGGTTTAATTAAACAAACACTCAGTTACCTAGAGGTCTGACTGAGGCATCAGCATCCTTGCCGACCTTCTACCATGTGACTGACTGACTAATTCAACTCGAAGAGCTACAGGGCCCTGGAGAGCTCAGACGTACTCCAGCACCTTGGACAGTTGAGCTTCAATTACGTTTAATCAGCCATTTTAGACCCTTCAAAATGGTGCCTTTAAAAAGAGACGTGTACTGGGAAAAGAAAGGAAAACAAGGAACAAATACCCTTAGCATGTTTCCAGTAGCGGGAGGGGCAGGGGAAGATGAAGGTGGTTTTGTGTAGTTTTCATCAATTTCACCAGCAAACATCAAAAACCCAAACCTCTATCAAATAATTTAAACAGAAGTGGCATTTTCTTCATGTGGAATGCAAAATGCACACATTCACATACTTACATATACATAAATATATACATATATGTTTCCTTTACAAAGCTTCAAAGGTCGCATTACCAGCATGCAAACCTCTTCTTCCATGGAAATGCCTAATACTGACAAGGAATGTCTAAAATACTCAAAGACATATTTCCAGAAAATTGGACTTTCTTCTCTGCTTGGCTCTTAAGAGAATTTTTTCTGCCAAACTTTTACCAATGATCATAAAAAAAATTTTTTTACACCCACATTGGTAATACACATTCAAAACATACAATAAAATGGCCTGCACGGAGTAAGAAAAAACGAGAGAAAAAAAATTACCCCACAATAAAACCTAAACCCTTGAGAGTGGAGTCTAACTTCCGTCTTCTTTGCGGCCACATAATGTCGAATCACTGTTGAATCAGAAGCAGCACGTCATCTAAGATGCCTGCAAGCAGGAGGTCACGTTTCCCAGCTGCTGTCTTTAAATGCAATTTGGACTAATCTGAGTTCTAGTTCAAACGCATCTGGCCGATCCTGAGGGTTTGCAGCCAGCATCTCCTTGATCAGTTGCTTCATTCGCCCGTTCATAGACTTTTTCTTCACAGGGATGAGAAGTTCCATCTTGGGATTTTCCAGAAGTGCCTCCCCAACAGGCACGATTTCGGTCCCCTGCTTTACATAGCTCCCTAGGAGCTCCTTCTTTGTCTCTGTGTCTATGAAGGTGATCCTCTCCAGCATTGCCCAGATGATAATTCCCAGAGCAAAAATGTCAGCCTTGGCTGTATAGTGTCCTTCCCATACTTCGGGAGCCATGTAGAAATCTGTTCCACATGCGGTCGAAAGGAAACACTTGTTTACGCTGACAGGTTCTTCCGGGTTCTGCCCAGATGCTGAACACACTTTACTTAGACCAAAATCGGCCACTTTCAGTGTAGGTTCCAAGTCACTGGTATCCAACCTGCTTTGAGAAATCAGGATGTTATCAGGCTTCAGGTCTCGGTGGATGATCTGGTTTTTGTGCAAGAAAGCCAGAGCACTGCTGAGCTGAAGCATAAAGCTGGTGTTAGTCTTTCGATTGGGCTTCCTGGATAACAGATACTCATTCATGTCTCCTCCGTCACAAAAATCCATCACAAACCACAAATAATAGGCGCTTCTGGGATCAAAGGCAATTTCTCCTTTTAATGAAGTCTCTACAAGCTGTGAAGAGGGAGGAGGAGAAGTTGTTACAGATTTTGACTATAGGAAGGTTAAAAGGGGCAGGAAATACAGCTCCGTGGCTATGAGCTTACTGCCCTCAGAGGAGCGGAGTTCAGGTCCTCAGCACCTGTGTCAGTGGCTCACAACTGCCTCAACAATAGCTCCAGGGGAATTCAATACTTTTCTGGCCTCTGAGGGCACCTGCACTGACACATATATCACCCCCAACCAAACATAATTAAAAATTAATAAATCTTTTGTTTTTTGTTTGTTTATTTTTTTTCAAGACATGGTTCCTCTGTGTAGCCCTGGTTGTCCTGGAACTTGCTTTGTAGACCAGGCTGACCTTGAATTCTGAGATCTGCCTGCCTCTGCCTCCCCAGTGCTGTGATTAAAGACATGTGCCACCACACTTGGCTATACATCTTTTTTTTAAAAAAAGGGAGTGGTGGTGCACCCCTTTAATCCCAGCACTCAGGAGACAGAGGAAGGCTGAATCTCTGAGAGTTTGAGGACAGCCACAGTTACACAGAAAAACTCTGTCTTGAAAAACAAACAAACAAACAAACAAACAAACAAACAAGGTCTGGCTCGGCAGTTAAGAACACTGGCTGCTAGAGTACACACACACACACACACACACACACACACACACACACACACACAGACACACACACACACACACACACACACACACACACAAAGTCAGAGGGTAACCCTGAGGATGAAGTGCAGGTTGACAGGCCTGCAGCCAAGTGTCTGTACCCACTGAGCCATCTTGCTAGCCCAAGCTTTTAACTCTTTACATAGAAATAAGCAGGCACATTCACATTGTGTGTTAATTTGTTTCCTACTTTAATAAAAGGTAAAATTATATGTGTACCAAAGGATTGCTTTAAAATGAAGTTATTTAGGATTCATTACCAGTACATATTTATTTGTAGATCTGTGGTACACACCTACACACCCAGGGTCATGCACATGTTTCTCTGGGGAGAGGTCATGAGTGGAAGGGTTAGGATGCTCTGCTCTGCACTGAGGTGAGTCCAGCCCCAGCCTCCAGCTTTAACTGGAAACCTTGGAAATATTTTATTTCATTAGCACTTTTAGACATGCATTTTAAAAAATGGTTTCCAGTGCCTCAGGATGCCACCTTTGTTCCAAATGAATACACACTAAATTTCTACATAGGTCAGTTCTACCACCTTTTAGCACATCGCTTCATGAAAAGACTAAAATACAGAGGAATGTTGCTTTTAAATCATTTGTTCTATGGTGTCTTTTTAGATTGGGCCGAAAAGGGGAAGATCAGAGTTGAGCTGGTGAAGAATGAGTAACTGATAAGTTTATATTTCAGTTAATTATTACTGCTTCTGGTCATTCTGTCTCCCGTGGCAATGGCCTGCAGGGTCTCCTTTTAGCATGGTGTGCAAAGAGAATGAAACACATGTGCACTGTCTCTTTTTTTTAAGGTTCGTTTTTATTTTATGTGCAGGTATGTGTGTGTGAGGATGCCCTGGAATGGTAGCTAACAGACTGTCATGTGGGTGCTGGGAATTGAACCCAGGTCCTCTGGAAGAGCAGTCAGTGCTCTTAACCACTGAGCCATCTCTCCAGCCCCCATGTGTACTGTTTCTAACTGACTTCAGTTTTCAGTCTTTCCTTAAAATGCAAACTTAATAAATAGCTTTGTGTGATGCAGAATCCCAGGACTCAAAGAGTAGTTCATAAGGCAGGCGTAGAGGTGCACATAATACTGGCCAGCAAGAAGGGAAATGTATAGCTCTCACCCACTTATCTAGATAATGATTGTTAAGACTCTCTAAATTTTAAATAGTTCTTTTTTAACTCCTTAGATAGGGTCTCACTCTGTACCTCAGGCTGACCTTGAACTCTATATGTAGCCCAGGCTGGCTTTTAACTCATGATAATCCTTCCTCAGCCTCATATGTGTCAGGATTATGTGCACCACACCTGGTCAGTTCATAACTCTTAAGCCACAAGATATATCAGATTCCCTGTTATGTGTTCCTACACCACCCACACCACTAGTCTGAAAGACACAGACTGGAGGCTGCATAGTCCTTATGCTTGAAACTGAGCCCTTGTAACTGCTCTACATTTTCTCTTGGATAAGGATTTTAGCTATCAGGAACTGATTTAATGATTCCAACTGAAAACAAGGAAGAATATATCTAGAAAAACATATGGAAAAAATGAGAATATGTACAGATAATAAAGACCATGCACAGGAATTTTCTAGTTACATTATAGATTTGTGTATTCTTTAGATACAATTCTATTGAAAAATATATGGTCAGCTATGCTAGGTGAAGTAGTACATGTCTTTAATAACAGCACTCAGAGCTAGAAACAGGTGGATCTCTGTAAGTGTGAGGCCAACCTGGTTTACATATTGAGTTCCAGGTTAGCCAGGGCTACCCAGTGAGACTGTCTCAAAAATAAATGAATAAATAAAGGAAAATCTGGCTAACTTATAACTCCACAGAAAAGACAATTTTATTTCAACACAGGTACCTATTTCTGAGTTCTTATGGCCAAATCTTGTTTCAGCATCTCCTCTTCTTTGACAATGCTCAAATAGCTACTAGGAAAGATGGATTATTTATTTCAAGTCATTCTGATAACAGAAAGTGACATAAATCAAATACAGGTCTATACGGCTTTAAAGAGTGGATGAGATTGACTAAGAAAGGCAATTTAAATATGAAAATCACCTGGTCAACTCTGGTACTTCCTATCTTAAGACCTCGAAGTACTAAACAATACCTAATTCTTTTTTTGGGGTTTTTTTGTTTTTTGTTTTATGTTTTTTGTTTTTTTGAGACAGGGTTTCTCTGTGTAGCTTTGCGCCTTTCCTGGATCTCCCTCTGTAGCCCAGGCTGGCCTCGAACTCAGAGATCTGCCTGCCTCTGCTTCCCGAGTGCTGGGATTAAAGGCGTGCGCTAACAATACCTAATTCTTGTTACAGTTGCTAGATCTGGACTCCACACTAAACCAAATGTGCTAACATCTGCACTTTCCATCCACAGGGACTGTATTCCTTTATCTCTAAAACTCAATGCAAAGTCGACAACGGTTAGGATGGAATGTAGTTTACGTAGTATGCCCCAAAACCTAGGCTCAGTCTCTAGCACTGGCAAAAAGAAGAGGAAAGTTTCCAATCTTTTCCGAGACAGAGTTTCTCTGCAGTGTAGCAGTCCTGGCACTCATTCTCTACATCCGCTTGCCTCTGCTTCCCAAGTGCTGGGATTGAAGGTGAGCTCCACCACTGCCTTGCTCCAATTTTTTTTTTTATCATGGCAACTTAAATACTTTTAGAAAGGTAGACAATAAGGAAGACAGTTTTTAAAAACTTTTAAGTTATTTATTTTGTGTATGTGTGGGCGCTACAGCAAACTCGTGGAGGTAAGACAACAACTTTCAGGAGTCCACTCCCTTTCTCTACCATGTGGGACCTGGGAATTGAACTCAGGTTATCAGACTTGGCAACAAGCTCCTTTACCCTCTGAGCCTTTTCAACAACATAAAACACTTTTATTGTTATTATCTTTTAATTGTTAAATTACACTTATTATTTTATGTGTGTTTAGTGCTTACATGTGTGCATGACACCGTGCAGATGTGGAGGTTAGAGGACAACTTGTCCTGGAACTCATGATTCAGTCTAGGCATGTCTTGAACTTGATGCACAGGTGAGTCTGGTCTTAAACTCCCGAGCCTCCTGCCTCCGCCTTCCAAGTCCTAGGATTATTGGCGTGTGTCAATATACTCATCTGGGGCTTCTCATGTTTAGACCTATGCCTTCTAAAAAAGAGAAGTCCGGTGACCTATGGGTGGAGTTGTTACTGACTATGGTGTCTTCCCTTGTCTTCTGTGTTTATTTTCAAAAGAACTGGTTTCCAGGAACTGAACTTTGATGCTAGTCTCAAAAACTCTCTAGTTCCCATCTCATTCCATTCCTACGCAGACTGGCAAATACCAGGCATAACAGGTGGCTTATGTTATTTTTAGGTATGTGTAGCACAAGCTTACAGCAAATACCTCCTCTATCCTCTGAAGAGATCTGTCTGCACCTAGCCATAAAACACCTGCATTCTAAGGGAGAGGTCCATCTGACACCTTTCATTTCCTCTTGCTGACCAATATTACGTCCATTTCCTATCCAGTGACACATACCTGTAAATAAAGGGAAGAATTAGAGCCGTGGGACATCTTTTGCACCATCCCATCTTTTTGCAGAATGCACTCTTCCAAGTGAATCACATTTGGGTGCTGGCTCTTGATACTGCTTAGTGCCCAGAACTCTCGAAGGGCTAGTTCAACATTTTCAGGTGCGTGGCATCGGATTTTCTTCACTGCTACTCTTGCAGAGGTCTTTCTGATGACTGCTTCATACACAACACCGTAACTACCTCGGCCTACCTCCCGTATTAGATCGTACTTTGGCTGGCTACTCACCATCTTCAAGGTCGAGGTTTCTGGAAAAATCAACAAAGTTCTCTGTTGAAATGAGGTGTACCTATTGGCTGTTTCTGCCTCCCATCTCAATGTAGGACATCTGGCTTTACATGGGCTCTGTGGATCCAAACTTAGTTCCTCATACTGACTAGGCAATGCTTTATCCACTGAACTCTCTTTCCAGGCTCCACCCACCCACCCTCTCTTTGGACAAGGTCTCACTGTGTAACCCTGGCTGGCCTCCAACTCACAGAGATAAGCCTACCTCCGCTTCCCCAGTGCTCGGATTAAAGACTTGGGCCACCATGCCCTGCATCCAGTCCTTTTTTAAAAGACAGGAGCTTGCTATTATGTAGCTCAAGATGGCTTTCACTTTTTAAAAGTTGTATTACATATTTTGTACTCATGGATGTGGCTTTGTGGAAGTCAGAGGACACTATGTAGGAGTCAGTTCTCTCCTCCTACCATGTGGGTCCCAGGAATTGAACTCATGTTGTAAGGCTTGGCTAATAACTAATAACTTTACCCACTGAACCATCTCAACAGCCCTGGCTGCCCCTGTCTCTGGAATGATGGGATTACAGGTGTGTGACACCTGGCTACTTTATATTAAGTTCATTTAATCCTTAACCATAATCTGTGTAGTAAGGGATAGTAATGCTCATTTTAGAAGTGAGGAATTAAAACAGAGAAGGTAAATGAAAAGCCAGTGGCCAGACAGCTCTTTGGCTCAGATAGCCATGATTTAAACCACTAAACTAGACTGCTTCTTATAGGAACTGCTGGAGCATGTCTCTGTTAAAAATAAACCCAACATTAGGTGGTAGTGGCTCAAGCCTTTAATCCAAGCACTCTGGCTTTAATCTGAGCACTCAGGAGGCAGAGGCAGGCAGATCCCTGAGTTCAAGGCCAATCTGGTCTACATAGGGAGTTCCAGGAGAGACAGAGCTACACAGAGAAACCCTGTCTCAAAAAACAATAAACCCAAAATTCAACATTTTAATTTACTGATCATGAAAAAAAAGATGAAATGTATCTACATCTCCTTAAGGTTGACACACATATGAAAGGTAATAAAAACAGTGAAATGCAAAAATCCCCCACAGAAATACAAACACCTGACTTACGCTTACGGACTGCAAGTGAACAAGATCACTTTTGTTTCATTTGAGACAGTGTCTCCAATAGCTCAGGCTAGCCTGGAACTCACTACGTAGCAGAGGTTGATCCCCCTGCCTCCACTTTCCAAATACTGGGGTTATAGGCATGCTGCCGCATGTTTGGTTATTTATTTTTCACAAAACAAACACAAAGTTTTTGTAGGAGAACCGTTCCCTAAAATGACGACGTAAGCTGTTTAGAACAGAACTACCTTTACATTATCGGTTGACATAGCTATTTAATTCCAGGTCATTGTTGCCACGGCGGAGCAGCGTCTTATACATCATAGGGACTCCTGACAAAGGTTCTTTGCCGTTCCAACTCGGTCATTTACAGGCAAGCTGGAGCACGGGCCCTTGAGAGCATGTTCTTCGGAATGGAGAGTGGGCAGTGTGCTCCCCGACTGCTCAGAGGCCCCCTTGCCCACTGCCACCACGGGCAGGGGCAGTGACCCGAGACTCTACTTACATCGCACAATCGGAGAAACAAAAAGCGGCTGAGGCTGGAAGCTGGGGCTCCGGGAGCAGCCACTTTAAGTTCCCGGGGGGCCAGATTGAAAAGAAAATGACCGCGTCTGGGGACTGCCCTGAGCGCTACACTTCCTTTCACTGCTCGCCTATCCTCCAAGTTCTGACCATTTCCTAATGTCAGATTTCCTGCCGCAGGAGGACCCGCCGCCCCGCCGCCCCGCCGCCCCGCTCGGCGCCGATCGCCAGCTCCCCGGCGCTCCCAAGCGGCTCTTTCCTGGGCAGCAGTCCCTTCCCTCCCACTGGCGCCGCTGCCCCGCGAGAGGGGCACCTTCCGGGACACGGGAGGAAGGTGTCCATCGCGTCCCTGGGACCCTGGAGGGAGGACGGCCCCGGGAAGCATCCTCCGCCACCCCGCGTGCCTTACGACGGCCCCTCCTGCTGGCTCCGCTCCCGGGTGCCGGGCACGGCCCGCCGGGGCATGCACCTGCTGGTGCCGGGGAGCGGAGCCAGCGAGGCCGGCGGTGCTCCGGCGCGGCGGAGG
Organism: Onychomys torridus; assembly: GCF_903995425.1. NCBI lineage: Eukaryota > Metazoa > Chordata > Mammalia > Rodentia > Cricetidae > Onychomys > Onychomys torridus. Next base: position 147,797,377 of record NC_050444.1, read on the forward strand.
CTCAGGCCGCGCTCCCTGCCCCAGCAGCCAGATCACTCCCGGCGCCGGTCCCCCGCAGCCCCGGGGGGACCCCCCGTGGCCCGTCCGCGGGCTCCACAGCCGCTTCGACTCCCTGAGGCTGCAGACTAGGGGCCGGTAGCCGGGAGTGGCCCGGGCGGGAACGGAGGCCGCAGTCCCGGCCGCTGGCCGGGGCAGCGCGGGGCCTTCCCGGGGATGACTCCGCTGAGAGGTCTGTGACAGGCCTGCAGGGGACAGAGGCGCATGCAGGGAGGTCGGTTCTGACTGCAGGGCATCCGTGCCACGGCGAAGGGCCAGGTTTACCTCAGGGCAGCGGCCGCCGCTTCTCCCTCCCATGAGCTCTGCAGGCCGCCATTATCGGGCAGCTCGCGCCTCGGCTGCCGCGGCCTCCAGTCAGAAGCCGGCGCGCGCCCCCGTGGTGCGCGGACACACCCCCTCGCGCCGGGCCCCGCCCCCTCCGGCTGTCCGGAGCGCGCGTGCGCCGCCGAGCGCCGCCTGCTGGGCGAGCGCCTCCCCTGCGCGCGCCGGCTCTTCCTGGGCTCCGGAGCCCCGCGCTGTGCAGAGAGCCGAGCCGAGCCGGCGGTGGGCGCGCTGCAGGGCGCACCACCGATGCCCTGGCCCGCAGGGGTGGCGGCAGGGGACGGTCGCCCTCTGCCCCAGCAGGCGCAAGTCCCGGGACTTCGTGGGAAGCTGTGGCCACTGTCCCGGGCCGGCGGTGCACGTGCCCGGCCGCGGGCTGCCCTCCCGGTCCCCTGCCGACCTACCGAGCGGCGCCGGGCTGGAGTGCAGGGTTCGCTGCGGCCGGATGCCCGGCACATCTTCCTTGCGGGTGGCGGGACTGGGCGTCGGGCCCGCGGGGTGATGCGGTCGGTGCTGGGAGATTGCACCTTCTGTCCGAGTTACCTCGCCGTGTTTGCGGGCGGCGCAGTGGCCCAGGCGGCGACGCGGGACTGAGTGCGAGCATCTGGGAGGACGCCGTCCCCTGCCCCACCTGCGCGGTGGTATCTCCCTTAAAGAAGCCGGAACCTCATTGTTCCCGGCGGTGAGGATCGGGGTTGTCCTGCTGGGTGAGGGAGAGAGGGCGCGGCCCACCTGGCTGCGGCGCCCCGCCTTGCAAGCCTGAACTAGGGTCGGAGGGTGCAATGACACGAGACAAGTCGCCACGGACCAGGATTGAATGCAGTCCTCTGGACCATGGGCACTTCGGCCTTTCAAATCCCCCCAACAGCCGCCAATCATGTCCGGGCAGCAGTCGGCCTGAGCTCTACCATCAGGCTGGCAGTCACTCGGAGTCCAGAACCAATTGGCCGGCCTGTTAGTTACACAGATGCAGTAAGCATCTGCCAGAGACGCCCATTCTTTTATTATTCTGCACCTACTGTTTGCAAATGAGGCTGATTCTGCGCCCATTGCGCTGTAAGGCACGGTTAGAATCTGTTACTGCGCTCCAGTGATTTTCTCAGTCTTCTGTTTATGGGACTAGTATTTGGGAACTGGGCAACTTTTTATATAATCGGAACCAAACTCCACAAGTAAAGGTTTTAATGCTGACCCCGCTTTCACAGGAGAGAAAGCCGACTTCTGCTACCTTTGACCAAATGGTGTCTTTCTAGAAAACCCGTCCCTGCCTTTGGTGTAACGACCTCCGGAGAGTTTGTCCTGAGTGCCATTCTGGTACTGGTGTCCACCAGTTTGCTGGGAATGCTGACGTCACTCAGGACTTGTTTCCTGCCCTGGAAAGCAGCTGGGCATGGGCAGCTCTGTCGACAGCGGCTACCAGTGTGACAGAAGGACGGAATAGGAAGAGTTGTCTCGGTCAGAGTAGTCCTTCTGTTCACTGCAGTCATTAAATGTCACGAACTCCAAGGGACATACCTGTTCTAGCTATTTTCCTTTTGCTGTGATTTAAAAAAACAAAACAAAACATTGACCAAAAGACCAAAACCGCCGGCCGGTGGTGGCGCACGCCTGTAATCCCAGCACTCGGGAGGCAGAGCCAGGCGGATCTCTGTGAGTTCGAGGCCAGCCTGGTCTACCAAGCGAGTACCAGGAAAGGCACAAAGCTACACAGAGAAACCCTGTCTCCACAAAACAAAACAAAACAAAACAAAACAAAAAAAACCTTAGAGGAGGGAAGGGTTGGTTTAACTTAAGTTTGCAGGGTTAGGGTTAGGGTCACAAATTCATCACTGAGGGAAGTCAGGGCAGGAACTAGGGGAAGAAACCCCAGGGGAAGGCTACCTACCCACTAGCTCCAGGTCATAGTTCAGCTGCCTTCCTAAGGGCCAGCCTAGGAATAGCACTGCCCACAGGGAGGTAAACCCTCCTTTGTCATTAATGAGCAATGCAGAACCCCTCCCTCCCCCAGACATGCTCACAGGCCAGTCTGAAGGAGGCAGACCTTCAACTGAGCTGTCCAGCTGACAGCTGAAGCTAACTAGGAGACCATGTTTTACAGTGTGCCATCTTCAGTGTGAATGATAAACACAGTTACTTATGTTTTAAACTTTTAAAAGGCCTATCATCAACCCAATATAGGAAGAATCACTCCACATTCTTCTGCACCTTTGTTATTTTTTGAGGCAGGGTCTCGCTTTGTAGCTCTAGCCTGCCTTAAATGTACTCTGTAGACCAAGCTGGCCTTGAACTCACAGAGATCCACCTGCCTCTTCCTCCTGAGTGCTGTTATTAAAGGTGTGCTGGCCAGCCTTTAAAAAAATGTATGTATGTGTGTTTGTATGATGATGTATATCTGGAAATCAGAGGACAACTTTGTGGAGTCCATGCTCTCCTGCAACCTTGGAGTGGATTCCAGGGATTGAACTCAGGTCACCAGGTGCATGTGTCCAGTGCCTTAAATTGCTGAACTATCACACCAGTCTGGCAAGAAAGCTTGCTACAGAGTGTAGTTGGAATTTCCTTTGGGCTGCCAGTCAGCTTCCAAATAATGACACAGAGACTTATTATAAATTATGAAAGCTCGGCCTTAGCTTGGGCTTGTCCCACTAGCTTGTCTAATTTAACCTGTTTCTATTCATCTACGTTGTGCCTCTGGGCTTTTTACCTCTCATTCTGTGTGTCCTACTTTCTTCCATGTCTGGCTGGCTAGCCTCTGGAGTCTCCCTAGTTTCTCTTCTTTCTTCTCCTGAGCCTAAATTCCTCCCCCTACTTATTCTCCCTGCCTAGAATTCCTGCCTACACCTCTTCCCTTGCTATTGGCTGTTCAGCTTTTTGTTTGTTTTTTTGTTTTTGTTTTTTTTTTCCGAGACAGGGTTTCTCTGTAGCTTTGGAAGCTGTCCTGGAACTCGCTTTGTAGACCAGGCTGGCCTCGAACTCACAGAAATCCACCTGCCTCTGCCTCCCAAGTGCTGGGATTACAGGCGTGCGCCACCACCACCCAGCTCAGCTTTTTATTAGACCAATCAGGTGCCTTAGGCAGGCAAGGTAAAACAGGCAGACATCTTTACGTAGTTAAACAGTTATTCTGCAACATAAACAAATGTGACACATCTTTGCATGGTTAAACAAATATTTTGCAACAGAGAAACCCTGTCTGGAAAATAATAGTAATAACATAAAATAAGAATAAGTATTCTACCTCTCCGCCAGATCCTCGCCATCATGGACACGAGTCCAGTGCAACCCATTAAGCTGGCTAGGGTAACCAAAGTGCTGGGCAGGACCGGCTCGAAGGGACAGTGCATGAAGGTGTGCGTGGAATTTATGGATGACACCAGCCGCTCTATCATCCAAAATGTCAGGCCCCGTTCGATCGAGAGGGTGATGTGCTCTCCCTATTGGAGTCAGAGAGGCTGGAGGTTGCGCTGACCTTGCTGCTGGGTTCTGGATATCCAACACTTGGCCCACGATGACCTGCAACTATTAAATAAAGCATTTGTATTGTTAAAAAAAAAAAAAGAAGAAGAAGAATAAGTGTTCTAAGGCCAGCCGTGGTGGCATATGCCTTTAATCTCAATACTTTGGAGGCAGAGGCAGCAGATCTGTGAGTTCAGGGCCAGCCAGGCTATACAGTGAAACCTGTCTCAAAACAACAAAGTGGCGCACACTCGGGAGGCAGAGCCACGCGGATCTCTGTGAGTTCGAGGCCAGACCATGTGAGTTCCAGGAAAGGCGCAAAGCTACACAGAGAAACCCTGTCTTGAAAAAACCAAAAACAACAACAACAAAAGTGGGGTTGGGGGAGATGGCTCAGTGTTTAAGAGCACTTGTTGCTTTTGCAGAGGACCCAGGTTCAGTTCCCACCTACATGGTGGCTCACAACCATCTGTAACTCCAGTTCCTAGGGATCCAGTACCTTCTAACCTCTGAAAGCACCAATTATGCATGTGGTGTACTGTGGAGGACCAGCCCCCACCTTTACCTAGGTACTCGAGTGAGGGATAAGAGATTTTGTTGTTGTTGTTGTTGTTTTTCGAGACAGGGTCTCTCTATAACTTTGGAGCCTGTCCTGGACTAGCTCTGTAGACCAGGCTGGCCTCCAACTCACAGAGATCCACCTGCCTCTGCCTCCCGAGTGCTGGGATTAAAGGTGTGCGCCACCATCGCCCGGCTGGGATAAGAGATTTAGATAGAAGGAGAGAAGGGAGAAACAGAAACACAGGACAGCCTCGGGAGGGCCTGGATCCTTATCCACCAGCCCAGAACTTTATTCAAAAGGGCTTTTTATAATAATGTCAAGGGGCAAGGCAAAAGACCTTCCCCTTGCTAGATATAGCCAAGTGTAGACCCTTCCAAACACCTGGTACGCAGGCCCAAGGTCCAATCATCCTCTTATGCAGTCCTGCTGGGTACAGCAAGCTTGGCTCTCACTAGGAAACCTCTGTGGGCTCCCACAGGTCCCTCTTCTTAATATTTTTAAAAGCTCCCCATTAAGAGCTTGCAAGTAGCTGTAACAAACACAGCAATCCCCATAGCTGCCATACTTCCCAGTGAAGGAGTAGAGGATAAATAAAGATGGAATGTCCTTTTTGGAATGGATCTAAGGTGACTACAGCAGTCTTAGCCATACCAAGCCCTTTTTTATAATCAACACACTCCTGATGCAACCATATCCAATAAATCAATGAACTCCGGAAGCAACTGCATCAAACTTAAAAGACTCCCTTAGCTTCATCAACATTAACAGGTTAACATAATTCTAACATAAATATTACCATACATAATTACAATTTTCTCGAACTTACATCCAAAAGTAAACTCTTAATAGAACGATTAACACTTTAAAAACTTTAGGGCTGGAGAGATGGCTCAGAGGTTAAGAGCACTGGCTGTTTTTCCAGAGGTCCTGAGTTCAATTCCCAGCAACCACGTGGTGGCTCACAACCATTCTGGCCTGCAGTCAAACAAATGTATACATAATAAATAAATAAATCTTTATATTTAAAAAAAAACAAAAAACACTTTAGCAAAGCCGGGCAGTGTTGGCGCACGCCTGTAATCCCAGCACTCGGGAGGCAGAGCCAGGTGGATCTCTGTGAGTTTGAGGCCAGCCTGGGCTACCAAGTGAGTTCCAGGAAAGGCACAAAGCTACACAGGGAAATCCTGTCTCGAAAAACAAAACAAAACAAACAAACAAACAAACAAACAAAAGAACTTCAGCAAAAATACACTTTAAAGCAATCTCTTAATAGAACCATTTACATTTCTTGCTAACAAAACATAGGATAAACTTCTGACGCATGCACATCAAACTTAATTACTCTCTTAACTTCTCCAAACTGTGGTACATCGATATCAACAGGTTAACATAATAACTCTAATATAAGTATTACTATACACAATTATAATTCCACAAACCTACATCCAAAAGCAATACTCTCAATATAACCATTAACACTTCAAAAACTTTAGCAAACATCCAAAAGCAACTTCTTAATAGAGCTATACAAAACACAGAGTACATTAACACAACATCGGTCCACTCAAGGGACAAGAAAATACTTCTTTAATTAAATAGATTGAGGAATATTAACTCCCCCTTTTCTTTATAGTTTTTTAAACTGAATCTTGAGCCTAGTTAGAAAAACCCCAAACTTCTCCATTTAAACAGTTCCATTTTTAACACAAAACAGTTCATGAGTAGAATCTATATGCATAAGTAAAGTCAAAATTGTCCCATTACAATGGAATCACTGCTGTCCTTTTCATTTCTTAAGTCCCAAAGAACTTCTTAAGTTCAAGAACCAGTTCTATACCAGTCTTAAGGTTCCAGAAAGCTTTCTGATACCAGTTATTCTGAGCACTTGAAATCAGGGCCTGGCTCCTCAGCTGCCCTTAAGTCTTTGTACAGCATCAGAGTCACAACCGCTCTGAAGCAAACAGCTCCAAATATGAGGAGTCCCCTAACCAAAACTTGGTTGTTTTTTTTCAGTTCAAGTAAGCCTTTCTGAAAGTCGCTCTGTGCTACAGCTGTGTTCTGCAGTCCATAGCCTTCCCCTAAAGCCTTTTTTGCTCCAGGGCAAAAACTGTTAGCTGTCTTGGGCAGAATCCTTTCAAAAGAGACTTTCTTATATAGCCAGCAAACAGAAACTGCAAGGCTTTTGGCTCCTGACTTTCACAGCTTTGAAAGTTCCCAGGACCCCTGTGTCCTGAGGCCCAATCACCTCACACCCTGTGGGCTCAAGAGGCTACCCCTGCTGTTAGAGTCACTGCTGTCAGCACCGGGGGTTGGGGAAACCCAGCCCTGGCCAGTCACGGCTGCTGCACCCCTGCTGGCTGCATTACCTGCTGTGCCGGTGGTCCTCCTGCTTTGCCAAACACCGCCTCAGGCTCCCCAGTGTTCCCAGAAAGCCTCAACTCAGAGTGCCGGTTCCCTGGCCCTCCTGGTGTGTGCCCCAGGGCATCTTTCTATGGGCTTTGTCTCTTGCATAGCCACCGTGGCACCCTGCTCTCTCCAGCTACCCACTCTGCCCTGCCTCTCCTGAGTCATCTCTGCCAGGCTCTGGCCAGCTCCAGGAGACAGACCTGCTCCAGGAGCTGGGGCCTGAAGTCTTGGTTGTACTCCGAGCCTCTGCTTGCTGTTCACCTCTCGGTTTTTTCACGGCAGAAAGCTTGCAGACCCTTGATGTCTCTTGGGCCAAGGGGCGAAGCAAAATACCTCCCCTTGCTAGATACAACCAAGTGTAGACCCTTCCAAATACCTGGTAAGCACGCCCATGGTCCAGTCATCCTCTTATGCAGTCCTGCTGGGTAAAGCAAGCTCAGATCTCATTAGAAAACCTCTGTGGGCTTCCAGAGTATGCATATACATGTAGGCAAAACACACATGCACATAAAAGCTAAGATGAATTTAAAATTAAAAAAGGAGGGCTGGACTGATGATTCAGCAGTTAAGAGGGTTGTGAGCACTGGCTGCTCTTCCAGAGGACCCATGTTCGATTCCCAGAACCTGTTAATCCCACAGACTAGAGAAAGCCAAATTATAGCCAAATTAAAGCAAGCTTTATTCGTGTGCACATCAGGAGCTAAATGGATAGCTGTCTCTCCCTAAGGCTGGGGTTCATGAGACCAGCTCTGAGCCAGTTTCTCAGCCCCTGAGAAATAGGGTAAAACCATAGGGTAGCAAGTGTGGTTACCGAGTGAGAACAGCTAGTTAAGGAAATCTTCCTGGGACATTTGTTACCGACCATTCCATGGTTACCAGGGCTGGGGGATGCTCAGTTCTGAGAAGTAGAAACTTAGTTTTCAAACATCTGTAACTGTAGTTTTAGGGAGTCAGATGCACACTTCTGACCTCTGAGGGTACCAGGCGCATACATGGTGCCCCTATATACATGCCAAAGTGAGGTGAAATACACACATAAAAACAAATAAATCTCTCTTAAAACGTATATTCTAGCTGGTTAGTAGTTGCCCATACCTATAATCCCAGCACTTGGAAGGCAGAAACTGGTAGATCTCTGAATTCAAGGTCGGCCTGGGTTACAAAGTGAGTTCCAGGACAGCCAGGGCTACACAGAGAAATCCTGATTTGAAAAACAAACACATAAAAAACAAAACGTATATTCTGTCTGTACTGAATAGACCTAGAGACAGTGACCAAATCATTGGTAATTACCCTCTTCACATAGACTTAGTCTCTCAGTTTTTTTCTAGTTTGAAAAGAAAAATTAAGAGGTTGGGTGAAGGAGACCCCTGCACAATGGTGGCTTCTTCCTGGACCCCAGATTAGATGCAAACCACACCCAAACATCTGTTTCACAGAGAGATCCTTTATTAAGTGGGGAAGAAAAGTGGAAAGTGGCTGCCTTCTGAATCCGGCAGGAAAGAGTAGCAAATGGCCTTGCAGGTGGAATTCTTAAGAGGAGAAGAAGGGGGGGGGGTCTGTGTTAGGATGGGCTCGGATGCGATGGTAAAGGAGATAGGGGATGAGGGAGAAGGGGACAATTGAAGGGGAGCACGGGTATCTGCCCCTGGGTGAGGGGGACCAAAGCCTGCCTCTGGAGAGAGGAAGCAAATGGCTGTTTATAAAGGTGGAAGGGGGAACCCCATGCCAGGATGAGGTGTTTAATTTTAATTGGGCGTGTTAATTGGGTGAGCCAAAGGGGGCTTTTGATTGCTGGACCTTGGTAGTCTGTCTCAGGAGGAGGAAGAGGCCAAATAAGGGAATGGACCTTGGGGGCTAGCTTTAGGAATGTGATCTAACGGTTTTTAGCAAGGCAGAGGGGGTAGGGGAGAAGGGCAAGGCCTGCCAGGCTGTGCTCGCCACAGTCAAGCTGGTCAGAATCCCTTCTCTGGGGATGTAGCTCAGTCAATAGGGCACCAACAGCATGTACAAGGAGGTGGATTAGAGCCCAAGCAAAGATACATTGGGTATGGTATGTTTACAATCCAAGCACTCAAGAGGCCGAGGCAGGAGGATCAAAAGTTCAAGGTTAACCCAGCAAGGTAGCTCAGCAAATAAAGGCACTTTCCACATAGTCTGACAACCATGAGTTTGATTTTTTTTTTTTTTTTTTTTTTAAATTCCAATGACAGAAGGAGAAGGCAGACTCCCTTAGATTACTGTTGTGGAGCAGTTACCAGATGGAAACATTCCATCCTGCAGGGAAGCTCCTTAAGCAGGAAGGTATGCCACTCAAAATAGCTACAGGAAGTCCCTAAAACTGACCAGATTCACTAGGTCACCCCCTCCCAGATTAAGTCAAGCTGCAAAGAAAACTGAGACCAGAGTGACCTTAGAAGAGATGTAGACCAACTGAGTCATCCAGGAAGGACACTCTCCAACCTGCTGAGCTGCCTACAGGCTGTGCAGTGAGCTCCAGGTTCCCAGCTTCTGGGAGTAGAAACAGCGAGCTTGGGTCCACCTTGATTCTAGAAGCCAGAAGACTACTAACTACTCATAGGTCATGTAAAAAATGACCAAGGAACCAATCCAAGGGGCAGTGGCCAAAGATGAAACAATTTGAACATTAAAAGAGAAAGCCAGGCTTGATGGCTCACAGTTACAGAGGACTACCATTAATTCAAGACCAGCCTGGGCTATATAGCAAGAACCAGTCTCAAACAATCTAAACACCAGGGTTGGAGAGAAGGCTGAGTTGATAAAATGTCTGCTGTACAAGCATGAGGACCCGAGTTGAGATCTTCAAAACCTATACAAAAAGTCAGACACTGCCATGCATGCCTGGAACCCAACACTGGAAGGTGATGGAGGGTAGAGACAGGTAGGTCCTTGGAGTTCATTGGCTAGCCAGTATAGCTGAGTCAGTGAACTTCCGGTTCAGTGAGAAATCCTGTCTAGAGGCCTGATGTGTATCAGGTGTGTGAACACACACACACACACACACACACACACACACACACACACATTTGAATGCACACACCTACACTAACAAGTACATGCTCCTTACATGTACAGCACAACATACCACAAAAGAAAGGAAAAGCATTTTTTTGTTTATTTTGTTTTTGGATTTTTTTTTTTATTTAGGATTTTTGTTTTCTTTTTTTTGAGATAGGATTTCTCTGCATTAGCCCTGGCTGTCCTAGAACTTGCTCTGTAGACCAGGTTGGTCTCAAACTCAGAGATCCACACCTGCCTCTGCCTCCCTAGTGATGGGATTAGAGGCATGTGCCACCACCACCCGGCTATTTTAGGATATTTTAACAGAGTATGTAAAAACCTATTAATGTATAATATATAATACATACAGCCATATAAGCCAGGCAGCCTAACAAATAAACAAAAAACAGTCAACAAAAAAGGGCCTGTAGAAAGTTAAATATACCAGCCTGGGCTACATGAAGCCATGTCTCAGAAGACAGCTCCCACACCCAGTAGATATCCATGGTAAGATTTGGGCAAGCTGGAATCTGAACGGAGAGAAGAAAGGTGTTACTGTGGCTTTTGTTCAGGTGGTGTTTGTGAAGATTAGGGGAACAGAGCATTGATGTGTTACAGATAAAAGGAGATGAGGTCTTGGACATCTTTTTAAAAAAACTGAGCAATGCCGGGCAGTGGTGGCGCACGCCTGTAATCCCAGCACTCGGGAGACAGAGGCAGGTGGATCTCTGTGAGTTCGAGGCCAGTCTGATCTACAGAGCTATTCCAGGACAGGCTCCAAAGCTACAGAGAAACCCTGTCTCAAAAAAACAAAACAAAACAAAACAAAAATACTGAGCAAGAGTCCGTGGAGACGGCTCAGGGGATAAGGTGCTTGTGGAGATGGGGTGACAACCTGACTTAGCCCCCCAGATCCCATGTAAAGGTGGCAAGCAAGTAAACAACTCCACAGAGTCTCCCCTCTGCCCTCCACACATGCAATGTCACATGACTGCATTCTCCCATCATACCTTCACACAATAACAATAAATAAAACGTCTACAAAGAGCACAGAGAACAAAAGGAAATGTTAGTTGTTGATGAGGTTCACTGTACAATTATGCTTGAGGGTCTTTTTTATTTGTTTTGTTTTGTGTTTAGATAGGGTTTCATTTAGTTCAAGGTGACTTTGAATTTGGTTTGAACTCCATGCTGGACTGGATCTTGGATGTTCATCCCTCTACAATAATAGGGTTATAGGCATGGGACACCACATCCTGGTTTTGTGGTGCCAGAGATGTAACCTCAGGGCTCATAAATGCTACACAAGCCCTCTGACAACTGAGCTGCATCCCCAGCCCTGTGCTTTTTTGTATATTTGAAATTTTCTGAAATAAAAAGAATCATGCTCAAAAACGAAATGCATGGCAGGACAAGTGGGAATTTGGCTGGGACAATCCTGCCCCCTGGTGGTAGATTCTGTGAATGCAGCTGTCAGGTGTAGTGGGACTTGTCCTGGTTGGCCTCTAGGTCTGAATTCAGACATGCCAGTTGACGTGTTTCTGGGCTGGCCATGTATCTGGAGTCACATCCTTTATCTCACAGGAGCCCCATGAAGCAGATCATCCTAGAATTCCATTTTACTCCAGAAAAAATGGACACTTGGTGAGGAAGGTCCTTCTATCATCACTGAAACGGGTAAAATTCGTGTGTTGACAGGCTACCTTTGCAAACCTGCCCTTATTCTCAAGTCTTTTCACAAGAGGCCAAGAGTCTGGAAGCCCCGACCCCACACCTGATCATGGGTAACGGTGTGTGTGTGTACCTTAACTGGGAGTAGCTGACACCACATGCTTGTTCTGTACCAGGCTTTACACTAATACACGCTCACATTACACTGATAAGCTTCATAATTTCACCAACAACCTTGTGAAGTGTGTATTTCTACCCATTTTACAGATGGAGAAACTGGGGCATATAGAGGCAACAGACCTGTCCAGAGTCACACAAAACTGACTGAATGACAAATCTGAGTTGTGGGTGGTGATGCATGCCCACAAGCTGGGAGTTGGTTGTTGGGGTGCTCTGTGTAATGTGGGTCTGTTGAAGGAAGAAGATGTTCCAAGATGAAAAAAAATTTTTGGTCTTTTTGAGACAGTGCTTCTCTGTGTAGTTTTGGTACCTGTCCCTGATCTCGTTCTGTAGACCAGGCTGGCCTCAAACTCACAGAGATCCACCTGGCTCTGCCTCCTGAGTGCTGGGATTAAAGGCATGCACCACCGCCCAGCCCAAGATGAAATTTTAAGGCCTATGTGGCAGCAGGAAGGTCCAGTATCTCTGATGGGTTAAACCCCGAACAGCTGTACAAAACAAACAAACAAACAAACAAAAACATATTTATTGATTGTTACACAAAGTTGTTTTTTGGATAAAGTATTTCTTCCAACCAAGGGCCCTGATCTAATCTATATGCCTCACTAAAGGAAAGCATCACATGCCCTCATGACTTTAGTCCTTTATTGTGTATCATTTGCAATACACAATAATCCAAGAGCTCAGGTGTGCCGAGGCGTCTTGTGACCAAAGTCATTCAAAGGCTACAACGCCCCTTCAGTAAGACAATTCTACAAATCATGGGAAACAATCATTGTTGTCCACAAAGATTCTTCAAGGTCTAAGTACTTCTAGAAAACAACTATTATTCTCATGTCCACCCCAGATCCAGCGACTCCGCTAAATTCCTACAACACTTGGAGACAAGAGGATCAGGAGTTCAAGACCATCCTCTGCTACTTAAGGAGTTCCAAATCAGCTCCAGGGGCAGGGTTCCATTCTTTGGCTTTCACCATCCAAAGGGTCTGTCTCAACCTCGGGTGAGGAGGAGCTGAGCATATCAACGGAGGAGGAAAGGGACTCAGAGAAGCCGGCAGATGAGATCTGGGGGTCAGCTCCGCCACTTGTTTGCTACGGGACCCAAGCAAGTGAATGCACCTCTCAGGAGCCTCCTTTCTCCAAATTTAAATAAATAAATAAATAAATAAATAAATAAATAAATAAATAAATAAATAAATAAATGGTGACGCTGGAAGTGTCTGAAGGGGCAGCCATGGGATTGCACGTGACAAGCAGGTGGTTCCTTTGGCTCCTCAGCAGGGTTGCCATGGTGACTTACTATCTCTCCACAGAGCAGGGGTGAGGAGAGCCTGCTGGGAGCCACTGCCCTGCCTGGGCAGCCAGAGGATGCCTTTCTTATCAGTGCAGTCTCGGTGCTGGGCTATTAATACTCCGCAAGGGCCCCGCAGCAGCCGAGCGCTAGCATTCTAGCAGCGAGGTGCAGAGGTGGGAGGGTGGGGCTGGGGAACAGGTGGCCTGGGTGGGAGCGATCCTGCCCCATCTCAGCAGGCGGCACGTGGGCCCTTCTGCCAGACACCCTCCACCTGCAGACCAGGGTCTAGGCAAGTGCGAAATTCCTGAATGAAGTCAAGCCCGGGGCAGGCATCTGTCTAGTCCCTTAAGGGCATCACGCTGTCTTTCCAAGGATCGGGCTGCCCAATAAAGCAGGGAGGGCCCTGACTGGTGCCAGGAGCAAGCCCACGCTTGGAACTGTGGGCTGTCAAAGCGAGAAGGCGTGCAGACAACTCCAGCCTGCTGACCCGCTTCCCAGGGCACCCTCTAGACGGTGCCCGGTGACGGGAAGGTTCCTTCAGCTGCAGTCTCATCAGAAGCGCCCGCGAGCACGAAGGAATTGAACCCTTCTATGTACAGTAAATCTTCACTAGCCTGGCGTGGTGGCACACACCTGCAATCCCAGCACTCCGAGGGGCTGAGACAGGAGAAGCCTGGGCCAGACTGCAATGCATGGTGAGACCCTGTCTCAAGAAAAACCTGTACCGGGGCTGGAATGTAGCTCTTTTAGGGGAGTGCTTGACCACAGTACAAGAAGCCCTGGGTTCCACTCCCAGCATTGCGTAAAACTGATCCGGTATTCCACACCCATAATGTCTGCATTTTTGAAGTAGAGGCAGGACGATCAGCCGCTCATATCTAAGGCTAGCCTGAGCTAAATGAGGCTTGAATTTGGCTGTTGAAAACACGAATGAGACAATCCATATAAAGTGTGGGTCTGTAACGCATCTCCTGAGCTGTGAGGCTGCCAGCTCAAGCCCTCTTTCCACACATAAGTGGCGGCAGATCCCAAGGAACAGGGATCTCCCCCGCCCCCTCTGGGCAAGCACTCTACCACTGAGCTAAATCCTCAACCCGGGAATTTCCACCCCCCGGGAATTTCCACCCCCCATTCTATGCGTTATATCAGACAAGGCTTCTTTGTTTCCTTATATTGATTATAGAAACCAATAGTGGGTTGGTGGACCGGCTCAAGGGGTACAGGGGCCTGCACCAAGATGGACAATCTGGGTTTGATCCTTGGAACCCATGTGGTGGAAAGAGAAAACTATTCCCTCAAAATTTCCACTGACCTTCAAACCCCTGCCATGGTAAGCACATGCCAACAAATATGCACACAAATAAATGCAATAAAGTAAAAACATGTAAGTATAATAACAAAAATATAAATAGAATAAAAATAAATGTTTTAATAGAATTTTAATTAATAGTATTTATTTATTATTTTTAGTAGCATTTATTTATTTGTATTAAAACAAAACAAAAAAATCCACAAGTGAATTATGTCATTTTAATGTCACACACACACACACACACACACACACACACACACACACTATAGTTTCTATGGTTTCATTTCACATCTGAGGAAACCAAACCCTGAAGAAGCCGGTGGTTGCCTGAAGGCTCTTCCCAGAACACTCTGTTCTCATCACAGCTGGGCTTTGGGCTTCGGGGGACAGTTCATCTCCGCTCCTTTTGGCATCTGCCAGGGCTGAGGCTGGGAGCCAGCGGAGGAAGCATGCCTTCACATGGCTGGCGGTCTGTGCTGGCTGGAGCCTGGACACTGCTGGCACTGGTGGCTGGAACATCTGAAGGGGCCCCTCCACATGCTCGCCATGTAGTCCTTGGGTTCCAGATTCTGAGCTGCTTTCTGCCTTTCTTTCCCATCTCTCAGTCTTATGTATAGCTATGCTATTTTGTTTTTGAGACAGGGTCTCATGTAGCCCAGGTTGGCCCCTAACTTGTTCTGTAGTTGAGGATGACCCTTAACTCCCAATCTTCCTGCCTCCACCTCGTAAGTGCAGGGATTACTGTCATGTTCTGCCGTGCCCAGCTTCTTGTGTGTTTTACAAGTAATGCTTTATGGACAGAGTCCAGAGTGTGCTACTGTACCTGTTCCATGACACACACTGGGTAACTAACAGACTTTACCGAGATAATCATTCTTCCTACTAGGTGGTAAGCTTCTTGGTGGCAAGTGGCCATGCCACGGACAGTTCTAGGGGCTGGGAAGTCCAATAACAAGGCACTGGTACCTGGTGAGGGTCCTCCTATGTGTCACTATATGGTGGAGTCTACAGGAGGGGGGCAGTGGGGCAGCATTTATTGCTTGGTTTTTAGCTATTTGTAGTGGGGACCAAACCCAGGGCTTTGTACATGCCTAGGCAAGCATTCACTAATGAGCATATCCTTAGACAAGTCTGTATCTCTTATAGGCTGGCCTCAAATTCAGAGATCCCCTGCCTCTGTCTCCCCAATGCTGGGATTAAAGGCGTGTGCAGTGTGTGTATCTGGTGCCTATGGACATCAGAAAAGAATGTTGGATCCCCTGAAATTAGACTTACAGATGATTGTGAACCATTATGTGGGTGCTGGGAATTGAACTCAGGTCTTCTGAAAGGATGACCAGTGCTCTTAACCACTGAGCTACCTCTCCAGCCTTCATGATTTGATTGTTGTACTTTAGAAGCTCCTGCTAGCTAAGTTCTTTATTAACTATCTTTTGTAAATATTTCTCCCAGCTCTTTTTTTTTTTTTGAGACAGTGTCTCACTATGTAGCTCTAGCTGGCCTCGAACTCAGAGATCTGCCTGCCTCTGCTTCTGCCTCCTGAGTTCATGGATTAAAGGCATACACCACCATACCGGGCTACAAACATATACCCTAAGGTGTTTGTGTTTGTACAATTTATGCAAATACAATTCACATTCAGGTGGTGGTGGCGCGTGCCTTTATTCCCAGCACTCACTTGGGAGGCAGAGGCAGGCAGATCTCTGGGGAAGCCAGTCTAGTTTACAGAATGAGCTCTAGGACCGCTAGGGTTACACAAAGAAACCCTGTCATGAAAAACAAAAACTAACAAATATAAGTCACATTCCATCACGTCAGCAAATCATTTTATTTGTTTTCTGCAAGAATTAATTGGGAGATGGCTCAGTGGTTAAGAGCACTGGCTGCTGTTCCAGAAGACCCAGGTTCAATTCCCAGCAACCCATGTGGAGGCTCACAACCATGTGTGACTCCAGTTCCAGAGACTCTGATGCCCTCATCTGCATGCACCAGATATGCACACAGTGCACAGATATACAAGGAGACAAAACACTCATATGCATAAATAGAAAAGATAAAAATAAAAAGTCGGCGATTCCAAGATGGCTCGGGAGATGACTGGGGTTCTCATGAACTAGTGATTTCAATTAGATCTCTGAATCCCACCATGGAAGGAGAGAACCAGTTTGGAAGGTTGTCTCATGACCTCCACATGCCCATAGTGGCACACAATCATCCATACACACACATGCACACATACACTAAAAAAAAAAAAAAAAAAAAAATGCAGAAAGAAGCTGGGTATGTGAGTCACACACCCATTTAGCTAGCCTGTGCTGTACTGAGAGACCTTATTTCAGTGAGGGGAGGAGTCAAAACAAAATTTACAGAAACAATAATGTAACAATAAAGTAATAAATATATATTAGCAGATATATTTTTAATTTATATTGCTATATCTATCTATCTATCTATCTATCTATCTATCTATCTATCTATCTTAAGAATCCATTGATCTCAGTTTGTATCGGCCTACTTCTCCTGGTCATGGGGCCTTCCCTCGCTGAAGAAAACTGACTCTCTCTCTCTCAACAGCAGCGGCACTCAAATGTCAATAATTCCTCTCAGCTCCTCAGAGCGGTGGGACCTCATGGCCACCCTTCCTCCACACTGGGATTTTGTGTGGCTTGATCTTAGGGAGGTTCTGTGCATGTTCTCACAGTCTGGGCCTTCATCTGTGCATGGGTCCTGCTGTGTCTGGAAACAGTTTCCTTATGCCCACCACCTCTGGCTCTTACACAGATCCCTGAACCCTGAGGGGAGGGCTGTGGTAAAGCTACCCCGTGTAGGGTCACTATTGCAGTTTCTGTGTTAATTATCATCTCCTGCAAGCAGCTTTTCTGAGGAGAGTCGAGCTCTATGGGTATAGCGATCAGTCACTAGGAATAATTTTATTGCTATGTCATTTTAGCAGAATAATAATCGTGGGTTTTCTCCTAGGGCCTGTGACCCATAATGCTTCAGGTTCCAGGAGCAAGGATGGCTAAGGATGTCATAGGTATAGCATGTCTTCCCAGTAAGGAATCACTCTGGACACTTAGAGATATAAGAAAAACTCTACAAAAGTGTGGCCGACTGGGGTTCACACCCAAGTAAGAGTCGGCCCTGAGCAGATGTCCTCAGGCTGATGCATTTCACATACACTGTTGTCTTTACATCTCTTTTAGGTCCTGGCTTCAAGTCACACTTTGAACAATTTAAACAGAGACTGGAGACCGTGAGTCTGGCCACTTGGGCAGACAGTGCCAGAATTGTTTCTTAAGTATGTACACAAGTGTTGTTCTCTTCAGGAAGTTCTCACTCAGGGTCATCTCGCCCACCTGGCAGAATTATGCTTTGTCTCAAGAAGAGAAGAGGGGGCTTCCTGGCTGTATAGCAGGCCAGGACTTAGCATTGGCTGTGACAGTACACTGCCCCCTGGAGCTGCCTGTTAGAGGCGTGCTCTTTGGTGATGGGCCTGATGGCTGGGCCATCCTGATGAACAGACATTTACATCCTAACACTGTAAATTTTGCTTACCTCTAACGGGCCTGGTTAGCAGACTACTTATCTTTGGGATAATTTGGGGGCAGCGCTCCCTTAGATAATTCTACTTTCTACAGCTTAATGTCTCCTAAGCAAATCTATTAGTTAATCCTTTATAACAACAATTCTATTACTTTGAGTTTCTTCTACGTCAAGGAGATAGGAGCATATTTAAATGGAGTAGTTAAGAAAGGCTTCCTGGAGTGGTGGTGGCGCATGCCTGTAATCCCAGCACTCGGGAGGCAGAGGCAGGTGGATCTCTGTGAGTTCGAGGCCAGCCTGGTCTACAGAGTGAGATCCAGGACAGGTTCCAAAAGCTACAGAGAGAAATTCTGTCTCGAAAAAAAAAAAAAAAAAGGTTGGGGATTTAACTCAGTGGTAGAGTGCTTGCCTAGCAAGCACAAGGCCCTGGGTTCAATCCTCAGCTCTGGCAAAAAAAAAAAGAAAAGAAAAGAAAGGCTTCCTGGGGAAAGGTGCATCTCACCTGAAAAGGACAGGCATGTGGAGAGGTAACTGTGGCAGCCAGTCCTCTCTTATCACCCCATGGTGGACAGAACTCAGGTCTTCAGCTTTTGCCTACTGGGCCTTCTCGCCAGCCCTATTTATTTGTTTTGAGACAACCTCTTACTCTGTAGCCCAGGCTGTCCCCAGCTTACCATGATCCCCCTACTTCAGCCTCCCAAGTACTGAGATTATAGGTATGAGCCACCACATTTATTGAGGAGCAGACTTTTTTGTTTTTGTTTTTTTGAGACAGGGTTTCTCTGTGTAGTCCTGGCTGTCCTGTGATGCGCTGTAGACCAGGCTGGTCTCGAATTCAGACATCCACCTGCCTCTGCCTCCAAATGCTGGGATAAAAGGTGTCAGCCACCATCATCCAGCTAGAAGCAGACTTTTTATGTTTGATTTTTGTTGTGTTTTTGAGACACAGCTCTCTATGTAGCACTTGCTGTTCTGGTACTCACTATGTAGACCAGGCTAACCTCCAGCTCACAGAGATCCACCTGCCTGCCTCTGGAGTGCTGGGATTAAAGATGTGTTCTATGTACCATGGCCTGGCATGCGCTGAGTTTTTAAAGCGGAGACTGTACATAGGATGTTTCCTGGCACAGCACTTAGTCAGGGGAAGATGGTCCTGAAGGGTTGAAAGGTCAGAGTCCTACCACAGCCTTGAGCAAAGGCTCCCCCATCCCACCTTCACCTCTCTTCTGAGTTTAGCTATACTTTTTCCTCTGCCTGCTGGTGGACCACAGAGAGCGGTCACCTGGTCACCTGACAGACACATGTCCCTTCCAAGCAGTATCACCTTCATTACCCCTTGGCTGTTGAGGAGCTCCTGACCTCAGCCTGTTCTTTCTCCCTCCTCTCCAATTTGACCCCTGTCCCAGGCTTTCTGGGTGCTGTGGTGCCTGTGATAGGACTTTGGAGGCTCTGGGACTCAGGTCCATAGCTCTGATATTCCATTGCTGTCACAGGGCCATGAGGGAGAGACGTTTCCTGGTCGCTGGAGCCTCAAACGGGGTGGTGACGTCTGTGACAGTGGCCGGCACACAGTGGCTGTTTGATAAACGGCAGTGCCCTGCCCTTTCCTGCCAGTCTTAGGGTACTGTCCTGTTTTCCCCACAGTTTGGTTGTTTCTATCTGGGAGGCAGAGGGGGTGTTTTAGATTTGAGGTACCCACTGGCTCCCTAAATAGCTCTCTAAAGGAGCCAGATCTCTCTTTTAGCTCCACGTGGAAGAACCTGGAACAGTAGCTAGAGCTGAGGTAAGTTTCTACCGTGGACTTGGGCTTGAAGCCCACCTGTCACGGGCTGAGGCTCTTCTGCTAGCCTCAAGAAGATCCATCTTCAGCCAGGCAATGGTGGCCCACACCTTTAATCCCAGCACTTAGGAGACAGAGGCAGGGGGGTCTCTGTGTTCCAGGCCAGCTTGGTCTACAACAGTGAGTTCCAGGACAGCCAAAGCTATACAAAGAAACTCTGTCTAGAAAACAACAATAAAAAAGGTCCATCCTTCGCCTCACTGCACATTTCAGGAAACTGAGGTTCAGAGAAGTTAAATGTCACATCTTTAGATCACACCATTAAGAAATAAAATGAGGGGTTGGGGATTTAGCTCAGTGGTTGAGTGCTTGCCCAGCAAATGCAAGGCCCTGGGTTCGGTCCTCAGCTCCGAATAAATGAAAAACAAATCAAATCAAATCAAAACAAACAAACAAACAAAAAGAAATAAAATGAGGGGTTGGGGATTTAGCTCAGTGGGTTCGGTCCTCAGGTCCAAGGCCAGTCTGGTCTACAGAGTAAGTTCCAGGACAGGCACCAAAACTACACGGAGAAACCCTGTCTCGAAAAAAGCCAAAAAAGAAAAAAGAAAAAAAAAAATGAAGAGTGGAGTCACTTTTTCTTGCTACTGTGAACCCTGTCTCCAGGCCACTTGACTTTACAGCCTCTCTACAGGTCAGGGTGTTAGCAAGCCCCATTTCCTGCCTGGCTTCTTAGAGTCCCACAGTGAACTGGTCACAAAATTAAAAGGGTGTGATCCCTACACCCCAACCCTACAGAGAAAACAGGAAGTCTGAAACGTGAGGGTGGCCTGGCCCCCCAAAACTCAGGCCAGAGGTTGATCCCAGCCCCGCCCCCAGCAATGGGGTTTTAAACATGAATAGCTCTCACACAAGGAGGACAAGCTGAGTCACGGGGTATTTATAGATGAGCCTCCTCGCCTCTCCTCCTTCACCAGGGTGTACCAGGTTCATTCGGGGCGCAGGCGGAGGGTGACAACCTGTTTATCATCCAAGGTGCCCAAGCAAGCTGTTGAGACAACCTCTGAGAACGAGGTCTGGATGCTGGCCCAGGCTCAGACCTGACCTGACCCTCACAATGCCCAGACCCAGGCAACTCTTCCTACTCCAGTTACACCACCTCTCCTGGCACACCCCAGGCTACCCGAGGCAATCACACACACACCAGGGAGCTCAGACTTGGATTAAAATAGGACAGAAATGTTGCTTCTTCCAGGAAGACAGCCTGGGTTGATCTGGAAGGCTGCACACCTTTGCTGGCCTCACTGCTGTGGGTTAGATGATTAAACCAACCATAATATTTGCTGGGAACTTCTATATACCAAACACTAACATTGCCTTTTTGTTTGCTTAGGCATTGTTCTTTTTAAAAAGACAGCCTCTCTATAGTCCTGGCTAGATGGGAACTCTCTATGTAGGCCAGGCTAGCCTCAAACTCACAGTGGTCTGCCATCCTCTGCAATCCCTGGCTGTGAATTACTCTTTTGAGATAGAGTACTCTGTGATTGTAGCTAGGCTAGCCTCAAATTTACAATCCTCCTGCCTCAGCCTCCCAAGGACTGGGAATATAATCTTGCTCCCTGACAAGATCAGCCAACCTAGGGCCTTGAGCATGCTGAATAAATGAGCTATTTCTCTAGACATCATTTCACCTTTTTTTTTTTTTTTCAAGACAGGGTTTTTCTGTGTAGCCCTGGCTGTCCTGGAACTCACTATGTAGACCAGGCTGGTCTCGAACACCTGCCTCTACCTCCCCAGTGCTGGCATTAAAGGCTTGCGCCACCACTGCCCAGCTTTTTTTTCTTTCTTTCTTTCTTTACATTTGTCAATATCGTGGTGTGAACAGGGTATGCTGACATGTGCCATCACACCCCTGTGGAGATCGAAGGAGAACTTGCAGGAGTCAAGTTTTCTTGTCATGTGGGTTCTGGGCGTGGACTCGGTCTTCTCCCGGCTTGTCGGCAAGCACCTTTATCAGCAGAGTCTTTCTCTTCTGTCCAGGCTGGCTTTGAACTTGTGATCCTCTTGCATCAGCCTCTGGAGGTAGTGGGATAAAGCCTGCACCATCAAGTTTCTCTTCCAATACCTTGTGCAATCTTCACAAATCTCTAAGGTGCATGCTAATGTAATATAATCTTTATAGGTGAAGAAATCAAAACTCAACGGGATTAGGCAATGCGCCAAGACCAAGACCACACAGCTGAGCCGTACACTTAAAATGAACTTCAAAAACATGGAAAACTCCATGCCTTTTCCTGTTCTCTCGATCTCTCGTTCTATTCACCTCTCTCTCTCTTTCTCTCTCTCTCTCTCTCCTTTCCTCCCTTCCTTCACTCATGGTGAGAGTTTCAAGACAAAGTCTCACCATGTAGCCCAGGCTAGCTTCCAACTTGAGGCAATCTTCTTGCCTCAACCTCCCAAGTGTTAACATGACAGGTATGAGCCAGCACACCTCACTTCCATGTAATCTTTTAAATTTATTCATTTTTATTTCATATATATTGGTGTTTTGCCTGCATATATGTCTGCATATATATCTGTGTGAGAGTGTCTCATCCCCTGGAACTTGAGTTAGAGACAGTTGTGAGCAGCCATGTGGGTGCTAGGAATTGAACCTGGGTCTTCTGGAAGAAAAGCCAGTGCCTTTAACTGCTGAGCCATCTCTCCAGCCCCCCATGTAATTTTTTTTTAAGTGGAAGAACTTTTGTGTAGATTTACATATTGATTTGCTTTTTCTATGAGGACAGTGGAGATTTTTTGGGGGTGTTCTTTTGTTTTGTTTACATTTGGTTTTGAAACAGAGTTTTATTTTATAGCCCAGGCTTCTTTCTTTCTTTGTTAGTTTCAAGAAAAGTTTTCTTTCTTTCTTTCTTTCTTTCTTTCTTTCTTTCTTTCTTTCTTTCTTTCTTTCTTTCTTTCTTTTCTTCCCCCGCCCTCCAGTCAGAGTTTCTCTGTGTAGCCCTGGCTGTCCTGGAACTCCTTCTGTAGACCAGGCTGTCTTCGAACTCAGAGATCCCCTGCCTCTGCCTCCCAAGTGCTGGGATTAAATGCCTGAGCCAGCATAACCTTCCTGCCTTGTTTTATTTTTGAGACAGGGTCTCATAGTCCAGGTGTCTGGCTTCAAATTTGTTTTGTAGCTGAGGCTGGCCTTGAACTTCTGATTCTCCTGCCTCTACCTCCTTAGAACTTAGGTTACTGGCATGCACTAGCACTTTCAGTTTTATTTGGTACTGGGGGCCTGAAGTGAGGCGTTTGTACAGTACTGTCCTCCCAGCCAAGCACCCGCCACCCTCATGCGTTCAGCTGCATTTGTTCAGAAATGATCATTGCATTTGGGCTTGTTGGCTTTTGGAGATCACTCTTAGAAGGAGGGGACAGGGACTGTCACCTCAATATCCAGCCATTCTCAGCCAGTAGCATGTAATCTGCCCTGATTTCACAGAGCCTCTGCTTTTGGGAGGGTCTGGAGTCCCCGGACAAGTGGAGGACTAACAGAAGGAGGCTCCCTTATCTATAACGGGGAAGCCATCATCTATACTGGGTAAAGACTCCTCAGTGTGGCTATACTGTAGAGAAGGATGCTCTGTCAAGATGCCCAATAAACTCATTGTTTCCCAGGGTGGAGGGGTGGGAGGTGACTTTGGTGGGATGGAACTCTGGTTTATCATTGGGATTTTTATAAGGAGCAGGGTAGACATTACCTGTTTGTTTTGTTTTTTGCTCTTTTTTCTTTAAAGTTTTTAAGATCCAATTAAAAAAAATCTTGCAAGCCAAGTGTAGCTCAAGTATGTAATCTCAGCAGTCTGGGAGGCTGATGCAGGAGGGTTGCTTCAAGTTTAGGACTACGCTATATATTCAAATATATAGCCTACGCTATATATTCAAACACTTGCTCAAAAAAAAAAAAAAAAAATCCGGGGGATGAAGACATGGCTCAGCGGTTAAGAGCACTGGCTGCTCTTCCACAGGTCCTGAGTTCAATTCCCAGCAACCACATGGTGGCTCACAACCATCTGTAATGAGATCTGGCGCCCTCTTCTGGTGTGCAGGCATACATGCAGGCAAAATGTTGTATACATAATAAATAAATAAATCTTTTTTAAAAAATCCTTGTATGTGCAGAGCTAAAACATATTTATTATCTATTTTTTAGGTTTACTTATTCATTATTATATACAGTGTTCTGCCTGAATGTACACCTACAGGCCAGAAGAGGGCATCAGATCTCATTACAGATGGTTGTGAGCCACCAGGTGGTTGCTGGGAATTGAACTCAGGACCTGTGGAAGAGCATTCGGTGCTCTTAACCGCTGAGTCACCTCTCCAGCCCTATTATTTCTCTATTGATGGTTTCATAAAGTTCCATTCCTCAGTACAATTGCTGAGTCACATGTATGAACATATATTTTTTTTATATTATGTAGGTGGGTGTTTCGCCTGTATGTATGTCTGTGTACCATGTGCATGCAGTGCCCAAGGAGGCCAGAGAAGAGGTTGGATCCCCTGGGACTGGAGCTAAAGGAGGTTGTGATCTGCCAGGTGGATGCTGGAAGAGCAGCTGGTGCTCTTAACCACTGAGCCACCTCTCCAGCCCCCTGTATGGAGAGTTTACATTGTGATTTTTATCAAATTGCCATCCCCCAGGTCTCAAGAGGAGCCGATCATTAATATCTTTGCCAGTTTTATAGAAGAAAAGTCCATTTTATTGTGCCTTTGATGTGGTTTGTAAGCCAGTGCAGATAAGCATGTTGCCTCTGGTTTTGTCGGGAACTCGGTGCAGCAGTACCCCGGGCGGAGGACCACCTTTCTGTGCCCTTTGCTCTCTCTTACCTTTGAACTCCTCAGAGCGCCGACACTTGTCTGGACACGTGTGTCCGGTGTTTTCCCCCTCGGCCAGTTACTTGTCTTTTCGTTTGTTTACGGAGCAACTGCAGGTTTAAATATAGTCTGTTTTTCCCCTGCTTGTTGTTCGTGATTTGGATAGACCTGGAGGCCGTGTGTGTGTGTGTGTGTGTGTGTGTGTGTGTGTGTGTGTGTGTGTGACAAGCCCCAGGGTCAGGTGGGTGGGGTTGGGGTGCAGCACCGGCTGGATCCCCAAGACTGGCCCTCTGAGGCACAAGCCAAGAGAAGGAAGACAGCAGAGGCAGCCGAGCCACTGGTTGGCAGTGTGCCTGGGACGCTTCCTCCAGCTCTTTCCGGGTCCTCCTGGGGAGTTGAGGGTGGCTGCCAGTGAGGACAGTCTCTCCTCCAGGCCTGGGCCCAGACAGAGGTGTGGGAGCCAGCCAGTGCACAGGGCAGAAGAGAAAGAAGTGAGTGTCCGTTCAAGCAGGCAGTTCCAGCTCCAGGCCTTTAATTACCTTCTTGGGGGCCAGTAAGATGGATCAGTGGGTAGAGGCACTTACTGCCATGCCTGATGACTGAGTTGTTTAGTCCTGGGGACCCACAGGGTGGAAGTTGTCCTCTGACTTATACTAAAGCATGTATGAACTCTCTGTCTCTCTCTCTGTCTCTCTCTCTTTCACACACACACACACACACACACACACACACACACACAAACACAGAGAATTAAAAATGAAGTTATCTACTCGGGCTATAGCAACTGCTGTACAGATTAGCAGAATTCAACACTAGAAATTGATTTCTCATAGTTCTAGAGCCTGGGAAGTCCCAGATCAAGGAAGGAGCTACCAAGATAGGCCAGGAGGAATGTTTTAACTGTTTTCATTATTTAATTTTTTTAAAGGGTCTTACATATCCCAGGCTGGCCTTGAATTTTATATGTAAGGGAGGTCTCATCTCCACATATCATTACACCCAGTTGTGGCTGTGAATTTGGGGGCAACCCAAGCTTCCAGCCCCCAGCAATGCCTTGGGCTGTTTTCTGGGACCCTAAAGTTGGACTTATTACCCAATGTGCAAGCATGTTGACAAAGTTCCCTTATCTGTTTAATGGGGATGGAACTGGAATGGACCTCATGAACTAATAAATCAGTACCTATGAAATGCTCAGGACAGACTGTAATCAGCTTCCGAGAAAGTCTTCAGTAGCTCTTACCATCTCACTGAACATCAGGGTTGGACCGCGAGCCCAGGAGAATTCAGTCACAAGGAGAGGATATCAGGCTCAAGAAATGGCTCAGCAATTGCCACCAAGTCTGACCTGAGTTCAATTCATGGGACCCACACGGTGGAGGAAAGTACTGACTCCCAAATGTTGTCCTCTGACTTCTGCATATACACACACATACACAAATAAAAATCAATTTAAAAACTGATAATGTATGACTTCTGGGCCAGCTCACTAAAAACACTCGCTTTTCTGAGCTGGGTGCCATGGTTTAGGAGTGTGTGTGTGTGTGTGTGTGTGTGTGTGCGCGCGCGCGCGCGCGCGCGCGCGCGTGCGTGCGCTGCATGCACTGTGGACAGGTACATGAGCCGAGGGCTGCAACTCTTTTTTTTCTTTTTTTGAGCTGAGGATTGAACCCAGGGCCTTGCGCTTGCTAGGCAAGTGCTCTACCACTGAGCTAAATCCCCAACCCTGGGCTGCAACTCATAAACACAGAGTGAGCTATCTCAAAAGCAGCTCCTGTGGCTCCAGCTAAGTCCTCAGATAAACTGGCCTGCAACCCAGCCAGTGTCCTCACCACAGACTCTTAGTGGCCCTGACGTAGCTTCTCTTGATGATGTGATCCACAAAACTGTGAAAAATCAATGTTTATTACAGTTTTTAGCTAAATTCGGGGAAAATTTGTTAGGTGGAAAAGACATTCTTCATTGTGGGGTGATGAACTGAGGTGGGAGACCACAAGCATCAGCCAACCAGAAGGTGTGGCGGCTCACACCTGTCATCACAGAGCTCCAGAGGCTGTGGCAGGAGAATTGTCCTGAACCGGAGATCAGCCCGAGTTATACAGTAAGTTCCAGATCAGTTAGGAGTTACACACTGAGACCACATGTAGCTCATGTAGAGTGCTTGCCTAGCATGTAGGAAACTCTGGACTCCACCCGCAGCCCCACAGTAACCCAGAGGTGGTAGTACATACCTGTGATATCGGCACTCAGGAGTCGAGGCAGAAGGATGGAGTTCAAGGATACCCTTAACTATACACTAAGTTCAAGTCCAACCTGAGAGGAGTCTGTCTCAACAAACACATGAACGTATCTCACACCACTGTGTCCAGAGCTCTGCTGAGCAGATGGTAGCCAGCCCTGCTGTTCCCTATCCAGGATGATGTGAAGGACTGTCATGGGTCAGACAGGCTCCCATCTTTGTACGGTAGAGGGCTAAAAGATATCACTCTCAAGTCTGGACTCTTGGCCCACGGAGATCTCTGCTCTACTGTCTGTCATTTCACAGGTTAGCAACCTGACACAGAGATGTTGACTATATCCTGCCTGAGGCAACATAACTAACCACTGCTGGATGATCCTAAACTTGACCTCAGTTGCACTGGTCCAGGGTGGCCTCTTCCTTCAGGGTCTCAGGGTGTGGCTCTGTTAGGTATCACACTTCACAAAGCATTTTAACTCCCTTTTTCAGGCCCATCAATTCACAGCCACCTCATATACTTGGCCTCCAAGTCCCCTGAGATAGCCCCTCCTTCTTTCCTTCCTTCCTTCCTTCCTTCCTTCCTCCCTTCCTTCCTTTCTTTTCATGGTTCTGTGAGACAGAGTTTCTCTGTGTAGCCTTGGCTGTCCTGGAACTCACTCTGTAGAGCAGGCTGGCCTCGAACTCACAGAGATCCTCCTGCTTCTGCCTCCCAAGTGCTGGGATTAAAGGTGCGCACCATGCCTAGCCTGATAGTCTCTTACTTTAAAGACCATCCACTCCCCAGATCCCTTGAGCTGTCCATACGTGTTGTCTCGACTTGGGGACAGTAGAAGAAGGCCATGGGGCTCCTGGCCCAGGCTTCATGTGCTGAGTTCTGGGGACACTCTGCTCCTTTCTATGGCAAGTGGGTCAGGCCCCATGGACATCGTCCTGGCTCTTGGGCACTGCATCATGCCCCAGAACCCATGGGCCTGACTCTGCCAACTGCTCTGGCTTTAGCAGATCAAATGACCATCCGTTTGATCCTGTGATCTAGGCTGATTCACCACTGAGGACGACATCGATGCCTATGGCTGAGTCCTCAAGCCCTAGAAAACAGCCCCCGTGCCTCCTGTTACTGGGGGAAAGTCCAGAGAAGAAGCAGAATGTACCCCACACCTTGTGAGGGATGGAGGAAGGGGCAGGTGGGAGCAGGCAGGCATCTGACCTTAGCTGCTCCGTGCGAACGGAGATAAACCAGGAAAGCATTCCAACAAGCCAGAAACACGGAGGTGAGAAAGGAAAGACGAGGGGGTTCCCGCCCCCGTGGCACCACTATCCCCACAACTTCGTCATCTTGGGCCAACTCCCCTGAGAATAGGTGGGGACAAAAAGGGACCCTTGGGGATCCTCTCCAGCAGCTGTTCCATCACTGGTGGTGGGTGTGGCCTGCTGGGTATCACCTTGCAAGTCTTGGTCAGAGAGAGGCAGAGCCCAGGTTCCAGCCCTTGGCCAGGGTTCTTTCCTGTGACCCAAGAGGTCGCAAGCTCTCAGGTTTCTGAAAAGTCCCTTTTCTAGTGACAGTCCCAAAGAGCACAGACTTAGGGACTAAACAGGCCTGTTCCAGCTTTACCAGTACCAGCTGTGGGCATGTGGCAGCTCCGTATACCAGTCTGCACTCCAGCCTCCTCTCCTGTAAAATGGAGACAATAAGCATGACCTCTTCACTTGAAAATTTCAGCCAGGCCTGTTAGTGCATGTCTGTAATCCCAGCCATTGGAGACTAAACTTTTGATTGCCTCTTGCTTTGGCAATACCCTATCTCAGAATAAAATGGGGGGGGAAAAAAAAGCTGGCAACATGATTATTTAGGGGGGAAAAGTAGTAGGTTTCTCACTAGAGTCCATGATCAGGTTTCAGAACCAGTCATTAGTTCATCACTGTGGAAGAGGCCTCAGATTGAGTTGGAAAGTACTTGGTTACCCCCACCACAGCCATGCCATTAATGCACTCGTTGGCACATGTTGCATGGTGGGTCAGTATTGTAGCTTGCCGAGGTCACAGCCGAGTAAGGCTGTTGATGACTCTTCTCCCCCAGGAGCCTGCCTAGCACTTTCCAGGATTCTGAGAGCTGGCCAATGTGGAGGGAACGTCTAGCTCAACTCCAGCTTGATTTCTCTAGGACCTGTGATTAAAGGGTGAGCTGTCTTCAGCAAAAGGGTCTTACCATCAAATTCTTTTGGGCCACCAAGGGCAATGGAAACAGCCTGTGTTGTCTGGATGTGTACCAAAAAGAAAAAAAGAAAAAGAAAAAGAACCCAGGCTTAATTCCCAGCACCCACATGACGAGGCTCTGTCTCTCCTCAAAAACAGTCCTGGGCCCAACCCACCACTGATAATTCACACTGATCTCTTCACCTTCAATCCCATGGCTTGCTCATTTGTTCTACTGACTGGTTTATAAAATCCTGGTGATACCACCGGCTCTGTCACTCATACCTGGTGGAGCTTGGCCAAGTAAGTGACTGCCATCTCTGAGCCTCGGCAGATGGGCTGGAGACAGAGAAGGTGCTACTCCCTGCCCCTCTGAGTCACTTGGAAAACTGAATGACAAGAAGTATGGAAAGGTCTCAGCAAACTGGCCAGCCCATAAGAAGCACCCAATACCCCCTCTAACCAAGGAGCACAGGTTTGAGAGTCAGGCTACCTTGGCCATGAGTCAGGGCTCGGCTCTGCCGTTTGTGGCTGTGTGACTTCAGCCAAGTCAGATAACTCTCTGAACCTCATTTCCTGCTGGGAGAAGGAAAACACAGATCTCCTGAAGGACAGATGTGAGGATCGAATGACCAGACATGTTTTGCTGCCCGGTACGGCCCACGTGGGGATTGCCACATCTCCTCCTCGGCTTTCAGTGGTACTGGCTTACCAGTGTCCAGGCTGGAGGCCATCCCACTGTCCGTCTGCTGGGGCTCAGCACCTGGCCTGCCCAATGCAGCTGGAGAAAGTCAACAGGACCCTGTGACTGGCTCCTCCCAGGTGACATGCACGTTCAGGATACAGACAGCAGCAAGGATCGGCCACACCGCTGATACCAAACCCTTTCTGCCACTGTTCATGCTGCCTGCCACCTCAGCCCCAGACACTGGCCAACTCTGCTTTCTCTCCTGTTCCCAATAGCCAGAATGCTCCCTGTCTTTTCCCTTTCCCAGCCTGCACCTCAAAATCGAAATGCCCTCCATCAGACGCAGTCCCATCTCTATATTCTCATCATTGTTTGAACTATCTTAGCTTTAAGTTTCTTTTTAAAATATAACTTTTGTTACATGTGGAAGTCAGGATAACCTCTGGGAATCAGCCCTCTCCTCCCAGTGCAGATCCTGGGAGCAAACACAGGTCTTTGTCCACAAGCCCAGTGTATCCCTTGAGGCCTCCCAAGTATCTTTTTGTTTGTGCTCTGGTTAGCCTGGGATTCACTATGTAGACTAGACTAGCTTCAAACTCCCAGAGATCCTCCTGCCTCTCGAGTGCTGTGATTGTAGGCATGCACTACCACAGCCCGGCCCCATTTTGCTTCTGAGACAGGATCTAATATAATCCGTGTTAGCCTTGGACTTATTGTGTAGCTGAGAATGACCCTGAACTTCTTTTTTTTTAATTATTTATTTTATTTCTAAAATTTATTTAAAGTTTTATGTAGATGGGCATTTTGCCTATATGGATGTCTGTGCACCACACGTGTGCCCACAGAACCAAAAGAAGGGATAAGTTCCCTTGGGACTGGTGTTACAGATGGTTGGATCCACAATGTGGGTGCTGGGAATTGAATCCAGGTCCTCTGAGAGAGCAGCCAGTGCTCTTAACCGCTGGCTGTCGGTCCTCTCACACCTCTTGTGACAAGGGACTTTTCATAGCTCCCCTGGGCATCCCTTCTTTGTTACACTGTCCCCTCCCAGCTGTAAAGTGGCTGCCCACTCTCTCGTGGCCCCATTCCAAACAAGAATGAAACTTTCATCCTGCACTCATGTTTTTAGCAAGGAGGAAGTCCTTAGGGATAGCGGATGTTACAGTTAATCGTCTTGACATTGGTGATAGCTGCTGCATTATCAGACAGAAAGGAAGGAGATTGCCAGCATAGGCTTAAACCTCTTGTGACTTGTCCCCTGTGACGGGAGAGAAAGCCACTTTCCTGGGGCACCAGACCTCGCAGGCCTGAATGAACCTGAGCTCCTGTGAACCCAGAAGAATGCCTCTTCCAAGTTCTCATCTTTTCCCCCTCAGATGGCCCAGATCCACAAAACCTGGCGTGTCTTCTCACCACAGCCCAGGCTGACTGAACTCACAGCAGACTTCCTGCCTGAATCACCAGGCCTGTAATCTGGCTGGGACTGGTCCCTCCTCCTCATCTACCCTCTCCTGGGACTGGCCCCAGATTTTTATTTTTTTGAGCGGGGGCTGATTTATGGAAAATGGAACCTAATCCTCATCCCACATGTTAGGCAAATGTTTTATCATTAAGTTCACCCCTGCCCTCTTTTATCTTTAAAATTATGTATTTATTTTTGTTCTGTGTGGTGTTCTGCCAGCATGTATGTCTGTGCACCACCTGCATCAGAGGAAGGCTTGGATTCCTTGAAACTGTGAGCTGCCACGTGGGTGCTGGGATTTGGACCTGTGTCCCCTGAAAGAGTAACCAGTGCTCTTAACTGCTGAGCTGTCTCTCAGCCCCTATTTTTAAAGATTAATTTACTTTATTTTTATGTATATGAGTGTTTTGCCTGCATGTATGTATGTGCACCATAGGTGTGCAATGCCCAAGTGGGCCAGAAGAGGGTGTTAGGACCCCTGGAACTGGAATAACAGTTGTGAGCCACTGTGTGGATGCTGGGAACTGAACTCTGGTCTGTTCCATCTTTTTACTTTTTTTTTTTTTTTTTTTTTTTTTTTTGAGACAGGGTTTCTCTGTGTAGCTTTGCGCCTTTCCTGGGACTCGATCTGTAGACCAGGTTGGCCTCAAACTCACAGAGATCCGCCTGCTTCTGCCTCCCAAATGCTGGAATTAAAGGCATACACCATTACTGCCTGGCCCATCTTTTTGCTTTTAAAAACACGTTTTTATACTTTCTCTTTGGGGATGGTGTGGTTTGTGGTAAGGGGTCTTGGTGGTGATTGGGGTGTGTGGTGACAGTATTTGATTTTGAGGTAGGGTTTCATGGAGCCCAGGCTGGTTTTGAAGCCCCATCCTCCTTCTAGGTACTGGAGTTACAGACATGTAGATGTACCCCCCCACTCCCACCCCATGCCCTGTTTTTCCTTTTTTTCCCCCAGAAGGCAACTCATTTAGACTACCTTTGTGTGTGTGTGTGTGGGGGGGTCTAGACAGTGTTTCTCTGTGTAACAGTGCTGCCCTGACATCTGCTTTGTAGCCCAGGCTGGCCTCGAATTCACAGAAATCCACTTGCCTCTGCCTCTCAAGTGCTGGGGTTAAACGTATGTGCCACCACCTCCCGGCCCTTCTTTTATTCCGAGACATGACATCACTATATAGCCCAGGATGGTCTTGGACTTCTGATTCTTCTGCCTCAGCCTCCTGAGAAGCTGGGAATAGAGGCCTGCAGATCACTAGATCTTCCCTCAGGGCTCTGATCACTCCTGCCCCTGGAGATCCATATATTCCACAGTCTCTGGTTCTTCCTGGGGCCCAAGAACGAGCATGTATGCAAAGCCCAGGGGAGCCCCTGGCAGACTCCCAAGTGTCAGGGCACAGGGTTCTGAGGCACAGGAAGAATGTTTGTCTTGTCTCCTTTCTGGGCTGTGAGCATCTCAATGAAGAGAAAACACATAGACATGTGAACACAGGCTGTCAGCAGGCACCTTTACCCACTGAGCCACCCCACCAGCCCTCAAGAAAGCCCTTTTAGCACAAAGTACAATAAGTGGCTGAGGGATATCAGGGTGGGCTCCCCAGCTCAGGAGTCTCTACAGACACTATCCAAATGCTTGGCTAGAGTCCGAGGCAGGAAGAAGGGCTCACAGAGGGGTCACCCTAAGCCCATATTGTGCAGCTGCTCGAGGATCCAGAGGGGGCACTGACTGACGTAGGTTGGTACAGAAGAGCTGTCAATCCCTTGATTGACAGGGACCCTTTCTCCAGGGCCCATTCCCTCACTCCCAGTTGACTGGGGGCAGGGTGGGGTGGGGGGTGGAGTGTGGGGTGG
This sequence comes from Onychomys torridus, assembly GCF_903995425.1. NCBI lineage: Eukaryota > Metazoa > Chordata > Mammalia > Rodentia > Cricetidae > Onychomys > Onychomys torridus. The sequence goes on from NC_050444.1 coordinate 147,830,270, forward strand.
AGACCAGCTTCTGCAGGAAACTCAGGTACCTGCCCCCTCCACCCCTGAACCTGAACAGTCTGTTCTTGTTTACGACCCCCATCCCAGGGGAACAGCGATTGCTCATCCCTGCATGTGATCTGAGAGGGCCAAATCTTTGGGGCCTGGAGGAAACTCAAGCCCCGCCAGCAGCCTGGCTTCGGAATGCTCAGCTGGTCCCCTCCATGTGACTGAGGTACAGCTATAAATATCAGAGGGGCCTCAGACCAAGACAGAAGTCGGACGCCGGGAGAAGACCAAAAGGATTCGATTGAGCTTGGGGACAAAGGCAAGCCCTCCAGTTCCACTCAGTGGGACACACGTGGAAGAGACAACCATCTCTCAAAGCAGTATGGATTATAAATCTAGCCTGATTCCGGATGGAAACGCCATGGAGAACCTGGAGAAACAGCTGATCTGCCCCATCTGCCTGGAGATGTTTACCAAGCCTGTGGTCATCTTGCCCTGCCAGCACAATCTCTGTCGGAAGTGTGCCAACGACATCTTCCAGGTCAGCACTAAGCAGGGCCAGGACCTGGAAGCCCCCCCGCCCCCCCCCCCCAGGACGGCTTCTCAGATTCCTCTTCCTCTCAACCCAGGTCACTTCTGACCACTTGCTCCAGGGTGAAGCTAGGCAGAGACCTCTGGGAAGGACTAGGGATGGGGGGGGGGGGCTAAGGGGGGAGGGAAACAGCTCTAGTCCTTTTCCAGGATGCACCATCGAGTCCCCACGCTGCCCCCAGCTCCCTGCTCTGCTCACTGTTGATTCTCTAGTCAAGGGTCAAATGCCTAAGTGATAAGGGGGGAGGCTGGCAGAGAGGAGAGAAACCAGGCCCTGGGGCAGGAGCCAGCTCCAGGGTGGCAGGGGGCCTAGAGATTTGGAAGGAGGGTGCCAAGAGGCACAGGGCCACAGCAGCATCCTCAGAGGCTGTCTGCTCCTACACAGGGGCAGCGGCACGCCATCTTCCTGAGGTGGAAAGGGGATAGTTGTGACCACACCCAAGGGTCCTGAGCCACTACAGAAAACGGTCTTTCAAAGTCAGATGTAGCTGCACATGCCAATAATCCAAGCATTCGGGAAGCTGAGGCAGGAGGATTGCTAAGAGTCTGAGGCCAGTCTGTGCTAACTAATGAGTCTGAGAAACAAGGCCCTATCTCAAAAACCAAAAAGCCAAAAGTGCGTTTTCACCGATTTCCTTAACAATCCTAGGAGCTGGCTCCAATTCTAATGCCTGTGATATCAGTGGTAAACCGAGGCATAGAGAGATATAGTTGCTGACCTAAAGTCACATGACTTGAACTTACGTTGGCTGACACTGAACCTCTTGACTATTTGAATGCTTCAATCAAGACACTCCACCACGTGGCTGGGCGGGTTCTAGGTCAAGACCAGGAGTCTGTGTCCTTTGGTTGGGCTGGTGTGTTTGGGGTAGTTGGGGAGAGGGGACCTGGAGATTGAGAGGGAAGAAACTCCAGCCTCATGTTTGCCTTGGCTGTCTTGTCTGCAGGCTGCAAATCCCTACTGGACCAACCGAGGTGGCTCAGTGTCCATGTCCGGAGGCCGTTTCCGCTGCCCCTCCTGCCGCCACGAGGTGATCATGGACCGGCACGGCGTGTATGGCCTGCAGAGGAATCTACTGGTGGAAAACATCATTGACATCTACAAGCAGGAGTGCTCCAGGTCAGTGCAGCTGAACAGCCCAGCCTCCTGCCCCAGCCAACTCCCCCGGGAGATTACAGCCACATTCATCAGTACAGAGAGCCATCACCCTCTACCTTAGACTGAACCTCAGCTCTTGGTATACTGGGGACATGAAAGAGAGTCCCCAGAACAGAGCATGAGTGTGGGTGTGTGCTTAAAAGAGAGAAAGGATGGGGCTGGAGATGGCTCAGAGGTTAAGAGCACCGGCTGCTCTTCCAGAGGTCCTGAGTTCAATTCCCAGCATCCACATGGTGATTCACAACCATCTGTAATGAGATCTGGTGCCCTCTTCTGGCGTGCAGGAATACATGCAGGCAGAACACTATACATAATAAATAAATAAATCTGAGAGAGAGAGAGAGAGAGAGAGAGAGAGAGAGAGAGAGAGAGAACAGGAAACAAGGCTCCAAGAAAGGAAGTCAGCTGGGTGTGGTGATGCACATGTTCCCAGTTCTTGAGAGGCAGGGACAGGAGGATTACTGTGAGTTCCAGGCCAGTGTAGCCTACAGAATGAGACCCTGTCTCACTCATCCTCAATAATAATAGTAATAACAACAACAGTATTAATAGTTTTGAACAGTTACCCGAAGTTTACCAGTTAGAACAGGAATGATCTGGGCAGAATTTGTGGGTGGCAGGGGGTGTGCAGTACCGGGCACCAACTGGAAATTGACACAGCTACTGGGTGATCCTGATTGGGGCTTGAGGGTAGAACTTGCTGAGAATACAGGAAACTCTGTCCCTGGGTGCTGGGACCCACAGCAACATTGAAGAACATTCCAACAAGACTCCTGATCCACTGACCTCAGCCTAAAACCTTCACCAGACCAGTGAAGATGGAGCACATCTGTAATCCCAGCACTAGGAAGGCTGAGGCAGGGGAACAGAGTTCAAGTCCAGCCCATGTAGCCAGACTCAGTCAAGGGAGCAGACAGCAAGATCTGAACTATTAGACATTCATGGAGCGCTGACTGTATGTAGGTGCTGTCCTCAGCTCCTCCACGCATTTTCTGTCAGTCTCACTGAGATATGACAAGGCCATCTCATCCCTGTGTTAGCATGAGAAAATGAAGGCTCAGATTAGGCCAGCACGTGGTGAAGATGAGATAGAGGGTGTAACTGACTCCGTGGTGACTATTCTTCCCCCTCCGTGTGTGTGTGTGTGTGTGTGTGTGTGTGTGTGTGTGTGTGTGTGTGTGTGTCTGTCTGTCTGTCTGTCTGTCTGTCGTCTATGGAGGCCAGAAGAGGGTACTGGGTCCATATATTAGTCAGGGTTCTCTAAAGGAACAGAATTTACTGAAGGATTATTAGAATGGCTTACAGGCTGGTCCACCAACGGCTGTCTACCAACAGAAGGTCCAAGTGTCCAGTAGTTGTTCAGTCCACAAGACTGGATGTCTCACTTGGTCGTCAGTGTGTGCTGGAATCCCACAGAAGTAGGCTCTGATGCCAGTGAAGGAATGGACTTGGCAGTGAGAGCAAGCAGGCAAAGAGAGAGCAAGCTTCCTTCCTTCACGTCTTTCATACTGGATGCCAGCAGACGGTGTGGTCCAGATTAGCAGTGGATCTTCACACTCCAAAAAAGAATTGGATTAAAAGTGGATCTTCCCACTTAAAATTATTTAAGAAAAAAAATAAATTAAGAAAAATTCCCTTATGGGTATACCCAGCCACTTGGATTTCAGATAATTCCAGAAGTAGTCAAGTTGATAAAATATCGCCATCACAACCCCCGTGGAACTAAAGCCGGAGTTACAGATGGTTGTGAGCTTTCTTGTGGGTGCTGGGAACCGCACCCAGGTCCCCTGCAAGAGCACTCAGCTCTCTTAATTGCCCACCTATCTCTGCAGTCTGCAGAGTAGGTGCTCTAAACTTCTTCGTTACATTGTGTGTGTGGTGTGGGTGTGAGTGCACACACACCATGGCCCATGTGTGGAGGTCAGAGGATGACTTTGTGGAATCCATTTTCTCCTTCTGCCTTTACATGAATTCAGGAATCAAATTCAGGTTGCTGGCCTCTGCTGCAATACAAGTACCCTTATCTGCTGAGCCATCTTGTCAGCCCACAAATGCCTATTTCTGAGGATGCTGACAACAACGATGATGATGATGATGATGATGATGATGATGATGATGATGATAATAATAATGCAATTTATAGTATACCAATGTCAGCCCGCCTCTGTAGAGTCCTGAACTTGGGTCTGGACTCGTTGAGGCTTTTCCCTAACAGGTCAATGACAATGCGAGTTGCCCTTACCCAGGGTCTGCTCAGAGCTCTGCAGGTCACATTCTGACATAGTTGGCACAGCTCTGAGAGACACTGAGGCTTGAAGAACTAAGATCACACCAAACAAGCCAGTGTCTGACCCTAACATCTGGCCACCAGGGAGGGAGAGTTGTTCTCAAGCAGCCGGTCCTCTCCATCTGTACAGCTACCTGCCACCCTAGGGGACAGAGGCAAACGGCACCAGGAAAACCCCATCACCACAGCCACAGTATGGGGCTCCTGGGCTCCAAGGTGAAAACAAAACCAGCCTAGAAAGGCGCCCCAGTGAAGTCTGGGGTGTGACACCCATGCAGGGCTGCTGCAAAGTGAGAGGTTGACACTGATGGGGGACAGTCACTATCTGAGACTTATGAGATGCTTACGTGTTAGGGGCTGGGGGTCAGAGGTCATGTAGACACAGCTGCTTATCCTAAATGGATGTAAGTTCTGCCTAGCTTGGGAGATCAGGCTTTGACTCTAAAGCCCCAGTCTCTGCTGGGGAATGACTGATGCTGGAGAGGAGTGTGCCAGGCACCCTGAGCAGAGAAAGCAATCAAGGGAGAAAGATGTCCTAGGACAGAGAAACTCTTGGGCCGGCAGGATGGCTCAGTGAGTACAGGTGCTTGCCGCCAAGCCTGACTACCTGAGTTCTATCCCCAGGCCCCACATGGTAGAAGAAGAGAAAAAAGTCCTTCAAGCTGTCCTCTGACCTCCACACATGCGCGCGCACACACACACACACACACACACACACACACACACACACACACTGCCCAACATACACACATAATAAATAAAGGCAAGTGTTTTTTTTTGTTTTGTTTTGTTTTTTGTTTTTTTGTTTTTTCCGAGACAGGGTTTCTCTGTAGCTTTGGAGCCTGTCCTGGACTAGCTCTGTAGACCAGGTTGGCCTCGAACTCACAGAGATCTGCCTGCCTCTGCCTCCAGGCAGGCATGCGCCACCACCACCCGGCAAAAGGCAGTTTTTAAAATTAAAAAGGAGCCGGGCAGTGGTGGCACTCGCCTTTAATCCCAGCACTCGGGAGGCAGAGCCAGGTGGATCTCTGAGTTCCAGGACAGCCTGGGCTACAGAGAGAGCTCCAGGACAGGCTCCAAAGATACACAGAGAATCCCTGTCTCAAAAAACCAAAATATTAATTAATTAATTAAAAAGGAGATTTTGGGCACCAGAGAGACTTTATGTAGCATAGATCAAGGTTTGCACTAGGCTTCTGGAACAGCCATGTCCCCCACCATGTGCTGTTTGTATGGCTTAGGGTGTACAAACTGTCCCCTTTTCTGAACCCTCAGACACCCTTAGGATGTGTTCACTCATGTATTCTCTCTACTTGCGTTTCATTTCCACAGTCTCCACGCCAGGTACTGTATGTTATAGACGCGGAGAAGAAAAACAAGCAGGCTTCCCCGCCTGGTTGAAGGCCACTGTCTGATAGATTAAATATAGACATAAGGGTTACCATTGGAATAAGTTGCCCAGGCCCCAGCAACTAAGAGCTATGGGGCTATAATTAGAGTAAAGGCGTTCTAGCCTCCCCTGCCTGTGCTGCTGGGCGACCTTGGGCAAGTCCATTCGTTTCTGGTACTCCGTTGCCTCTCCCCTAAGGTTAGCACCTTCTGGCCTGACTCTGGAACTCTGGGGCCCTCCCCAGCTCCCCTGTACCAACTCAGGCCAGCTCCAACACTGCAGTCTGTTGGGGGGTTTGGGAACAGGTTTGATATCATTAGCTTCCTTGACCTTGGGCCCTCAGAAGAAAAATGGAGAATGTTTGGAGCAGCCTGACACCCTGGAAGCTTACATGTGGATGTGGTGGCCTCTTGTGCTTGGAGATAGGAAGAGACAGGGAGAGGAGACATCCCTGACTTGTGATTCTTCTCCTCCGCAGTCGGCCCCTGCAGAAAGGCAGCCACCCGATGTGCAAGGAACATGAGGATGAGAAAATCAACATCTACTGCCTCACATGTGAGGTGCCTACTTGCTCCCTGTGCAAGGTGTTCGGAGCCCACCAGGCCTGTGAGGTAGCCCCGCTGCAAAACATCTTCCAGGGACAGAAGGTATTACTTCCAGTCACTGTGCCCAGATGATTCCGAGGGTGGATTTGACCCTTGTGGATGTGCTGAGCCGGCCTTTCAGGAATAGTCCCTCTGGAGGGACTTCCCAGGCCACAGGGACAGCAGCCGTTGCCTCCCTGGGGGAGGTGGCTGAGCTCATGGGTTATACTTAGAGTCACTTGAGAACACCTGGGTGTGGCCACAGGGAGGAGGTCAGACCCTAGGGTCAGGCCACCAGGCCCTTCCAGGCCATGGCTTCCCCTCCTGTGTACTCTGGGATCCCAGACCTCTCCACCTGAGCCTCTCATGAGCACAAGGCAGATTTGAGACTCTTTCTGGCCCTAGCAACCCCAGCTTCCTATCTCTGTAGTGACCTGTAGCCCTTTCTAAACTCTCTGTTCTCCACATTTCACTTGGCTCTTGGACTCTGCTCTTCTAGAACTTTCCAATTCTATTACTTTTCTCAGAAACTAGCAGCTGGGCATGACAGCACAGGCCTTTAAGCTTAGCACTTATGAGGCAGAGGCAGGTGGATCTCTATGAATATGAGTCCAGCCTGGTCTACATAGTAAGTTCTAGGCCAGCCAGGGCAGCATAGTAAGATCCTGTCTCAAAAAAGAAAAGGAAAAGAAAAAGGTTTTCCTTTGTTCTTTGCCAGTATTTCGCTGGGCGTTTTGGGGTGCCCAGTTCCTCTATATGAGTCTCATCTGTCCACAAAGGATACAGCATCGGTGGTAGTCTCTGCTTTAGGCCTGAACTGCTCCCCAAAAGGAGGGATAACAACTACTTTTTGACTCTCTGGGAGAGGGGGTGCAGGGACATCATATTGCTGTCATGCCGAGAAGCACCAGGCTCTGAGTCTATTTCTGTCCATCCCTGCCCCCCCATCCAGACTGAACTGAGTAACTGCATCTCCATGCTGGTGGCAGGGAACGACCGAGTGCAGACTATCATCTCTCAGCTGGAGGACTCCTGCCGAGTGACAAAGGTGAGCATGATGACTGGCCCTGTCAGCGGTGAGGTGGAGGCCTCCAGTGCAGCTGTCTCAGGGCAAGGCTTGAGTAATGAGTATGGGTTGGGCTTTGGCGCCTTGGGTGCCCAGTAGAGATGGTGGAGAGGGGCACAGTCATTCCTCTGCTCAGTCAGCAGATGGTTCCTGAGCACACAACTGTGTCAGACCCTGCCCAAAGGACTGCAGGACCCACCAGTAACTCTCTGAATGTCTCCAGCATCAATCATTTTGCTGCAGAGCAAGGTTCCTGGACCTTGAAAAGCTCACACTTGACCCTGGAGCCTGTGGAAGCTCAGGTGCTGAATCAGTAGATCAGGAATGAAACAGGACTCTGCACTTCTTCATTTATTATATATACATATATATGTGTGTATATATATATGTTTGGTTTTTCGAGACAGGGTTTCTCTGTGTAGCTTTGCGCCTTTCCTGGAACTCGCTTTGGAGACCAGGCTGGCTTCGAACTCACAGAGATCCTCCTGGCTCTGCCTCCCAAGTGCTGGGATTAAAGGCGTGCGCCACCACTGCCCGGCTTATTATATTTTTTAATGTATCTGGGCGTTTTGCTAGCATGTATGTCTGTGCACATGTATGTGCAGTGTTCAAGGAGGCCAGAAGAGGGAGTCAGATCCCTCAGAACTGGAGTTACAGAGGGTTGTGAGTTACCATGTGGGTGTTGGTGAATTGGGGTCCTCTTAGTGGTCTTAACCACTAAGCCATCTCTCCAGCCCTCTTTCTGTCTGTCTTTCTTATTTTCTTTGATTTGATTGTTTGAGATAGGGTCTTCTGTAGAACAGAATGAGCTTGCATTTACTAAGTAGTCTAGATTGGTCTTGAACTCCTGATTCTCCTACCTCTATCTGCTGAATGCTGGGATTACAGTCATGTACCTGGCTGAAAATTTGCATTTCTAATGAGCTTTGGAAGATTATTGGTTCCTTAGACTGTAGAGGCAGAGGTAGTTCTTCCAGCCAGGTGTGATGCCAACTCTGTAATATCAGCATTTGGGAAATGATGCCAACTGTAGCTGGAAAGCTTCTCTCCAGGTGCTACCAAGCCCCCGCGCGGTCCCACAGCCCACGTATAAACACACAGATGCTTATATTATTTAAACTGCTTGGCCATTAGCTCAGGCCTACCACTGTCTAGCTCTTACTCTTACATTCAGCCCATTTCTATTAATCTATACTTTGCCACGTGGCTCGTGGCTTACCGGCACCTTACATCTCCCTTGTCACGGCAGCGGCTGGCAGTGTCTCTCTGCCTCAGCCTTCCTGTTCCCAGAATTCTCTTATCTGTTTGTCCCGCCTATACTTCCTGCCTGGCTACTGGCCAATCAGCACTTTATTTACACAGAGCGATATCCACAGCAGCTAACAGAGAAATTCAAGATCATCCTCCTACACATAATAAATTTGCAGCTAGCCTGGGCTACATGAGACTGTCTCAAAAATAAACAAACAAATAACAGAAGAAGAAGAGAAAGAAAAGGGGAAAAGAAAGAATGAAGCTTTCCCATTCATGGAGGAATATTCAAAATTCTGCTCTTCCTGGCCACAGTGGCGCACACCTCTAATCCCAGCACTCAGAAAGCAAAAGCAGGTGGATCTCTGTGAGTTCAAGGCCAGCCTGGGCTACATAGTGAATTCCAGGGCTACACAGTGAGGCCCTTTCTCCAGAAAGAAAAATAATCTGGTCTCTTCTTGAGGTAGGGTTGGAGCTGGGGCATGGGAGGGGTGGGCATCCTAACTGCAAGTGGGCGGAACTGTAGGAAGGACAGGAACATTGTGATCCCCTGAGTGGTAGGTATCTCATTCTGAAAGGTTCCACTGCCAAACCTACTTTACTTTTTTGAGACAGAGTCTCGCTGAGTTACACCATGTCAACTTTCCGCGAAGGCGCTTACTTCCCATTAGCTTTGCCTCCTGTGGGATGAGGACTTGGCAGGCTCTCTTCCCTCTGCAGATGGCTGGTTCCTGGGCCCTTCTGTCTCAGAAAGTGGGTCGGGACCCCATGAGATGAGACTGTAGATTTCTGTCCTCAGGAAAACAGCCACCAGGTGAAGGAGGAGCTGAGCCAGAAGTTTGACGCCCTCTATGCCATCTTGGACGAGAAGAAGAGTGAGTTGCTGCAGCGGATCACACAGGAACAGGAGGAGAAGCTGGGCTTCATTGAGGCCCTGATCCTCCAGTACCGAGAGCAACTGGAAAAGTCCACCAAGCTTGTAGAAACAGCCATTCAGTCCCTAGACGAGCCTGGAGGGGCCACCTTTCTCTTGGTGAGTGGCTCCTGGAGGGGTTGAGTAGATTTGAACTATACATACTCTTCCTCAGCCCTTGAACAAGCCATTTAAATCTTGGTAAGGCAATAGGCAATGGTAGCTCATGCCTGGAATCCTAGTACTTGAGAGGCTGAGGCAGGAGGATTACAGGTTGAGGGGACAATTTGGTTGAAATCTCAAAATAAGACATGCCAGGCTAGGCGTGGTGGCACTCAACTTTGATCCCTGTATTTAGAAGATACAAGCAGAGGCAGGAGGATCGCTGTGAGTTTGAGGCCAGCCTGGTCTACAGAGCCAATTCCAGGATAGCTAGAGCTACATAATACAGAGACCCTGTCTGGAAAAAAACAAAAACAAAAAACACCACTTTTTGTTCTTGCAACGGATCTGGATTCAGTTCCCAGCACATACATGGTGGCTTACAACCATCCATAACTCCATTTTCAGGGGGACCCAATGCCCATTTCCAACATCCAAGGGCACCAGGCACATATGTGGTATACATACATGTATGCAGGCACTCATACATACACATCAAACAAAAATAAATAAATCTTTTCAACAACAGCAAAACCCAGAAGGTCTGCAGATGATGACTCAGGGGTCAGAGAACTTGCTGATCATTTAGAGGGCCTGAGTTAGGTTCCAGCACCCATGTTGGGCAGCTCACAATCACCTCTAATTCCAGTTCCAGGGGAGCCTCACACTCTCTTATGGCCTCCAGGGGCTGCTACGCACATGTGGTGCACATAAACTCACAGCCACACATATATACAAATAAAAATTTAAGAACACACAAAAAACTCTAGTACCCAAAACACATGCCTTTGGCTCTTCTCCTGGGCCAGATTTGTCCAGACCACAGGTCTGAAAAGTAGGTTTGGCTGACTCTCAACCAGGAGACTTCAGACATTGTGAGTGGCTTGATCTGAGAACCCTGGCTTCTTGCCAGGACAGGGGAAGCATTTTGGGGTGCATGATGGCCAAGACCTGGGCTAACCAGAGACAGAGAGGAAATGTCCCAAGTTCTGTCTGACTCGGGGCAGGGATCAAGTTACAACTGCACCATGGAATGGTTCCTGGAGTCGATGCTCAGGAGGTCATTATGTTATGTCCCTGGGGATTTGCAATACTAACCCTTCCTGCTCTTTCTCTCTACAGAGTGCCAAGCAACTCATCAAGAGGTTAGTGTCTCTGGGACCATTGCCCAAGTCCCTAGGTCGCCCCAGGGCTTCTGACACTTAGTGGGACCTTGTGCATTAGGGTTGGGGCTCACCCCCAGCTCATGTTCCCTACTTTCTTGGGTCATCCACTCTGCTTGACCCTGGAGAAGAACTGTTCTCTACCCCTTCATCCCCTCTCACTTCAGGGATGGATTGTGGAGCTGGGACGGGACCCCCTTAGAGCTGAGGCTAAGTTGTCCCTTCCGGCATGGAGCCCTGAGACCTTAGCCTGCCTTTCTCCCCACAGCATTGTGGAAGCTTCCAAGGGCTGCCAGCTTGGGAAGACAGAGCAGGGCTTTGAAAGCATGGACTACTTCACTCTGGATTTAGAACACATAGCAGAAGCCCTGAGGGCCATCGACTTTGGGACAGGTAAAGGACATGGTAATGCTACTTACTGGCTTGTATGCATGTTCGACCCTTGAAAGGCAGCATTCCTCTTGGAGCCCAGTGGTAGGCAGATCCTCTAAAAACGTCGAATTTACCCAGTCAACTCTGACAGGGTCTCTCTATGGAGCCCTGGTTGTCCTAGAATTCTCTAAGTAGACCAGGCTGGCCTGGAACTCAGAGATCCTCCTGCCTCTGCCTCCACCCCACTGCACCCAGCCCTGGGCTCATTTATTCGTTGGATTTTTTACGCTCTGAGCACTGAGACCCTGACCTAAAGATGTAAATTCTATCAACTCCAGGATGGAATTCTGCCAACACCTCCATCTTGTAGTTTAGGAAACGAAGTATAGACAGGGTGACCCCCTTGTTCAAGGCCACTCAGCTAGTAAGTAGCAGGTGCAAACCATACCCAGGCCATTTGGCTCACAAGACTCTCTGAGGGCACAGGAGACAATGTGAAGACATCATAGCACCGGTCCATAGTGATTCTCTGGGGAACCTATTATGAGCAGAAACTACGGCTTAAACGAAACAGCGAGCCCTCTGGATTCCAGTTTAGGCATGCGCCCTGGGTGTTCCGCTGCAGTTTTTTTACATTAAAAAAAATTTATTTATTTATTATTATTATGTATACAGAAGAGGGCGCCAGATCTCATTACAGATGGTTGTGAGCCACCATGTGGTTGCTGGGAATTGAACTCAGGACCTCTGGAAGAGCAGTTGGTGCTCTTAACCGCTGAGCCATCTCTCCAGCCCTCTGCTGCAGTTTTTACTTGCCGTTTTTGCTTTTGTTTTTGTTTTGTTTTGAGACAGGGTGTCACTATGTAGCCCAGGCTATCTTTGAATTTGTGGCTAACCTCCTACCTCAGTGTCCTGAGTGTTGGGATTACAAGTTTAAACCATGGTGCTCTGGTTTGCAAACATCCCTGACAAATGCTGACTCTGTAATTCCCTGGGGCCTGGAAGGGAGTGGCGAGACCAGGTTAGGAAAGTTTGAAGGCCACATCCCAGGATGAGAAAGTTTGGAGCCAGGTTGAGCTTTGGGGGACACTGTCTTGAGTAGAAGCCCCCGGGCTACCCCAAGACTGCCTCTCTGTGGACTGAGCAATGAGGTAAACAGAATGAGATGCTGAGCAAGCTGATTTCAAAGGCTGAGCAGATTCCTTTAAGCCAAGGACTCTGATCTGGAAGGACAGGAAATGTTTGCCCAGCTTCCTCCTTGTGATGTGTCTGTCCCGCTGAGATGACAGAACTCTAAGTGTGCCTCCTGGGTCCCTGAGGCCACAGACACATCAGTGATGAAGGATGTGGTATCTTGGGCCAAAAGGACTGATCTGGAGGTGGGGAACGGACACATGAAAGCTGGGCTCTGAGCTGGGGTCCTCAAGCCCGGTACCTCCTACATCCCTGCTGCTTCTAGGTACCCAGTTGGGCCCAGAAATGGGGACAGATGTCCCCTCTAGGCCAGTCTTCTAATAGTTGCTGTGAGAAGCCAATCCCATCTTAAAACAATTGGTCTTGTCCCAGATGAGGAAGAGGAGGAATTCATTGACGAGGAGGAAGATCAGGAAGAGGGCGTGTCCACAGAGGGGAAAGAAGGTAAGAACTCCCTTTCTCTGCCCTTGGGCCTTCAGCGTTGGAGTGCTGCGCTACGCATTCCCAGGGTGTGTGTGTGTTTATTATTGTTACTTTGGCCCTCCTCTCTTTTGTACGTCTGAGGTATGCATGCATAGGTTTGCACATATGTGTGTTTAGGGATGTCCAGGCAGAGGGCCAAGGCCGACATAAGGGTCTTCTCGATCAATCCCCACCGGGTTCACTGAGGCAGGGTTCATGGATTTGCTTGTCTAGCTAGCCAAATTGTTCAGGGGTCCCCTCTCCCGTCTTCTGAGCCCTGGAATCACGGGCTACCAGGGTCATTGGCATTTCTTTGGGTAGGTGCTGGGACCTGAACTCTGGCCCTCATGTTCATGTAGGGGCCCACCCACCAAGCCAGTTCCCAGCTGCTGCTGCTTCCTCCTCCTGTTTTTTTGTTTTTGTTTTTGTTTTTTTTTGTTTTTGTTTTTTTGTTTTGTTTTGTTTTGTTTTAATTATTTTCTAAGAGCTGGGATTAAAGGAATGCTTCCTTACACCTGGGTAGCAGTTAAGCCTAGTTAATAGAGCCGAATTCCAATCCAGCTAAAGTGGCTAGCTCCAGGGCATTGGTTCTCAGCCTATGGGTCATGACGGGGATGGGGGTGGGAGTGGGGTGTCAAAGGGCCCTTTCCCAGGGATCGCCTAAAACCAAAAGAAAACACAGGTTATTTACATTACAATTCATAACAATAGCAAACACAACATAACAGTTATGAAATAGCAACAAAAATAATTTAATGGCTGGGGGTCACCACAACATGAGGACGTGTATTAAAGGGTAGGGTCGAAGCCTAGGAAGGTTGAGAAGCACTGCTTCTGACAGCTAAATTCCAGTTGGGCTTTACAGAGCCCAGGCGGGAGGTGCTATGTTGTGACTTGACACCACAGCTCTGGAGGGCCTGGGTCCTCTGGAGTCTGTGTCTCACCATGAGCCTGTGTCTGCTCTTTCTCTTCCAGGACACCAGTGAGGAGCTGGATGAGCAGACACCCTCTGAGAGCAAAGACTGGGATGGCGGGTGACAGGCCCATCTCGGGAAGGGGTTGGGGCTCCTTGTTGGGGTGGGGCACAATGAGGAAGTATGTCTTCTCTGCTCAGAGAGCAGGGGTTAGAGTAGGACCCCCCCACCGCTGTGTCCAGCAGCTGCTGAAACACGATTAGAAATGTATTCAAAACGTCACAGGACACTTTTCTACGTTGGTGCAAAATGAAACATTTTGTATGTTTTTACAATGTGATTTTTGTATATCCTTGTATATGTACGCCAATTTGGTGCTTTTTGTATGAGAACTTTTGTATGAGGGAAGGGAGTCAAGATAACAGAGCTGCCCACCTTCCTTTCCTGGGTGGGAGGGCTAGGTCTCACTCAAAGGCCTAGAAAGGGCAATGTACTGTATTTCAGTGCCCATCCCCAAACAAGGGGAGAGGACTGAGTTTGTGTTATATGTTGTTTTAATAAATGCAATGGGCTGGGCATGGGGGCGAATGCCCTTTCATCCTAGTACTCTAGAGGTAGATCTATGAGTTCGAGGCCAGCCTGGTCTAACATGGAGAGTTCCAGAGCAGCCAGGACTACATAGAGAGACTCTATCTCAAAAATAATAGAAAAAGAATAAAAAATAAATGCACAGCGCTTTTTTCATGTAACTAAAAAAGAGATGTGATTTCATTCAGCTTGAGCGTGTGTGTGTGTGTGTGTGTGTGTGTGTGTGTGTGTGTGTTGCTAGCAGTAGAACTGAGGACCATGAAAATACTAGATTAAAACTCTACCCTGATCTACAGGAGGCCCCAGCCCCCTTTAGCCTGGTTTTGTGTGTTTTGTTTCGTTTCTAGGAGAAAAGAATTCAGCGTCAGCCAACCTTTAATCCCTTTAGTATGCGTTGTCTAATCTCAGAGAGCAGTGGAGTCAGCTCACCTACAGGCAAGCGGAACACAGGCTAACACAAATACTGAAAGCAGTCTACCTAAAGAAAGCTGACACAGTGGCGCACGCCGTTAATCCCAGCACTCTGGAGGCAGAGGCAGGCAGATCTCTGAGTTCAAGGCCAGCCAGGCCTACGTAGAGAGACCCAGAATCCAGATAAAATTAAAGTAAAGCTGAGAGCTGGTGACGGTAGGGCTTGGTGGCACACACCTGTAACCCCATTTGGGAGATGGAGGCAGGAAGATTTGATGTTCAAGGTCATCCTCAGCTATGCAGCAAGTCTGAGGCTAGCCTGAGACCACGTCTCATCTGATGAAGCTGGATGATGGGGGTGCACGTCTGTAATCTCAGTATTCGGGAGGCTCAGCAGGAAGACTGCCAGAGTTCAAGACCACACTCGGCTACATGTCAAGGGTCAGGCCTGACAGGGATACATGGATGCCAGCAAGATGTGATTTTGACAGAAATATGTCTAGGGACTACAGTTCGATTGATGGAATGTCTGTCTTTCATGAACTCTTGGGTTCAGTCCCCAGCACAGCACACACCTGTGTGATGACACAAGCCTGTAATGCCAGCACCTCTGGTGCAGAGGCAGAGGAATCGAAGTCAGTCTGACTACAGAACCAGTTTGTTGGTTTGTTTTTTCCCTCTTTTCTTCTTATTTATTTGTCGGTCTTAGGATTTCTATTGCTTTGAAGAGGCACCACATTTTTTTTTTCCTGAGACAGAATTTCTCTGTGTAGCTCTGGCTGTCCTGGAATTCTCAATTCTCCCTGTAGACCAGGCTGGCCTTGAACTCACAGAGATCCACTTACCTTTGCCTCCTGAATGGTGGGATTAAAGGCGTGTGCCAGCACTATCCAGCAAGACACCACAACTCTTATAAAGGAAAACATTTAATTGGGTGGTTTACCATTTCAGAGATTCAGTCCATTATCAACATGGTGTGACTTGGTGATGTGCATGTTTATGGTACTGGAGAAGGAGCTGAGAGTCCTACATCTTGACACAAAGGCAACAGGAAGTGGTCTATCTCACTGGGTATGGCTTAAGCATATATGAGACCTCAGAGCCCACCTCCACAGTGACACACTTCCTCCAACAAGGCCACACCTAAGCCAATGAGGCCACACCTCCTAAGAGTGCCACGCTCTTTGGGAGCCATTTTCTTTCAAACCACCACATACCTATTTATTTATTTGAGGCAGGGTCTCTATGGGCAGGATCCTGGAGGCGGGAGCTGATGCAGAGGCCATGCAGGCTGCTTACTGGCTTTCTCAGCCTGCTTTTTTATAGAACCTAGGACCACCAGCCCAGGGATGGCTCCACCAACATTGGGCCCTCCCCCACTGATCATTAATTGAGAAAATGCCTTACAGCTGTTTTGTTTGTGGGTTTTTTTTTGTTTGTTTGTTTGTTTTGAGAAAAGGTTTCTCTGTGTAGTCTTGGCTGTCCTAGAACTCACTTTGTAGATTAGGCTGGCTTTGAACTCACCTTTAATCCCAGCACTCTGGAGGCAGAGGCAGGCAGATCTCTGGGAGTTCGAGGCCAGCCTGGCCTACAGAGACAGATCCAGGACAGGCTCCAAAACTACACAGAGAAACCCTGTCTCGAAAACAACAAAACAAAACAACCAGCCAGTACACCTTGAAACCTTTCTGTGGCAATGCCAGCCCGGCTCTTCACTCTGCATGGGTCATCAACTTGTCATTTTTACGGTCACACACCTGTGTGGTTGTTTGTTTGTTTGTTTGAAGTATTTTTTGTGGGGAAGAAGACACCACAGTTCAACCTAATTAAGAAAGACAATTTGGGGGCCAGGAAGAGGACTCAGAAGCACTGGCCACTATTGCAAGGGACCTGGCTTTGGTTCCCAGCACCCACATGGTGGCTCACACTGTCTATAACTCCAGTTCCAGGGGAGCCAAAGCCTCTTCGGACTCCAAGGCCACAAGGGCCCATATAGACACGAAGGCAGAGCACACCTACACACAGAATAAAAATCAGCAAATCTTTAATAAAGAACAGAAAAGTACGCTTGGCCTCTCACGCCATGGATCCCCCGGGAATGGGCTCCGCTCGTTGGCTCTCACAATGCAATGCCTGCTTCTTGAGGTAGAGCGGGCTGGTGCTTCAGCAGGACTCAGGTACCATTCTCTTTGGTTTATGTTTTTCTTCCTGTTTCAGGAAGTCCTATCAGACCGTGCTCAGCATACACATTAATTCTCTCAGAATCTGGCCTCCAACTTGCTTGTTTACACTGCCAATAGCACTGGGTGACGGTGCAGACAACAGCACCAATGCCATGGCGACATTTGGGGCGTTCCTCTTTGACCCCATTTGTTTCTTTGATGTCTGCAGTATGACTCTTCAAGTAAAGTCGAGTACGTGTGACCAAAGGCATAACGTCTGTCATTTAAGAAGCTTAGTGAGGCGCTGTTAGGTGCCTCCCCTCTCTCCCACTAGGAGAGAATTTGAGAAAAAATAAAAAGTAAAGGACATGACCGCTCCTGGGTATGGTGGAGGGGGAAGTTTATTGTAGATAAAAGGGAGAGTGTGGTTAGTGGCAGGGGCATCTGGGAGAGTCCCGAGTAGACATGACCAGACTGAGCTGGACTGTGTGGGGAGAGGGGCAAGGGAAAGGAGAGAGGAGAGAGGAGAACCAGGTGCAGCCCCCAGGAGGCCAAAGGTCTAAAAAGGGTGGGTACCCATCATGGCTGGATTATGTAAGGAAGAGCCTCTGGGGAAGCAGCCAAGCCCCTGGGCTGGAGAGTGCAGGGTAGAGGGGGGTTATGCCAGCCATACCCTGTAACAGGTAGGGACTGGGGGATGCTGGGAGGACCTGGCAGCTAAATCTGCTTTGATATGTAAAACGGTCACTTCAGTCACTTGTCCTGGGTTTGAAACTTAACATTGTCAAATGACTGGAAGATGGCAGCTCCCGCTGAAAGCAGTTAGCTTTCTTACAGTCATATATATATATATTTTATTTACATTTATTTATTAAGTGGGGGTGAGGAGGCCCATGCCACAGCGCACATGTGGAGGTCAGAGGAAAACTTACAAGGAATCCACTATCTCCTTCCATGTGGATGCCAGGAATGCAACTCAGGTCATCAGGCTTGGTGATGACCAGCTTTATCTGTGGAGCCCGCTTTACAGTCTTAAGTATTCTCCCACAGAAGACTTTGAGAGACAGGTGGGGCATGGTGACCTTTGATCCCAGCACTGAAGACATTTTGGCAGGGGAGTTGAGAGTTCAAGCCAGCCTGGGATACACAGGGAGACTGTGTCTCAAAAGTGGATAATTAAACAATGAAGACAGATGCTCCCACCTCCTGGAAATCACATCCTAACTGCTACACATCCTGTTCCACAACACCTCTCCATGTTACTGACTAGAGAAGCAGGCATTACAGTCCCTAATCTTGCCAACATGATGAACCAATGAGTTTTATTGGGGTTACTTACAGGAATGTGGGTGAAAGGTTACTTCCAGGTGCAGAAGTCATTGACAGCTGCATCACTAAAATCCTACTTCAGCGTGGGCGACAGGCCAAAAGAGTTGGAAGCCTGCAACATACAGTGTGTGGTCAGTTCTGCTTTCCAGGCAGTTGAGTGGGATGAATTTCTTACTGGCAGCTCAGCTTGTCTCTTTTAGACAGATCGCTCATCTAAGAGTATCTCTCTGTGGGCCCTCACTACTTAGAGATATGCTTGTGGAAGGAGGAACCTAGAGAATCTGGTCAGTTTCAGGGACTTCCTGAAGCTACTAAGTTGTTTACTACCTGGGATTAAGAAAGTAAACTTAGCTTTCCGGTAGAACATTTTGTTGTTTCACATCTCTATAAGCATCCTGTTTTAAAATACCCTGTTTGTATCTCTTTTAACATCCTGTATCTGAGGGAGCTTCCCTTCAAGACACATGGCTTTAATCTAGAAGGAAACTGCTACACAGCACACACTCAGCTCGCTTTTGTTTTCTTTTAGGCAGGGGCTGGCCTTGAACCCACTATGTAGTTGATAATCATGATCTCCTAATCCTCTTGCCCTTACCTGCCAAGTGCTACCAATTTGTGAAGTTTTATTTTATTTTATCTATTGTTTATTTTTTGAGGCAGTGTCTCTATATGTTGACCAGACTGGCCTCTGACTCACAGAGATTCACCTGCCTCTGTATTTCAAGTACTGGCTTACTTATTTTATTTCATGTATATAGATGTTTTGTGCTGTGTGTATGTAAGTGCAGTGAATGTGTATTAGGTACCAGTGATGCCCGAAGAGTGCTGGATCCCCTGGAACAGCTGTTACGGGAGGACGGGAGAGTTTTATATTCCCCTGTGGATGCTGGGAACTGAAGTCCCCCCCCCCCCCCATCCCCAATAGAGTTTCTCTGTGTAGCCCTGGCTGTCTTGGAATTTGCTGTGTAGATCAGGCTGGCCTGGAATTCAGAGATCTACCTGCCTCTGCCTCCTGAGTGCTGGGATTAAAGGCATGGGAGTGCAGTGAGTTCTTTTAACCACTGATCCATCTCTCCAGCTGCCTTGTTGAAGTTTTAAATGAAATTTTTGATTAGGTGAGTGTGTGTGTGTGTGTGTGTGTGTGTGTGTGACACTCACACACACACACACACAATTTGGAATTGAACCCAGGGCCCTAAAGAATACTAGCCGAGCACTCTATCACTGAACTACATCCTCAGCACAAACTCTTGCAAATCAATTAAAATCCTTTCTGAGGGAAACGCCGTACTTCAAATGCACTTCTCTCAAGGCTGTGCTTCAGACACCAGATGCACACACCAGGAAAGAAATGAATTTTGCAGTGGACCACAGCAGGTTGTCCACAAATTCAATGCAATCTACCTCAATGCTTGGTCTCTGAGACAATCCCCCTTCTCTTCTGATGCTGAGCACAAGCCCCAGGTTGTACCTTCTCACAGCTTCTCTCCTTGGGTACCATCAAGTTGCTAAGAACCCTGGGAAATGCTAACTTAACACTTATTAACTCATCACAAAGCATATAGCTAAGGGACAGAGGGCAGAGCTCATGGGAAGAGGTGGAGACACTCTATGCCACCTCCAGGCACACCAGCTTCCAGAAGCCTTCTTGTGTTTGGCTTTCGGGAAACTTCTGTGCTTTTTTTTTTTTTTTTTTTTTTTTTTTTTTAAATTGGAAATGTCCTCGTGTAAACACAATTAAGTCATAACCCTGAGGATTTGATTGGATGAAAAGGGTGAGACCTGATGTTAACAGCCGGGTGAGGACATCCAGCAGAGCCTGTCTGTGCACTTTCCTCATACCAGATACCAGGCAAGGCTCCTCTGACTGCTCAGGCCAGAGAACCCTTTTATGATCAGCTTCTAGATAGAAGGTGGGGAAGGATTGAATTTCTGTGGCTTCAGGTGGGAGGGTGAGGCAGGAGGATCCGTAGTTCACACTCAGCACACTCAAGATTGGCCTGGGCTACCTTGATCCAGTCTCAAAAACAAAACAGTCATGATCTGTTCTAAGAAAGAGATTCTAGTTTCTGTTGCCTTCCTTGGGAAGGAATTAGTTGAGAGGATAGGGAGGCACTAGCCTGCAATCCCACCATTCAGGATGCTGAAGCAGGAGGTCACAAGTTCCAAGCCAGCCTGGGTTACATAGGGAGACTGTCTCAAGCCAAACAGAACTAGATTATATATATATATATATATTATAAACACAAGCACCATCCGAAATATGGATTTAAAACAAATCTTCTGAGTTGGGCGTGGTGGCTCATGCCTTTAATCCCAGCACTCGGGAGGCAGAGCCAGGCAGATCTCTGTGAGTTCAAGGCCAGCCTAGGCTACCAAGTGAGTTCCAGGAAAAAGGCACAAAGCTACACACAGAAACCTTGTCTCGAAAAGAAAACAAAAACAAAAACAAACAAAAAACAAAGCATTGAGAATGAGTGATATGCTTTGCATTGAGGAGAAAAAGAGGATCTAGCACACTGTCATAGTTTTTCCATCTTAAGATAGGACAGTAATCTTGATTACTACAGAAACTCCCATCGAACAGTACTTCCCACCTCTCACCTAATTCATCTTTAAAGGACCAGGCCTTGAACTAAGGGCTTTGTGCATAGTAGGAGGGTCCTCTTCCACTTAGCTCACACCTCAGCTCTTTTTTCTTTGAGACTGGGTCCCAGTAAATCATCCAGACTAACCTCAAACTCGAGATCCCAAGGCTCTTAATTCCTGGGATGATGGGCACGTGCAACCATGTCACGCTCTCCTACTTGTCCCAATCTAATTTCACGGGTGTTTAAGCGCCCACCTAGGTGTTCAGCACTAAACTGGGCAGAGCACTGGGGAGCCCTGGGGGGGCCCTGCTTCCCAATCAGCTGACTTACAGGCCTACGCACTATGCAGCGTAGAAATAATATTCTTCTGTTACCCAATCCTCTGAGAGGGTTTGGTGTGGGTTTATTGGGTTTTTTTGTTTTGTTTTGTTTTTGAGACAGAGCCTACATTTATGAAGTATCCGGGCTGGCCTCAAGCTAGCTATATAGTCAGAGACAACCTTGAACTTCTGATCTTTTTGCCCTTCCACCTCTGCTGAGGTGGCATTACAAGCGGGTGTGGTGCTGTGGATGGAACCTCAAGGTTTCCTGAATGCTAGGCAATCACCCTAACAGCTGAGCTACAGCCCTACCCTTGTCCTGTCCTGTCCTGCGCCCATCGGCTTGAGGCAAAGTCTCTCAGTCTAGCCTGGGCTACATACATAGCCATAATGACGCCTCTCCTTCCTTTTCTTCCCCCACTGGGCACTGGGCAAAGGCTTTGTGCATGAACAGTCTATCAACAAGCTACACCCCCAGACACACCTTCCAAGCTGTGGTCCTGAGGACCCTAGCAGATGGAGTGACTGAGTAGGGAGGTCACCAACTGGAAGGAAATACCCATCAGAGGCCAGCACTGGGGGCCACAGGCTCCAAACCCCAGAAAGTGTGGACTATGGTCTAAACAGGAGAGTGTTCAGAATGTATGGGGCATCGCTCTGGCAACCACCTCTTCTCCTAAGATGGTCTTTCCGGCACCATCTCCCAGGAATTTGTTGGGCTTCTGGGGTATAAAGAAAGGCCGGTTACCTGGGGGTTCTCCCCAGATGGCTTCGCTTAATGAGACAGGACATTGTTTTTGGTTTTGTTTTGTGGAGGTGGAGATAAAGCTGGCCACTCCAGATCCTAATCAGTACTCAAGGCAGGAGGTGCCTGGTGCCTTTGCAAGGAAGCTTGGGTCTGTAACTCCAAGGCTACTTCGCTACTTCAGTGGGGACTGCGCCCCAACCCCCACCCCGCAGAAGGAGGCAGACCCAGCCGGCAGCCAGAAGTCCAGAGCACCCCAACCCACCGCGGGAGGGTCTCTTTCTAGAAAAGAAAATAGATCAAGCTTCCGGGAAGTCTCTCTTCCTAGCTGGAAGCTCGACCCTAGTCTCTGGAGTCCCCACGTTTTTTGCCTGTAGTCACATCCCTGCCCTAAGGCAATCTCAATCTCTCTCTCTCTCTCTCTCTCTCTCTCTCTCTGTCTCTCTCTCTCTTGTTTGTTTTTGTTTTTTTTTCTTGGCTTTTCGAAACAGGCTTTCTCTGTGTAGCTTTGCAACTTTCCTGAAACTCACTCTGTAGCCCAGGCTGGCATCGAACTCACAGAGATCCGTCTGCCTCTGCCTCCTTGGCTGAGTACTGGAATTAAAGGCGTGAGCCACCATGCCTGGCCGATTTTCTAGGAACCCAGATCCCAAGATTTAGCTATGGGATGCCATTAAGAGTGGGTGTTTTGGTCACCCAGTCCTAACTTAGCAACTCTGGGCACCTCTTAGCAAGTGCTTTGCTCCGGGCAAGGGCCATTAAGCGTTCGGTCGCAAGGCAGGCCGATCAGCTCCTTCAGGCTCGGGGACGCAGGGGATCAGTGCAGGGGGCAGAGCCGCGATTCCCGTTGCAGCCGGCCACCCTTCCCCCTCCCCGCCGGCTTTTGCACACGACGCGCCCCGGGCTGCTTCACACGGAGTGGCGAGGGCCGGGGATAAAGCGGGCGGGCGCGGGGCGCAGCGGCGGGACCCGAGCGGAAGGTGAGTGCGCTCTGCTATCGCCCGGCGCGCAACTTCGAGGGCGCACTGGGAGAGGCGGCATGCCGACCGTGGACAAACAGAACCTGCTGGAGAACACGAGCAGGACCCGGTAAGTTCAAGCCCCAAGGGGCGGGAATCCGGTCGGCACCACAGGCACCTCCTCTTTGGCCATCCTGGCTGTCGTTGGTCCGGGCGGGGGCTTGAACCTGGGATCCCGCCAGAGGGATGGGGTGAGGCAAGGGAAAGAGGAAACTGGCGGTGGCCTCGTATACCCGGGGGTCACCTGTCTCACCTGGCCAAGCACACAGATCCTGAACGCTGCTTGCGGGTGCGCCCGAGTGGCACCCAGTCGGGTGCCGGGAACCCAGCCTTCACTCCAGCACTTTGATCCCAGGCAGCCCTGAGGTGGGGAGGCCCTGTGCCCTCGGGTGCGCTGCGCTACGGTCCATGCTGCTCTCTGGAGCCAGAACTCTGCTCTTTCTTTGCGCTCGACTGGACAGCCTGCCCTTTGGCTAGACTCTCCTGTAGGCCTGGGAAGGGGTGGAGGAGGAGGGAACGGCTTAGAACAAGGTTCCAAGATTCACTTCCCCAGCATCCCCCTGTAACGCTGGCTTCTTACCTCTGATCACACGCCAGGCACTGTTCTTTTTTGTTGGTTTGTTTTGTTTTTTTGAGACAGGGTTTCTCTGTAGCTTTGGTACCTGCCCTGGCTCTCGCTCTGTAGACCAGGCTGGCCTCGAACTCACAGAGATCCGCCTGGCACTGCCTCCAGAGTGCTCAGATAAAAGGCGTGCGCCACCACTGCCCGGCCAGGCACTGTTCTTCCTTGTTCTGGAAACCCCGGGCCAGCAATACTCGCAGAGACCGGCTCAACCTCCCGGCTGAGCATTATTTCTCCTTCTCACATCCAGGTCATACTTAGGGTCTCTGTGGAGGAGTGAGACTGGTTGGAGCCCGCCTGTGGACCTGCCCACTGTTGAGCTGGCTATCCAGAGCAACCACTGTTGCCATGCGCAGAAGGATTCTGGTAGCCACTCTGACCCCAAGAAGCAGAAGGCCCGGCGCAAGCTCTATGTGGCCTCTGCCATCTGCCTGGTGTTCATGATTGGAGAAATCATTGGTAAAGCCATCTATGTGAATTAAGGGAAGCTGGTTCAGGGATAGGCTGAATGCTCCCATTAATGCTAATGGCACTAATGGCTATCCCTGTTTTATTGATCAGTTTATTTGTTTGTTTGTTTGAAGATAAGGTTTCACTAAGTAGCCTTAGCTGGCCTGGAACTCATATCCACTTTGCCTCTGCTTCCAGTGTGTTGGGATTAAAGATGTGTGACACCACACCCATCAATTTATTTGTTTGTTTGTTTGTTTGTTGGCTTTTCAAGATTGGGTTTCTCTGTGTAACTCTGGCTGTCATAACTTCCACTGTAGACCAGGCTGGTCTAGAACTCAGAGATCTGTCTGCCTCTGCTTCTCAAGTGCTGGGATTAAAGGCATGCGCCGCTGCCGCCATTGCCACCACCGCCGCCCCCGCCACCACCACCACCAGGCTAATTATTTTTTCTTTAAGGCTATCACTTGACTGAAGCCACGGCTCTGCAGTTCTGTTCTGTTCACAGGCTCTGTTCTTCCAGAGGACCTGGGCTTGATTCCCAGCACCTACATGGTGGCTCACAATGATCTGTTACTCTAGTGCCAGGGAATCAGATACCCTCTTGTGGCTTCTGTGGGCACCAGGCATTTGGTGCACATGCATACATGTAGGCAAAACACGTGCACTTAATTAGTAATAAAAATAAGAGGAGCACTTACGGAGCCCCACTTTGTCTCCTGTCTCTAATATGAACTTGATGATCTTCCTCCTCCTTTTTCTTTTTTCAAGACAGGGTTTCTCTGTGTAGCCCTGACTGTCCTGGAACTTGCTCTGTAGTCCACGCTGGCCTCAGACTCAGATCTGCCTGTTTGTGCCTCCCAAGTGCTGGGATCAAAGGCGTGCACCACCACTGCCTGAATTTGATTTTCACACTCACCCTGTAAAAAGATGTTAACTCCTTGGGGGGAAATTGAGGCTCAGAGTGGAGGTTATGTGGAGGTCATAGGGTCATGTTGAACAACTGTTGGGTGCAGATCCCAGATCCCAGTGTGTCTTCCAGGGCTGTGATCTCTCTGTTGTACAGAACTGGGGGAGTTAACTCGTTGGGAGAACTTCACCCCTGGCTCTCACTTCTGCAGGTGGGTACCTGGCACACAGCCTGGCCATCATGACTGATGCAGCCCATTTGCTCACCGATTTTGCTAGCATGCTCATTAGCCTCTTCTCCCTGTGGGTGTCTTCCCGACCTGCCACCAAGACCATGAACTTCGGCTGGCAAAGAGCTGGTAAGGATTCTCGTGGGCCACAGATAGGGTTGATCAAGAGAGAAAGCATGGGTCAGAATAGGGCTTTGGTTTGGAATTGAGAATGTTTTGAGACAGCATTTCTAGTAGTCCAGGCTGGCTTTGAATTTACTAAGTAACCAAAGCTGCCCTTAAAATTCCTGATGCTCCAGTCTTAACCTCCCAAGACCTGGAATTCCAGGTATGTGCCACACCCAGCTAGTTTTCTGGGTTTTTTGTTTGTTTGTTTGTTTGGTTGGTTTTTTGAGACAGGGTTTCTCTGTGTAGCTTTGGAGGCTGGCCTCGAACTCACAGAGATCCTCCTGCCTCTGCCTCCCGAGTGCTGGTATCAAAGGCATTTGTTTGTATTTTTAAACAGGGTTTTGATAGGTGGTCCAGGCTGGCCTCTAACTCCCTGTGTAGCCCAGGCTGGCTTCAAACTCAGTGACTCCACTGTCACAACCTTCCAAGGACTGGAATTAAGGCCTGAGCTATCTCAGGAATGCCAGGAGTAAGGCAAAAAAAGCAGCGTCTATGGGGAAGGGGGTGTCTGCCTTGGCCTCCATCCTCTGGGAACTCCCAATCTGATGGGACAGACGTGGTGCTAGTTATCTGGGAGCTACTAGCTAATGGAGAAGCAAAGTTCACCTCACTTAGAAAACAGTGGCACAGAACAAACGGCAATAACATTGTCCTTGCCTGTCACTGTGGGCTAGGGAAAGATCAGTAAACACTGCTTTAAGCTGGCAGTTCCCTTCCGGGTGCCACTGTCTCTTTCCTCGGGGAGAGATGGCCCAATGTCCTCAGCTTCCATTTATCAGTTGAGCAAAACAAGGAGCTTGAGATGGCTCAGGAGCCAGCACCTGCTACCCTGGGCTGTAACTGTAACTCCAGCTCTGGTGATCCAGGCCCTCTTCTGTTACCTTAATTAAAGTAGGTAGTGACCTTACCTTTATTTGGGTGGGAAAAATTAGGCACACGCCCTTAATCCCAGCAGAAGGGAGTCAGAGGCAGGTGGATCTCTTTAATTCAAGGCTAGCCTGATCTACATAGTGCGACCACAAAAATCATATAAATATCAAACTCAGTCAGGCAGCCCCCTTGCCTTAGCAGCCCACATGCTAGGATTAGAGATGTGCACCATCATGCTGGCTAGAACATATATATTATGTATATGTTAATATATATATTATACACATATATAATAACAAGGTTGAGCTAGATGATTCTTTCTAGATATGAGTTTTCATATGTGAGTTGGCGGGATGAGGCATGTCTCAGGAAAAAATACCAAAGACACCCAGGCTCTGGCTTTACAGCAGGGAGGCCCTAACATGGAGTAAGCCTTCCCACCCTCAGGGCCCAGGCTAACGTTGGTCTTATGGTTGGGCTCTTATCTAGAGATCCTTGGCGCCTTGGTGTCTGTGCTGTCCATCTGGGTGGTGACTGGGGTGCTGGTGTACCTGGCTGTGCAGCGCTTGATTTCTGGAGATTATGAGATCAAAGGGGACACCATGTTGATCACGTCAGGCTGCGCTGTGGCTGTGAACATCATGTGAGTATGGCCCCAGTTCCCTATAGTTTTATATATATATACACACTCCCATTCTCTCCATATGCTAACCTCTGTCAGCTCTCAGTGGAAGGAGTCCATGCTCCCCTGTCAGCACAGAATTTCCCTCATGGCCTGAGCACTGGCACCTGCTATACATTGGTCCTCCTTTAAATGTTAGGCCAAGGTCATGGGAGGTTATAGATATGCACCCCACACTATCACCACCCCCCCACACACATACATATATTACATATCAGTGAATAAACTTTAAGGCTACCCACAGCAAAAAGAATGCATCTGGCTCATGCTGTAACAAAGGCCAAGTCAGGCTGACATGCCTAAAACTGGTCTCAGTAAAAGAGTGGGAGAACATGGTTTTGGGCCCTCCGCCTCCATTTCTCGATTGTCTCAGGCTCCCTACCTGTAACATGAGGTACACATGGCTTCCTCACTGCCCCTTGCTCTGAAATTCAGCTTTGGGGTATTGTGCCCAGTCAGCTTCCCATTCATTGTGGGCAGAGCTCTTTACCCTGTGGCTATAAGCTAAGGCTGTAGAGCTAGGTTCCTAGGCTTAAGAGGGTGACTGAGTTCTGGGGGCTTCACCTTTTCACTCAGGGAGGCCAGGCCTAATGGGTGGACTTTGCCAGGCTGACTTGAAACCTTGGCTATCTTAACAAGTTTTATCTGCTTCCATAGAATGGGGCTGGCTCTTCACCAGTCTGGACATGGGCACAGCCATGGACATGAGCAAAGCCATGGTAACCAAAGCCATGAAGACAGTCAACGGCAGGAGGAGAACCCCAGTGTCCGAGCAGCCTTTATCCATGTGATTGGGGACCTTCTGCAGAGTTTGGGTGTCTTGGTGGCTGCCTACATTATATACTTCAAGGTCAGAGCTGGGTCCAGGAAGGGAGGTGGGCAATACCTGGGGCTCCTCTGCACAGGGCTTTTCCCCATGCTAGGCCCCTTCCAGCTTAGGATGAGAGGGTGGAGAAGGGAAGGAACATATGAGATAGGAAGCTAGATTTAAGCCCATGGCTGGCTTGCTGAAGCCCGGGCATTGCCTATCACACAGTGAGATGTAAAATGAGCCGCATGTGGCCGAGGCTATGTGATGAGTGAATTGCTTGTTCTCATTGAACCTCAGTTTCCTACTTATTAAATGGGAATGGTTGAGAGGCCGGAGAGATGGCTCAGAGGTTAAGAGCACTGACTGTCCTTCCAGAGGTCCTGAGTTTAATTCCCAGCAACCACATGGTGGCTCACAACCATCTATAATGAGATCTGGTGCCCTCTTTAGGCATGCAGGCAGAACACTGTTTACGTAATAAATAAGTCTTAAACAAAAAATGGGAACAGTGAGCCAAATGCTGACATTCCTTTTTAGCTCCGCCTGTGTCTTAGCTCTTTAGGGAGAGCTGTGTCCTGAGGTCATCTAGATGGAAACTGAAAAACAAGGCCAGAGTCACTTCTGTGCTCACCCTGAAAAGAGACCCTGTTACTGTGCCAGGAGTGGGTAAATAGGGAGACCCGGGTAAATGCTGCTGAGCCCATGCCTGTCTCCTTTTCCTTCAGCCTGAGTACAAGTACGTGGACCCCATCTGCACCTTCCTCTTCTCCATCCTAGTCTTGGGGACAACGTTAACCATCCTGAGAGATGTCCTCTTGGTGCTCATGGAAGGTAACTGCGTCATAGAGCTTTGGGGGCTTGGGGGTAGGTAGGGTGTATGCAGATGTTTGTGTTCATCTGTTAAGTTGTGTGTAGAAACCAGAGGTTGCCCGTGGGGTGTCACCTCACCCTACTTTTTGTTGTTTTGTTTTGAGACAAGGTCTCACTATGTAGCCCTGGCTGTCCTGGAACTCACTCTGTAGCCCAGGCTGGCCTCAGACTCACAGAGAGATCCATCTGCCTCTCCTCCCAAGTGCTGGAATTAAAAGTGTGCATCCCTATGCCTAGCTCTTACCCTAGTTTTTAAGACAGGGTCTCACTGAGTAGACTAAGCTAGCCTTGAACCCACAGAGATTCATCTGCCTCTGCTTCTGAAGTGTACTACCTTTCCAGGCTCACCTGATTTTTTGTTCTTTAGATTTATTTATTATGCAGAAATAAATGTATGCCTACGTGACAAAAGAGGGCATCAGATCTCATTGTAGACAGTTGTAAACCACCATATGGTTGCTGGAAATTGAACTCAGCACCTCTGGAAGAACAGCCAGTGCTCTTATAACAGAGCCATCTCTCTAGGTTGCCAGACTGGTTTTTTCTGTGTTTCCCTTGCTATCCTGAAACTTGCTCTGTAGATCAGGCTGGCCTGGAACTCACAGAAATCTGTCTGCCTCTGCTGGGATTAAAGGCATGCATGTGCTACCACCACCCTGCTAGCCCTTATTTTAATAACTTATTAAGATCTCTCACTGAACCTAGAGCGGTCTATTTTCTCAAAACTGGCTAGCCAGCAAGCCACCTGGGTCTGTGTGTCCTCTACCCAACCCCCGCCCCAGGGTTACTGGAGGACAGCCACACCTGTCTGTTCTTGTTTTTGCTTTTTTCGTGGGTGCTGGGCACCTGAACTCAGGTACTGACTTTATCCACTAAGCCCTCTCCGCAGATCTGGGACTAGACCAAGCTGGCTGGTCAATCAGTCCCAAGGAATCTATCCATCTCTGTCTTCCCTATCTGGGATTACAAGTGTGCACTGCCATGCCCACATGGGTATTTAGTGTGAGTTCTGAGGGGGGTCTAACATGCCTCTAGCACTGTTATCAGCTGAAGTATCTCCCAGCCTGACTATGATGGGGTGGGTGGGGTGTCTCTCAGCGTGTGGCTCACAAAGTCTAATCCACCTCAGGGACGGTGTGGATGTTTGGAGAACCACTGCAGGGTGCAAGCCAGGGTTTGGAACCTAAACGCAGGTCCTCAGAGCTCTGAGCTGATCAGGTGTGCCAGTTCCTAGACAGGTCCCAGCCCTTGCTTACCCTTCCCCACGCCTGCTTGGAGTATGTCTTCCCTGGCTGGTCAAGTGGCTGGGCGACCTTGGTAACACCTGGAGCTCCAGCCCCACTCCCACCCCCAGTCATCAGGTGCTTTTTCCCAGGAAGGCAGGGATTTGATTCCGGGGTTTGGGTTGTTTTTGTTTTTGTTAGGGGGAGGGGGCGGGGTTTGAAATAGGGTCTCTCTCTGTAGCCCTGGCTGGCCCAGAACTCAAGACCAGGTTGGCCTCAAAAGTCTGCCTCCCAAGTGCTGGTTTAAAAGCATGCACCACCACACCCAGCAACTTTTTAAAATTTTATTTCTGAGACAGGATCCCACTATGTAGAGCAGACTGACATCAAATCCACAGAGATCAGCCTGCGTCTACCTTCCTGGTGCTAGGATCAAAGGGTGCTGAGAATTGAACCTTGATCCTCTGGAAGAGCAGCAAGTGCTTCCAACTGCTGAGCCATCTCTCCAGTCCCTTGTTTTTGAGACTGGGTCTCTATCTGCAGCTCAGATGGGACTGCCTGCAGTTCCCACAGGTCTCAGGGCGCCCACACCCTGTTCCCGCCTCAGCTGCAAAGTGATGAATGGTGTGCCTGGAACTACCGCTCTAATCCACAGGGCTGGCGCACACTTCAGGCCTTGGGGCTTAGGCCCAAGCCGTGGCTTTCTGGAGAGTCGTGGACAGTAGGAAGAGAGTAGGGTGCTGGCCTGGGGTTGGCCGGAATATTTAGCTTTAAGGCTGTCTTCAACAAGATGACCGTCCTCAAAGGGCCTGCTGGGGCCACACCTATAAAGAAGTTGAAGCAGAATTTTGGGTGCGAGACCAGCTTGGGGTGTATAGCAAGACTCTGTCCTAAACACAAATGGACATTAGCCATGTAGCTCTGAGCAAAACAGACTCATGCTCTCAGTTTCCACTCTAGACACAATAGATAAATTCGTGCGATCATTCCGGTTGATGTGACAGGACAGAGTGAGGGGTGGGCACCATATGGAACCTGCTGGCTAAGGAGGCCTTCTCAGTAGACGGCCCTGGAGGAATGGCGTGGGATGGGAGGGTAGTGTCCTTTACCACAGTGCGTGCTGTTCCAGGGACTCCCAAAGGTGTGGACTTCACAGCCGTGAAGAATCTTCTGCTGTCCGTGGACGGGGTGGAGGCCTTGCACAGCCTGCATATCTGGGCGCTGACCGTGGCCCAGCCGGTACTCTCTGTGCACATCGCTATCGGTGAGTGAGGCTGAGGGGGAGGCAGCCAGAGGCTTGGCGCCATCCTGAGGGTTTGCCGGCCTCTGGCCACATGCTGAGCATTCAAACGCCCTTTGATCCCCACCACTGCATTTATGGAGAAGGATAACTGAGGGCGTGGGGTTGGTCAGATCATGTGTGTGCACAGCAGCAAGGGAGTGAGTGTCTGGGGAGACAAGCTGTAAGGCCAGAGCTTTTCTTGCTCTCTGGGGCTCGCCTAGTGCAGGAGAGCCCCTGGCATCTCTTGTCCCCTTGTCTACCCCAGGGGTAGACGTGAGGTCACGCATCCCATGTTTCTCTCTTCCCAGCTCAGAATGCTGACGCCCAAGCTGTGCTGAAGGTGGCTAGGGACCGCCTCCAGCGGAAGTTCAACTTCCACATGACGACCATCCAGATTGAGAGCTACTCTGAGGCGATGAAAGACTGCCAGGAATGCCAAGGCCCCTCAGACTGACCGACTGGCCAGACACCATGGGAGGCACGGCCAGGACCTGTGGGTGGCGCATCGAGTGTCCAACCAGGACTTCAGGTTTGAGACACAGCCTGGTCCACGCCCGTGAGACTCTCCGTGGCCTCCTCTGAGCCCACAGGGAGAGGATGAGGCCATACTTCTCCTCCTGGGCTGTGTTTGGGCTGGATCCTCAGCTGATGTCATCCTAACATCACAGCTGGACACAGAAGGGGACGCTGGAGTGTCCCCCTTCTCTCCAGGGTTTTTGTGTCTTGAACAAAAAATGGAACAAGACACACATTACTGGAAAGTCGGGCTTCCTTTTGCAGGGTCAGTCTCATTGATAAAAGAATTTTGAAACGGACTCAGAAGAATGCTTTGAAGACCATTTTATTAGAATTTGGGAGAAAAAACCCACACAGGCCTAGCAAGCTGTGAATACTACCAGCGGCTGCTGGCAGAAGAAGGATGAGAGAAGGAGGAAGCGAGCCACGCCTTTTGAGTTAGGGTCAGCAATGGAGTTCTGCAAACAGCTGAGCGGCTGTGTTGGGGGAAGGGTCTAAAGAAACAGTGAGAAAACTCAGTGTGTTGAGGCAAGCATGCTTAGGGTTTTGGTCAGTATCCAAAGACAGACTAGAGAGCTAGGGAGATTCTGGGTAGAGGGCTGTCACAGAACCAGGGAGACCTGGGTTTGGACGGCACTTTGTACTTAGTGGGAGGTGGAGGAAGGATCTGTGGAGCTTGCTGGCCGCCTAGTTTAACCATGGCTCTGCCATCTAGGTTCAGTGAGAGACTCTACTTCAGAAAGGAAGTTGGAGAGCAATGGAGGATACCTGCTGTGGCCTCCCCAACACCTACCCCTCTATCTCTCTCTCTCTCTCTCTCTCTCTCTCTCTCACACACACACACACACACACACAGAATTTAAAGATGAAAACTGAGATAAAAAGGGGAAATCATGCTTTTGAATTAGAATTTGGGAAAACAGGCAAACTTAGCAGTTAAGGTCTATAAGCAACTGTCTTGTTTGTGGGGGGTGGGGCAGAGCCATAAGTGCCCTAATTAAGGGGCTGGCTGATCATACCTTTCAGTTCCATCTTTGGGTGACTGACAGGCCCAGGTGAATGAACTCTTTAGGTCAGAGGACAGCTTCACGGAGCTGCTTCTGGCCACCTTTATGTGAATTCCTGGGGTCAATGACAGGTTGTCGGGCCTGAGCCAGCCTTGAAGGAGGGGACATACATACATACATTACATACAGTGGTATGTAATGTTTCAATCTTGGAGCAGGTTAGACTGTTCTAGCTTCACCCTGGGCCAGGGTAGAACTTGATTTCCCTTCTTTGGACCGGGAGGAATTTGCTTCTAGGAGACTGGCTTCAAGGATCCCCTCCCTGACTTGCTCTTCCCCATTTGGTCCCCACCAACTGCCTCATGAACCTGCAGCCATCGGGAACCCCTGCCTCTGCCCATAATGGCCATCACCCTGAGATGTGGGGCCAAAGGGCACCTGAGGCTTCTCTGTGTCTTGGTCACTGGCTGTGGGCCCCACGTGACTTCTTGGAGGAGGAGCCCTCTTACTTGGGAAGAACCTGGCTGGTTTCTTCCTTCCTGGTACCCCAGCCCAGGAAGCTGTAAGTGTAGCCATGGCCTTGACACAGGTGACAGGGACAGATTCCAGTTGGGACCATGCCCTCACAGTCCCAGGGCAAGGCCACCTCCCTTGACCTGATATTATCCCAGGAAACTGGAGACCATGCTCTGTTGCCTGGATAATGACCTGACCTTGTTAGAATCTAGGGATGAGGATGTATCCAGGAGCCCACAAGGAGGGGTATTCTTAGAGTCTGGGTGAAAAAATCCTTAAAACTGGCTTACAGTTACAAGATGCAAGAGGAGAGACCTGTCCCACCTCATAGAGGTGACAGGCCTAGCCCTGGGCTAGTGTGTACCATCTGTGATAGGCCAGCCCTTAAGGTTGTCACTTCTCAGTGCTTGTGACTCATACAGAGACCAGGAACTTTGGGACACCTGCCCCCTAGGACTGTGAAGACAGCCGAGCCTGTCACACACCTGGTGGTTGTGTATTGGTCACTTTGCTCAGGGTTCTAGAAAGGGGACTCTGCAGCTGAAGTTGTTGTGAAGGGCCAGGTCAGCTTCCCAGCCTTCTGTCTTCACTTTGTTCTGGCAGGTAAGAGGAGAGGCAGTGTTTGCCTCCACCACCGTGACCCAATTTTTAAAATAAATGCAAGCACCGGGCGGTGGTGCCGCACACCTTTAATCCCAGCACTTGGGAGGCAGAGGCAGGCTGATCTCTGAGTTTGAGGCCGGCCTGGTCCACAGAGCAAGATCTAGGACAGGTACCATAACTACACAGAGAAATCCTGTCTTGAAAAAAAAATAAACAAATAAATAAATGGCAAATCTATTTTTGGAGTTCATTCTTTAGGGATTTTAAATTTATGTGTATGAGAGTTTTGCCTTGCAGATATGAATGAGCACCATATACATACCTGGTACCATTGGAGGCCAGAAGAAGGCATCAGATCCCCTGGAACTCAAATTAGAGGTGGTGTGAGCCACCGTCTGGGTGCCTGGACTAAACCCAGAGCCTCTTAACCTTGAACCATCTCTGCAGCACCTTAGTTTTGTTTTGTTTTGTTTTTTTTTAAGATATATTTATTTATTATGTATACAGTGTTCTGTCTGCATGTGTACCTGCAGGCCAGAAGAGGGCACCAGGTCTCACTACAGATGGTTGTGAGCCACCATGTGGTTGCTGGGAATTGAACTCAGGACCTCTGGAAGAGCAGCCAGTGCTCTTAACCATTGAGCCATCTCTTCAGCCCCTTTGTTTTGTTTTTAAGACAGGCTACTCAGGTAGCCCAAGACAACCTTGAACTCCTGATCATCTTAAATTTTTTACATCATTTATTTTATGACCATTGGTATTTTTTGTCTGCACATATGTCTGTGTGAGGGTGTCACATCCCCTGGAACTGGAGTTACAGACAGTTGTGAGCTGCCATGTTGGTGCTGGGAATTGAACCTGGGTCCTCTGGAAGAGCAGCCAGTGCTCTTAACTGCTGAGCCATCTCTCCAGCCCCTTAATTTTTTAAATTGATTATTATTGTGTATCCGTGTACAATGTGGGCATTTGTGTTCCACAGTATGTGTGGAGGTCAGAGGACAGCTTCTGGGACTGGTTCTCTTTCCACTATGGGTCTAGGGATGGAATTCAGGTCACCAGTCTGTACTCTCACCCACAGAGCGGTCTCAATGGCCCAGTTTCTGATCCTCTTGCCCCTGCCTCCTAAATGCTGGGATTACAGGTATATAGCAGATACACCTGGCTTTTCAATTTAATTTTAGATAGTCCATGCTGGCCTGTAGTTCCCATCCTCCTGCCTCAGCCTCCTGAGTACTGGATTACAGCATGTACCACACACCACCCTTGACCTCTCGTTCGGCTCTCTCCATCTGTTAAAAAAACAACAAAATAAGCCAGGCGGTGGTGGTGCACGCCTTTAATCCCAGCACTCGGGAGGCAGAGCCAGGCAGATCTCTGTGAGTTCGAGGCCAGCCTGAGCTACCATGTTAGTTTCAGGAAAGGCACAAAGGTACACAAAGAAACTCTGTCTCTGAAAAAACAAAACAAAAACAAAAACAAAAAAACCCAAAAATGTTCTGCCTTTCAGCACTGTCTCTGGTCTCCTGTGGCTCAGGGATCCTTCAGCTCTTCAAGGTTTGTGTGGAATCAGTGTGACCCTGGAATGGGGAAGACGCTGGTGGCTATGCACTCTAGTCTCAAGTAACCAAGTACCCACCCCTCAGCCCTCACCAACCCCCGGATTCTGGATAGTGGGCATCTCTGTGTGCCACATCTTTATACCTCTCAAAAGACGGTCATTGCTGTGCTTTTTGTGGTTGCTGATAAGTTGAGGTAAGTCTCTCTGTGCCTGTGGCCCAGGATGGCCAGGGACTTCCAGAGGGTCTCCTGCCCCTCCTGACTGCTGAGACCATAGTCAGGAGCTCCTGGACTGTCTTCTTCCTCTTCCTTTTAAGCAGTGTGTGCGCACACTTACCTGTATGTGAACCATGTGTTTGGGTGCCTCCGGAGACCAAAAAGGCCGTTGAATCCTCCGGAAGGGGAGTTATAGGTGTTTGTGAACCATTTAATGTGAGTGCTGGGAACTCAGGCAGGGTCCTTTGCAAGCATCTGGGTTATTTGCAAGCACCTAGGGAGCCATCTCCCTAGCCCTCACAGCTTTCATTTTTATAGATGAGATAACGAAGGTTCAGAGAGGCAAAGTCACACAGCGGATGTGAGACAGACATTCACATACCTTGGCTAATCTCTGTTACAGCAGGAGTTGAGACCTAACCTGAGCAGAATCCAACACACAGTGCCTTCCACACAGGCACAGCCAGCTGAAGGCAGCCCGTTGTCCTGGGTGTCAGAGCCACAACTGCAAAGGTGCCTCCTGTCCCC
Organism: Onychomys torridus; assembly: GCF_903995425.1. Lineage (NCBI taxonomy): Eukaryota > Metazoa > Chordata > Mammalia > Rodentia > Cricetidae > Onychomys > Onychomys torridus. Next base: position 147,865,991 of record NC_050444.1, read on the forward strand.
TGGCTGGTCCTGGTACTGGGTGCCCTCCATCCTTGGCGAGTTGCCTAGACTGCAGCTGTGTGGGTTCCTCACTCTCAACTGCTCTTGACTGCGGGCCAGGCCACCTCCCCCCACTTTAATCTCCAGGCCCCCCTTGCACCTCAAGCATCTGACAGCTCCTGGCTTCCAATAAACGGCCCACTTTCCACACCCAGCTGTGACAGGCTCCAGGAAGGACCTGAGTCACACAGGGGCCAGGAGAGAAGTTGGAGAAGGGGTGAGAGGCCTCAAGGGACAGACTGTTCCAGCCAACAACCTAGTCACGGGAGTTTCCACAGTGGCCGAAGCCATCACAGAAGGAAAACACCTGATACCTTGGACCTGGGTTGGACCCCCACCCCCACCGCCTGGAGTCACCACAGTCCCCTACAATGCTCCCCCTTGACCCCGAGCGCCCGCCACACCGTGCAGCTGCTGTACGGGTATTTATAGCCTGAGCGTGAGTGGGCAAGGACACGTGCTTTATTTTGGAAGCGATAATTCCAGTTCCAGGTGGATGAACCTATGAAAAGCACCATCCCCTCCCCCACTCCTTTCTCACCTACAGGACTCTGGGGACAGCACTCTCCTCTGCGAACCGCCCCCATCTCCTAGTGTGCAGGCCAACGTGGTGGGGGTTCTGTTATATTCCTCCCGAGTTTTCAGACTGGGGGCTGCACACACCAGCGCCCCTCCACTTCCCTCAACTCACCCTCTTACGGAGTCTTTAACTCCATCCATAGTCTGGCATTGTGGCTCACGCCTGTAACTCTAACACTTGGGAAGCTGAGGCAGTAAGCCTGGGTTACAGAGTCAAGACCTTGTCTCACTCCCCAACGGCCACCCTCAAAAAAAAAATTCAAGAAAGAGCCAGGCGATGGTGGTGCACGCCTTTGATCCCAGCTCTTTAGAAAGCAGAGGCAAGTGGAGCTCTGTGAGTTCGAGGCTAGCCTGGTCTACAGAATGAGTTCCAGGACAGACAGGACTATACAAAGAAACTCTGTCTTGGAAAACGAAAAATGAAAGAAAGAAAAAAAATTCAAGAAATCAAAACCAAATTCCATCCTTTCGAAGGGAGAGCGGTACAGCAGCTGAGCGGTACAGCAGCTGACCTCTAGTGGTGAAGATTGGTAGCGCAGCGCTGCTAGTCTTGATGGAGCCTAGCAACCCTGGTGTCTACGGATGTCTGCTTTCTTTGTGAACTAGGGACTCCAGGGCAGGGGAGTTTTGTCTCGTGCACACTCTGCCCACGCTGGCATCCAGTTAATACTCTTGTAGCTATAGGTCAAATATTTACGATGCACCTGCCAGACCGAAGAGAGGAGGGGCAGGATCCGCCCTCTGGAGCTCCTAGGCCCGTCCTGGGGCCGGACGGTGTGCCCAAGCACTCAGCCTGAGACTTTGAGACCACCAAGGAGGTGAGTGGGCATGCGGGTCAGGAATGGAACAGTCAGAGATACAGAGAAAGGCATTTCAGGAACCGGAATCAGCTTGTGCCCCGGCCGATGCCAAACCAAACGCTGTCCCGCCGCAGCCAAGGGGAGACCCCGCCCCTGAGGGCGCCCTGTCGTGATTGGCAAGCCGGGACATGACTTTTATGCGTCTTGATTGGTTCTCTGCTGTCCAGCAGGCAGCGGCAGCACTTTGCCTAGGGCTTCTCTAGACTGCGGTACTTCTTGCGTTGCACGGACACCGGGTCCTTGAACAGTACTGGGTCCAGACGCACTCGAGAGGACACCAGAGGCATGTGGCCGAACCCCGCTGCCACACGGTTGATGCAGTCCTGAGCCAGAGGCTGAGGCTCTGGTCCCGGTCCAGGTCCCTCAGCGGCCTAAGAGGTGGAAGAGAAAAGTATCCATGAAGCTTGTTTTTTGAACCCTCACCCCTGCCGCAGCAAGAAAAATTTAGATTAGACGGCAAGAGAGAATCCACTCTTTTCCTTTCCAAACCTGTGCTTTCCTAGTGAGGACCAGTTCCTGGAGGCCTCTCACCAGTGGGGCAGCCTCCTGGTGCTGCTGCCTGCCATAAGGCACCTTGATAGGGGGCAGCTTGGTGACAGTTGCTACCAGGAAGTTCATCAGGACGTCCACACAGGTGGGAGTGTCATCTGCCATGGTCCTCAGGGTCTTAGGCAGGGAGTGGGTGAAGAGGGTGTGGTAATACCTGTAAGGTATAAGGTAAACCTCAGGCAGTGGGGAGACAGGGATCGGCTGCAGGCGGGATCTATTCTCCTTCCTTTGACCCAGACCTCAAGCCACTTTCCAAGACCTGTACCCCACCCCTAACCCCTCTCACAGGGAGCTCCTGTACTGGGCATGACCAGCTCTCCAAGGGACCCTTTGCTTAGGGGATGTGGTATTCTCTATCCTTCCAACCCCTCCTTGGGGTCCATTTTCTGGGCTCCCAGGTCTGAACTCTGACAGAGTTAGGCTTGGTGGGAGTGGGAGTAGTAGATGGTTCCAAAGCCATCAAACCTGGCTACCCAAAGATCTGCTTCAGGGAGACTGTAAAAACTGGACCCGCTCTGCACTCATGAGGATTACCCTTCTCCATCCTGAGAGCGCCATGCAGAGCTCCTTGGAAAAATCTATAAAACATTCCACGATACATGGATGAGGTTTAAACAGATTACAGAATAACTTTCAAGAGGCCGCAGAAGCCAAGTCTGGTGGGGGAACCACACCTGTAATCTCAACATTCAGGAAGACAGGAAGTTCTCATGCTTGAGCGCAGCTCACACACCTGAGCTCAGCTTGGGCTGCACAGGGGGGCCCTGTCTCTGAGTCAGGGTTTCAAACATCCCAGGCTGACTGCAAACTCACTACCCAGCTGAGTGTGATCTTGAATTCCTGATCCCCCTGCTTCCACTGAACCAGTACTGGGATTACAGATATGTGCCATCATGCCCACTTTTACTCAGAATTGGGGATGGAACCCAGGCATTGCACATGCCAGACAAGCTCTCTTACCGAGTGAGCTAGCTTCCCACCCCAGCTTAAAAACAAGTAAGGAGATGCCCCCCAAGATCACATTACTGGCAACAGGTTTATCTAGGCCTTGAACCTTGACTCCAGAAGCAGGAACCCACCCACCCACTCCTAGGTCGGGACTGGAGACCCTGCACCTTTCTCCCTGTGCTGGGACCAACGTCTGTACCTGTGGTAGAAGGCAGCTGTAGTGAGGACCATGGAGAATTCATTGGACATCTCTGTACTGTAGCCCCATCCACCCCGGGCCTCATCCCAGAAGTGGTTCCAAGTCAGAAAGCCCACCATCCGTTCAGGAAAGCTCTGCCACACCACAAAGGCAAAGTCCACCTGCAGAGGGATTTAAGCGAGCTATGAGGAGGAACTTCCTGACCCAAATCCTTATAGCCTAAGGTGGGGCGTGGGGGTGGGAAACAACCTGCCTGAGGGGTTAGGGCGAGGTTTAGGGGACGGGATGGGTGCCATCACTGGGAGTTTTACCAGAAGTTTAAGATGAGTGTCTCTGTGGAGCTTGGGGAACTTGCCCAGCCAGAGGCACAGGGCTGGATTTCAGGGCTTGGGAACCTGAGGAAGCTGAAGTGTAGTGGGTAGCCATCCCAGCATTGGGCCTGGAAGTTCCAACTCCCATTGAGGCTTCGGTAATGGTCACGCCCACAAGGCGGGGCAGGGGAAGGAAGCAGAAGACCCAGGATCGGGAGGAGGTCTCTCTCTTGGTTCTGGGAGAGTAGAGTTCTCCAGAGAACACCGCCAGACTGCGCCATACCTTTGCCAGACCCTACAACCTATCCCTTCATTTGTAAGTTACCCCACAAAATAAACCTCCCTTTTAACTACGTGGAGTGGCCTTAATAATTTCACCAATACTGAAGTGCCCTCACCTCACTGGTAGAAAGATCACTTCGGGCATCAAGGCTGAGGATGGCGTTGGTGCTGATGTCACTGTACGGGAAGAATCGGTCACTGGCCTGTGGTGGGGCAGAGAGAGTTGAGGGCAACTCAGCCATGCAAAACACCCCTCAACCCCCACCCAGTAAGAGTGAGCCCGTCAGATGGGGTATAGAAGGGAAGCCAGGACTACAGAAGCCTGCCTACTCACAAGCCTGGACTGCAGTTCCCCTTCATCTCTAAGGGCCCTGTAGCTTGGCCTCTAGGGTTCCCTCTACTATCATATGATTCACTCTTACCAACCCTGGATCAATTATTTGAAAGCATCGGACTTGGAGAGATGAAAGTGTCTTGCCTACAAGTACCGGCCCGGCCCAGGGTGCATACGATGTGGCGTGTGCAGGTTCCCAGCTCCCACCCGTGGCAGCCCACTATGGCACTGTCTAGCATTTCTCCATGGACCCACGTTCCTCATCCAGACCTTACCCTATTCGAGACATCCATGCAGTCTCTTGCCTCCCATATTACAGGAATCTTAGGGCTCTAGAAGTGTATTTCCCAGGCCTGGAAATGGAACCCAGGACCCTGCACATAGCAGGCAAATGTGTACCACTGAGACCCACCCTAGTGTAAGAGAATCATTCCAATTAGACCTGCAGCTAGAACCCATGGCCTGATTCCTTTAGACACATAGAGAATCCCAGCTTGGCTCAAAACATCCTGATGTCAGCCCTCCCTGGTCCCCAGTGGGAGTCTTCCCCCGTCACCTTCCTGTGCCCCTCAATGACGGTTAAGGGCACCACTGTCTCGGGCCACCTGTCAGGGGGTGGCTTCTCACTGCTCCAGAGGATCAGGATCTAGGAAGAAAGGGGATGTATCTGAAGTCTGGGGTCAGGATTAGAAGGGGAGTCCTGGTGATGGATGGATCACGGAGAGCAGCTACTTATGCACACATGAGACGGGGGTGGGGGAGTGGGGCTGGGGGTGGTGCTCAGTGGACACATGCCCCTTTATTGCCACCTTTAGACTTGCCCCTGCTCTTCTGAAAGGCAAGAATTTTGGTTGAGGCCAGACGGTGGTGACACACACCTTTGATCCCAACACTCGGGAGGCAGAGGCAGGCAGATTTCTGAGTTTGAGGCCAGCCTGGTCTACAGAACAAGATCCAGGATAGGCACCAAAACTACACAGAGAAACCCCTGTCTTGAAAAACAAACAAAAAAAAGCATTCTGGTTGAGACAGGTGGTGGTGAATGTCTGTAATACCAGCATTTGGGAGGCAGAGGGAAGCAGATCTCTGAGTCTAGCCAAGGCTGACCAGTGCTAGGTAGTAAAACTGTCACACACACACACACACACACACACACACACACACACACACACACACGCTCACACACACATTAGTGTGGTCTTCCTAAACAGGGTCTCTGTCTGTAGCCCTGGCTGTCTTCGAACTCACTATGTAGACCCGGCTTGAATTCAGTCTGCCTCTGCCTCCCAAATGCTGTTAGTAAAGTCGTGTGCCTCTCTTTACATGCAACACCCCTTCCCTCTAACGCTTGTACTCTCCTCTGTGTCGTCCCTGCCCGTCCCAAGGCCCCATCTACAGCGGCTCCCCCTGAACCCTGGCCTAGCTACCCCCTCCCTCTGAGAACCAACCTGGATTCTTTGGTGGGTTTTTGTTGGTTCTAGATCGATTTATTTATTTTATGTGCACAAAGGTTCTGCTTGCGTGTCTGTGAGCCAGGTGCCTGCCTGCCTGCCTGGGGCCTACAGAGGTAAGAAGAGACGCCAGGTCCCCTGGGATTGAAGTCACCAGTGGCTGTGAGCCATCATGTGGGTGCTGGGAGCTGAACCTGGGCTCTCCAAAGAACAAGAGCTCCTAGCCAAGGAGCCATTTCTCCAGCCCTGTTTGGTTTTTGTTTGCTTGTCTTATGGCTTTCCAGACAGGATCTTGTTACATAGTCTCAGCTGGCCTTATACTCACTGCCTCCAACCCTCAGCATCCCTCCTGCCTCAGCTCAAGTGCTGGGATTACAGGCATGAGCCACTACACCGGGCAACCTGTGTTCTCTGTAAGGGAGACTGGACGGTGTTGGCACCAAGAACTGCTAACATTACAAATGGTGGGGAGGAGTCTCCTCCTGCTTCTTCTTTGGTCCTCAGCACTAATGCCCCAGGTGAGGTCTCAAGGTGAAAGAATGGATGAAAGAATGAATGAATGCTTCCTTCCAGCCTCACCAAGAAGTGCCAGCTCTTCTAGGACTTCACCAGTTCTGACGGAGTTCAGGGAAAGAACGAGAAACTTGAGCCTTAAAGTCAGCAAGACTCTTTGGAAATCCTCCCTGTGCCTTCCCCACAGATGTGTGCTCGCTCATCTAGGGCCTTGCTCTGTTCCTTGCGTCCTCCCTGGACCCCAGGGCTCCAGCTGTGGGGGCGGGGTGGGGCCAGACCTGGGCACAGTGCCGGGAACCTGCCACCGCCTGGATAAGCTTCAGCAAGGGCTCACCGGAGACCCCTACCCAGATCAGGGCGCTGAAGCTGCTCTCAGGGAGGGAGCCTGCAGGAAGGAGACACAGGCAGTTAGTTAGGAGGAAGAAGGTGGAGCTCCTTGGAGAGTGACCTGAGTTGGGGGACCCCAAAGAACCAGGAGATCAGGAGAGCAAACCTGGGGAGAGCTGGGGTCACCTCAAGTTGCCCCATCCCCTGGACATACCCTGTTGCACGTGATAAAAGGGGAAATCCTTCAGGCTTGTGGAGAAAGTGGGGAGAGCCAGGAGTGCCCCTGGGGGGCTGTTCCACATCAGAGAGGGGTGAGCTGAGGCACCCCGCATCCGGTCCTGAATGATCTGTGGAAAGAGGAGGCGGCCTGCAGCGGGAATGGCTAATGTGGGGGCTCAGACAGCAGGTTGTGGGTGGGGCCAGAGGAGGGGCAGAGCCTGAAAGAGGCGGGGCCTGAGGAGTGAGGGGGATGGGAACCCCACTTCTTTCTGGTGCAGAACAGCAGAGAAGCTAGAAGCCAGAGGAGCCTTCTGCTGTAGTGGGAATGTACAGGTGACAGAGGGTGACATGCCCTTCCCTCCTTTCCTCACTCCCACAGACGCAAGTGTGGGGTTATGCCATTCTTTCAGGACTCAAAATTCTGAAAGAACCGAACTCTTTCCCAACCCAGCACTCCAGACTGCCTCTGCTATCAGAGTGAGCCTGTGTTTGAAATCCATGGGGCCACAGTGGTGTCCCTGACAAGGGCAAGCTCAGGACCGCACAACCACAACTGGGTCTTCCCAGAAGCACCAAGGGAGGACCCACAACACAGGGAGAGAAGGATGGAGAGAAGGATGGAGGGGGAAGAGCGGAGGTGGGGAGGGGAGGGGAGAGGGGGGCTGCAGATGAGTCTCCCTCACCTCTAGTGTGGTATGGATGACTTTTTCCACTGAGGAGAAGTAAGCAGTCCACAGAAACTGGGTCTGCTGCCGCAGGGAGAGAATCCTCGAAGGCGGCATTTCACGGAGAGCAGCCAGGACCTGGAGGCGCAGAGAGAGAAAAAGAGGAGGCCTGGAGTTGGGCCCTGACTGACTCCAGAAAGGAGAAAGCTGATGTCAGAGCTCTGGGAATTGAGAGCTGCCAGTGATGTGCACCCTGTGCTCAGGGTCACACAGAGCTGGTTTTAAGTGACACTTAATGTTAGGAGAGGTGGCATATACCTGTAAATCCTGGCACCTGGCAGGCAGAGGCAGGAGGGTCTTGAGTTCAAGGCCAGCTTGGACTAAGAGCCCTTGTCTTAGAAACAAAACAAAAACAAAGGGTAAAAAACAAAAACAAAATGGCTGGGGGTGTGGGGGGGGGGGGGGGGGGGGGGAAACAGAGGGACTCAGTTGACAAAGTGCCTGCAGAGCATGCGCAAAGCCCTGGGCTTCGATCCTCAGCACCACATAAACTGTCACCACTGACACATGCCTGTAATCCCAGCACTCGAGAGCTGGAAGCAGGATCAGAAGTTCAAGATCATTCTAGGCTGCACAGGGGGCTTAAGGCCAGCCTGGGCTACATGAGACTCTATCCAAAATACCAAAGTGGAGAGGGGGAGACAGTAACTGTCACAACACCTCCAGTCTCATTTTTCCTATCTGTGGAATGGGCACATTAAACGCCTCCCTCATAGGTGGTTGTAAAGACTCAACTAGAAAATGCCCGTTTAGGTCATGTAGAGACGTGTGTGTGTGTGTGTGTGTGTGTGTGTGTGTGTGTGTGTGTGTCCAAGCATGTCACGAATGTTTCTTTTTGAGACTATCCCAGGCTACCTCCAACTTGCTATGTGGTAGAAGATGACCTTGAATTCCTTGTCTCCCTGCCTTACACCCCCTAGTGTCGGGACTCTAGGTGTGGCCACCATGCCCAGTTAAAGGATAACCACTGCTCACTTTCACGCCTCCTCCTCGGACCTAACTCCTCCGACTCCTCGGGGCAGCTCCCATGTATTCTTCAGACCCAGACAAAATTAATTTCATCAGAGGGAAAAGACACAGGGTCTTACTCACTTTCTTTCAGCTGAGCCCCAGAGATCACCAGATCTAACTTATCCCCTTGTTGAGATGGGGAAACTGAGGCTCACAGTGTCTCAGAACTTGCTCTCAGCACCCTCCAGCGGCTCCACCTTCAGCTATGTCTATGGGGGCCCCGGAGGCAATGACTAGAAGGGGGCAAGTTCCTGGGGTCCCTCCCCTGAAGTGCCCCCCACCATGGTACAGACCCTGAGCTACCTGCAACGGGAGCCTCTCATCAGCAATGATGGCTGCCTTGGTCCAGTCGATGACTTCAGAGAAAGGCAGCTCCCAGCGAGGGCTGAGGAGCACAGGGATACAGCCGGCCTGGGGGGCAGGGCAGTCATTGGGGGGCCGGCCCCTCCCTGCACACTCTCACCACCACCCCAGTCCAAGGGAGCAGCCCCTGCTGTTAGGGAAAGGATAAAGAGGAGAATATATTTTTCTTTTTGCGGGGGTGGGGTGGGGGAAGGAGACAGGGAACCCCCTTCCCATGTGCATGGGCCCAGCATTCCCGCTCGCTCGAGGGTGGAGGTGCAGAGGCTGGGGATACTCAGGTTGGGGTGTACCTGAAGGGCTTGGAGGAAGCAGGAAGCGGCAGATCGGTGGCCAGGAATGAGGCAGAAGGTGGCCTTGAGTAGTGTTTCTCCTGGGTGGGTCCTGAGAAGGTGCAGGAAGGTCTCTGGTCACAGGAGCCTGAGCTTGGTGGCCCCAGTGGCCAGCAGCGACTTTTCCACAGTCCCGAGATGTTGACACCCACCGTGTCCTCAGACACATAGCCACACTGACAGGAACGTAAGCAGTGGCCTGGCATCTCCTCTGCTCACTGCTCTGTGGGGATTCAGAACCCCTGCAAGCCCTTGGTGGCCTCAGACATCTCCCTCCTCTTCCTTGTACCTCAGTTCCCTCATTTACAAAGTGGGAGGGGCCTGAATGTTAAGTCCTTCCTTCCACATCCACTCCAGCCCTCCCCATCCCCTGAGTGACCTCCACACCCAGCCCTCCCCATCCCCTGAGTGACCTCCACACCCAGCCCTCCCCATCACCTGAGTAACCTCCACACCCAGCCCTCCCCATCACCTGAGTAACCTCCACATCCAGCCCTCCCCATCACCTGAGTAACCTCCACATCCAGCCCTCCCCATCCCCTGAGTGACCTCCACACCCAGCCCTCCCCATCCCCTGAGTGACCTCCACATCCAGCCCTCCCCATCCCCTGAGTGACCTCCACACCCAGCCCTCCCCATCCCCTGAGTGACCTCCACATCCAGCCCTCCCCATCCCCTGAGTGACCTCCACACCCAGCCCTCCCCATCCCCTGAGTGACCTCCACATCCAGCCCTCCCCATCCCCTGAGTGACCTCCACACCCAGCCCTCCCCATCCCCTGAGTGACCTCCACACCCAGCCCTCCCCATCACCTGAGTGACCTCCACATCCAGCCCTCCCCATCACCTGAGTGACCTCCACATCCAGCATTCCCACACTGGTGGCCCAGCCATGAAAGGCTTCTCTGTACTGAGGTGGGCTGGGCCTCCAGCCTGGAACCGCACAGGAAACTCTTGCCCACGGGCCTGTCTTGGAGGACAGGCCTCCTCTGTTCCCCCCTCCTCCTCCCCCAGCCCCAGGGCCATGATCAGTTGTGCAGTAAGTCTGAGGGAGAGCCCAGAGTCACAGCCTCTCCAGTACCACCAATCTGGGTCTGCTAGCCCAGAGAACTAAACCTACAGTCCAGCTAGGGAAGAACGGCCAGAGGGGACCCAATGGGTGCACACAGTGCTCAGTAAGGTGCATGAAGGGGGCCACCCAGGAGCCTCCTCAGCTGCTCTCTCCTGAGCCTGACCTCCAGCAGGATCAATCAGGCAGTTTCAGTACGAGCACTTCTGATCACTAAGGGGGACTGAGTCTCAGGAAGAGGGACCAGGCTGTGGTGAGAACCAAGATGTGCCAATTCCAATCCCTGGTTATTTCAGTCATCAAGAGGGATAAATTCAGGGGTGCACCAGGAGCCTCTGGAAGGAACCACAAAACAAACATCACCCCCTTATCACATTAAAAGCCATAGCACTGGCCAGGCAGGCCCAACTCCCCTCCAGTAAGCTGTACGGAACGAAAAGGAGCCAACAGAGAAAAGGGGCCCACTGCACTGACTGTACCCCTTGGCTTTAGTTCCCCTCCATCTCACCTTTGTGCCTCTGCATGCCCTCTCCCCTCATCCTGAGGCCCTCTCTGCCTCACATGGGCAGTTCCTTCTGTTCTGTAGCAAAGACCTGACTCAGTGACACCTTCTCCAGGAAGCCCTCCTTGATATCCCAGCCAGGTGAAAAGACTGAGGCCTGAAGAGATACTTAGCTCTGAAGTAGAGCAGGACTTGAGAGCCGTGGTTCTCAACCTTCTTAACACTGTGACCCTTTAACACAGTTCCTCATGCTGTGGTGAGCCCCCGCTACCACTACCACCACAGAAATTTTTGTTTTTGTTTTTTGTTTTTGAAGACAGGGTTTCTCTGTGTAGCTTTGCGCCTTTCCTGAAACTCACTTGGTAGCCCAGGCTGGCCTCGAACTCACAGAGATCCGCCTGCCTCTGCCTCCCGAGTACTGGGATTAAAGGCGTGCACCACTACTGCCCGGCTAGAAATATTTTTGTTGCTATTTCATAACTGTAATTTTGCTACTGTTGTGAATCATAATGTAAATTCCAAATTCCTGAAAAAGGGGTCACGACCCACAGGTTGAGAACTCTTGCTCTATAGCCTCCCTCCCTTGTGCCTTTAGATCCCCCAATGCCCAGTGAAATGCTGAGTGGGGCATGGCAGTCCACTTGTAATCTGAACATGAGGTATTCATGAGATGG